>NC_081564.1:76598631-77270875 GCF_022355385.1 Mustela nigripes | reverse complement strand
TCAATGGGTTAAGCTGCTGCCTTTGGCTCAGGTCATGATCTCAGGGTCCTGGGATCGAGTCCCGCATCGGGCTCTCTGCTCAGCAGGGAGCCTGCTTCCCTCTCTCTCTCTCTCTCTGCCTGCCTCTCCATCTACTTGTGATTTCTCTCTGTCAAATAAATAAATAAAATCTTTAAAAAAAAAAGTATAAAAAGGGAGGGCATGCACATATGTAAGTGGGGGTGGGGGCAGAGGCCGAGGGAGAGAGAGGGTCTTAAGTCAGGCTTCCCCGTCAGTGAGCCTAACTTGGGGCTCGATCTAATGACCCTGAGATCAGGATCTGAGCTGAAGTCAAGAGTCAGACACTCAGGGCACCTGGGTGGCTCGGTTGGTTCAGCATCTGCCTTCTGCTCGGGTCATGATCCCAGGATCCTGAGATTGAGCCCCACGTCGGGCTTTCTGCTCAGTAGAGAGCCTGCTTCTGCCTCTCTCTCTGCCTGCCTCTCTGCCTACTTGTGATCTCTCTCTCTGTCAAATAAATAAATAAAATCTTTAAAAAAAAAAAAAAGAGCCAGACACTTAACCAACTGAACCACCCAGTCTCCCCTAAAATATATATTTTTTAAAAGAAAGCGTAGAGGAATGACTGGATGGATGGATATGTGATGAAGTAAATAGAGCAGAATAGTATAATCCAGGAGGGAAGTATATGAGCATTGGCTAAAATTCTTTCAACTTTACCATATGTTGGAAAATTCTTACAGTGCAATGTTGGGAAAAAATGAGGATTGTGGTGATAAAGAGGTGAAGGAGACAATACTTCTAGACATAAACTGACCAGCAAAGCAAGCCCAGAGAAGACACTGTCCTTCAAGTTTTTCTGAGGAACATCTCTGTATTAACTTCAGAATTTTATTTCCCAAAGGTCTGAAGTTGGTGTTCCATTCTCGTAGGTATGGCTACACATGCATTGTCCCTTTCTGGTGCTTGCCCTTCAAGCCTAAAATTAAGATACAGGTTACATTCAGCTCAAAACTAGAGGTTCCCAGACCATGGCCTGGCTCTTCACCAAGGAGGAAGTGGTACTGACTCTGATCACCACAGCGGGTCAGACTCCTACAGCAGCAGTGCGGGCCTAGGAGGTGTCAGCCAAGACAGACGCAAACAGCTGGCACTAGGGTCAATGACAGAACAGCAGAGCTGAGCCAGCATGTGCTGAATACTCCCAGGAAGTGTGTCCATTAAGATTGCTGATCAAGGAAAATGTGCTTTAAATCATCCACTTTATCATCCTGTAATACCTAACTTTGTGGTTTCAGCTGGCAAGTTCTGATGACCAGAGCACATACTAATGAAGTCTAAGGAGCGTTGGCCAAGTGGCCTTTAGCCTCAAGTAGTATAATCCTACTTGATACCAGAATTATGGGTCCGACCACCACACAGACCCACTGCTTCATATGAAACCATTGTCCAGTGGCCCCCAAACAACCCTGATCCCAGAGCGATCATTTGCAGCTGTGCCCTTTGTGACAAAAAGGAACCGAAAGCAAGTCCATCTCAAACATACTTATCACCACTTTGGAAAAAGCAGTTTACTTGTGGCCCTGGACGCTGGGTAGGATTAACCTTCTGGGTGTGCTGGGTGTGTATGAGCTCATCTGAGCAGTAATTTTCCTTTTAGAAGGAGAATATTTTCACAAAATGTTTTAAAAGTTGACAGCATTATTGAAGGAATTCAGAAATATTACCACAGGAGAGATTGGCTAAGAATAGAAATACTGAGCACGCATGTTCGTGCATTGTGTTTACTCATCTGCTCTCAGGTTGAGAGATGCCACTGCCCGTGTTGGGGCTATTGTGCAGAAAGTGACTTGGCAATCAGCATCATTGTGTGCTGTAATCACAGGGCTGCGAGAGACGCTCCCGCTGCCGCCCCGATGTTCTCACTGATACGGAGCCTCTTCATTAGCGAACCACCCCCCAAGCATTGTCTGAACCAGCCAGTGTCTGCCACCCTGCACAGACAACTCTTTCATCTTGTTTTGAATTTGATTTTTTTGCAGACTGCAGGAGCCTCCACGAATTTTGCAAAAAGTTGAGCATTCAGATTCAGCCTCACTTGCAGGATCCCTGTGGCTGCTTTAACCATTTATCTGCAAGCTGACAGTTTACATGTTAGAACTTAAAGGAAGCTTGGTTACTTTAGTGCCAGCCCCTTATTTTATAAAAGAAATGGAGGGAGAGTCTCAGGCCCTTGTTTCATTGTGGAATGAATTGTGGAAGGTTGATTAGAATCTATCTATCTATCTATCTATATATCCCTTTTTTTAAAAATTTATTTATTAGACACACAGAGAGAAATCATAAGTAGGCAGAGAGGCATGCAGCAGGGGGAGGGGGTAGGCTCCCTACTGAGCAGAGAGCCCAATGTGGGGCTCGATCCCAGGACCCTGAGATCATGACCTGAACCGAAGGCAGAGGCTTAACCCACTGAGCCACCCAGGCGCCCCAAACCCTTATTTTTCTTAGTTCTACATCTCTCTCTCTCTCTCTCTCTCAAACACACACACACACACACACACACAATACAACACAATATATTCTATCTCTGTCTCTCTATCTTTATCTGCCTTTGTCTCTATCCCTGTCCTCTTTTCCTTGATGCTATGCTGGGCCTGGGTCTGCCTCTCCTTGGCAGGAGCCCTCTGCGCTAAAAATGCTCTGGGAGGTGTCCACACGAAGGAGGCATGCTGGGTGAATGCTGCTTAATGAAGCCTTTATCTGATCCACACCGAGGGGCCTTCCTGCTCATGCCTGGTCACAACCATCTCATCAGGCCAGAGCCAGCTGAGGACAGATGGCCCAAAGCTTGGCCAATGATGGTATGAGGGTTGTCGTCAAGTCGCCCCTGTACACGCCTTTTGGGAACACACCTTTTGGGAACAGCTGGCAAGCTGTAAGGATCCTGACTCCTGTTTGTTCCCCACTAAGCAGCTGCAGCCAAACCCAGCATGGACCCTCTCCTTTTTCAGAAGAACTCTTCCTCTCCGAATTTCCTTTAGTCTCTTCCTTACCAAGCAAGTCAGAGTAGCTCTTTGGGAAGAGGAGCCCTCCATTCCCTAGCTCCTAAGGTTATACTCCAGGGTCTCAGTACAGAGGCCAACTTTCGAATGAGTAATTTGGGGGTGGGGGGAGATATACTAAGGGCTTCGAATTAGCTCCCTGTAAGAGGGTAGAGTGAGTCTGATTAAGCCCAGGTGAGCGTCAGGTTTTACCTAATCTCACTACACAGCTGAACGCCCGCCCCGTGAAGCTCTTAATGAACGGCCATGGTTGCTAATTGTCGACCTCATTTCTGCATCAACCACAGTTGTTTCCAAGTTCTGACCCATCTGATCTATACGTAAACCAGAGGCTGACTCAGCAAGTACACAAGGAAAGCAGCAGGGTCCTCTTTGAGATGTAGTAAGGTTTTCAGAGCATGGTAAGATTTTTACCTTTTTCATTAAAGAAATGCATGCCTGCTCCCCAATTTATCACCAGCTCAGAGAGAGAGGACTTCTGCCCCAGGCCTTGCAGAGTGGTTACGTCCTAAGGAGATGTCCATTCTGCACCAGTCTTTCTTGGCTTAGCAGCTGCTTGATTGACCAAAATCTCTGAGCCGCTGGGAATTGGCACGTCCTGGAGAGATGAGCAATAACCAGGCTGATTGATTCTGGGACGCCAGCTGGGGCCAAGGAATCACCCATGGGAGGAGGGGGAAGAGAGTCTATTGTTAATAAGTCTCTCTCTTGTTTACTGGCCACGTTTTAAGATCTTTATATATTAAGGTTTCTTGTAAGCCTCATGCCAGCCCCAGGAGGAAAACAGGGAAGGTAGCAGTCCGTTGCATAGATGAGAAAACTGGGACCAAGGGACTTACATTAGCTCAGGTACCATCTTAGAAGCGAAATGGGGAGCGTAATCGGAGTCTTTGGGTTCCTAGTTTCTACCTGTTGGAGATCTGGCAACATATTTAGGTCTGCTGGAGGATCCCTTTCTCATTTTTTCCTCTTTTGGCTCTGGAAGACTATTAACCAGTAGCACCAATATGAGATGCTATAAAGTTTCCTTTCCTAAAGGCATTGGGAATGAATCCCTTTTGTCGGTGACCACAAAAGGCGCAGTGGCTTGAACCCGGATGAACCAAGGCCACAGGCCTGTCCTCAGAACCTCAGCACCTTATGTTCTCAGGCGCTCTCTGAGGGTAGCCGAGGGCCTGACAGGCTCGGATTCTCCTAGTTGCAGGCTGGGCTTAGGTGGGAGGCAGACAACCCTCCCCAATCCCTCTCCACACACTCAATGCCTGTCGCTCGGCAGACCGGCCCTTTCTAGATCTTCTCGCCTCTGGAGTCAACTTCTGCAGTTCACTTTCTCTGGGCAGATGTTGGCTACATTTTAGAACTTTGTCCTTGGCTCAAGCCCAGCAATGGGTTTTGTGTCCATGGAAAAGGGGACTCAAACTCTGATTTCTCTTCTGACCTTTCCTAAGTCAAGTAATGAATCCCACAAAATGATGCCAGCGCTTCTGAATCCCTTTGGTCCCTTCAGTGGAAGCATGACCATGAAGGAAAAGAAAAAAAAAAAAAAAAAAGAAAAAAGCTTTTGCCTTCCCAGCCGTCAAGGTGAACCAGGCTGTAACTCCAGGCCTGCAAGGCAGCCTGATTTCTTCCTCCCAAGGAAAGGCCAAAGAGCTATGAACTCCTCGAGGGCCGAGATCACGTTGTAATCAATTTTGAATCTTATTGGCCAGAAGTGGCGCCCATTGCCTCAGCCGCCCACCAGTGCTCAGCGTGTTGAGCGACAGCAAGAGGGGAAAAGTCTGTCTCCCAGAGGACTCTGGGAGCAACGTCGGACACCTGGCACTTAATTAAGCCTGTTCTTGAGGCAGAAAGACATTTCATAGATCCAATTCAGAGGTCTGGGTGAAGGAGGGGGCCAGGGCAGACATCAGCGTGCAGCAGAAGGCGTTTTTGGTTAGTAGGGGGAAGAATTCTGGTCACAGGTGTAGGTAACATTTCTGGCCTGTAGGGAAAGACTTTGACTGTCAGCCATATGTGCCAGAGCTGGGATTCGATTCCGGAAGCTTGCTGCCAGGTCCTCGGAGGCAACATTGCAGTGGCATTCTTCTATTTTCTCCACACCCCACCCGAACTTGAGAAAGGTGGTGACAACTCCTGTCCTATGCACAGACCAGAGTCAGAGTGCTAGCCTCTTCTCCATCATGGGCAAGTCATTTGAATCCATTTTCCTTTTCCTGTCCCTTAAAATGGAAATGTCCTTTGCAGCTCTAATCGCCTCTGTCCCTGCTGTTCCCCCAAGGAATGGTCTCTTTCCACCATCTTTCTCTGACATATGACCTAGAGCTTTGTATCTCAACAGGCAGTTTCCAGAGAGGATTGCATTGTCAACTTGGTAGGACTGAAAACACCTCTTAAAAAAAAAAAAAAAAAATCCTCCTATGAGTTTCTTCTTTGGCTTATAGTTGGAAAATGCCAGGGTTGAGATAGAGCTAAGAAAAAAATAAAAGCTCAGGAGAAATTTATTGAACTTTTCCCCTTTGCCCTGTGCTTGTTTTCCGGTCTTTAGTGTGTTTCAATGTACAACCAAGTTGTTAATGTTTTCTGTTTAATAAACAGAACATCTGTAACCTCTGTTCCTGATGTTTCCAATCAGCTCCCCTATCAGCTAACAGGGAACTAGTTTGAAATTCAGAACTCAAGGTCACTTTCACTGTTCCTTCATTTGCATTCTCGGTATAATTCACTGTGTTAATGCTCTCCCTGAAAACACCCTGCTTTAAATATATCATTGCTTCCTCCCTTGGGCACAGGACAAATAACACAGCCCGCGCCGCTTGGCGCCCTGTGCTGGGTTAGCCCAGTGATGCATATTTGGGAAGCTGTGGGGCTCAAAGAGTGACATTCATTTATACTTCAAAAACGGTTCTCAGAGCGCTGAGGAATTAGTCATCAGGCCCCTGCTGGCTGTCGCCTGGCCTACTCTGGCCTCTAGACTGGAGAGCCACTGGAGCCTTTGTGGAACCCGGGCTTGCTTCTGTGTTTCACTGGGGCTGGGCCAGGGCCCAGAATTTGCCCATTCTGAATTCGACTGAAGAGAGGGATCTCGAGAGGAAAGAGAGAGATGGGTGGAGGCCCCAGCTCTCCATGGGGCTCGGGCTGCTCCCAGAGAGGACACTGGGCAGCAGTCCCTGTTTCATTACTAACATTTGAAGAACGGGGACCAAGAGACCATGTCTGCAGCAGGGACTGCTCCCCTGTCTGTAGCCGGCACTTTCCGTCCCCAACTTCCCACCTGCTCCGTCTCTGTCCTCACTTGGAAGTAGTGTTGAATTTTCACTCCCTGTACGGTTTTTCTTCTGAAGCGATTTTGTTAGGTGATTTGCTATTATATATATTTTTCTTTAACTTTAACCTGTCTTGAGTTTTAAGGTGTTGGTTAAAAACTTCAAGGAAGGGGCGCCTGGGGTGGCTCAGTCAGCTAAGCATCTGCCTTAGGCTCAGGTCGTGATCCTGGGGTCCTGGGATCGAGTCCTGCATCAGCCTCCCTGTTTGGGGAGCCCCTTCTCCCTCTCTGCCTGCCTGCTTGCCGCTTCCGCTTCTTATGTGCTCTCTTTGTCAGATAAACGAGAAAAATCTTAAAAACAAAGCAAAACCTTGAGAGAATTAGTAATAACCCTTGAATCGCTTTTTAAAAAGTCATCCTTTGTGTGCTTTTTTTTGTCTTCAGGCTTCCACCCAGGGCCACCTGGAGCAATGCATGACATCAATATTCTCACTTTCTTTCCTTCTGTGTAAGCAGACACACTCCTGGTTATTTTCCTTCAGCAGAAAAAGAAAGTAGAATAAGTTTTAAAGATCTACACGAAGGAATACACCAGTGACTTCAACCAATCCTTTGGCTAGAACACGTAAAAGGGCATGAAATAGTTAAGCTGTAAAAGAATATAAACAAGACAAAACTCACAGCTTGCTGGTTGCTAGGGCCGTGGGATTTGGGGGAAAAGGGAGTAACGGTGGGGGTGCGGGTGCGGGTGCGGCCGGCCGTGGAAGTAGTAAACCCAGGCTGAGGAGCTCGGACTCAGCAGGAGAGCAACTTCAATGTGGCCCAGAACCCGACATCAACTCCCCCTAACCTTGGGTCTCTCCCCAGCTGCCAGTGGGCTCCTGCAAAGTTGCAAGCAGCCAGGGAGAGTTTTTGGAGACTTTGATCCCTGATATGCAATCTAAAGATTGAAAGATTATATTTCCTCTCTAATTAAATCTCCTCTAACCTTGCACTGAGTGCCTGTGAGTTGAGCAGGCAAGATCCGACCTGCTGAGCGGAGTGGATTCCCAGGAAGCCTGGGAGACTGTGCGTTCCACCCAGGGGAGACCTCTATCAGGATCTGCAGCGGGAGCTACTGAAGCACGAGCTGCGCGTTGGGGTAGCAGGCAGATACAGTGGGCAGTCGCAGGGAGCGGGGCACAGCCAGCCCTTTCCTGAGATGCTGACGTTGATGCGAGCCCTCAGAACAGGTACCGTGTACCAAGTTCAAAGGAGGGTCTGCATCACAAAGGGCAATCTGTTGTCGGGACCCAGCTACTGTATCAGTGCTGCAAAACAAGCTGTGGCGGCCACAGTAATCCTACTCCCACCCAGACCCTGGGCTAGACCCAGACCCGGGGCTAACAAGGGGCTCTAAGCATTTCTAGGAGCTCTTTGCCCCTAGCCTCCAAGGATTCTTCAGATTCTCTTGTGTCTTCCCCTGGAGCTTGCAAGGCCATTGTTTGCTAAATAATCCTATTATTTAAGGACCTTAACGATGTTTTGTTCAACCAGTTCCCCTTGAGGAAATGGATGTTCAGAAGGTTACCCCTCCCCCTTCAAGGTCACCCACCTGCTTCTCTGGCAGGGCAGCCCTTTCAGGACTCCTTGGCGCATAGAGCGCCTTCTGCGCTGGAGAGAGAAATCCTTCCTGATGTCGCGTTCCTGTCCTCCATCTCTTGCCGCAGTTCGCAAGCTGCGACGTGGTGATGAGGAAGAGCTATTCCCTGTAGGGGACGAGGGACGTAGCCCAGAGGAGTGGATCGCAATGGTCCTTCCCATAAGCGGGGGACGCAAGGAGCACCCCAAACCGCCATTTGTATTCGTTTCCTAGGGTGGCTATAAGAAAGTACCACGAACTGGGGGGCTTAAAACAAGCAAGATTTCTGCTGTCACGGTTCCAGGTCTGAAAACAATGTGTCTGAAACCGGAGAAGAATCCTTCCTTGCCTCTTCCTAGCTTGGGGTCTCAAGCAATCCTTGTCGTTTCCAGGTCTGCGGCTGGTCGTCACACAGCCTGGCCCTGTAAGTCTCGGTGGGCACTTCTCTGTCTCTTATAAGGATATTGTTGTTGGATTTAGGGCTCACCCGAATCCAGCATGATCTTATTTCAATCCATACCTCGATTACATCTACGAAGATCCTATTTCCAAACGAGGTCAGATTCTGAGGTTTTGGATGGGCTTGAATTTCCGGGAGCCCCTATTCAACCGCCATGTTATTTATCCTGAAATGTCAGCTAGTAACAGGACCCTAAACCTAAAACGTTATATAAAACTGAAGAAATCCTCCCCCCTTTTTTTTCTATTTACAAATCCTTGTGATGGTCTATTGCAAACCTGAATTCTGAAGTTAAAACTCCCTAGCAAAAGGCTAGAAGATTATATTAAACACTCAATAAAGTTTTAAGAGAATAATATATTTTTAGTGTGTTTTTCTATACCAGGCATTGCATTCAGTGATTTAGTTGGGCTGGTTCATTAACTCCTTTCAAAAGCCCCACTGAGCCGGCACCATCCCCGTCCCATGCTCCAAGGGAAGAAATGGGTTCAGCGAGCCTGGGCAAGCGGGCCAGGCAGACCCGGCCACCCTCCTCATCTCTGTGTTGGCCGCAGGACTCCATGACTGTGTGGTCCCACTGGAAACTGCAGAGAAGAACTGTAACCACTGGTTATTGAAAATGTCCGTAGGATTCCAGATCCGCTGGGACTAATGCCTGGGGGTGGGGATACGGAGGTAAAAGTCAATCCTTGGAGGCAGACTGCTTGAGTTCAAATCCCCCATCCACCTGTAACAGCTCTTTGCTTAGCTGCTCCTTGCTACAAACACAGAATCGCCACACACTTAGTTCAAAACCACAAAAGTTTGTTATCTTACAGTTCTGGAGTTCTAAAATTGAGGTGTTAGTGGGGCTGCATTCTTTCCCAGAGGCTCGAGGAGAGAATCTGTTCCCTGCCCTTGGCGGGCTTCCAGAGGCCACCTGCATTCCCTGGCATGTGGTCCCTTCCTCCCATCACTGCAACCTCTGTTTCCGTGGTCATGCTGGTGCTCCCGCCTCCTGCTTCTAAGAACCCTTCTGACTATGTCAGACCTGCCTGAATAATCTGGGACGATCTCCCCATCTCAAGATCCTTGACTTAATCACATAGGCAGTCTCTTTGCCATGAAGGTGACACTGCACAGGGTCTGAAGATGAAAATGTGGACATGTTTAGGGAACCATTATTCTGTCTACCACACTCTGTTTTCAGGGGTTAATTACTTAGCTGCCTTAAGGCATACTTTTCTGCTCTAAGAAAAATGGGAGGGGTGCCTGGGTTGGGGCAGTGGGTTGAGTGCCCAACTCCTGATTTCAGCTCAGGTCATGATCTCAGAGTCATGGGATCAAGCCCCACACTGGGCTCTGGGCTCAGCATGGGGTCTGCTTGAGGGTCTCTCTCCCTCTCCCTCTGCCCTTCCCAATTGTGCTTCCTCTCTCTCTCTCTAAAAGAAATCATCTTTTTTTTTTTTTTTTTTAAAAAATGGGCAAATAATGGTAACCTAGCTTGTTAAGCTGTTGTGAGGATCAAATAAGAATATGATGAGCTCGTTGCCTGGAGAAGTAGGTGAAGGTGGCTGGTCATATTATCGCTTTTGGTGAAGACATGAGCCAGGAGCTGTTGTTGTGAACGAAGGTGGTGCGAGTCTGTAGGGTGATGGGTGTGGGCTTGATGGTCTCCACCTAGGACTAGAGTGCACAAGAGGTGCCTTCATTTTGTATGTAGTGAAAACCCTGTTGAGCGAGGTCCAGCCACTTGGACCTAGTGAACTGGAATTTGGGAAATAACAGGCTTTCAATTCTACTGAGACCAAGAGGAAACAGAGGCACTGAGCAAAGCTAGGGCCGACGACACGGGTAAAGAAGACAGGTCTCCATACAAGAGCACCCTGCACTTCTGACACCAACTGCAGGGTCGGGGGCTCTCAAACCACTCCTAGACTGAATAGCTTGCTAGAAAGACTCACAGAACTCACCGAGATCTATATCCTCACAGTTACGACTTATTACAGAGCAAGGATATGGTTAAGATATAAGAGTCAAAGGAAGAGACAGGGTGGAGCCCAGGATTCCAAGGCAAAGCCTCTGTTGTTCTTTTCCCATGGAGTCAAGGCACATCAATCTCCTGGCACTGAAGGGTGATGATACACATGGAGCATTTCCAGCCAGGGAAGCTCAGCCAAACCTTGGGCTTCAGAGTTTTTATTGAGGTTCCATTACAATGGCGTGATTGATTGATTGCTCAGGTGGTGGATCTCCATTCTAGTCTCCAGCTTCTTTGGGTGTGACTTAAAGTCCCACCCTAAATCACATCTTAGGTCTTTTTGGCATGGCCAGCCTCCACTCTTAACAAAGACTTTCCTATAGAACCCAAGGGCCAAGGCCAGGTCTTTTGGGGGGTAAGGTTAAATTCTATACTATACTGTCCTGAGGAATTGAGTGACTCAACTGAGGTCACTTGGCTAAGCTAACCTATTTAAATTATTAGCACTCAGTAATTCTTCATAGTCTTTTATGATTAGTACAAAATATGAAGCAATATAGCGTGATGATTAAGACTGTGAAGTCTGGAATCAGGCTTCGGAGCCAGCCTACAACTCTGGCATTTATTATTGTGTAACTTTGGCAAGTTTCCACCCTATCTGTGCCTCAGTTTCCTCCTTTATAAGATGGGGGGATAATAATAAAACCTACAACATAGAGTCAATATATGTCAACACTTAAAACCATGTCTAGCGTGTATAAAGTCTTTAATTTTAGTTTTTCATATTAAGCGGGAAAAAATATGTAAGTAGATTAGAAAGCAAAATTTATCTGTAGTCTTCTTTTTCTCCTCCCACTGAGTTGATAGTTGGCTCTATAGGTTACCAAAACTTACCGCTTATAAGCAAATCATATTACACATACTCTACGATTTCATTCTTATCATAATTTTCATCAAAATTTTTTATTTTTAAAATAATAAGAATTTTGGAAATCCTGTAAATATTGAACACATGTGGAAAATCTAAGCAACAAGAGAACTGCATTTGTTGGCTGCACAAGCACTAAAGAAGTGAGCTGTGGAAAGCCACCTGGGTTACAGAAGCCAAAAAAGTCCTTTTGATTTGTGTAAAGTCACCATAACAAATGTTGTTTGTCCCCCCACATTCCTGCTCCAGCTCCACGATTCTTTCATCACAGAGGAGAATAGTATTTGTCAGGAAACACTGCTTTCCTAACGTCGAGGAAGAAAAATAACTGGAAATTTCTGCTCACCTCAGTGGCAAATTTCCAGTTTTCCAATTGTGAAGCAGCAAAATATTGTTTTTAGCTGTTACGCCTAGAACTCAAAAGAATTGTGTAAAAAAAAGACAATTATGCTCAATTAAGGGAAAATGGGATCAAGTTCCAATTATGTGCCAGACACTGGGCTGGCCAGTCTCAGGAAACCAGAATCAAAGAAGACATTGCCTTGGGTCCCCACGTTCCCCTAGCCTAGCAGGACACACAGATGCACAGATGACAGGCCCAGTAAAAGTTTGGCCCCAGGATGTGGAGCTGCATTGGAAGGGCATATTGTTTGTTTGTTTTTTAAAAAATTTTTTTAAATTTTTATTTATTTATTTGACAGAGAGATCACAAATAGACAGAGAGGCAGGCAGAGAGAAGGGAGAAGCAGGCCCCCTGCTGAGCAGAGAGCCCGATGTGGGGCTCGATCCCAGGACCCTGAGATCATGACCTGAGCTGAAGGCAGAGGCTTAACCCACTGAGCCACCCAGGTGCCCTGTTTTTTTAAATTTTTTAATTAATTTATTTGTTTTATTAAACAGAGCTCAAGGGAGAGGGAGAATCCTAAGCAGGTCCCATACCCAGCAGGGAGCCTGATGCAGGGCAGGGCTCAGTCCCACAACCCCGAGATCATGACCTGAGCAGAAATCAAGAGTCAGACACTCAAGAGACTGAGCCACCAAGGTGCCTCTGGAAGAAGCATTTAATTCTGAATGGGCTGCAGGAAAGTGAGGACCCTGAGCTCTGCCTTCAAAGAATTCTGCAGGTACCCCAGTGCGAGAGAGCACCTACTCTATTAAGATGAAAGCAGGATACCACATGGGCATCCGAGACTGGTTATAGCGAGAGAGAATTGCGACAACAGAGTGGTAACACAGGAGTCATAGTTTTCCTTCCTATGATGTGAGAAGTTGGGCGTTGTGAGAGGAGGCAGGTGGGAGGGTCCGGAAACATCGCTCTCTCTTGTCCCTCCAGTTCAGGTAGGGCTCACTGGTTCATATCAGGCATTTACAGGAGTACTTCATACTTTTCAAGGGGACTTTAGGGTCATCAGCATGATTTGAACTTAGACTGACTTCATGGGAGAGGGAGGATGGGCGACATTAAATGCAGTGGGGACAGTGAGGCCGTGGGTCACAGTGTGAGCTGATCGTGCACAACTGGGAGCAGAATCACAGTCTTCCTCAAGATCTTCCTTAACTTCCACCTAAGTACGCTCAATATTCTTTGTGCTTCATCTCCTACATGCTAAGCTTTCCAGATTCCTTTCCTTTTCTTTCTTCCTCCTCCTCCTCCCCCTCCTCCTCATCCCCCTCCCCCTCCCCCTCCTCTCTCCTTCCCCTCCCCTCCCCCTCCTCCTCCTTCTCTTCCTCTTCTTTTTCTTCTTCTTCTAATGGGCAAGGGTCTCCAAATTTCAAGGCATGCTTGGCACAATTTACGCTGTAAGAGGCTTACATTTTTAATTTTCTTTTCCATTTCATCAGAACATTTTCGAAAGTTGTACAACTTTTCTTTCCACTGCATTCTGAACATACTCTACCACTGTGATCCTAACCCCTGCAGAGCCTGGGCAGGGTTGGACTTCCAAGAAATCAGTGAAGATAATGAGAAGTCCAGCAGGTCAAAAATGTTCCACAAAGCAAAAGTGGACCAAGCGCTCTACCTTGTGAGAGCCCATTACCATGAAGGAGATGGTGGACCATGGACTCTAACAGCCCATGTGCTCCTAGCTTACTTAATGCCTAACATGCTCTCCAGAGCTCCACACATTTTCTACCTTATGTCCCCCAAACCATTATCAGTGGGCAGAGTCCTTCCCGGCCTCAGACTGTTGAATTGCATCAGGTTGTACGTTGCTGCATTCCATGGCAGCCACTGATGGTATCTATCTGCCAAGTTTCCATCTGAGTGTCCTCCTCATTAGACTTCAGGAGGAACGCTTAGTGGTACCATTAAAATTTCCTAACTTATTTTGGTTTCACCCTTAAGCAACTGCTTAATTGGCTTGTTTCCCTTGAGACCAAACATTTTCCCATGGTGGAAGCATAGAAAATTAATAGCTTCTGGAATATACAACCGCTGGGCAGGGATTTGGGAAAGAATTCTCTTTTTTCTAAGGTTCTTCTGGGAAAAGAATCATTGTTACCACCTTCCTGGGCCTGAATCCTGTATTCTAAACATCGCCTGTACTTACCGCTGCTGACTTCCAAGTCTATTAGCGAAAGGGGTAAGATGGATTACCCCCATTGTCTGGTGATACTGAGCATTTTTTCATGTGTCTGTTGACCATTTGTATGTCTTCTTTGGAGAAGTATCTGTTTGTGTCTTCTGCCCACTTATTGATTGGATCATTTGTTTTTGGAGTGCTGAGTTCGAGAAGTTCTTTATAGATCTTGGATACCAGCCCTTTATCTGTAATGTCCTTTGCAAATATCTTCTCCCTTTCCGTGGGTTGCCTCTTAGTTTTGTTGACTGTTTCCTTTGTTGACTGTGCAGAAGCTTTTCATCTTGATGAAGTCCCAAAAGTTCATTTTTGCTTTTGTTTCCTTTGCCTTTGGAGATGTGTCTGGAAAGAGGTCACTGTGGCCAACATCAAAGAGGTTACTGCCTATATTCTCTTCTAGGATTTTGATGGATTCCTGTCTGACATTTAGGTCTTTCATCCATTTTGAGTTTATCTTTGTGTACGGTATAAGAGAATGGTCCAGTTTCATTTTTCTGCATGTGGCTGTCCAATTTGCCCAGTACCATTTATTGAAGAGACTGAGCCAACCATTAAAAACAATGAGATCGGGGTGCCTGGGTGGCTCAGTGGGTTAGACCTCTGCCTTTGACTTGGGTCATGGTCTCAGAGTCCTGGGATTGAGCCCTGTATTGGGATCTCTGCTTAGCAGGGATAAGATCTGGGGCACCTGGGTGGCTCAGTAGGTTAAGTGTCCAACTCTATGTTTTGGCTCAGGACGAGATCTCAGGGTTGTGGGATCAAGCCCTGTCTTGGGCTCCACACTCAGTGGGAGTCTGCTTGAGATTCTCTCTCTCCCTCTCCCTCTGCCCCTCCTCACCGGGCCCATGCACATGTGTGCGTACACTCTCTCTTTCTCTAAACCTTAAAAAAATAAAAAATAAAAACAATGAGATCTAGGGTGTTAGGTTACTGTTCACAAGTTCAGGCAAAAACAGCCTATTGTTCTTGAGAAAGCTCAGAAAACACACAGTTCAGCAGCATGTAGCTGTCTCTCAGTAGCAATCTCATTGTCCTGGCCAGCATCCTCTCTTCTGAGTCTACAAGCATAGGAAATGTGCACAAAAGGGATTTACACCTTTGAATTGTGATGGCATTGTCTCATTTCAGTGCTCTTTTGAGTTCTTGATTGTATGTACTATACGGAATGGTTAAAGAAAGCCTGTAGAATTTGTTTTAAATAAAAATACTTTGTTTTCAAGTTTCCTGAATCTTGTTGACAGCTGGTTAAATATTGCCTCCTCTCCTCGGAGAATCATTATGCTTGTAGCTAATGCTGGGAACTGCTCATCCTTGCCTCTACCTTTCTCCCTTTCAAGGAATTTATCCATTTGTTTAGCGCATATTTATTGACTCCGTTCATGTCACATACATTCCGTGAGGCCCTTGGTGCATGGTAGTGAACACAGGGCATGGTTCCTGCCTCCAGAGAATTTAGTCTTAAAGCAGAAACCCGTACTTAAAATGTTGATCTGGATGTGCATGTGGTATGTTGTGCATATACATATGCATACACACTCATGCGCATACACACACACACACAAATAACAAATAGTAATAAATGATATAAAGGAAAGAAACGAGAGACCTAATTTAAACTGGGGTGGTTGGGAACAGCCTTCCTAAAGAAGTGACTTTGGAACTAAGACCTGAGAATAGGTTGGACCTAGAAAGTAGGAAAAATTAATTACGGGGAGAGGAAGCAGGTTGTATGGAGGCCCTCAGAAGGAGTAGCCTGTTTGACAAACTGGAAGATGTCCAGGGTGAGGGATAGGAGTTAGTATGAGCCACGCAGCCCTGCCTGGACTCCAGGATTTTGCTAACAGAAGAGTGAGAGCAGATGCTGTGCAATGAGGTGAGTTCAGGTTTAAAGGGATCATTCTAGCTATTGAATGGAGAATTGGTTAAGGGGGGAGAGGTGTTTGCCATAAAAATGGAGCAAGGGAGGAGGGAGGAGAAGGGATTCAGCTACTATCTAGTTGGGAAAATTGACAAGACCTGCTGATAGATTAAATATGAAAGTCACAGAGAGGGAGATATTAAAAAATGACTTCTTCCTTTCTGGTTTTTGACCTGACCACTTAGTGAATTTCACCTTAGGTGACCTTTCTCCTAGGACTATTGAAAGGGTTCAGAACAAGTCTCCCCAAAATATGCCACTGCAACACAGTAATTATTTTGTGCTAAGGGCAATCAAAGTCCAACAGTTCCAGAAAAACTGTTTCCCCTCCCCCTCTCATTCCCGACTGCCTGTATTTACACTGGAAAGGGAGCCTGTACCAGGAAGAGAGTATTAGCAGAGATTCCTCTCTACTGGAAGAAATTTACGGACATAATAGGGCCATCTTTGTTTTTCAAACCTCTCCCCCCCCTTCCAGTGAATGGCCTTCCTCCCCTTTGTATTCCCAGTCACTATCCCGTGTCCCCTCAGCTCAATTACCTGGCTGCCCTTGGGTCTACATATCTTTACAGGGGTCCTGATTGTACCTGATTAAATTTCTTCTTCTGTTAATCTGTCTTATGTCATTTTAATTGTTTGAACAGGCAAAGAACCTAGAAGGGAAGAAGGGAAAATGTTTCCACCCCTACACCATGCAATTTGTCTCACTCTAAGTCAGAAATACGCTGAGCTAGCTTTTCCCTTCTGCTGTAGGACCTTGACTGAGGGAGGCAAGTCAAGTCCACAGGAGGTATCTCTGGTAGAATGAATTCCTGTAGGGATATTTATACCCCGGATCTTTTTTTTTTTTTCTTTTTAACTCCAGATCTGATAAAAACAAATAATGTGGAAGTGACTAAAACCACACTCTGTAATCGTGATCACTCACAGGTGTTGTATGTGAGGACCTACTAGAGATATATAATGAGTTATCTTACAAATATCAATTCCTCTTCACCGAGGAACTGGCTTGAACTCTTAATTAGCATCAACAAGGAAATGGTTCTGGCCTGGAATTTGCTTCTCCTCCAGGTCTGGGGATATTTTTGTCTATTTGATTGGTTGTACCATATTGGCTTGCCCCAGGACATCTGGGTAGGAATATTCATTTCTTGGTTTTAAGACTCTCAGGAGTGACTCCTTTCTCTGCTTCGGCAAATATGTCAAGTGCACTTTGAATAATGGGTCTTTGTCAATTGACCTCCACAGGAGGTTTTGTTTCTCTCCAAAATGCTTTCAAAATTTTGTTGTATATTTTATGAGTAAGTAGTCATAATTGATAACAAGTGTAATAGCTACTATATATTGAATGCCAAGAAACTGCGCTTAATTTTAGACCTAATCTCACTAGTGGGTGTCATTGTCCTTTGTCAAAGTCAAGTAGTTCGTGAGTGGGTGGAGATGAAATCTGAAGCCAGGCGGGGCTGGTTCCAGAGCCAGAGCTCTTGGCCATTGCCTAAGGTTCTCTGCAGAGGCCACTCTGGGCTGTGAGTTAGGAACCCCAAGAGCTTTGGCAAGGGGAGGGATATTTTAAACCACCAGAAGAGGAAAGAGGGACTTCCTCTTTGGCACCCCACCTGAATTTAATTTAGACTTGTAGGTCTAACATCCTGTGGGGTGCTACACATCCTCTTTGATTTTCTTTTCCTTTTCAGTTTTCCTCTGCTACATTAAAAAACAAACTCTTCTCTCCAACTTCATCTTTATCATTCCCTTTCCAAGCCAAAAAGGACAATTGAGTCATCATGGTGGTTCTATTTAAAAAAAAAAAAGTTTATTCCAGGCTTGGTTTTGCCATATGATGATTGTTTTCTAATTTCTAATTATGGATATTATCTTAAATGAACCATTAACTGCTTCTTCATGTCAAAGCACAGTGACTGGTGCAAAACTGATGCATCATCTGTGCTAGCTGGTGCTGAATCCTAAGGAAGGAGGAGTCACACATTCGTTCACTTGACAAGCTTGTGTTGAGGGCCCTCTCTGTCCCTGTGCCATGACAGGGGTTGAGGTGCAATGATAATGCTGACACTTAAAACACCTGCAGGCTCCTGACTTCTATTCCCATCCTGTCCCCAACCCCACACTAACAGGGAAACTTGGCAGATTATCTCCCTAAGTGTCCGATTTCTCATGCGACAGTTAGGGTTAACCATAGGACCTATTTCATGGGACTGAGGAGGACCGAACGAGAGTGCACGTAAGGCCCTTCGCACAGTACCTGGCATTTTGGAAGTGATCAGTAAGTGTCTCTGGTATTATTATAACAGATAATAATGGTATCTGTTATAATAAGATAGGGGAGCTGGACTCCACTGCCAAGGGGAGCTGGACTCCACTGCCAGGCTGTTTATCAATAAGTACACACATAGACACACATACACATCCATGCATGGGGGATAGTGATTTCTAATGTTGGAGAGAAGAAGGGTGAATATTTGATCTAAAAGTATGTTTGTAAAACTAAACGGCATGTCTTTTATGTAACACAAACGATGGAGAGTCAAGTTCAGCAGTGTTGTTGATGTTGGACATCATGGGTCTTCAGGGGGAGAGTAGGAGGGAGAGCACAGAGTCTCATTTCTGCAGCCTACAATTTCAGTTTGTCAAAGGGGACAATGGAATAAAAGAACAAGACAACTTGAGCCAAAGGCTCTCCACGTCCCTTGATGTTTTCCATAGTAAGTAAACCGATGAAGAATGGACAGATTTCAGTCTTGGTATAAGTTTAAGTGGTGCTACACCCAGCATTACCTAGATTTTCGGAGTGAAGACAGATGTGACCTAGTGGTGTGTGGACAGAGAAGTAGGCCGGGCAGAGCCAGGAATGGGACTTGGCCACCATGGTTGTGTTGCTGTTTGGCAGTCACCCAGCAGCTGGCATTGGGCTGATGTTTGGTGTGGAGTCTAAGGCAGAGTGTCTGAAGGATACAAGCACAGGCCAGAGTCCTGTGGCTCTCAGCATGGGGCAAGCAAGTAGACCTCACCCCGGAGTCAGGATGTTCCAACAAGCAAGCAGAACATGGCCACAGAGAGTGGTAGAGGCAGTGTTCAAAGTCCAGCAAGATCGGCAGCTAACCGTGGAGGAGAGTTTCAGCAGGGAGCAGGGTCCTAATCTCTGGGGGAGGACTCGGAAAAGAGGACTGGCCAGGACAAGGCGAATCTTGTTGATAGACCTTGAACTCCAATGACTTCCAAAGCCAGGTCTGTGTAGCAGAGTTCAGGACCCAGAAGCTACCATGGACAGCTAGAAGAACCCAGACAACCTCTTTTGAAGAGCTTCCTAGATGGGGGAGGGATGAGCCTGTTTGTAAGGGTCTGGTGTCACTTGCTATGAGGAACGGAGAGGAGCAGAGGTTGAAAAACACAGAAGTGTTTCCAGAAGCTGTACAAACAGCTGCCACGCTCATTTCATCTTCCTGTTTTCTGGTTATGTTCAACTGCTAGTAGTACACCACATTGCTTAACTTAATAAAAACAAAACAAAAAATCCAATATATGCTATAAAACTACACCCTGCATCTAACCATAGGATTGAAAATGTCTGGGGTAGCCCCAAGCTGCAGTCAACCTTATTGCTTTTGATACATGGAAGTCATAAAACCAACTTAATTTTTTAAAATAATTTTTACATGCCTTTTGCCATAAATTGACAAATTGAAGACAATCCTCTGCCCTTCACATTTTCCACTCTGGGTTTGGAAAGCCAGCCCTGTTCTGAGGAGTGTTCAAACAGAGCACAGTTGTTGGGATGGAAAGTGGTCATGCGGGTGACATTCTTTCCAATGAAAAATGCGTTCCAAATTTGAAACAGCCACACTGGACGTTCCTTCTGGGCAAGATCTGTTTGGAATATACTGTAGTGCTTACCCAGAACCTTCTGTAAACTGGTGCTCATAAAGGTCAAATGTGGTGGAGAGCAAGAGAGGCTCTTCCAACCCATGCCTCCCCCCAGATTTGAAGCCACTGAGCCCCGGGTATTTTATCCTTGAAATCAGAACAGGACAATCACTACTGACCATAGGCCTGTAGCCCTTTATGCCTGTCCACTGTTCATCCTTCCCTCCTTCAAATGGTGTCTCCTTAGGATCTTCAGGTGTGCCATCAGGGGCAAGGTTAGCCCCTGAAAGGTGGCCAAGTCCATGGGTCCTCCTCTCTTTCTTCCGTTTCCACGACTCTCTCTTTGGGGTATAGATTCCCTGTCACGACCACACCTCTGGGTGTCCAGGTCGGACATCGCAGAGTCATCCCACAGCAAGGAAGAATTGGTGATTCCTTGGAGATGGTGCATTGCCTCAAGGACACAGCTCCGAGTGTCCCAGTGGCCTGGGGCCTGCTATATGACTCTGTAAGTTGGACATAACTGAGAGCTTGCAGAATATTCCTTAGCTGTAGATGGGCAATCCTGTTCTGTCTTGCAGAGGTTGGCGGAATGCTCTTTCCTGGGGCAGAAGCTGGTTTTGCCTCCATTTAGTTATTCATTTCAATATTCCTCATCTATAAATGTGTCTATTTTTCAATTTCTCCCTAGAACCACTTATAACATCTGCCTGGTTCCTTCTTTATGGGTAAAATAAAATCTTTAACATGTGTTCATTTTATATCCTTATGAGTCATGATTTTACCTTTTTTTCTTTTCCTTTTAAAATTGTCTTTCCACATCGTCTTTTTCTCACTTGCAGCTTCTCGTCGTTCATTTTATGCACTCGGCGCTCTTTTTAAATGCCTCTAATTTGTCTCTTTCCCTGCAACCCACTGCTGGCCTCCTGGCTCGGCTCACTGGCATTTTTCACAGGCTTAACTGGAATAGCTTCCCAAGCGATACCCTGCCTCCCGCCAGGCGCCCCCATCACCCCCCGCCAGCCCCGTTCTATGCCACACACTATTGCTCCGAAACTGAGGTCCCCGCCTGTCCATTTCCACTTAAAAGTCCTTGAGGACTTTGCACCACGTTAGACTACCAGTCAAGCTGGAGGAGGGGGTCAAAAGCTGGGCCTTTGACATACACGGTGAGCTGAGCCCTGACCACATGTCTGTCCCCAACACTGTCCTCCTCCGCCGATAGGTGACCACAATTTCTTCTGATATCTTTTAATACCTTACTGACCTCCGGGCTTTCTCTCACTCTCCTTCCCTGTGCCTCTCCTCCCCGGCCACTGTAGCTGGGCTAGCTCCTAGGTACCCATCAGGTCCCAACTTAGATGTGTAAGGGAA
The DNA here is from genome assembly GCF_022355385.1 of Mustela nigripes. Taxonomy (NCBI): domain Eukaryota; kingdom Metazoa; phylum Chordata; class Mammalia; order Carnivora; family Mustelidae; genus Mustela; species Mustela nigripes. The sequence continues at coordinate 77,249,829 of NC_081564.1, read as the reverse complement.
GAAAAAAATCTTTCTCGCTCTACCCACCCAGGTGCAATGTCTAGGGCCTGCAGATCAAATTGCAAAAAGGCAGAAGGGAAAGGGGTTTGGGGGCTCCTGAGTAGGGGAGGCAACGCTGTGGGGGTGTGTGTGGGGGGGAGTGTAACAGAGTGATGTCAGACTAACTACTGAACCACACTGACAACTGTAGAGCGGAGACCCTACTTGATGGGTTTTGGGGAAGGCGGGAGATGAAAAGAACGTGCACAAAGTGCTCAGAATAACCGCCCGGAGTAAGACCAGGACAAACGTTAGCTCTTGATAACAGACCACCAAACGCGAGAGGGAGGCGAGCCGCTGGGACAGCAGACACCTGTCTGAAGGCCGCCGAGCGGCGCATGCTGGGGAGCCAGAGCTTGCAAATCCAGTTCGGAGATTTCTTTCCAGGAGTTTATTAATGTTTGTGGCTCTCCCTCAAGAAAGATTTGCACATTCGAGGTCGTCTTCAAAGAGGGCTTCATGACTAGACCAGGAGCAGTTACAAGGCAAGACCGGGTCGTCCAGCCTTTGCGAGTCTTGTTCTGTGCGTAGATGTCACCTCTCTTGCGTTTCTTCCTGGCGGCTTTCGGGAAAATCCTCACGCCTTCACATCACATGCTTCAACTCTCTTGATATCCGTCCCCCCGGTGCCCCCTCTTTGGCCCTCATCAAACTTACCCTTTGGCTTTCAGTTCTGAGCTCTTCCTAGTGAATAGGGGTGAGAGTCTGTAGCCTGGGACAGCTGGTGGCCACTGTGGCAGCTGTAGTGAGGAGTAGCTGGACCCGACCTGGTTGGGCGTGTGTGTGTGTGTGTGTGTGTGTGTATGTGTGTGTGTGTGTGTGTGTGGTTCTGTCCCCTTAGGCTTCCGCTTTCTGCAAACCACTCTGCAGCTTGGTTCTGAGAGTAGACTCAAGCTGAGCTTGGCAGGAGAAAGCCACATGCACCTGTGCAGCCGCGCGGAGTGGGGAAGTGCGAAGGCCTGTCGCCTCCAACGAAGTGTTTATCCAGTCCCCAAGCCAGACCTGTGGACTACAGAGATGAATGTCCCAGATCAGGACTTGGAAGAGCTTGCTCTGTTATCTGGGGGGTTATGGGAGGCCTGCAATAGGTTATCTTACAGGAAGTGCGATATCATAAAATAAGACTTGTAAACTGACAATTCTGCCACTTAATATGTTAGTATGTATCATTCCCTTTTACTAAACTCCCGTGTGTTTACTATCACCCATTCACCCATGTGCCTGTCTTCACTTTTTAAAAAATGGAATCATCTTAAAAATTATTTTTAAAATCATTTTTTAAAAATCCACTTAAAAAGTGGAATCAGGGGCGCCTGGGTGGCTCAGTGGGTTAAGCCTTTGCCTTCGGCTCAGGTCATGATCTCAGGGTCCTGAGACAAGCCCCACATTGGGCTCTCTGCTCAATGGGGAGCCTGCTTCCCCCTCTCTCTCTGCTGGCCTCTCTGCCTACGTGTGATCTCTGTCTGTCAAATAAATAAATAAAATTTAAAATAAAATAAAAAATGGAATCATCACATATGTATCTCTTATTCTGCAATTTGATTCCTCCATGTAATAATGTATCACAGACATCTTTCAGATCAGTATTTATTTGTTTATTTTTTAAGATTTTATTTATTTGAGAGAGAGAGAGCATGCACGCACAAGCAGGGCGAGGGGCAGAGTGAGGGTCGAGCAGAGTCCCCATTGAGCGTAGAGCCCAACGTGGGACTCAATCCCAGAGCCCTGAGACTGTGACCTGAGCCACAGTCAGAGTCTTAGCCAACTGAGTCTAGGCACCCCTCAGGTCAGGATTTACAGTGACACTCCATTCTCCATGGTATTTGTTGAATGAATGTACCATAATTTATTTGATCATTCTCCCTTGTAAATGTACTGGTGTATACATGTGTAAGCATTATTGTAGAATGCATATCTAGATAGGGATTTCTAAATTCATAGGTACCTATATGTTAAAGTTTAAGAGACACTACAAAAATGCCTTCAAAAAAATACTAATTTATAAGTCTACTACCTGTGTGTAAAAGTTCCACTTTCCCCCACACACTGAAACTTTTTTCTCTCAATATAAGGAGGAAAGTGTTCTACTTTAGATTTTTATTCCTGTAGTAACTTGCATATCTTTTCACAAATCCTTTTGCCACTTGCATTTCCTTCTCTAATTCTGTTCCTATCGCCTGCGCCTGCCTTCTTCCCCACCCCCACTCTTTTTTTTTTTTTTTTTTTTGGTATTTTTTTCAAGTTTGTAGAAGCTCTTCAAACAGCATGGCCATTGACCTGGTGTCTTATACATGACACGCGATCTCCTCCTGGTCTATCTCTTATCTTTTAATTTGCTTTTGTTCGCCTCGTTTTTGTTGTTGCCAGGCAGAATCTTTTTTTTTTTTTTAAAGATTTTATTCATTTATTTGACAGACAGAGATCACAAGCAGTCAGAGAGGCAGGCAGAGAGAGAGGGGGAAGCAGGCTCCCCACCAAGCAGAGAGCCCGATGAGGGCCTTGAGCCCAGGAACCTGGAATCATGACCGCAACTGAAGGCAGAAGCTTTAACCTACTGAGACACCCAGGCGCCCTGCCAGGCAGAATCTTTAAAAAAAAAAATTGTTATTATACATTCACATCTTCACATATCCTTTTATGGCTTCTAAATTTTATGTCCTGTGGTGGAGTCCCCACCTCAAGACTATAAAACCTAATACAGAAACTTAAATTCCATATAAATAGGGGTGAATCAGTTTGGTTCATCCGTAATATTTTATTAAAAAATACAGCAACCAAGTGCCTTGAAGTACAGGCAATACTCATTGTTAAACTGATGAATGGCATCCTTTAAAGGGAGGGTTCTTTACCAAACCACTTACACTTAAATTGAGTTCTTGAAACTTGCAAGAACTCTGTAAGTATTCCCAGTTCTGTCATTGGACCTTTTTGAAGAGAGAACATGCAGAAAAAAAAGGGGGGGACAAGAAAAAATTAAAATCTTCATGTGCAAAAGGTATATAGAGTCTTCTTGCTTTTCTCAGTGTGGAGTAAACGTTGAGCAGCCTGTGCGTGGGACCCTGTATGTGGTCATCTCCCCATACCACGTTTGAAGCAAGAGGAGGGGGGCTGCTGTTTAGGGAGTTCAAATACCGGAAATCCAGGTGCTGTGTCTTTGGGGGCTCGCAGAGAAGTTGAAGAGGCCTCTTGGGGAAGGTACCATGAGAAAGCAAGGAGATGGCACAGTTTAAGGAAGTAAAAATTAATGATGGATGAAACTGGCCCGTCTTGGAGCCACAACTGGGGCAGAATGTAACTTAGCAGCACCTGCTTCTGCAGCCCTGGTCCCGCCCACACCTGCCAGAACCGCCTTCTTCCAAACAGCCTCAGCCTTTCTGCTCAACATCACTCAGCTTGGGCAACAAAAGTGTCTTTTATAAAAAGCAAACCACTTTTGGATATTTCATGGCCTTCCTCCTTGGATATTCTGAAGGGTTCAAAGAAACTAAGTCAGAAGATGGAGTACAGAAGACCTAACATGGGGACAGCTGGGTGAGGTAGTTGTTTGAGCCTCTGATTCTTGGTTTCAGCTCAGGCTGTGATCTTGGGGTGCTGGGATGGAGCCCTGCGAGGGGCTCTGCGCTCAGCGTGGAGTCTGCTTGGGATTCTCTCTCCCCCACCCTCCACCCCCACCCATGCACAAGTTCTCTTTTTCTCTCTCAAATCTTTTTTTTTTTTTTTTTTTTTTCTTAAAAGAATACCTAACTTGGCTTATTGTATAAACCCTGTGTGTGGGCATGAGGCAAACTGCCGGCTTCATTGGAGGTAGACACCGAGTGGCCTGAAGCACCTGTCCTAGTCCCCGAATGGCTTGGGGGTGCAGCTGACACTCAGTCACTGATCTTAGTTATAGGGGGGCATGAGAGGGTTGGAAATAAAGGGTTCGAGGCACTTAGGGAATCACAGGGGATTCTTGCTGTCTCCAGGCCGATTTTCCTCCCATCCAGGACTGCCTTCCTGTGTTTGTTTGAGGGTATCACAAAACCTCCTCTGTCTCAAAACATCCCCTCATTGCCTTTCACCTCTCTTTGTCTAGATGGTTCTTCTCTTGTTGAAATGTTGTTCTCAAAGCAGCCCGGGGCAGCTATGGGGCTGTGGGAGAGGAAGAACAGAGCAAACAACAAAGGGAAATCCGGGGCCCGTAAGCAGCGTCCACCCGCCGATCCCCACTGGAAAATGGGCAACTGCTATGTACAGGCAATTCGCAGAGAATGTTTGGTTTCCTAGAGCCACTATAACAAAATGCCAAAACTGGTGGCTTAGAACAACAGCATTGTGTCTTCTCACAGGCCAAGAGGCCAAAAGTCTGACGGGAAGGTATCAGTGAAGCCGTACTCTGTCTGGCCCCTGCAGAGGAAGGATTCCTGCTTGCCTTTTCTATCTTGTGGTCGCCCCAGACAGTGTCTGGCTTGCGGCAGCACAGCTCCGATCTCCTACAGCATTTTCCCGTGTCTTTTCCCACAGTCTATGCTGGGTACATATTCACGTCTGTGCGTAAAGTTCCCTTTCCTATAAGGACACCAGCCAGACTGGAGCAGAGCCCATTCCACTGACCTCACCTTAACTTGATTGTAAGCTGCTACAATGATCCTGTTTCCAAGTAAGGTCATAATCTGAGGAACTGGGTTTAGGACAATTCAGTCCATGACACAGAGGAGTGGTTTTAAAAAGCTCATAAGCTTATGAAGGAGCGCCTGGGTGAGTCAGTTGGTTAAGTGTCCAACTCTTGATTTCAGCTCAGGTCATGAACTTGGGGTCCTGAGATCAAGCCCCACACCAGGCTCCGTGTACAATGGGGAATCTGCTAGGGATTCTCCTCCTCTCCCTCTGCCCCTCCCCCTGCTCATACTCTCTTTCTAAAATAAATCTTTAAAAAAATAATAAAATAAGCTAATAAGCTTATGAAGAGATTATCAAAACCATTAACAATCAGAGAAATGCAACTTAAAACAACACTTCCCTCCTCTCAGACTTGCAAACATTAGAAAGTTGGTAGTCCCAAGTGTTGTCTGGAAAGTAAGGACAAAGGAATACAGTAGTCCTCTTTATCCACTGGGAAGAATTTCCAGAACTCCCAACAGATGCCTGAAACCACCATGTTTTTTGCATACATACATAGATACCTATGACAAAACTTAATTTATAAATCAGGCACAGTGAATGATGAATAATAACTAATGATAAAATACAACAGTTATAACAGTATATTGTAATAAGAGGTATGCAAATGTGATCTCTCTCAAAATAGCTTATTGTACTGTACTGTACTGTATTGTACTGTACTTCTTCGGGTGATGATATGAGATAATAAAATGCCTATATGGTAAGTGTGGAGCCTACTAAAAAAAAAAAAGTCCCAGCAGTTTGGCTTCTAGGAATATATCACAGAGAAATTCCCACACAACACCACCATGGGATAGGCCCAAAGATGTTTGTTCTAATCTCATTTTTGGTGCTGGAGAATTAGAGGCCACATGGATATCCAGTGGGAGAAATTAGAGTAAAATGTGATAGATACATATTATAGGGTATCACTCAAGTTAGAAGCAATGGCTCAGATACAGACCCAGGAACATAAGAACATGGACAAATCCTAAGAGTGCAGTGTTAGTTAACAACAGCAACAACAAAAAGTAAGAGGCAACATGAGAACTAAAACACCATAATTTTGGGGACACCTGGGTGGCTCAGTGGGTTAAAGCCTCTGCCTTCAGCTCAGGTCATGGTCCCAGGGTCCTGGGATCAAGCCCCGCATCGGGCTCTCTGCTTGGCAGGGAGCCTGCTTCCCCCCTTCCCTGCCTGCTTCTCTGCCTACTTGTGATCTCTGTCTGTCAAATAAATAAATAAAATTTAAAAAACAAAACAAAACAGTGAGTTCCTCATCTCTAAAAATGAGAATTCTTTAAAAAAAAAAAACCACCATAATTTTTAAAGAAACTAAAAATATATACATATATACATACCCCATGATTATGGTGTTAATTACAAAGAGCTATGATAAAATGTCATAGAACCATACATCAAGACATTAAAAAAAGAAAGAAAGAAAAAAGAAAAAACACTCTATGCAAAAACTGGTAATATCTAAGATCTGTTGTCTAGTTGGTTTTTTGACTTCATTGTCAATCTCTGGGTTTTGAGAATGCATGATTGTCAGGTAAGATGTAACCACTGGGTGAAGCTTACATGGGACCTCCCTACTATTTATTTTTTATTTGTATTTATGTTTTTTAATTTGGGGAAGGGAGGGAGAGAGGGAGAGAGAAAGAATCTTAAGCAGGCTTTACGTCCAGCACAGAGCTCAACGTGGGACTTGATCCCATGACCCTGAGATCATGACCTGAGCTGAAATCAATAGCTGGCTGCTTAACTGACTGAGTCGTCTAGACACCAGTCTCTACTGTATTGTTTGATGTCATCTAGTGTGTGTGATAAAATGTACACAACTAAAATTTGTTATTTTGATCATTTTTTAAAAGATTTTATTTATTCATTTGACAGATAGAGATCACAAGTAGACAGAGAGGCAGGCAGAGAGAGAGGAAGGGAAGCAGGCTCCCTGCTGAGCAGAGAAGCCCGATGCGGGGCTCGATCCCAGGACCCTGAGATCATGACCTGAGTCAAAGGCAGAAGCTTAACCCACTGAGCCACCCAGGTGCCCCTATTTTGGTCATCTTTAAGAATACAGTTCAGTTGGGCGCCTGGGTGGCTCAGTGGGTTAAGCAACTGCCTTTGGCTCAGGTGATGATCCTGGATCCCGGGATCAAGTCCCACACTGGGATCCCTGCTCAGCGGGGAGTCTGCTTCTCTCACTGACCTCTCTCTCTCTCTCTCTCTCAGATAAATAAATTTAAAAAAAAAAAAAGAAGAAGAAGAAGTCACCATTGGTGATTAAAAAAGAAAAGTATAGTTCAGTGGTGTTAAGTACATTCACAGTACTGTACAGTCATCACCACTGTCCTTCTCAGAACAGTTTCATCATCCCAAAATGACACTTTATACCCTATCCCGTTGAATAATAACTCTCCATACCCCCCACGCTCCAGCCCCTGCTCATCACTCCTCTACTTTCTGTGTCTATGAATTTGACTACTCTAAGTACCTCATTTAAGTGGAATCACATAGTATTTGCCCTTTCATGTGGGGCTTACTTCACTTAGCATAACATCTTCAACATTCATCCATGTTATAGCACGAATCGAAATTTCATTCCTTTTTATGGTTTAACAATACTCCATCGTAGGCGCACACCGCATTTAAAAACAAATCCATATTCACCTTGATGGGCATTTGGTTGTCTCCACTTTTCAGTTATTGTGAGTGATGTTAGGAGCATTGGTGTGCAGGTGTCTGAGTCCCTGTGTTGGGTTCTTTTGGGACATACCTAGGAGTGGAGCTGCTTGATCATCTGATAGCTTTATGTTTAACTTTTTGAATAACTACCAAACCATTTGCCAGGGCAACTGCACCATTTTATTTCCCTACCAGCAATACGGAAAGTTGCCAATGTCTCTACATCTTTACCAACACTTGTTTGGTTTGGTTTGGGTTTTTTTTGGCTGTTTTAAATAATAGGCATTCTGTTTGCTGGGTGTGAAATGGTATCTCTTGGCGATTTTGATATTTCTCTAATGAGCAATGATGTTGAACATCTTTTCATGCGCCTCTCTGTACTATTTTTTTTTTTTTTTTTTTAGATTTTATTTTTTTATTTGTTTTAGAAAGAGTGAGCATGGTGGCTGGGGCAGGGCGGGGGAGGGAGGACCCGAGGGGAAGAGAGAGGGAAGGCGAATCAATCTCAGGCAGACTATGGGCCGAGGTGGGGCTCCATCTCATGATCCTGAAATCACGGCCTGAGCCAAAACCAAGGGTCAGACCGCTTAATTGATGGAGCCACCCAGGTGCCCCTGTAACTATTTTTCTGATTACAGTGTCTATAATTGTTTCAAAATGGAATTAAAACTCTTGTATATCATAGAGAAATCTATCCACATATTGATGTACATTACAAGTTCATGTTGTACACGTATCTTCATGTACAACACCTGTTCTTGCAAATAAAAAGAGACACACTAAACAGATTAGAATGGTGGCCTCTCGGGGGGAGGGACTGGAGTTTGGAGGTAAAGAGAACAAAGCAACAGAGGGCCATGGAGAGGACAAAGATGATAACCTGCCACGAACTGAGGTGCGTAATGAACTGAAACTTTTGCACAATAAATTCAAAAAGAAAACTAAAAAGAGAAGACAGAGAAAGTCCACGTCTTTTCTGGTCCTGCCTTCTCCTCCCCTACAGTGTTGGCTACTGATTAGGGGACTGGTTTGCCTTCCTTAACCGCCAGGTCTCCTTCCCACTGGCCCTTTCCTTGCCCCCCACCCCGCCCAAGAAATCCAAGCTGGGGAGATGCAGTGGGTAGGTCTCCGTGGTCAAGAGAAGCACTGGCAAGAAGCCACAGCCATAGTCAGCAAGCTCTGCGGCTCTGGTAAGTGCCACAGCTTCCTCTTCTGGAAAGGGCAGGAATCCATCCTCTCCAGGGTCCCTTCGAGCTGTCACAGTCTCTGACATTGACATTCACGGTGCAACCTTGCCTTCATCCACTCTCCCCGGGCCAGCAGAACACCCGGGCCCCAGAGCATGGCTGCCACAGTTAGTAATGGGAGGTGCTGGTAGGAACCAGCCCCCACCCCCCGCACCCCGTCTGCAGGTGGTCAGAGGGGACGGGTTGTACTTTAAAAGGTGACCTCAATCAGTCTGAAACCTGGGGAGGAAACCCGGGGAGGTTAATTTTTCTCAGCCAGCTGCCACCCGGACAGTTTCAACCTTCTCTTTGGCATTTCAGCCTTTCCAGTGCCAGTTGAGACCAGTTGGTACAGAAGGAGGGAATTTATTAGAGGGTGTTGTCAATTTTTTAAAAATCCAAACAAAGCTCTGGGAAGGTTGAGCCAAAGGTTGTAGGTTGGGGCTCAGAGAGTGAAAGACCTGTTTGTTTTAACCCGATTTAAATAGTTGGCTTCTTTGAAATAAATACCACCAATAGCACTTGCCAGAAATCAGCTTTAATAGCACATATGTGCGAGGTGAGGCTCGAAGTGCTGCACGGCAGAGGCTGACAGCCCATCCAAGAGCGATTTCCCTCACTGGGGCAGGGAAGGAAGGCTGATCTCCATTATTGACGTTACAGTGGGAACAATTACCATTCTGTTTCGCTTAGGAAGTAAGGAGCTGGTAATCTTTTAATTAAACAACTTGGATTGTTTGGTGGGGGGACTACTGTACCATGGAGGCAGCTCTGAGGAGAGAGGAAGACGGGGGTTGTGGGGGTACTCAGCAAGGCAGCCCCCCAGCCAGCTGGGAGCTCTGCAGACCTCTGCAACCCTGGGGCTTGCACAGCCCACCTCTCCCAACCTGCTAACGGACCTGTCTTCAAAGTCACCTCGATGAAAGTCAATTTGCTGTGGAGGAAACAAATTCACAGATTAGAGGCACAAGTTCTCCTGGAAATTTACAGGTGATAAAGGCCCCGCAGGAGGGCACACTTTTTCTTTCTTAGCATCAATGCTCAAGATTCAGAATAACAAGCAACATTAGCTGGAGGGGAAAATAAATAAATTAAGGAATTCAAACTGCATTTCCCAATTTACTTTCCAGAGCTGGTTCTCAGTATATAAATCAGCACTTGTTGGAGTTTTTGCCATTTAAAAAATGGCAAAAACAAAATGTGGGTGGGGGGGATGAAAAGACACCTCATTTGAAAAAGAAGACATATTACATATGTGTTGCTTTGAACTAATCTCAAGGCAACAGTCTTTAATGTTATTAGAAAACATAACATGGGCATATGTACTTGAGTATATTTAAGCAAGAGTATCACAAAACTACTGTTTGCTTATAGGAACCTGAAGTAAATCCTACATATGCTAGTGCATGAGGGGATGACCAGAGAACCAAACTGGCCAGAATTTGCACCCAGTTGGACCCCACAATTTTTATAAAAAGTGTAGGAAGTGAGGCAGGCACAAAGCCCCTAGAAGACTTTTTATGTTGCCCTCCCCACGCCAGCAGAGAATGCTACGGGCAACTGGGTTAGATGCAAAGAACCGAGTAGGGCAGACTGCACAGGAGCATGTGGGTGTGCATACAGGCACACACCACGACCCCTGCTTGGCATGGCTGGGCTGGCCCTGGGTTCACGTCGGGGAAATTCCTCCAGCGTGCTGTGTGATTGCTCTATGAAAAAGAGTGCTGCTATCACCAGGAGAGAGCCCCACAGTTGCTCCGGTAGGAAAAAGACTCCAGGGTCCTCCACTCTTCAGAACGCACGTTCTAGAAGCCATTCTAGTAACTCCCAGAAGCAAAGGGACAGGATGTGGGAGGGGCTGCAGCTTTGAGTCCCTGGAGGAAATGCACGGTGTTAGCATATCACATTCTGGAAATCCTGCTGCAAAGAATCATGTTTAACTTAGGAGATGGTTTTTAAGATAGCCTTTCAGGAAACAGAAGTTTGCAAAATGCTGTGGGGCAGTCAGGGATGGAAGGGTTTCCTGGGTTTGAGAATGTAACCCCGCCTTAAAAAATGGCCAGGTGAGCAGAAGGAACCCCGCCCTACTCCTCCCTCCCCTCTGGGTGAGGGACCTGGACAGAACCAGGAGGGGTCCCAGGAGACAGAATCACCTGAGTGATCCCTTCATAATGGTCTCGAGTGATGTCAACTACACACTTGAGACAATGGGTGTCAGGAAAAGCCGGAACACCCACTTTTGCTTCAGCCCTTGACCGGGTGACTGCGCAAGTTTGAGTTTAGAACCATTGTCAGAAGGAGCGGAGGGGCAGGCATGAGCCCCCTGGAAGGTGCCAACTCTTCCTGGTTTGTGGACTCTTCCAGTCTTAGCGGGGAGGGTTTCCCATCTCTGGACCCCACCTCACCCCACCCCCCAGCCCATCCTGGGCCAACCTGGACAAACCCGGACCTTTGGCCACCTTACCTCTCTCTGGAAAAATCTAGTTTTGGAAAAGAAAGTGAGAGCTAGAGGTTCTCCTCCAGGCGCTATAAAAGATCGCCTTTATCTTGGTAATTCGCTCTCTGCTTATTTTTGTTACCTCTTATCTGTTTCCTGGTAGTAAAGCTCTTAGAAAGAAAATGGCCTGTGGGCGTGTTGGGGCTGGGTGGGGTGTGGTGGCTGGGACTCAGCTCACACTGCGGCTGGCCTGCGGGCAGGGGTGGCTGATGGCAGCTCCCAGGCTGCCTCCTGGGGCCAGTGGGAAGGGCGAACTGGGTGCTAAGAGAGCTGCTGAGGGGGGAGGGGGGCTCTACGGGCTGGAGGGTGGGCGAGCCTTCCCTAGGGGCAGGCCCTCCTGGCAGGGCTCCAGGCCACTGGCCTTTCTCTCCTCCCTCCACAGCAGATGTGTCCCCCAGTGTGCACGTGGGTGCACTGATCCACGCTTTGCCTCGTGTCCGGACGGGAGCCAGGCTGGGGGCAAAACATTTACTATTTGTCTTCAGCCCTTACCCTGCGCTGCTTCTCCTTCCTTCCGTCCGTCCGTCCGTCCGTCCGTCCGTCCTTTCTTCCTCCTTTCTCCTCTCCCCCCTTCCTACCTGGCCTTGCGTCATCTTTATTTCCCTTTCTTTTTAGGGCTCGGTTTTAAAAGTCACTCCTGGTTAAAGCCCAAGTGCCGCTACTGCCCCCTTGTGTCTCCCTGATGGAAGAACTCGGTCGCAGGGTTGTCGGCGCCCCTGGGGAGAACCAAAGACCCTGGGATGCCCCGGAGCAGAAAGGCTGTTGACCACACAGTGTTAGCAAAGAACATACATGCCCACTGGGGCGACATTTCAGGTGCGGTGACCCCACTGGCCTCCAGGAAGCCTATGACTATAGCAGAGGAAATCCCTGAGGATCAACATACCTTGATCTTGTCTAGCTACAACAAGCTTGTGTGGGTCCTTGTGTGGGTCCTTGTCATGAGCTCTGGTACATACCCAGGGCAGGACTGTATCTATCTGGTTCAGCACGGAATTTGAATATGCTTAGCACAGCACCCGGCCCGTATTTGTGGGGATATAGGGGAGTCAGATTCATACCACAATTACATGCTAACAATATTTATTATATTTTTTACTACATGCTAGGAACTGTTCTAGCTCCTTTATATGTTTATATTTGTATATTTAAAAGCTTTTACTGGGCGCCTGGGTGGCTCAGTGGGTTAGGCCGCTGCCTTCGGCTCGGGTCATGATCTCAGGGTCCTGGGATCGAGCCCTGCATCGGGCTCTCTGCTCAGCAGGGAGCCTGCTTCCTCCTCTCTCTCTCTCTCTCTGCCTGCTTGTGATCTCTCTCTGTCAAATACATAAATAAAATCTTTAAAAAAAAAAAAGCTTTTACTTATTTATGTGTCAGGGAGAGAGCACAAGCAGGCAGAGTGGCAGGCAGAGGCAGAGAGAAAGAGAGGAAAAGCCTAGCACAAGGGGAGTGGCAGGCAGAGAGAGAAGCAGGCTCCCCGCTGAGCGGGGACAAGATTCCAGGACTCTGGGATCCAGACCTGAGCCAAAGGCAGCCACTCAACCCACTGAGCCACCCAGGCGTCTCTACGTCTGTTATTTGTTATAAACACCTTCTAAATTATTAGAAGGCGCCTTGGAGGTGCCTGGGTGGCTCAGTGGGTTAAGCATCTGCCTTCAGCTCAGGTCATGATCTCAGGGTCCTGGGATGGAGTCCCCCACATGAGCCATGCATCAGGCTCCTGCTCAGCGGGGCGTCTGCTTCTCCCTTTGCCCCTTCCCCCCACCACTGCTCATGCTGCATGCTCGCTCGCTCTCTCTGAAATAAGTAAATAAAGTCTTTTTTAAAAATCAAAAAAAATAGGGGTGCCTGGGTGGCTCAGTCGTTGGGCATCTGCCTTCAGCTCAGGTCATGATCCCAGGGTCCTGGCATCAAGCCCCACATTGGGCTCCCTGCTCGACAGGCAGCCTGCTTCTCCTCCCATTCCGTCTGCTTGTGTTCCCTCTCTCGCTGGGTCTTTCTCTCTGCCAAATGAATAAAATCTTTAAAAAAAATTTTTTTAAATAAATTATTACCCCTATTTAGTAAATGAGGAAATGAAAGTACAAGATTGGCAACTTGCCAAAAAAAAAGTGGCAGTCAGGATTCAAATCCAGGCGATCTGGTTCCAGAGCACACCTATGGACACTTAACATTACACATCTCCTGTTTATACGCACGCATCTATCTTTCATCCTAGTACAAGAGTATCGGCTATTAGCACAATGAAATGCATTTGTTGATCTAGAAAAATGACATATTATGGTATCATTTTTTGAATACTTGAGTACTCAAAACTATTCCACAATTCCTTAATAGTCTTTTTTTATTTTTAAGATTTTATTTATTTATTTGACAGATAGAGATCACAAGTAGGCAGAGAGGCAGGCAGAGAGAGAGGAGGAAGCAGGCTCCCTGCAGAGCTGAGAGCCCAATCTGGCTCCATCCCAGGACTCTGAGACCATGACCTGAGCCAGCGGGAGAAGGCAGAGGCTTTAACCCACTGAGCCACCCAGGCGCCCCATTCCGTAATAGTCTTAACTACTGCACACTCCCGTCGGAAGGTGTGTACATACGGCAAAGGAGAAGGTTTTGAAAAGTATTAATGTGTGTTTCTGTTTGGCCTTTCTGAGTGGCAGACTTTGGCTTAGGGGGCCCGAACTTTTCAGCTTGCCCTGGCTCGAGGGAGATTCCGCGCATAGCAGAGTGCTCGCAGGAAAGGCGGGATGGCCTTCAGCCCCTGACGCTCAAGGGAGAATGAAGAGATTTTTCCGATTCATTCCACCTCCACTCCCCTCTCCTCTTTAACACAGCCCAGTCCTGGGTAGCCCTTTGCAGAGAGTTCTGCTTAAGGAGGGTAGACAGATTATGACAGTGAGAACTGAGATTTATAGAAGTGGGGAAAGCCTGATTTTCTCAGCCCCAGGGGATTGTGGAGAAGAGCTCTGTAGAGGGCGGTAAGCATACCCAAAATGGGTTATATATACCCAGAATTGTGCTTCATTTGGCTTTGGATGAAGTAAGGAGAGAAAAAGGCCAAAGGCAGAGGAAGGGCTCTGTCAGAACAAGACGCTCGTTAGAACCCTGAAAATCTCCCTGGATCCGTTCTCAGACCTGCCTGGCTCACCCTGGACGGTTCCAGTAAGGAGGGAGGCCCTGGGTGGAATTACCTTAGGCTTCCCAGGATCCTTGCTGTGGATGCTGAGCTGAGAGCAGGGACATTCCCCTGGGCCACACACAGTGGTAGGGTGGCAGGACATCAGCGCTGAGGACTGGGGAGGTCTGTGAGAGCAGAGGACCACTGCGACCGCAAGCTGGCTGCAGGAAAGGCAGGAGGTCTAGTGCAGCGAGGGTTGAGTGAATCTGGGTGTTGGTGAGCCTGAAAGCACCCCCAGAGCAGAAAAGTCCAGATCATCATCTCCACGAGCGGCCCAATGCTGGCAGAGCTGTCACATTTCCCTTCAATATCAAGGCGTCTGTAGGGGATCAGCCAGAGGAAAGGGAAGATATCTGAGAACTGAGCACCTTTATCTAAGAGATACCGGACCCTTCCAGAGGGTTCATGTACATTATCAGACTGGATTTCGCTTTAAACCAGTTTGGACATGTAGCTAAAATTTTTTAAATCCTAAAAATTGTGAGAAGCCAGATTACTTGTGACCAGAAGGAAGATGCACATTTCCCTACGTGCGGGTTCAAGTTTGCAGTCCCCATAAAATATATACACCCAGGCAAGAACATAAAGGACTGTGCCCGTATCGATTCTTCTGTTTTCACTCTGAGTTGTGTCTTTATCATCTCAGTTATTTGCTTGGCTCATATCCCCCGCTTCCTGAAGGCAGTGCGGTCTAGCCTCCAGTGGCTAAGGTAATAAGGGGCGCCTGGACTGACAGACAGGCTGAGCAAAGACAGTGCCCTTTGGCACAAAGATTATTTTGTGCTAAGGACAACTGAGACCCACCAAAAAAAGTTCTTTACTGCCCACTCCTAACCGCCTAAAATTAACTATAAATTTCCTCTTTTGAAAAGGTGCTTCTAGACCTGCTCTCAAGAGACAATTCTTAGCACCCTAGAGACTGTGTGTGCCTAATGAGACAAGCCTCATTTACCATATATTTCCTCCCCGTCTCATAACTTGTTCTCCCCCAACCATTCCAGAGGCCCAAACCCCTTTTCCTTCGTTTAGCCTAAGCTGCTACCTAAACCTCAATCATCTGGCTTTTGCCTTGCGTCTCATTTCTAGGTGAAATTCTTGTGCGTATATACATTATTAATTTTTTTCTGGTTAATCCGTCTTGTATCAGTATGATTTTTGGACCTAGCCAATGAAAAAGGCTTTTCGTCCACGACAGCCCCATCTCTCAGCCTCTGGCAACCACTATTCTACTTTCTGTCTCTACAGATTACTTATTCTGGTCTTTTTGGCTACATGGAACCATATGATATGTGACCTTTTGTCTTTTGTTGTTGTTTTAAAGATTTTATTTGTCAGAGAGACAGACAGAGAGAGAGCACAAGCCGAGGGAGAAGCTGGCTCCCCGCTGAGCACGGAGCCCAATGTGGGACTCGATCCCAGCACCCTGGGATCATGACCTGAGCCAAAGGCAGACACTTTTTTTTGACTGGCCTTTTTCACTTAGCATATCTCCAAGGCTCAGCAGGTTGTAGCATGGTTCAGGGCTTCTTTCCTTTGTTTGGCTGAAGAACAGACTGTTGTATGGATGGACCATATTTTGTTCATCTAGCCCTTGATCAGCGGACATTTGTGTGGCTTTTACTTTTTGGCTGTCATGAATAGTGCCACTGTGCGCACTCACATACGAGTTTCTGTATGGACATATTTAATCCTGGGTATGAATCTGGAAGTGGAGATGCTAGGTCATTTGACTACTTCTCATTTCACTTTTTCAGACCTGCCAAACGGTTTTCCCAGTGGCTGTTCCGTCGCACGGTCTCACTGGTGGTGCGTGAGATTTTCTAATTTCTCCACATCCTTGTCAATATTTGTGGCTGTCCTTCCTTCTCATGACAGCCATCCTCACAGATGTGAGCAATATTTCATTGTATCGCCTATCTTTCTGAAGGCTCCTTATAACCTTCTGGGGAGTGTGCAGACATTTCTCGAAGGTTCTTATATTCTTGGCCTTGCTTCATGATCCTTTTGTTTCTTTTGGGTTAGTAGTTTACTGCTGTGTCCTTCATGACTCCGAAATAGACACCTCTATTTAGACATTTTTGGGAAAGTGACCAATCACATGACGCCGTACAGGAAATAATTTTAAGTGCTTGATGGAGAGCGCTGTTTATCTTGCAAGCCCCAAAGTAAAGTTACCATGGGTCTCTAGGGATTCTCTCACTAGTGGCATGGGGTAACTTTTGTGTCCTGTCACACTCTGTATGACAGATGTGTGACCAAACCCTACTCTGTTAATAACTTTACTTTTTAATTGAACCTTTACCCGTCACGGGTGGAGGGGCAGGGTACATGGCAGTTCTGAGTTAATTACAACTGCCATTATTTTTTATTTGCGGCGCCTGAGCAAAGCAGTAAAACACAAGTTAAGTCACATTTGCAATGGGACCATGACTCAATTAGTGTTTTTGAATAATAGGCCATAGTAATTAAGGTCACGGCCAATGCAGCAAT
Organism: Mustela nigripes; assembly: GCF_022355385.1. Taxonomy (NCBI): domain Eukaryota; kingdom Metazoa; phylum Chordata; class Mammalia; order Carnivora; family Mustelidae; genus Mustela; species Mustela nigripes. The sequence continues at coordinate 77,233,070 of NC_081564.1, read as the reverse complement.
AGCATTATGTGGTAGCATGGCTCTGGCAAAGATTAGTTTGCAACCTGTCTCCAGGGAGGGGGTTGAAGGGAGTCAGAAGGAACCAGGCGGAGATTCTCTCCTCCAGGATTCTTGCCAACTGGGAATGGAGATTCTCGAGGAGATCTTCAGTCATTTTTTTCACACCTGCTTTATCAACTTCCATTTCAGGAGCTCAAAATGCAACATGAAACTTGTAGGTCCTACAAGGTAATATTTTCAGTCCAGTTGACAGTGGCTCTGAAAAGCCAGGCTTCAGAGACTGAAGACCGTGGGCAAGCATTAACATGTGCCTGGAGACCAGGGTGTTCCGGGGGAAATTAATAGTGCTCTCAGACTGGCTTTGCAAACCCAAGCCTATAAAATTCTTTCTAGGCCAAGAGTAAATCTGCCCTTCTTCGGGATAAGAAGATTGAGGCACAGCATGGTCCTGTGTCTTGGGTAGGAGTCCTCCAAGAGGGGTCCTGGGTGAGGCATTAGGTTCTTATTTTAGATTTTAGTTGCTTTTACTACCATCTCTAGAGAGGCAGCTACTTATATGATGCCTCTAGCCTGATTTTTTATACTAGTGGTAGAACATCCCTTTATGGCATCTAATCCAAAGGGTGAGACATTATAAATGTTCGGATCAAGAAGGGCTACAAGAAATTGGCCCAGACTAATGGTCTGAGAGCTTTTAAAATGGACATCAAGCCATCCTTGAAAGTGAAATCCCTAGACGAGAGACACTAAGTTTGAGAGATGGACCAGCTCATCCTCTTTCTCCCACACACCTGCCTCCTCAACAGTTCTGGTCATCCAGAAGCCCAGTCCTTGTTCACACAGAGAGCAACACAGCTGTTCCCTCAGTATGCTTCTCTGGGCCATTTGGAGATACGTCCTCCCCAATTGGCAGTGACTCTATTTGGAATCACTAGGCCAATGGAAAGGTTTTGTGCCTCCTCAAAATTCATATATTGAAATCCAAACCCCAAAGACGATGGTACTGGAAGGCAGGGCCTTTGGTGGTGCTTAGGTTGTGAGGGTGGAACCTCAGGAATGGGACGAGTGCCCTTGCAAAAGAGGCTCCTGAGAGATCGTTCACCCTTTTCACTGTGCGAGGACACAGCAAGATGCTGCCTATGACCAGGAAGGGGGCTCTCACGAGAACCCAACTATACTGGCACCCTGACTTGAGACTTTCCGGCCTCTGGAACTGTGAGAAGTGAATTTCTGTTGCTTATAAGCTGCCTGGACTGTGGTGTTTGGTTATAGAAGCCCGAAGGGACTAGGACAGCCTGATGCTTAATACAAGTGTGTGTGATAGGAATTGAGAGGAAGGTCAGGGAAAGGCGTGATGGAGTGGGATTTGAGTACGGAGAGGGAGCCGAGGAAGTTGGAGATGGTGGCAAGTCCCATTGAAAGATGTTGAGGCATTAAAAAATTCTGAGCAAAAAAGGAACACGCAGGGGCACCTGAGTAGCTCAGTGGGTTTAGCCTCTGCTTCCGGCTCCAGTCATGATCTCAGAGTCCTGGGATCTAGCCACGCATTGGGCTCTCTGCTCAGCAGGGGGCCTGCCCCCACCCCCGCCCCGCCTGCCCCTCTGCCTACCTGTGATCTCTGTCAAATAAATAAATAAATAATCTTAAAAAAAAAAAAAAAAGAAAAAGAGGAACACACGGAGAGTTTGGGAATTAGGGAAGCCCTGGAGGCTACAGAGAAATTTGGAATCGCTCCAGAGAAGGTATGGGTAGACTCGAAATGCCAGAAAGAAGTTGAAAGATGGTCTAGGTTCAGTCAGCTTAGATAAATTTTTTTTAAAGATTTTTATCTTTAAGTAATCTCCACATCCAATGTGGGCCTTGAACTCACAACCCTGAGTCGGAGAGCAGCACGTTCCACCAGCAGAGCCAGCCAGGCACCTCTTGGCTTAGTTATTTTTAAAGACACGTGCACTTACTTGCACGGCCCCTTCCTTTGTATCTTTGTAGTGTTTAAAAGATGATTGCTCTTTTGACTTTCAGGACTCCTACTTTCTAATTTGATGTTAGAAACCTGTAATTACTGAAAGAAAGGTCACAAGTGTTTTTGCACTGTAGGCTGGAGGGTGGGAGGTTGGAATGAATTTTCATATATTTTTTAGAGACGGAAAGACTCTCCTGCAGAGAGGAGCGGAACATGTCACCACAAAATATGCCGCTTAGACAGGAGGGCTGTTTTGAGCTGAAGGCAACTGAGAAGAAGTAGCTCTAAGGAAAATGTTGGTTTGGGTTTTTTTGTGATAATAAAGCAAAGTTTATTGAGTGATAGTGCAAAGCTCCTGAAGAGGGAGGGGACCCAATAGGGTTACCCTATAATAGTTATTTTTGATCAATGGAGGTTAAGTGGACAAGTGTATTAGTCTGCTCAGGCTGCCATAGTAAGATACTACAATGGGGGGGGGGGGGGGGGGCTTAAACAATAGAAACGAATTGTCTCACAGTTCTAGAGGCTTGAAGTCTAAGACCAAGGTACTTTCAGGGTTGATGTCTGAAGCTCTTCTCGGCTTGCAGATGGCTACCTTTTTACTGTGTCCTCATAGGTTTTTTTTTTTCTCTGTTCTTGTATGCTGTGGGGTGAAGGGGAAGAGGGGTATCTGGGATATCTCTTCCTGTAGGGACAGCAGTTCTATAGGATTAGGGCCCCACCCTTAACACCTCATTTAACCTTAATTATTTCCCTGGAAGTCCTTATCTCCAAACACAAGCACAATGGAGATTAGGATGTTAATATATGGACTTTAGGGGAAACAATTCAGTCCAAAACAACTCAATTTTAAGGGTTTATCAGCTCTGAGCATCTCAGAACCTGCCTTTGCTTATTCCAGTTTTCGTAATTATTTCTAGTTGGTCCTAACCATTATTTTATAGCCTTTAAATCACCGAAGGACAGAGATGGTTCTTCCCTTGGCGGTTTTTTTTTCTTTCTCTCCTTTTTTCTTTTTTATTTACCTTGGTGGTGGTTCTTTATGTTTTCTGGGCACACAAAATGGTGCGAGAATTCCTCTCCCATCCCTGCTACGAGGGAATGCAGAGCTTAGTTCATGTTCAAGAGTATCACTAAAGAAAAGGCCTCTAAATAGTCTTGACTGGTCATCCTTGTGATGAAGTTCTAGAACCTTGGTGAGGTTCGGTGGGCTGAGGTCTGGAGCCAATGACCAAGAAAGAGTTCTTGAGACATCTTTGGTGCAAAATGGTGGTTTATTACAGCACGGGGACAGGACCCGTGGGCAGGAAGAGCTGCCGCCGCCCTGCGTTGTGAGGGATGGTGGGTTCTGTACCCTGCTGTTGGGGGAAGGTGAGGGGAAGGGAGGGTTCAACGGAGTTTTCACATGTTAAGGAGGGGCCTACGAAGTGCCGGGAGGAGCCCTTGCCCTTGTGGCTTGATCAATGTCCTCTTTAGGTCAGCCATTAACATCAAGATAGTTGGGAGATTCTTGGTGGGGTGTTATGATCCTGCTGTCATTTATATTCCCTTCTACCTCAGCCTCCTCCAGTTCCGTTTATGGTCGGGAGGGAGACATTAGGGCTTGAGGAACTGAGAGTTATTTGCCTCTGGAAATTTGTGCTATTGATCAGGTAACCTCCCTGTTTGTAGATCTCTAGGACATCTGTAGAGCAAGGGAGATTCCTGTTCTGCAGGATTGTGATCTCTGCAAGTGAACTCTTTATCGTTTTATGGCAGTCAGGGCTGCCTGAGGGATGCTGCACATATGACCGAGGGGGAGCGGATGGAGAGTGGGGTGCAAGGCTCCAGCTTTTGCTTCGTCTTCCGCCAGCCGCGTGCTCCCTCATCACTTGTGTCTTTTTTGAGCATACACCCCTGACATATCTATTTATTCACTCATTTAAAAATTACATACATATACTATAATCCTGCTATATTATATTGCAAGATACACACAAAACATTTGAAAACAACCATAATAAACATCATTTTGAAGTTGAAAATAAAGAAAAGTTAGTTTGAATAATTGCTTCCTACATTTCCCTCTGGAGATCACTGTCCTCGGTTTAGGGTGTAGTAGGAAAACCGAGGATGAATTTGGAACCACTAATTTTTAGATCCCGGTTCTTCTCTTATCCACTGTGTCTTCTCTTCTGAGTGGCTGAGTTTCAGCAAAAGACTCAGGAGCCCCCAGGTACCTCCAGCAGGCTGAGATTCTTGACAAGCTTTGGTCTGTTTAGGTACTGTAAAGTTTTTTCCGGCGAGATAAACACAACACCAGGCAAAGTGGGTGCAAGGCAAGATTTATTAAAAACACTCTCTGGCGAGGTTTCAGGGCTCAGGAGAAGGCGAGCCAGGAAAGTTGCGCCGGGAGGGGGTGGGCACCCTCGGGCGAGGTTCTGCCACTCTGGAAAGCAGAGTGGCGGAAGTCGTGCCCAAGGCAGGGAGGAGGGGGCTTTTAAGGGGTCTTGGGGAAAGCTCAGGGGTCTTTTGGCAAGTTTCCCTTATTTGGATATCCCGCCTGCTCATCGGGATCCCATTGGTCCACGGGAGCCCGGGGCGGGGGTCTCAGATTCCTGCTTGGGCCTTTGTTCTCCTGTCCGAGCTCAGGTCTTGTGGCGGGAACTTTCGCCATCTTTAGTAGCCCTTCCTGCCAGCCCAACAGGTACAAATACGTTTATTTTAGTGACGGATATAAAGGATACTGTGCCTTCCAGTAGAAGGAGCCCAGGCAGGGGGAGGAGGGCTGGGAAGTTCTATATTATAGGAAGTTCTATATTTCTCTATTACAGGAAGGGGGCCAGCATTTTTAGTTTAGTTTAGCATTTTAGTTTTAGTTTATTTTTAAAGAACTTACTTAGCATTTAAAGCCAAAGCATACCCTTTCATTCTGAAAATTTTGCCAGAGCTCCTTGTCCTCACTGACAGCAAGGACGGCTCAGAAAGGAAAGTTAAATTTTATTTACTTGCAAATGAATCCGGGCCCAAGTGGATTGAAGATGCAAACTCAGTTTGAGGTCTAGTCACTTAGATGTGAATTAAAACACTCTCCCCAGGATAATAGATTTTCACCTCTAAGGAACCCAGGGGGCAGAAGGGAAAAATGCCTGAGCATCCAGGGCGACGTGTCTATTGTTATGCTAATGTGCCCTGAGCAGGTGTGAGCTGTAGCTCTCAGCTGTGCCTTCCCTTCTATCAAGTTTTGGATGCTTGTGGCTGGATCACAGGGAAGGACCCAGGTAGGTTCTTCCTCTGGATGCTTAAAGACTATTTTTTAAAAAGGATAAAAATCACAACTCTCATACAGATATGAATACGAACACATGGCTGAAGATGTTCTTTAACTCAAACTGGTGAGGTGTTACAATGGAAAAGTTCAGTGGAAGTTCAATGGAAAAGTTTTTTTTAAAGTACTAATCTATGGAGTACAAGAATGTTAAAATGAATGTGTAGAAGCACCCCAACCCAGCGTTTACATTAGAAGGGAAGTCCATGGAACCTCTAGGGACGAGACTGAATTTGTTTGTTTATAGCCAAGTGTTATTTTGCATTGCTATCAGTCATATGCAGTTCACAGTTGTAAAATAGCCCCGTTGGAGTCATATAACCCAAAAGAATCCTCTAGAATCTAGGCAATGCATAGTGTCCCATGAAAGCACAAAATACACCCCCCTCCCATCACTCCCCACCCCCAGCTTAACTCCGGGAGCCATCGTGCATGGTGCCCACTGGGGCTGTGTAGCACAGGGGCTGCTGGGCCCACTTTGGGCTCCCAGTGCCCGGTCTCACCTCCTGTGCTGTTCTTTGGTGTCAACTGCTTGCCCCAAGCAGAGCACTCACACAAGGAGACATCCCCCCCATGCCTGACAGGCATAACATTTTGACTTCTCTTAGTTCCCGCTACCTCTGGGATACTTGAAAGAAGAGAGATAGGAGAAGGAGATGATGTCTGTCATTCCTTTTCTGTTTCTCTTGATGACCTGTTCCTCCTCCAGAGCTCCAAGAGGGGCGTGGAGCAAGGAAGACAAGAATCTGGTGCGACATTGGTGATATTAGCAGTGCTGTTCTCGTTGTAAACAGGTCGAGGCATATATGTTAGGAAAGTGGTTTCATTTTAGTTAATTGATTTTTACTGCAGTTTCTACTGCATACTGGAGACATGAGTGAGGGCAATTTAATCTCTCTGAGCTTTGCTATTTGAAGCTGATAAAATGAAATGGTTGCAATAAAAATTTCAAGGTCACTTCCAGTTCTGAATATTTATGAATGTATTCCTATTGATCAGGTATCCTGGATCATACGTTCAGATATAGCAACTGACATTATTACTTTCATGGCTCTTTTCTTTATTGTTCTCATTGTTGAAAAATATTTTAAACAATTTATTTTATGAAATATTGCATAGGGTTGAACAGCACGTTGGGAGAAGCTGAGCAGAAAGCTGAAAAGGGTTCATGTGTACTGTTTTTACATTGAAAAAGAGTGTCCAAATCAAATAGCCTAATACAAAATTGGGAGGATGCTAGCTGTTAGTAGGAGTTTTATCATTTCAACATCGCTGTCTTCTCTGCCCTTTGTCTTCTCCACCCAGTCCCATAAATGTCTACTGCATTAATACTAATGTATTATTTTGGATGTGTTTCCGCCATTTTGTGACCCTCCAGAATGACATCTTAATAGGGTACCTGAGGAGGAGTGTGGAACTGGAGCAGTGTCCTTGCACACAGGCCTTGTGTGACATGCCTTATGAGCCACTGTTTCTGTTACTTTTACTTCCCGAATAAAAGTTATTAAGTAATTAATTTAAAAAAATTTTTAAGATTTTGTTTGTGTATTTGACAGTGAGAGAGGGAACACAGGAAGGGGGAGTGGGAGGGGGAAAAGCAGCCTTCCTGCCATGCAGGGAGCCTGCGGGGCTCAACCCCAAGACCCTGGGATCATGACCTGAACTGAAGGCAGGCACTTAATGAGTGAGCCACCAGGTGCCCCTAAATTTTTTTTTTTTAAAATTCTGAAAACACAGTAGCAGTTACCCTTTTTAAAGGGAAATTTATATTTGTAAGGAAGTCTCCATTTTTAGGGGTATCTCCCTCTCTGTATCACTGTATCAGGAACAGAAGAATGGCTCTAAATTATAAGAGAATCTTCTTTTTTGGTCAGTAGAGAAAGCATTGATTTAGGTTTGAATAACAAACCTTACCTTTGTTTGCTGTGCTTTACCTAATGACCTCCCCGTAGCTGACGGTCCTCTCCACCATACTTCTCTTCTTTTGTCTTTAGCTGACCATGGTATTTAAGCTTGAGTTGTAAGCCACTGCTTAGAGATACTCATTTTTCTCTGGGTATCTCCTATGTATATATGAATTATACATTATAAAATTTTTCTCTTGCTAATCTGTCTTTTGTTATAGGGGCCAAGCTAAGAACTATGAAAGGTAGAAGTTAAATTGTTTTCCTCCCCTACACATCAACAAGTCCACTAGGTTGTATGTAGCCTTTAAGCAAGTCCAGACTCAAACTAGAGCATTTTCTCATGACAGTGCACTAAGCTGACCTGTTGGCTGAGCGAGGCAAAGGACTCCAGGGTATCAAAGAAAAGACTGTTGTTTGTTCCAACCCCAGCTCTCCTAACACAGGCCAGATTTTCTTTATTTCGCTCTTCTGATTCAAATTTAAACACCAAATCTCCTTAGAGCTCCTTAGAATTGGCTGTCTCTGGCCATTAACTCTTCAGCATTTTGTCTGTGTTCAAAATTTCATCTTAAGGGGAACTCTCCAAGACATGATGAGGTTCATTCCTTCAGCAGCTTTTTCTCACCAGTTTTCTGTTTTCCTCAGGAGGAAGGTAGATTCCTTTGTTCTCACGTAATAAAGCATAAGATTTTACCTATTGGTCTTAGAGCGAACCAGAAGCAAATTATAATGAGAAAAATATTTGAGAACTCACCTAAGAATTTTTTTGGGGGAAAAAACTTCTCTGAGAAAAGAGAGTCTATACAACACAAACTGACTTCCTGGAAAGAAAATTGTTAATACTTTCTTCCTCCTCTATTTTTTTTTTTAAGATTTTATTTATTTATTTGACAGATAGAGATCACAAGTAGGCAGAGAGGCAGAGAGAGGGGGAAGCAGGCTCCCTGCTGAGCAGAGAGCCCGATTCGGGGCTCAATCCCAGGACCCTGAGATCATGACCTGAGCCAAAGGCAGAGGCTTTAACCCACTGAGCCACACAGGTGGCCCTTCCTCCTCTATTTTAAGATTAGTGTTGTTTTTTTTTGTTTTTTAAAGATTTTATTTATTTATTTGACAGACAGAGATCATAAGCAGGCAGACAGGCAGAGAGAGGGAGAGGAGGAAGCAGGCTCCCTGCAGAGCAGAGAGCTCGATGCGGGACTCGATCCCAGGACCCTGAGATCATCACCTGAGCCGAAGGCAGCGGCTTAACCCACTGAGCCACCCAGGCGCCCCTTAAGATTAGTGTTTTGACTATAGATTCAGCTCATGCCACAAAGGGCAAGACATGCTTTGGTTTTGTCTAATTCAAGTGTTGTCGGGAACAGAAAATAAAATTAGATACTGAAAAGGCGTCAATATCTTAATGGATGAGAAATGAATAAGTTCTTCTTGTGCAGGTACCATGTCTTATTCATCTTTATGCCCACTAAAACGACAAGCCTAGTCATTTGTACATGGTAAATGATTGATAAAGGTTTACTGAGCTGAATTATTGAAAACAGGAGAGTCTTGGGATTAGATGTGTGCTCTTGATCTTTTGAAACAATTTTCAAGGACAACCTTGAAGCATTTTGGGGAAAGTGTACTCATTCTTATTTTTAACTGTATTCCTGAAGGTTTGTACATGGTTATTTACTCAATGTGGCATAAAATACAAGGACATAGTTCATTTATCTTCTAATTTATTTAAATTAGTCTTAAGGAAAGCTTACTCAGCTTACACCATTATTAATAGATAAGTAATGCATTTGGAAAAGAGACTTAGATATTGGGGCTGGGAGAGCTAGTTCAAACAGGTAGACATCTAACATTTTAGTGAGTATGGAGTACTGCAAATACTTGGCATTAGCAAGTTATAGAGTAAGTTTTAAAGATAACCCTGTCTTGAAGTAGTGGAATGGCCAGATCAGTGATTGGTTGTTTCTATGTCTCCTATCCAGAATAATTTTTCCTTCATTAAAGTTATGGCCAGTGAATCGCTGTGCTTCCTACAAAACTGGAAATAGCAGTGTGGGAGTCACGCTTGAGTGAAGTACATAGCAACATAAGGCAGGTGATGTAGATTGATATACAGTATTTCTCCATTTAGAATTTATTTTAATTGTCTTTAGGAGAGAAAAGAGATGGTTTCTGGAAAAACAAGTAATTGCTCCCGCCACATGTGCTTTGGAAGTGCAGTGATACTCGCTGAGATAGCTCGTGAGCCCATGTTACACTTCAAGGCTGGAGTCCTGGCCCCTAACACAGCCTCAGATGGAAAAGAGGCTGAGATTAAATAAGGCTACAAAAGAGCTGACCATTGAGAATATCACCTTTGTATATAAAATTTAGGTTCTTTAATAACACAGAATGTATGTTAGATCATTCTTGTGATCTATTGTATCTCTATTCCCGGCCTTGATTTTAAACTTAGTATGTATGTACAGTTTTCAAAAATGAATCCCAACTTTGTAGCACTATTTCCTTTTCCTTTTTCCAAGACCCTTTTCATTCAGAAGAAAATGGATAAGGCACAGAGAAGCCTACTGTGGACTTGGAGGTGGGAAATACAGGGAAGGGGAAGGGAGTGTGTAGAGAGAGGGAAGATCCTAAAGTAATGTGGGCAAGGAGGAAGTGGGGGTGTACTGCCCAGAGATGGGAAAGCATCATCAGGCGAGAGGTCAAATTCAAAGTGTGGGCCCAGACCACTTGGGTTTTCACATATCCCAGTAAGTCTTGATCCTGGATGCAACCAAGAGTAGAACTGTTCCTTGAGCTTTCCTTCTAGAATTTTTGGGTAAATCCAGATTTCCATCTTATTTGTTGGAATAAGTCTTATGGATCTGTCTTTGGGCAAGACAGATCACTTGGAAGAGTCTGGAGTTATCTATAGCTGAGGTCAATTTAAGTATTTCTGACAGGACAACAGATTTATTTGTTCTCACCTAGATGAGAGAAGGAAAGAAAAATCCCATTTTAATGCAAGATGCATATGTAAAAAGTTGTTCTTGAAGCAGGAGGCAACTCCCAAAGAGAAGCAAAGCCCAGTTTGACCTTTGTGCATCTCTTTTTGATTTTCTCACATTCCTGAAGGATCTTTTGGAAAGAAGGGGGTAATTCTTTAGCTGATTCAGAATCATTAGAGAAAATAATTTTAATAATAGTAATAATAAAAATATAACATTTAACCATTGCTAATATGAGCCAGAGACTGATCTAAGACATTAACTCCTAACTCCTCTACATAAACTTGTACAATTAGAAGGTGTGAATAGAGAAAAAAGGCAAGTAGTTGAGCAGCTCTGTTTTCTTCTTTAATTTGTTTTGCCAGAAATTTGGAAGAATCCTTTTCCAAAAATCTGAGAACTCAACTCTTTCTCAGAAGAGGTCCTGGCAAGGTCTAAATGGCACTCCTCTTTATGAACATTATAAAACAAGGTGTTTAATATAATAGCTGATGTAGTGAACCTGCCAGAGTTTTACTAATGTGCCAAAACATTTACCAGCAAGCCCTTAATTACTAATAACACCCCCTCTGGATTCATTCTGAAAGCAACTTACTCTGTCTCTTTCTTGTCCCTGTTTGCTATCTCCATTCTCAGCTAAGTGGAACACGGATTTTCTATCTTCTTGCATTGGAAAGGAAGAAGGATTAAGTAGGGGTGCACCGGAGAGAGATAAGGAGAATGAGAAGACTCCACCAGAGCAAGGGTGGTAGAACTGGAAACTTGGGTCATTTAACTTAAACAGACAAGATTAAGTGATCACATATAGGAAGAGCCTGAGTTGCATTTAAGTTAACTTTGGGGGGGCTCCGAATATGAGGCTAATTTGTGCATTAGTTTCCTATTACTGCTGTAAAAAATTACCACAAACTTGAAGACTTTAAACAACTCAAATAGGGGTGCCCGGGTGGCTTAGTTGGTTAAGTGTCCAACTGTCTCCTTTTTTTACTCACCAGTAAATTTTATTGTTTTCTTTGGTTGACTTGAAAACTTTTCATCTTGATTTTTTTTCTGAAACTAAACAAGAAATGTATAGTTTTTATTTTAAAAAAATGCGCAAAGCAATGATGTTTTATAAATTGCCCTCTCAGGTGTTTCTTGTCAGCCTGCTTCAAGGAAATCCATGTGTTGAATATCCTTGCTCGCAGTTTAGCCCATACCAAATGGTTGTTTAATACATTTAATACTCAATACATGAGCAGCAAACTGAACTGATCCTTCTGAAGAAAATATGGTTGAACAGCCAAGACCACTGGGTGGTCGAAGAGAAGACCACACATCCTGAGCTCCCCAGTAGTAAGTGGAGGCTGCTGATAACAGCGTATGCAGTGTTACCAGACATCGCTGGTCCTAAACCGTTACTTCTGCCTTCCTTTGCCACAAAAATGCAGTAGGAATGCCATCCCCTTCATCCTCTGCTTTTATCCTCAGAATTTCATGTGGTCCTTTAGAGGCAGATGTTACCCAAAGTCCACATGCAACTCCAAAATTGCCACAAGCTTTCTTGTTTTTTTCCACAGTGACCAAGATCAGAACTTGAGCCCATCGATATTACCATTTACACAGACTTTCTGATTTCAGAAGCAACTCCACTCTTTCTACAGCCCACTCAAAATTTGTCTTCACCATCTGGAGCCCTTCGGGAGTTGCTTCCTTGAAGTCACGATGTGACTGTGTATCTTTCTGTTGGCCTCGATCTCCTGATGGCCAGAATCTTCAGGAATCATTGTCAATAACATCAGCAAGAATAATTTCTTTGGTGGTTACATCAACCTATTTTCCATCATCATATCAATCAGTGTAGAGTTCTGGGGCAACCAGGATTTCTCCGATCTACCAAAAATAACCCGTGTAGTGTGACTTCAGTCTGGCCTATATTGAGTCCAGCAAAGCAAAATTTTGCAGCAATTAGCTGTTCCTCAGACTACTGTGGCTCACCTATTGGTATCATCCTTGAAAAACAGCTCCACTAGGTGGGTAAGACTTACATCCCTCCTGGACATGAGGATTTCTTTTGAGAAAAGACCCAGTTGCTATTCTTCTACAAACCCATTCAATTGGAATCATTTCACACTTAGGTGCAGTGAAAGCTGTCTCCGCACGTTCTCTGTGGAAAGCAGTTTTGATACCTGCTTCCTCTAACAACTGAAAAGTACAGCGGATAGTTTCATTTGAGATTGTAGCCTTTCCTTCCAGGTGATTCTTTCTGGATGCATTTCCTGCTGTAATCTGGTCCTTGGACTGTAGGAGAGCTTCTCCTGGACTATTTGGCAATTCATAGACTTCTTTTGTTTTACTCTCATAGAGGTTTTTTGTTTTTTGTTTTTTAACCAATATTCAGTACCTCAGCTGTCGCCATGATCATGCATGGGCTGGGGGTAGCAGCCTCACTGGGAGGAAAGGCAAGTCAAGACTCTGGAAAAGAGTGGTGAGAGGCTCCAAGGGTCCAACTCTTGATTTCAGCTAGGTCATGATCTCAGGGTTGTGAGATCGAGCCCTGTGTCAGGCTCTGTGCTCAGCACAGTGTCTGCTTAAGATTCTATTCCTCTCCCTCTGCCCCTCAGGCCCCACTCCCCTCCCCCGGCCCCACTCTCACTCTCCCTCTCTCTCAAAGTAAGTAAGTAAGTAAGTAAGTAAGTAAGTAAATAAATAAATAAATAACAATAAAAATTAAAACAACTCAGATATATTCTCTCAGAGTCCTGGAGATCAGAAGTCTGAAATGAGTTTTATGAAAGTAAAATCTTGGTGTTGGCAGGGCTAGTTACTTCTGGAGGGTCCAGGGGAGAGCACGCTCCTTGCTTCTTCTGTCTTCTGGATGTTGCAAGCATTTCTTAGCTTGAAGCTACATTGCTTGAGGCTACATTACTCCAATCTCTGTTGTCAATCTCACCTCACCTTCTTCCTCCTCCACAGTCAAACTGCTCTGTGTCTCCCTCTTATATGGATTCTTAGTACATTCAGTGCCCATATAAAAGTGTAGATAATGCAGAATAATCTCCTTAAAATCCTTAACTTAATCACATCTGCAGAAACCCTTTTGCCATATATGGTAACATTTGTAGCTTCCAGGGAATAGGATATAGATATCTTTGAGGGTCTGGTTATCATTGTTTGGTTAGCCAAGACTGCCGATGGATCATGGTGTTTGGAGAGCTGCTTTATGATTGGGAGAGTCTTGAGGTCTTGGAGAAGAGTGGTAGTAATATGTCCTTTCCTTCTGGGGAAGTCTGATTAACCCTGAGTATCAGTTCCCAAGCTTTTTCCTAAATTGACTTAATTTTGTCCTTGGAGTCAACCTGAGCCAAGAGCAACTTCTCTTTTATCATGGTCTGGAGGGCAAATGTTTCCAAAGTACTCTCAGGAAAGAAAAACTTTTCCTCTACCCTCTTAACTTTAGTCATCTGAAGGCCTGCAAATTAACCTGACAAAGAGATTAGCAAGAGGAATAAACAGATTTAATTACATATGTATGCATGGAAGTTCACAGAGAGCCCAGCTCAGGGAGGCAGTCAGAATTTGGGGCTGATACGCCATCTTAACAGAGAATGGGGAGAGACAGAGGGACACTTCTGGGAAAACAACTGACTTCTTAGTGGGGAATGGATAAGGGGCACTTCCGGAGAAACAAAGGAAGTTTTTGAAAGATAAATGGGCATGTAGGAAAATATCTGGGAGATAGGAGAATGTCGTGGCAATGCCTCTTTGGGTGTGATGCCAGCTTCTACTCTCTAAGAAGAGCAAGAGCCCCTCTGGGGAGGGGATTTATGACAGAAAGTTCTTTTGGGAAGCTCTGCTTTTAGGCAGATAAGGGATTTCAGGAACCCAGAAGCCTTTGGCTCAAAACAATTTTTAGACCATGGAGGCTTATTCTGGACCCCTTCAGAGCCTACAGTTGTGCAAGATTTGATCCAACTTGAAGGTCTTCACTTTTGAGTCTTCTGCATATACCAGATATGTGTTCCTTGTTAACACACATTTATGTTACACGGAGAGAATGAACACAATTTTGGGACTAGTGTATCAGCAAGGCTGTTGTTGTTGTTGTTGTTGTTGTTGTTGTTGTTGTTGTTGTTTTTGGTTTTGTTTTTAATAAGGAAGATGTATGACAAATTAGGTCCCAGAGGAGGAAAACCAGGGCAGATGCTGCTGCAATGGAAGCTGTAATCCATCCTCTCATCTTAGAGGGAGGTCCTTTGTGGGGAGAATCTGTATCTACCTTGTGGGCATGGGTCTTGCTTCATAGCCTGGATCCTGCTGCTGTCTCCGTCCTCAGGCTGGGTCCGACTTTATGGCCCTGGTCTGGGTCCTCAGTCGCTTCCCACACTTCCCTGCTTGGCTTGTACATCTGATCCCTGCTCCTTGAACACTCTCTAGGAGCTTTTGGGTTGACTCATTCTACTGTCTAAAAGTGTAGAGCCTTAGTTACATAGTCCTCATGTTTAAACCTTAAAAATATAATCTTAAGAAGTCTTCTGTCTTCCTTTAAATATCAGAGTCAGCAAAAAGCCGTCCATGAAAGGGGTTGGTGGGGAGGGATGGCTGAGTCCCAGGCTCATCATTCACTGGCACATTAGTTATCTGGGCCCTACAAATGAGCCAGGGTGTCCTTCAGACAGGGAACGGGATGTTTGTGGGTGCCCCCCAAGAGAGCATGAACTTTGAGGCAGGGAAATGATAGAGTCACATGGAAAGAATCCGGGTAAAGGCACTTCTGTGTTCAGGGCCATAGTGGCACCATAAGTGAAGACTGGCTTCTTCATGCTGCCAGGCCTACACCACGGCTTTCTCTGGCCACATTTCTAAATTGCAGGCTATACCTGCTGCCTCTTTTACTTTATTGTTCTGCTGTTGAAAGCTGGCTTTTGTTACTACCACTTTACTGTGATGTCAACTCATCAGCTCTCAAATAGACCCTCTCTCTGTTATTTTATGCCTCCTTAAAAGCACAGGATACCAGTCATTTCCCCCTCCTTTGAGATTGCCAATTTTTACAGGTTGTGTCCCTCCAAAAAGTTATGTGAAATCTTGACCCCTACTATCTGTGAAGGGGACCTTATTTCAAAATAGGGTCTTTGCAGAGGTAATCAGGTTGAAATGAGATCATTAGGTTGGGCACTAATCCAATATGACCAGTGTCCCTATGAGACAAGAGACAGAAACACCCAGGGACCAGGCCCCGTGATGATGGAGGCAGAGGTAGGGGTGCTGCAGAGGTGAGCTGAGAAGTGCCATAGGTTGCTGGTCACGTCCAGAAGGAAGAGGCAAGAAAAGATTCCCTCCTACAGGCTTCAGAGAGAGCATGGCCCTGCTGAGCCCTTGGTTTTGGACTTCTAGCCGTCAGAATTGTGAAACAATTAATTTCTGTTGTGTGAAGCCATTCAGTTTATGACATTTTGTTCCTAGAAAATAAACACACTTATGTTTAAAATATTATAATCCTGTGGGGCCCTGGCTCTCTGTCTCATCTCTGGCAATTTCTTTCCCCTCTTCTGGCTTCTCTTCCTCCTCTGGGTGCCTGATGCTCAGTGTTGACCAGGATTTCATACTTCAGTTTTAATTCTCTATCTGTATATCTGGCTCTCTCACTCATTTCTAAGCTCCAGCCCTCACTTCAACACAAGGGAAATGAATGTCAAAATGTAACTTCTAATCATGTCTAACATTTTTACTTTCCGTGGAACATATTCAACCTGGATGTCCCGCTGCCTTCTTGAATTCATTATGTCTAAACTTAAACTAATTTTCAATGACCTCCTCCCCAGCCCCAGTCCCTTTTCATCCCCTTGCCTTCCTCATCTGTCCCTAGCTCAGTGCCCACCCCAACCCTGGCATAGTCATCTGTTATCTGGAATCCTGGATAGTCCTGCTTCGAGTCTTCTCACGCTTAACCAGTTGCCAGATGGAGGAAGAGAACTTTTAACAATTCTCATCCATGGAGTAGGTACCCACGAAAATCTGTGTAACAAACCATACCAAACCACCTTTGTTTACCATACTTTTACTTGTCAACTTCCCACAACTTGCTTCCCCAACCCAAAAGCCCCAAACCCCTTTTCCTTTGTTTAGCCTAAGATGGTATATAACCCTCCATCAACTGGCTGCCTATAGGAGTCTCATTTCTTTGTGAAATCCCCAAGCATACACATGTAATTAAATGTTTTTTTTCTGTTCTCTTATTAATCTGTCTTTTATCAGTTTGATTCAAGGGCTTCAGCCAATGAACCTAAGATGGGTAGAGGGAAAAAGAGTTTTTCCCCTCCCCCACAAAGGCTCCGAAAGCTGCTCGCTTCTTCAATCTCTCCCTGTCTTAGACACCAGACTGCCTGCAAGTGACTGGGAGCCAAAGTGTGGCCGTGATGGCCTGGCTGTAGCTGCCCAGCATGAGCAGGGAGACAGGCATTGTGTCCACTGGGAGGCCGGAGCTCTCCCACCCAGATCCCGGGGAGGGACTGGGAAAGCACAGGTAGCTCACATCTGCAGCCAGCCAGCCGGGGAGGGGCGGGGGTGTGTGGGGTGTGGGTGGGTGGGATTGGGGAGGTGGGAGGGGTTGGGGGGTGGAGGTGGGGTGTAAGGTGGTAATCCTTGAGGGGACCAGCTCACAGATCATCCCTCCCAGGGCCAGAGGCAGTTTGACAAACTGGAGGTTTTGGGTGGCCTATCTGTTCTTTGGGGGCAAGCCCAAGAAGTCAAATCAGGGCCTCAGGCCCTTTGCAGGGCTGCTTCCTTCACAACTCTGGTCATAGGTACTCAATGCCCGATTTAAAAATCTGATGATACCACATTAAAAATGTTGCAATTATCTTCTTTTGATAGTTATTAGTGGCTTAAATTGGGGTGACTCAGATTAGTCTGTCACAGAGTTGATAAAAAGGTTTTCTTGGTCCCTGTTTTGGAAATGAAAATGGGTATCCTCTAAATGGATCTTAGGGGAGTCTAATGGATGACCTTGTTAATGTCAGCTGGATGGGTTTGTAGGAAGCCCCAGCCACTGACCTATGTTCTTTGCTAAGGCAAATAACATGCAACATTGCCATTGCTTTCTTTGTTTATGTCAGGACGTTTCAGGTTCATTAGATGACCCACCCCACGTGAAGAAAGAGGTAGACATTAGATGGGTGTGCTTCTGGCCACAGGGAAGTTTCCCAAGCTTTCTTTTTGATTTGGATTGGGAAGACTATGTTTCTGAGCCTGGGCATAAACCCCACTTGTCAAATGAAAGCACAAATAGGCAAACAGATAGGCACTTTTTTTTTTTTTAAGTTACAAATGAAACAATAAGAAGGCTAGAAGCAATCAAATTTCAGTAATATTTTCAATAAATTAATGGCCTGTGTTTGTGGCAGCAGACACTTGGAAAAGATTGAGCTGACAGATGGGCGCAAATAAAGCCACAGGAAAACTGGGAAAGATGATAAATATTATCTGCAGGCCATTTACATCCCCTTTGTTAATTAGCCATTCTGCTCCTTTTACAATAGGTAAGCTTCTTTGTTATTATTATTTTTTACTCTGAAATTCTTTCATTTATATTGTTTTCTTTCAAATTTTCTCATCTTTCCCTCCTGTGTTGTTTTTTTTCCTACCCCAAATCTGCTTCAAATTTCAATCCTATTTTCTCTCCCACTTTTCCTGCAGTGAGGTTTTTGCAGGGGAGAAAGCAAGGACATTTCCTTTACCTCCTGTCATCTCCCTAACAATTTTCTTGCTATTAATGTCTAACAACTTCCCAGCTCCAGGGAATACAAATTCCTTCCCTTTTCTATAAATTGTTGTGTGCTGTTCTCACTGCCCATCACTAAAAATACAACACAGCATTATTGATCTCGCTTTCCCTCTCTCTTGCCCCCTTAGCAGAATTTTGCAAATGAATTGGTTCTGCCCCGTATCTCTTAATGGTTTGTATTTTCCGATGTCCGGTTTGGCACCCTGGCAGGGTCATTTAGTTGAAAGAACGTTGTCTTTGTAAACAGCCAGTCCTCAGTTCCTATTCTTATTGCTCGTATTCTGGTTTTGTCTCTTATTAACCAGATGACCTTGGGTAAGTTCTTCAGGCTCTCTGAGCCAGTGTCTTCATCCCAGTGATTCCTACGATCTGATTTGTTGATGAGTCTCGAGGAGATGTGGTCCATATATCACCCAGCACCTCCCTTCACTTCTCTGATAGCAGGATGCCAGAGGGATATGGCCAGTCAAGTGATATCCTTGCTCTTCCTTTTTATTTACAGCTCCCAGGGGGCCATGGAGAGGACAACGGGATGACGCTGGGCTCCCCATTCTGTAGGGCAGTTCAAGAGTGGTGCAAGGGCAAAGGGCTATAATAAAACTCCCTGAAAAATTATCTATTTTGAGTAATTCAGATCTTAGCCAATTGCCATCTCCTCAGAGAAGCCTTCTCCGAGCATACGATCAGAAGTAATTCCCCTGGTCATTCTCTAATCATTATCCTGCTTTATTATCATCATTGCAACACTCACCACTGTCTGAAATTACTTACTAATTTGTGTGTTTCCTCATTTATGTTTTGTCTGTTTCCTCCACTGAAATGTAAACTCTATGACAGCTGGAAAGCTACTTACCTTATTTTCTGTTACAGCCTCATTTTTTTGATCAGTGTTTGACAAAACTAGGCCCCCAATGAGTGTTTGTTCCATGAAGATCTCTCTAACATTGGAAATTTCCCCAGACTCCGTCAATGAATGAATACAGCAAAAGATTTCGTTTTTGGCTAGGGTTAACTAATCTTAACCGGTTCATTTCTGTGTCTGCAGATGTAGTGGGTGTGGTGGGGCAGATTTCTTTATTAGACTCTAACTGCATCCTAGTTCAGCATAGTGATCTACCCACCAGTTACCTAACTCCTCAAGAAGAAACAGATAGCAGTTAAAAAGTTTTGTTTCGTTCATGAAGCAATCCTTGCTCCACAACCGATCATTCATTCCTCTCTTTTAAAACACTTTCTTAGCTTGTCTTCTAGAATACTATTCTCTCTCGACTCATCACCTCCCTCACCAGCACCCCATTTCAGTATCCATGGTTGGTTCTTCTTCATCTCCCCAATCTTGAATGTCTTTATATCCATCAGAATTCACTCTGTAATGTAGTGAAAAGAAGGGCCATCTGTACCCCAATGTTTATAACAGCAATGGCCACGGTCGCCAAACTGTGGAAAGAACCAAGATGCCCTTCAACAGACGAATGGATAAGGAAGATGTGGTCCATATACACTATGGAGTATTATGACTCCATCAGAAAGGATGAATACCCAACTTTTGTAGCAACATGCACAGGACTGGAATAGATTATGCTGAGTGAAATAAGTCAAGCAGAGAAAGTCAATTATCATATGGTTTCACCTATTTGTGGAGCATAACAAATAACATGGAGGACATGGGGAGATGGAGAGGAGAAGGGAGTTGAGGGAAATTGGAAGCGGAGGTGAGAGACTCATGAAAGACTGTGGACTCTGAGAAACAACCTGAGGGTTTTGAAGGAGTGGGGGGTGGGAGGTTGGGGGAACAAGGTGATGGGTATTAGGGAGGGCACAGATTGCACGGAGCACTGGGTGTGGTGCAAAAACAATGAATACTGTTAAGCTGAAAAGAAATAAATAAAAAAGAAAAAGAATTCACTCTGTAGGTGATTCATCTAGTCTTGTGACATCAGACACACTCCTATTTTGACAGCCTTCACCTTTTTTTCTTTAGCCTAGACCTTTGAATTCCATATACACATCTTCAACTGCCCTGTGCTATCTCTACTTGGATGTTGAGGTTGATTGCATTAATACCCATAGCCTTTGCCCATGAAACTTTACATTTTCTTTCACTAAAGAGGCAAGGTTTACCTTTCCTGCCAACCCTGCTAAACCTGTGCTTAGCCATGTTACTTGCTTTGCCAATAGATGAGGCAGAATTCATGGCATGCAACTTCTATGCCTGCTCCTCAAGAGTATGTATGTGTTTTTACTTATTGTCTCTTGTGCTTCTGCTATTGCTATGCGAAGTATAAGACGGGCCTAGACTCTGTGGTCTCAGAGGCTGTAGGGGAGGAAAAAATTTTTCTTCTACTTTTCCATGTTCTTTTGGCTGATCTATTGATGAAATTGACATACAACAGATTAAGGTAGAAAAACAAATTTAATTAGCTATGGAAGCCTCAGAAGAGATATGAAACCCAAGAACAAGTTGGGAAATTCAGGCTTGTATGTCTGGCTAAAGCAGATCCCCAGTATACTGGTCATTTGTTTGTTTGTTTGTTTGTTTATTTATTTATTTATTTATTTTGTGAGTGTCTATTCAAATTTTGTGCTGTTTATAAAATTGGGTGTTTTGAATTACTATAAGGATTTTGAGTTTTACTTTGAATGATAAGGAAGACTTGTAAAGATTTTGAGCAGTTGACAGAAATGATCAATCTTATTTTTGAGTTGTAAGAGTCCTTTACATGTTCTAGGTACAAGTACTTTGTTATATATATGCATTGTGTATGTTTTCTCCTGTCCTGTGTCTTGCCATTTTGATTTCTGAACAGCAAAAGATTTTAATTTTAATGACATCCAATTTATCTTTTTTCATTGTTTTTTCTTTTCTGGATTGTGCATTTCATGTGCTATGAGCTATTTAGCTTAGAGGTGGCTTGGGATTCAGCACTATCTAACTGATACAGAACCCTAATAGGTATCTCAAAGTGAATGTGTCTAAAACTGAAATCCTGATTCTCACCCTTTCTTGATCTTGCTCCTCAGACATTGTCCTCATCTTAGAAAATGTGATCTGTTCTTCCAGTTATCAGGCAAGAAAACTTTATTCTTCTCTTCCTGTTATACTACACATGCAACCATTAGCAAATCCTACTGTAATTCTTTTAAAAATATATCCAGAATCTAACCATATCTCACCATCTCTACCACTGGGCCAATTGGCTATGATTTGTGCCCTGGTTTTTGCAATAGTCTCCTAAGTGGCATCCCTGCTCCTTCTTTGTCTCATTGCAATTTATTCTCAACACAGAAGCCAGAGTGATATTTTAAAAATTTTAAGATTGATCATGTCTGTCAACTGCTCAAAATCTTTACAAGGCTTCCGTATCATTCAAAGTAAAACTCAAAATCCTTATAGTAATTCAAAACACCCAACACAATCTTTCCCTCCACCTCTACTCTCCCTGAAAACATCCATGCCCACTCTTCCAGCTGTAATACTGTTTTTACTGTTCCTGGCCTTCTTGCTATTCCTTTAACACTCTAAGCAAACCCCTGCCTCAAAGCATTTGCATCTGTTGTCCATTATACCAGTAATACATTCTTCCCACATACTTGTGCCCATAAATTTCTTCATTTTCCTCAGCTCTCTACTTAAATGTCTTTTCAGCTCCTGGCATCATGTACCTTACTATTTTTCCCCCATAGCCCTTCCAACCACCTAAGTTTTTATATATTTGGTTGATATTTGTTTGTTTGTTTGTTTGTTTTCACTGCTTTTCCCTCTACCTTGGCAAACCTTTATAATATAAATTATATAAGGGCAGGAATGTTATTTTGTTA
Source organism: Mustela nigripes (assembly GCF_022355385.1). Classification (NCBI taxonomy): domain Eukaryota; kingdom Metazoa; phylum Chordata; class Mammalia; order Carnivora; family Mustelidae; genus Mustela; species Mustela nigripes. The sequence goes on along the minus strand of NC_081564.1, from coordinate 77,211,322 downwards.
CTGTTGGATCCTCAGGGCCTGAAAATTATAGGCAATTCAAGAATTTAGTGATAAAATGTTAATCAGTGTATCACAAACTTCTTAATTTAAGAATTTACAGATTATATTGTAGGGGGACCTGGGTGGCACAGTCAGTTAAATGTCCGACTCTTAATTTTGGCTCAGGTCATGATCTTAGGGTCACCAGATCAAGCCCCTCATTGGCTCTGCACTCAGTGTGGAGTCTGCTTGTCCTTCTTCCTCTGCTCCTCCCTGACTCTCTCTCTCTCTCTTTCTCAAATAAATAAATAAATCTTAAATTTAAAAAATTGTAATTTTAGAAAAATTTTGAATATTTTCTACACTTGTATTTACAATGTTGCTTTTCTAAAATAGTCTTAGTGCTCACCGATGGAAGGCACCAGGCAAATGTTGGGTTAGGAATCAGCCATTCCAATTGTGTTTGGGGGGATTTGAAATAATTATATGAAAAATGCTTTTAAGTAAGTTTTTTAAAGTAGAATAAAAAAAATGGTATATGTCATAGTAATAATGGAAGAAATAGGCATTAAAAAAAGGAGGAGAAAAAGTACACCACAACTTCTGAAAGTATATTTCTTAGTAGTGGAATAATAAATTGTAAGTGTCTTTTAAACTAAGCTAGTCTATTTCTACTTCTAGTGGAATTCTATCTTTGCTTTTCCGTTTAAGAAAGAAAAATGTGTTTTTTTTCAAACCATGGAAGCCCCCTAACACCTAGATTGTTGGTTCTGCTGCCCTCCGTTGAGAATGACTGTCATTTGTTCATTTGCTGTCCCCTGCAAACTGAGTCCAGAGAGAGGGACTTCACTCTCTCAGCTGGGCAGCAGAGACTAAAACAAACACAGACTTCTTTTCCACCCTAAATCCACACCCCCTCTCAGAGGTATAGGAGGAAGGTGCTCCTGGTGAACATGGATTCTGAGTGAGCTTTAGTCTCTGGAGAGTGTGAACGCTGCAGCTCCTGCTTTGGGAACACGATATGAGATGAAACCCTCCTTCCATCTTCTGAATATGTTCACAGGCCACCCTGAGCTTCTCTGCAATATCCCTTTTCCACTACCTTCTGTTCCCCCCAGCCCCTAGGGAGAAGCAGCTCTGGTGAGCTTATACAGTTGAAAACATGAATATTAAAAAAATACCAATAAAAATCTTAATTCATTTGTATGTCTTTATTGGAGAAGTGTCTGTTCCTATCTTCTGCCCATTTTTTGATATGATTGTCTGTTTTGTGTGTGTTGAGTTTGAGGAGTTCATTATAGATCCTGGATATCAACCTTTTGTCTGTACTGTCATTTGCAAATATCTTCTCCCATTCCGTGGGTTGCCTCTTTGTTTTCTTGACTGTTTCCTTGGCTGTGTAGAAGCTTTTGATTTTGATGAAGTCCCAAAAGTTCATCTTCGCTTTTGTTTCCTTTGCCTTTGGAGACATATCTTGAAAGAAGTTGCTGTGGCTGATATCGAAGAGATTACTGCCTATGTTCTCCTCTAGGATTCTGATGGCTTCCTGTCTCACATTGAGGTCTTTTATCCATTTTGAGTTTATCTTTGTGTACGGTGTAAGAGAATGGTCGAGTTTCATTCTTCTACATATAGATGCCCAGTTTTCCCAGCACCATTTATTGAAGAGACTGTCTTTTTTCCACTGTATATTTTTTCCTGTTTTGTCGAAGATTATTTGACCATAGAGTTGAGGGTCCATATCTGGGCTCTTTACTCTGTTCCACTGGTCTATGTGTCTGTTTTTATGCCAGTACCATGCTGTCTTGGTGATCACAGCTTTATAGTAAAGCTTGAAATCAGGTAACGTGATGCCCCCCATTTTATTTTTGTTTTTCAACATTTCCTTAGCGATTCAGGGTCTCTTCTGATTCCATACAAATTTTAGGATTATTTGCTCCAGCTCTTTGAAGAATACTGGTGGAATTTTGATTGGAATAGCATTAAAAGTATAGATTGCTCTAGGCAGTATAGACATTTTAACAATGTTTATTCTTCCAATCAAAGAGCATGGAATGGTCTTCCATCTTTTTGTGTCTTCTTCAATTTCTTTCATGAGTGTTCTGTAGTTCCTCGAGTATAGATCCTTTACCTCTTTGGTTAGGTTTATTCCCAAGTATCTTATGGTTCTTGGTGCTATAGTAAATGGAATCAATTCTCTAATTTTCCTTTCTGTATTTTCATTATTAGTGTATAAGAAAGCCACTGATTTTTGTACATTGACTTTGTATCTTGCCACGTTGCTAAATTGTTGTATGAGTTCTAGTAGTTTGGGGGTGGAGTCTTTTGGGTTTTCCATATAAAGAATCATGTAATCTGCAAAGAGAGAGAGTTTGACTTCTTCATTACCAATTTGGATACCTTTTATTTCCCTTTGTTGTCTGATTGCTGTTGCTAGGACTTCTAATACTATGTTGAACAAGAGTGGTGAGAGTGAGCATCCTTGTGTTCCTGATCTCAACGGGAAGGACGCAAGCTTTTTCCCATTGAGGATGATATTTGCAGACACTTCTCCAATGAAGACATACAAATGGCTATCAGACACATGAAAAAATGTTCATCATCACTAGCCATCAGGGAGATTCAAATTAAAACTACATTTTGATATCACCTTACACCAGTTAGAATGGCCAAAATTAGCAAGACAGGAAACAACATGTGTTGGAGGGGATGTGGAGAAAGGGGAACCCTCTGCACTCCTAGGTATTTACCCCAAAGATACAGATGTAGTGAAAAGAAGGGCCATCTGTACCCCAATGTTTATAATAGCAATGGCCACGGTCGCCAAACTGTGGAAAGAACCAAGATGCCCTTCAACAGACGAATGGATAAGGAAGATGTGGTCCATATACACTATGGAGTATTATGCCTCCATCAGAAAGGACGAATACCCAACTTTTGTAGCAACATGGACGGGACTGGAGGAGATTATGCTGAGTGAAATAAGTCAAGCAGAGAGAGTCAATTATCATATGGTTTCACTTATTTGTGGAGCATAACAAATAGCATGGAGGACATGGGGAGTTAGAGAGGAGAAGGGAGTTGGGGGAAATTGGAAGGGGAGGTGAACCATGAGAGACTATGGACTCTGAAAAACAATCTGAGGGTTTTGAAGGGGCGGGGGTGGGAGGTTGGGGTACCAGGTGGTGGGTATTATAGAGGGCATGGATTGCATGGAGCACTGGGTGTGGTGCAAAAATAATGACTACTGTTATGCTGAAAATAAAAAATAAATTTAAAAAAAACTTAATTCACATATGAAGGTAAAAACATACGTCAGTCCCATCAAATGTTTAAAAAAATTGTCAAGACTCATGTAATTTCAAAGCAGATGGGCAGAATGAATATTGCAAAGCTTGTTTACACTTTTATAACATGGCTTGCCACTTTAGGGGACAAACAGAAATACCAACCTGGCTTTGTAGCATCCTCTAAACCCTGCTGTTTTTTTATGCGCAACGAAACTCCTACACATGAGTTGTTTTTGTTTTGTTTTGTTTGACTATTATGTTATTATTTTAGCACTCACTTTTATTATCATGTAAAATATTTTTCCAACCCATAACAATGTCACTTAAGTATTCATAAAATAGCGACGAAAGTGCTCATACTGAAAAATGTGCCCCCAAATCAATAGCTTTTGAAGGGAAGTTATATGTGATAAGATGCTGAGAAGAAGGGGAAGCAACAGCAATGAAACATGGCGCAGTTAACGTGGGAGATGACATTCTGAAATATTAGATGTAACGTCGGGAGCAGGAAAAGTGGGTTTAAAGCCAAAATATGTTACAACTTGTAAATGTGCTCTGAGAATACATCTGTCTTATTTTATATTTATTCCTTTGAGAAAATCATTCTTGAATTATGCAGGTTCGAATTACACAAGGTCTTCTGAGATGCATCCTTTGTATGAAATGAGACCTCCCTGTACTTTTATAGCCAGAAATAATCCAACTTTAAAAAAAAGTCAGTGCTGCTTGCCACTAAAATAAACAAGTTCCAAGTTGTCTTTTTAATAGGAAAACTACATTTTTAGATTATATAATCCATCAGTTTGAATTGCTTAGAAAATCCCCCATGTGCAAATATGTGTGAAGGAAATGTTTTTTTTGGTGATAAGAATCAGGTAGTTAATATTTCCAAAGCATTTTGTTCAGACATATGAAGGACTAAATTAATTTCCTTGAAGTGTTTAGGAGAATGCACAGTTATTAATCTAATTCAGCTTCCTGTTAGCGCAAAATTCACTGGAATAGTGCAGTGGAATGGTCAGCTGTCGAGATGATTTATGCCATTTATTATTTTTTAAAGGAGGATGTTTTGCATTTTTTTTTTTTTTATTTCCATGTGATAACCTCAGCAGAATGAAATCCCATTTCTAGGTTCCACAATGCCATGAAAACAGGTTCGGGTTTTCAAGTTCAGCCCTGTGATTTGTGTGTATAGTTTCAATTTGTGATGTGTCAGCCAATGAACAGCTGATTTAATAACAGTTAAGAACACCTACTACCCAGGAACGACTGAAGGGATGTTTCTTTGGATCAATAGTATTGCTTGCTTTTACCATGGAAATAAATCATTTTGCCATGTGGTTACCAAAATGTGAGGGTTTTTGGATCAATGACACAAAGCGATGTCGTCTTTGGAGAGACTAGGAGGTCTTAGTCCATCAATCAGATCAACTTTAATTAAATCTCATTTAATGGACTATTGCCTAATGAAAAGAACACTTAAAAGGAAGTCATAGTTGAAGCACCCGGGGCTTTTCTCTTCCCACAAATGGTAAACCCTCTAAAAGGAAGGCAACATTGTACTGGAGCTGGTGTGCAGATGAGTTTCTGAGAGCGGCTCCCTTTCTGAGGTTCCTGCTCCATCCTTCCCCTCTTGATACAGAAAAAAAAGAAGCTGCGGGCTGTAGCAGGGAACTGAATTGATCTTTAATTAGATTTTCAATGTTTAAAAATAGAGATCATCAAGAAACTTTTCCCCTTTCCTTATGCTCTTTTACATAACCACATCTTTTAAAAAATGGTGGTAAAATATGCAAATGGTATATGCCATTTTAAAGCCTGTCATTTAGTGGCATTGATTCTATTCCCAGTTGTTGTACAGCTATGGATGGTACCTGTTTTCTAAGCTTTTTCATCATCCCAAACAGAACCTCTGTGCCCATGAACATTAAAGCCCTCTTCTCTCTTCTCCTGGCCCCTGGTAACTCGAATCAACTCTCTGTCCCCTGATTTTGCCTATTGTATCTATTTTATTTAAGTGAAATCACACAATATTTGTCCTTTTGTGACCAGCTTATTTCACTGGGCATAAGGTATTTTAGTTCACCCGTGTTGTAATGTCTCGGGGTTTCCTTCCTTTCTAGGCTGAAGAGTGTTCCATCCTATGTCTATACCACATTTGGGTTATTTATGCATCTGTTGATGGGCATCTGGGTTCGCGGCAGCTCATGGCTCTTCACACAATTGTAACTTGACAGATATTTCACTCTTGGTCTGGAATGTACTTCCTTCCTCTTTTATCTGTTCAACTTCAGCTTGAACTTTGCCTCTTAAGAGAAGCCTTGTACTACTCTGGGCAAAGGTAGAAGGTAGACCCTGCCCCACTCAAGTGCTTGTAGGCCTTTATAAACCTCCATTTTGATGGGGTTTACAATGCCTTATAATTATATTGAAAAGTCCATCTTTCCCAGTGCATGGAGAGCTCATCAAAGCACTGGGTGTCCTGCTGTCCTTTGGCTTTGCCACCTTGCGCAACAGGGAGTAGATGTGCATTAGGGCGTGTTCCTTATACAGGAAGCATCCTCCTCGCAAATGGCAAATACAGACCAGTGACCCAGTCTGTCCCTCTTCCCTGTCATTCTCAGTGCTGACCACACCATGAGCTTTTTTGGTGGCGGGGAGGGAGGTTCACTGTGACAGACTTCTGGGGTTTTCAGAATTCAGAAGGAGAATATCTAAGGCGAATTTATAAAAAGGGAAAGAACAAGAGGGGATGTTGAAACTCCCAAGTACGGTGGTGGGAAGATGAATCTTGAAGACTTGAAGCCCCTAGAGGGGCAAGTGTCAGACCCAGACATGGATGGGACAAAGGGAACATGGTGGGGGCAGTCAGCTGTCCCGCTGTCCCGCTCACCTCTCACAGTGTATGCTCAGTGGGAGGCGGCTGCCCAGCTGGGTCTGCATAGCCTGGCTCTCTTTGTTTCCAGATGGGACCCCAGAACTAGTTGTCACCGGTGGAATAGGAGTGGCAGTGATCTGCGTCGCTTCCACACAGGCACCGGCATCTTCTCTCTCTCTCTCTGTGTCTCTCTCTGTTACTCTTGCCTGGAACCAGAAACCCTGCTGTCTAGGGGATGACGGGTCCTGGCCAGAGAGAGCCCGAGTCTCTCATCAGTGCATGTGGATGGCTGCCTGCTGGAGCCCCAGGCCAGCTGAACGTCAGTGAGAAGTGAACCTTTTTTGTACTGAGCTGAGGTTTCAGGGTTTACGTGTTACAGAAGGGAGTATTACCATAACTGCAGAGAAACTGTGAAAAACAAGTCCAAGCAAGCCACTGGCAGCAGGCAGTCCAAAAAGTACAGTCTTCCCCCAAACAGAGAGGCAGCATGCGATGAGTCACCCTGCAATGAGCTTCCCCTTCCCCCTTTGGCAGGGGACTTGGCGCCTAGCCTTCCACTGTCAGCTGTCTCAGAGAGTCACCCAGCCCCATGCAGAGGGCACTTCCCTGGAGTGGGCAGACCTGTGAAGGTGATGCGATAATCTCTCTCTAGAATAGGTGCCGTTATATGACAGACGTGATAGGATATCTCGCTGTTGCTGACTGGAAGGGAATTGGAAGTCATGGAGATGGCCCTTGGTTGGCCTGGAAGAAAGCAAATGTATACACTGTGAACCGCCTGTGGGGTTGCATGGCAAGGGTCTGAGGATGGCCTCTAGGACCTGAGAGCTGTGTCTGGCTGACGGCTAGCAAGTGAACTTGATCTTGGTCATACAGTTGCAAGGAAATGAATTCTGCTGTCAACCCGAATGAGCTTAGGGAACCACCAAGCCCCAGAGAAGAACGTCAGCGCTGGCTATTGCCCTGATTTCAGCCCGGTGAGACCCTAAGCCAAGGATTCAGTCAGGTTATTTCTGGATTCCTGATCTACGGAAACTGAGATGATAAATTTGTGATGTTTTAAGTTGACGAGTTTGTGGTAATTTCTGACACACCAGTATGAAACCCAAGATCATGCCCTTTCTCCAGCTGCCCAATAGCTAATGACTGCTCTGATCTCTATGAGACTATAAAGCCTGGCTGTCTTGGCCCAAGTTAGAATAATTCTAAAGGGATAATTGGCTCCAGATGTTCCCATAAGATTAGCTGGGGCTCTGATTGGGCCAGCTGAGAGGTTCTGACCACCCCCCCCCCCCAATTCCAGCATTTGAGGGGTTCCCCCCATACTAACAAGTAATGCTCTGACACCAACTGGGTATCCTACAATTTCACTTAATTCTGACACCATCTACTGGGAGATTGCATCAGATTCCACAGGTTAAGGGCTCAGTTCTACAAGTCTTTCTCCCCACCCTCTCCTTCAGATGCCAGTCACAAGTCCAAGTTCTTACCTATGCTTCTGATCAATGGACTATAAACCAGATGTTCCCATACCCCACCTCGGGTTTGATTAATTCACTAAAGCAGCTCACAGAACTCTGGAAACCCATTTACTCATCAGATCACCAGTTTATTATAAAAAGGATATAACTCAGGAATAGCCAGATAGAAGAGTTGCCGAGGGCAGGTATGGGGAAAGGGAGTGAAAATTCCATCCTCTCTCTGAACACATCACTCTCTGGCACCTTCCTGTATTTTCCAACATGGGAGCTTTCTGAACCTGTCCTTTTAGGTTGTTATAGAAGCTTCATAACAAAAGTCTGATTGATTCAACCTTCAGCCCCTCTTACCTCCCCAGAAATGAGGGGGTGGGGCTGAAAGTTTCAACCCTCCCTTCACAGTCTGGTTCCCCTGGCAACCAGTCCCCATCCCTAGGTGGTCCTAAAGTCACCTCATTAACATAACAAAAGACATCTTTATTGCTTTCATCACTCGGGAAATTCCAAGGGTTTTAGGAGCTCTGTGCTAGAAACAGGAACAAAGTCCAGATAAATATTTATCACAGTTTGTATCACACCTCCACTTGTCCCTCTGCCCAATCCTCCTTCTCCAGCTTCCCCATAGACACCAACAGTGAGAGCCCTCTCTTATAAACCACCTGCATGCAAATCTCCATGTTAGAGTTTGCTTCTTGCGAAACCGGGCAATGACCCACAGTGGTATGACAGTAGAGTTAGGAGCTGATGTGGCCCAGAGGGCACAAAGAAGACTTCCTGAGGTCACAGTGTAAGGGTCTATTTAGCCAGAGAGATTCCATCTCGGTTGAAGAGCCACTTTGTTGTTTACACAGCAAAACTTAAACTGACCCTGCCCCCGCCTAAGGGACTTACTTAAACGCAAGTCGGAAACCAGTCCCAGGTAACAAAGCCCAAATTCAAGGGTGGGTCAGGTGAGGTGGAGATAATGGCCAAATGCAGGGATGAGTCGGGCTGGTGGAGACATCCAATCAGTGGGGTGCGCATACTGTCTCCCTAGCTACTAAGGAGTGTGGGCCCTGCCTTTTGGGCGCCTTTGGGCACCAATTCTGACCAAGGTGATAGGCTAGTTCAAACAGCTACTATGGGGTGAATTGTAATTCAATTGGCCACCCGTGTGTGACCTAGCATGACTGTGCAGCTTTCTCTGTGTGTTACAATCTCATTGGCCACCTGTGTGTGGCCAGGCTCAATCACATGGCCTTTGCTCTATAAAAGTTAGTCTGTGAGGCTGGGAGGGGTCGCCCTCTCTGTAAGAGGCGGCCGGCCCCGGATGGTCAGTTTGATTCTCGATACTGGCGGGAAATAAATCTTTGCTTGACTTTGGCTTTGTATCAGTCTCGCTCCTTTGATCACGGATCCTAACAGCAGTACTTGAACAAAGCTCTGAAGAATATTAGGATTATCTAGGCAAAGAGGAAAGTGAAGAGCATTAGAGACGGATGGAAGAGCATGTGAGAAGACCTAGAGGCAAAAAAGAAGCATGGGGCCAATTAGAGATTCCCTGGGTAAGCCAGCCTCTGCTCAGGACAAGGAAAATACTTCTGTGAGACTTAAGGCTTCGTGGGAACAATTCAGTCTGATGGCCTCCTCCTTATGTGTAGAATTTGGCAGCATTGCAGGGAATGAAAAGTATGGGCTGGAAGGGGTGAGTCTACTTGCAGAATCGGGAAAGATAAAGGGCTTGGTCCAGCCAAAGGGGAGACATGGGGGAGAAGGATGGGAGGGACTGGGTGGCTGGCTCAGCCTGAGTAGGCCTGCTAGACCATGCTACGGACATAGGACTTGAGCCTGTACCTCATGATAATGATGAGTGATTGGAATAATTTTGGGGTCATGGAAGAAATGGTCAAGAATTCCTGAGATATCTCTGGTGCCAAAAAAAAAAAAAAAAAGTGGTTTTATTAAAGCACGGGGGCAGGACACGGGGGCAGGACACGGGGGCAGGACCCGTGGGCAGAAAGAGTTGCACTGGAATCGTGAGGAGTGACTGATTATATACTTTAAAGTTGGGAAGGGGTCAGGGGATAAGGTATGTCTCTGAGGAATTTGGAAGCAAGGCTTCCAGGACGTGGAGGGCCAGGTGCTATTAAGATACCATCATCTACTACTTTCTAGTAAAACATTGGTCATGAGACCCTTCAGATGTATATCAGTGGGTCATCCATTGGGAGGATGATTGCTAACATATATCTTGGGAGATGGGTAAAGATAAATGGACGTTTCCAAAGGGATTTTTTTTTTTTTTTAACATTAAAGTAGACTTATAGGATCCTGGAGGTTTGGGCAATGTCAAGCTAATGTTGCCTTCTACCCCTAGCAAAAGTATTCACACTGAGACAGCTGAGCTCCTGGAGGAAGATCACTCTATCTCCAGTACTTGTCATTGAGCTGCAAGTTGTAAGGAAATTTAATTTTTTTTCCTGTGTTTCTTTTGCCTTTGTTCTTCACATCAAGTAGTATCAATTTATTCACGTTTACTCAAGTATATTAGTCACTAACACTGAGGTAATCCAGACCTACAGGCTGGGCATTTTGAACAAATGAAGTAATTTTTTCACAGTCCTGGGGCCGTAATTCTAAGATCAAGGTGTTGGAGGACTGGTGTCTTCTGAGGTTTCTCCCTGTGTCTTCACATGGTCTTCTGTGTGTCTGCGTCCTACTCTTTTCTTCTTGTGAGGACACCAGTTATATTTGATTAGGGCCCATCCAATGACCTTATTTTTACTTAATTACCACTTTAAAGTCTTCATTTCCAGTCAACATTTGAGGTGTTGGGGTTTAAGACTTCAAAATACGAATTTTGGAAGGACATAATTCAGCCCATAATACCAGGAGTGTAGACTTTTAGATTGTTGCCATCTTGAAAATACAAATCATGTGGGGTTTGGGGGATGGATTTGATATATATTTCAGAATTATTTCTGTCTTCAACTCACATCTTTCATCTGCTCCTGCAAAGGTAGGGCACGGGCTGAGCAGAGCATTGAGCTCATAAGGCACTGTCAGGAGGCAGACATTAGGGGACAGCATAGTGAGTGAGAGAGGATGGGAAAAGTCTGGCTCGATTAGCTTTTGTGCAAGGTACTGACCCAGGTAAGAAGTGGAGCATCAAGTCAAGTATGTTCTCCGCTCACCTATCCTTCCTTTAAGCATCCCTTATATCCTCGTCCTATATTGGACTGTAGAAATGTCTATCACAGCCCCAAGACATTCACTGAACATGAGGAACATTCATAGAATAGAACATTAATTGAATACTTACATCTTGGAAAATGTAAACTTTGGGAAACACACATAGTATGTAATTTTGTAAAGTTCAAATTTTGTAGGTTCGCAGAGAACCCAGCCAAAACCTCAACAATTTTATTATAAGAATAAATCAAATTTTATGTAGAAGGACAGTAAATGGCCAGACCTCAGTTTTGCTGTGACCCTGGAAACAGTGCTTTATATAAAGCCGACTGTTGTAGAAGGCACGGTCAATCTTAAATGACTTGGTGGTTACATTCTTATTCCAAAGAAATTACAGATCAGGCTAAGAATATATAATACATGTAAAGCTACAACATCTATAAACCTTTAGTATAATCATATAAGTAGTAAAATTATATTAGGGGTCATAAAATGGACAGAAATGTACTCTGTATATTGATTATAAAATAGACCCAAATATGTTATAGAATATATGTATGTTTTATTAAAAGTATAACTTTACCATAAATTTGACTCACTTCTGGTATGCCAACTGTACTAAACATATAATTAACATTAAATTTGTTTAGCTTTTAATCTGAGGTGGCTTCAAGTTATGCTTTAAATCACCTTTTTCTCAAAATCTCTCAATAACACTGTTCAGGGCAGGTGGGACACTCATTATTTTCCCCACAGAGATGCCTCTTTGCAGTTAACCAAGGAGGTATTATTCCCAGGGTTACTCTCAAAGTTGGACTCTCTTCACTGGAGCATTTTTAAGCATTTAATGATGGTTTCTGTGTGAATTTTGATTTTGAGATCAGCTATCCATTGAGCCCATTCCTCTTTTCTCTCTTCGTTGCCTTTCTGTCTGACTTCCGACATCAAGTTTCATCCAAGTTGAATGCCCCCAACCATACCCACTTCTATTTCTGGAGCCTCCTTTCAATGTGTGTCTCATGGAGTGGGGGGTGAGGTGCAGGGGGTCCTCCTCCTGCCATGAAGCCTGAGGTTGGGAGAGCTCCCCCCACTGCCCTTTGACGGCCAGTCTGAGGACAGAACTCAGCCTCAGGGTGACCTCAACCTTGGTCCCACTCTGCTTAACTGCTGGACATGATTGGTCTCCCATGGAAAGAGGCAGGTCCTGTTTTCCCTTACAAGTTTTGCACCTGGCCCAGAGGAGCTACTTATTCACATCCTTCATGGAACGAATGGATTCTTCCTTCTGGGGTCTACAACCAGGAGATCAATTTCCTTAGTTACCAGATCCGGAGAGGTTTTAGAGTGGTGAGGTCCAAGCAAGGAGTTCGTAGATTTGAATTCCACGGACCGTTCCATGGATTCATTAGGTTGCTTTGGAGTTGGGTCTTGGGCTCTATCACCCTTGCAAAATTCATCAGAGTTGGAATTATAGAGAACAGGATACATTTATTAATTTACACCGTGCCATTAGTGCAGCTGGCTGCACATGGCATTCTCTTTTTGGGTATTTCCCAGGTAGCTAAATTCAGATCAGAACACCGCTGGGTGAATATATAATTAGACTCCAAAGGGAGCTGTATGTCCCTAAGGGGTATTTCTAACAAGCTGTGGTAGCTTAACAGAAATACCTTTTTTCTCTCTGGGGAGAAAGAATGTTTCTGCTCAGCAGTTGTCTGAGAGAAGATAGTGCAGCTGCTGAAGCTTGATCTGGGGGCTTACAGTTTTTATGTTACATGTGTTTAATTTTTTCAATGCCCTGCCCTCCCTAAATTTAGAAAGACTATGCTGCTCACAGAAGTATCAGATAATGGTTATTTTTGCCTGAGTATGAATTCAAATCTATACATTATCTTTCTAAGGTGTTCAAAGCTCACCTAAAAATTTGGACCCCAAAGGGTTGCTTCCTGTAGAAGGAAACTTAAGGGTCGGTGAGCACAGGAGTCGGGGGGAGTGTTTTTTGGTCAGAGGGCAATTCATAACTGTCACCTCATGTGAGCACACTCCTAGTCTGTCTGTAAATAAGATGCTGTTTCTGCTTCCAAGATCCAGAACTGTCTGAATGGAATTGCATAACTGTTGGGTGGGTGTTCTAGAAGACTCTCTGACACTGATCCTCAGCTATGTTTTTCTAACTTTAACGAGGACAGTTGCTCAGCTGTCTGAGCGGTGTTCTGATCTGATCTGATCTGAGTCTTCAGATTCTTAATTAAGTACATTTCCACGCCAGAGCTCTTCCCTTTCCCTAGAAAATTCATCTGCCAAGTACCCATACGGGTCTCTCACTCCCTTCAAACCTATGCTCAGCATCTCCTCAGAGAGGCTTTCCCTCACCATCCATCTAAAATGGTGGCCCATCACTCTATGTCCTTATCCTGCTTTCCCTTATTCAGGGCGTTTATAATGGCTTGCCAGTACGGTATTTAGTGATTTATTATCTATCTCTCTTGTGTGTTAGTTTCTCTCTTTTTTTTTTCGTAAGATTTTATTTATTTTTTGAGAGAGAGGGCATGAGTGAGAAAGAGAGCACAACCAGTGGGGAGGAGCAGAGGGATAAGCAGATGTCCCACTGAGCAGGGAGCCAGATGTGGGGCTCAGTCCCAAGACCCTGGGATCATGACTTGAGCTGAAGGCAGACACTTACCTAACTGAGCCACCCAGGTGCCCCATGTTAGCTTCTCAAGCGCAGGGGCTTAGCCTGGCACAGAGTAAGTTCTCAGCAAACATTTGTTAAGCAAGTGGATGAATTAGTGGGTGTCTTAATCCCAGGCTCAGAGATTATTTCTCGTGCATAATTTTGTCAGCTGGGCCCATTCTTTCCTTTGTCATTCCTTCCTCTTTCCCCCTTATTTTTCTTCCTAAAGTAAGCTTTTACTGGGCCATGGAAACCCTCTAGTGGGAAAGGTTCCTTCTAGAATAATTTTCTGCAGACCAATACTGTTCTCCATGAATTCTCGCCATCTTCTTTCCCAAACGGTGTCTTTCCTGCGAGTGCATTCTCCATATTTTAGGACCTGCAGCTCTCGTTTTATTGATTACGCCATCACTCTTCCCATCTGGCTTGAGGATGACAATCGTGAACAGACTGAGATCATGGAGACAGGAGGTAGTGACTTTAGACTCTTGGAGCCCTAGTATCTGTCACGCCAAAAGCATTTCATAAATATCTGTTGAGTAAGTGGATGTGAATGATGACAGGACACTGAATTAGAAGGCATCTAGGTAGAGCACTTGAAGGGGTAGAAAACAAGGAAAAGTCAAATGCCTCGCAAACTAGTTTTTAAAATGTTATAGATACGATTCATTTTCTTTCCTTAATGCAAGATCCTTTTTCCATTGATCTTATTTAGACAGAAAAAGAAATGAGAACAAATGTACCAAATCATTGTTTTATATCTGATCATTAATTATCATTTATCCAAAATACAAGTGTGTAATTTAGTTTCAGGATTACTGTCATGATAGCAAATAATAACTTCACTTTCTCTCCAAGTTTATTAATTTTAAAATGACTGCTGTACATTTATATGTTAAACATTTTTTTAAGATACCTAGTGGGAACCTTAACTCTTTCTCACCCTGTGTTGTAGTTCACAGGTTACAGTCCCTGGATAGAACCATGATTCCCAGTTTCTTATGTAGTCTCTCACTTGATTGTGACACAAACATATAGTTAGCTTTTCTTTTTCTTTTTTTCTTAAAGATTTTATTTATTTATTTGACAGAGAGAGAGATCACAAGTAGACAGAGAGGCAGGCAGAGAGAGAGGCAGAAGCAGGCTCCCCACCAAGCAGAGAGCCCAATGTGGGGCTCGATCCCAGGACCCTGAGATCATGACCTGAGCTGAAGGCAGAGGCTTAACCCACTGAGCCACCCAGGTGCTCCTATAGTTAGCTTTTCTTAAAAGAAAATATAAATGGTATCATACAATACTCATTGTTCTTCACCTTTATATTTTTATTTAACATAGAATTTCAAGATTATTCCATTTTACTACATGGAGAGCTGCCTCCTTTTTTTTGTAATTTTATTTATTTATTTGACTGACAGAGATCACAAGTAGGCAGAGAGGCAGGCAGAGAAAGAAGAGGAAGCAGGCTCCCCTCTGAGCATAAAGCCCGATGCGGGGCTTGATCCCCAAACCCTGAGATTATGACATGAGCCGAAGGCAGAGGCTTAATCCACTGAGCCACCCAGGCGCCCCTCCTTTTTTTTTTTTTTTTATCATATTTTCTGCATCATGATAATTTAATCCTTTCTCCACAGGTATGTATTTGTTTCCAATTATTGCAATCACAAATAACATCATTTTATACATGGGTAACTATAGCTGTTGGATAAAGTTCTAAAAGGGGAATAGTTGCGGCGAAGGGGGAGTACATTTGTAGTTTTGACAGATAATGCCAAATTGTCTTTCTTGAAAGTTGAACTGTTTCTACTCTGACTTGTAATCCTGGTTTTCAGTGATAAGTCTCATTATTGGTATGGGTGTTGCTAATTTGTTTCTATCTTCAACAGTGTGGGTTTTTCTTTTCCTTTTTTATTTTATTTTATTTATTTATCAGAGAGAGAGAGGGGGAGAGAGTGAGCACAGGCAGACAGAGGCAGAGGGAGAAGCAGGCTCCCTGCCGAGCAAGGAGCCCGATGTGGGACTCAATCCCAGGACGCTGGGATCATGACCTGAGCCGAAGGCAGCTGCTTAACCAACTGAGCCACCCAGGCGTCCCTCCTTTTTTTTTTTTTTTTTCTTTTTAATATTTTATTTATTTGTCAGAGAGAATGAGAGAGGGAGAGCACACAAGCAGGCACCAGGCAGGCAGAGGCAGGCAGAGAAGCAGGCTCCCTGCCAAGCAAGGAGCCCATGCGGAACTCGATCCCAAGAACCCGGGGATCGTGGCCCAAGCTGAAGGCAGCAGCTTAACCTACTGAGCCACCCAGGCATTCCCAACAGTGTGTTTTTAAACTCTTTGATAACTTACCAGTCTTTGAGTTGAGAAAACACCCTCACTGCCATTTTAATTTGCATTTCCCTCTCTCTGAGGGAGACTGAACATCTCCCCAAAGGTTTAAGATTCATTTGTATTGGGGCGCCTGGGTGTTTTAGTCAGTTAAGCAGCTGACTCTTGATTTTGGCTCAGGTCATGATCTCAGGGTCCTGAGATCGACCCCTGCTTTGGGCTCTGTCTCAGCAGGGGGTCTGCTTGAGGATTCTTTCTCCCCCTTTCCCTCTGCCCCTTCCCCTTCTCTCTCTCTAAAATAAATAAATAATTTTTTAAAAGATTCATTTGTATTTCTTTTCTTGGGAACTTTTTGCCTTTATCCCTTCCCCAATTCCTCATTAGGTTCTTTTTCTAGTCATTGCTCATTTGTTGGAGCTTTTTATATATTAAAATAGCTAGTGGAAAAGTTATTATTGCTGATGGTAGTTGACTAGGGTTAAGGCCACTGGAAAAAACTGCATCAAATGAAACGTTAAGCACTTGAAATTCAATGTTATGTTGCCGTTTCTAAAAATGAAGATAGATTTGGAAAGGTACTTACAATAATATTTAGATTCCCCAAACAGTAATTGGCAATTATGCTTATCTCCAGGGTCTGCATGTGCCATTCACAGCTATTGAAAGCTTGAGATCTTAGATGATTTGGTTCTAAGGAGGAGGAGGAGACTAAGGGCAAGAGAAATTGCTCCTCTGGCTGCAACTAACAGGAGGCCAGGCTCAGACCGACTTGCACAATTAAAACAAAACAAAACAAAACAAAAAAACTGTATTGGTGCACTTAAAAGGAAGTCCAGAGTCAGTGCTGGTTTGGGGCCTGACTGATCCATGAGCAACATTAGGGCTCAGATTCTCTCCCACCAAAGGGTGGTGGCCAGTATGGATCCAGGGCCGTCTGTCACCTGTTCTCCTCCAACAGCAGAGAGGGAATACTAATTCTGTAATGCCTCTCAGAAGCAGGAGGATAAACCATACTGGAAGTTTGCAACAAACTTCTTACAGCTCATTGGTCCTGACTAAAGTCACAGAATCCCTTCTGAGCCAATCGTTGCAAGAGGGACATCTCCCCCTCAAACCAGTCAGGACTACCTCTGAAACAGGGGGGTCAGGTCAGCCTCTAGTGAAGTCAGTGGGCTGATGGAGAGGGGCTGGGTACCCAGGTAAAAGCAGAAGTCCCTGCTATGTGTAATACCATGTAAAATAGCATTACTAAAGGTCTTCATTAATTTAGATGGCAGGAAAAGTAAAATAGATTCACTTGAAATCTGTATCAGTCAGGGTTCTCCAGAGAAAAAGAACCAATAGTATATACAAACGTGTACACCCCCCCCCCACACACACACATCTCCCAAGAACTATTTTGAAAGATTGGCTCTATTGTGGGGCCTGGCAAGTCTGAAATCTGTAAGGCAGACCAGCATGCTGGAGACACAATTTTAGTTTGAAAGCTAATTGCCTTTCTTAAACAATTCAGGAATTGGGGAACATCCCTTCTAGCAAGAAGAGGGGAAGCTCCCAAGGCAATACAGCCTTGAGGCAGAATTCCTCCAGTTGGTTCTTAAGACCTTCCGCTGGTCGGAGAAGCCCGCCCACATTACCAAGAGTAACCCCCTTTACCCAAAGTCAACAGATTGACTATCTTAAATCACATCTATAAAATACTTTCACAGCCGCATCTAGACTAGTGTTTGCCCAAGCAGCTGGGTACCATAGCCACATAAAACTGACACATAAAACTAACCATCACATAATCTTTATTCTGCAATCTTAGTTTCCTTAATGTTTCTAGTTTCAGATGTCCTTGGAGTGGGTGGTGTTGGTGTGATTTCAGAAACACAAACCTATGGAGAGTGTGACCACTACAGAAACCGGATGAGTCATTGTGTTTCCTACTAGCCCATAACACCCAGAGAGATGTCTCCAGAAAGAGATGGACTCGGCCCAATATTACACTGTAATTCAGATTAATCCCCAGTGTTCTGCTGTGGGGAGGGAACTGGTCTTTGGTTTCCACAGAAACACCAAGGCCATCTAGGATCCCAATCCTACGACTGTGCCAAACATTGGGACCCAGGCTCAGCCGATAAAGGGGGGAAAGTTAGGGTTTAACCATGGGCTCTACCTGAGTCAGGCTCTGGCTGATGAACCACATACTTCCTCATTAGGTTCTTTTTCTAGATGTGTTGGCCCTCCCCTAGTCTGTCGGTAGCCGTCAATATATACAGTATGTTTAAGGCATGTGTCTTGACAAATACTCTGGAGCAAGGTATGGGATTTTAGCTCGAGCATCTCTCAGACTACTTTCAATCTATTTCGGATGTTAGTATGTAGTTATTAGGTTGTTTAAAAATTTTTCATAAGCTGGCATTTTTCTTTCCCTTATGAGAAGGGGTAATTTTGGTGTGGTGGTCATTCTTGTTTTTACATGCTGTCATAGCTCTCATTCATCTCAAAAGTTTGGGAAGTTTAGGTTTATTCTACTGCAGAAGTCACCCATCCCAGCGGCTAACCCCAAATCATGCAATTACTTAACTCTAAGGAGACAAAACCATGCAAAACAGTCCTTTATTAATTCTAATGGAAGTTTGTTTGTTTATTTGTTTGTTTTAGGTTGATTGATTTATCTAAGAGAGCGGGAGGGAGCTGGTGGTGGGAGGGGCAGAGGGAGAGAAGCAGACTCTGCCCTGAGCCCAGAGCAGAGAGCCAGGAGCCCAGAGCCAATGGGGTTGGGGCGTGGGCGTGTGTGTGTGTGTGTGTGTGTGTGTGTGTGTGTGTGTGTTGATTTCCATGCCCCTGAGCCCTGAGATCATGACTAAGAGTCCAAGGCTCAACAGACTGAGCCACCCAGGCATCCCTGTAAGGGAAGTTTTGAGCAAGAAAGATTCCTAATTGGCTGTCAGTGTTTCCTTCCACCTTATCTTAAAACCTCCTTTCTAGTTCCCTGGAGACAAATAACACAGGGTGGCAGTGAGGGGTATGTTTACATCTCGCCACAGGGTGTGGCGAGAACAAAGGAACTTTGGGCAACAGCCAAGTTAGTGCAATTTAGGAATTCTTGCCTGGTACTGAGCCCCCCTGATTAGTTTCCTTTCTTAACAATTAATTGTCAAAATAAATGAAAAGTAACTGTTTTCCCTTTCTGGTCATGTGTCAGATTTGGAAGCCCCTTTCTTCTCCTATAAGTCTCCTTAGCATCACACTGTAACAGCCGCCCCGTCTACTTCATTCAGCTGTTGTAAAGACAAAATGTCCCTGGGAAGGGACAGCATGCTGCTATGCCAATTGGTTACCCCTTTATTTTAAGCCTCGGATGGGGGAGACCTCTCTGCCAGGGCTAGAGAAACTATTTCCAGCTCCTTATGAATCTGTTTCTTTCTTTCCTATAGACAGTCTTCCCTTTACTGCTTCCTGAGGATTTTCTAGGGATTCTTGTCCTTCAAGTGTACATTGTTTTTGAACATCGGTCCTGGTTCGTTGAAAACAGATAAAATGTTGGAAGCCGGGCGTGCCTGTGACCCTGTCTTCTAGGCTCCCCAGCCTTGGCGCAGTGTTTCTAGGCTGCACGTGTTGGAGACGCAACCCCTGGTCTTTGTCGCTAGCGGGCCTGGCGGCATTCGCTGCAAAGAAACCGCGTTCGTTGCAAAGAAACCAGCAGAGGAGGAGAGGCGCCCTCCAGTGTCCAAAAAGAAGACTGCCCGCGGAGAGGGCCCCGCCCCGGGTGCGCGGAGGAAAGGATGTTCTCTCTGCAGATCCCTTGCCCACCGCAGTAAACAAAGAGAACCCAGCCTTCAGCGCCTGTTGCTTTGCCACCCTGAATTCATCTTTCCCGGAGAAAAGAATGATGGACCCTCAGGAAAAAAAAGAGCTGAGGATTTTTTTTTTTCTCTGCTAGCTTTTGTCCACTGCCTCCTCTCCCCGCTTAACCTTCTTCCAGCCTCCTGGCTGAGCCCAACCACCTCCGCCTCTCCTCCCCACCCCCACCGTTGGGCCATCTTGTCCATTAGGTTCTTATTTCATTCTGCCTCCCAGTGAAATAAGTGGTTCCGTTGTCTGGCTTTTTCACCAGACTATTTCCTCGAGGATGTGGGTCACATCCTGGTTATGCCCGTATCCCACCTCGCATTTTCCATACAGTGTGTGCTGAAAGTCTGTTCTTAGTGCGCTGAATGGCAAAAGGGAATTCCTTGGTCATCTGGGAAGCGTTCTGTATAACCGGCTGGTTGCAATTTAGGCTTGTCGTTATAAGCCAGAAGCAGCAGGCTGCTTCCACACATTGGTTCTACCAACTCCTTCGGTTGTCTTCGGTTTTACAAAAATGTCCTGCCTCACATGGTTTCATTAGAAAGACACATTTTGTCTTTAAAACAGCTTAATGAATTAGATGGGGGTAGCTGTCACTATCCTTATTGTTTAAACAAGGAAAGTGTTCAGAAAGTGCGAGTGGTTTGCTCAAGGTTGCCTGGACGGTCAGTCACGGCCTGCAACCTGTTCTTCTTGCCTTTTTGCCCAGACCTCTGACATTCTCATCGAGTCGCCTTTCAGGACTCACGCTATCTGGGCAAGTAAATGACCTCTGCGTACTTTTCCTGGGTCTTCAGTGAGTTGGGGTAATTGGGCACCCATCAATCCGGGTGCCGTCCCCAACTGGCTGGTGACTGACTGAGCATATGACATCTAGCAAGTCATTAACCTGTACCTACATCTCAGTTCCTTCATCCCGAAAATAAAGAGGACAATAGATGCCGGCTGCCTCGAATGGTGTGAAGATTAACGAGATGATGCAGGGAAGCGCCCTGAGCTCCTGGGATGAAAGGCTCAGCAGAAGCACAAAGTCTAATTATAACTTCTTAACAGTTTCAAAGGAGCCTCTGGGAAGGCTAGCTCTTGCTTCTAAATCTGGACTGTAAGCCCGTCCGGGATGCACGCTTCTCTCTCTCTGGCAGTCGAGGCCATCTCCTGTTTCTGCTGGTCTTGACAGCTCTGCTCTGAGGGTGGTGCTCAGTAGACGCTGAGATCTCATCAACAATAGAAGTTAGAGACCCTGAGGAGGGCCCATCCCCATCCCCCAGGCTCACAGGAAGGAGCAGGGGCGACCTCTTTGGATAGGCTTCCGGGGCGGGGGGGGGGGGGGGGGGGGGGGGGGGGTTGGGGGTGGGGGGGGGGGGGGGGGGGGGGGGGGGGGGGAGGCATCTTTTCATTTTCCGGAATCAGGGCACAGTCCCTAATCTAAGGACATGAATGTCACATAGATCACCAAGAACGTAAGTAATCTGCTGGGACCTTCCAGAAAAGAATTTCCCTCCCCCTCCCTGGTAAGGGGAAGGTACAGAAGAGAACCTGACCTAGCCCTGTCTTCGGCTTCCTGCCTTTGAATGCAGAGTGAGATTTGCTCCTTGGAGCTTCTGTTGCCATTTTGTGACCTGCGAACTGCAGTCATCTTGGCCCTGACACCACTGAGTCACCAAGGTGACACGAAGTTCTTCTTTGTGAGGAAAATTAATTTTTGCTTAGGCCGCCATTAATATACTTTTCTGTTACTTAGAGACAGATACTCCAACGGATCTGTAGCCATGTCCACCATCGTGGGGGACAAGTCCAGGGTGTAGTTGTGGATCTCTGACCAGAGCTTTCCTGTGGGAGTCTTGGAACACTGGATGTTACACAGAAACACTTCAGCTTTGCTCATTTCTACCTTACTTGTACTTCTTTCTGGTCACTCCTTCCCCCTGGTACTTGTCAATCTATCCTGCATGTAGGAATAAAATCCAGGCTAGTACCAGCTTCCAAACAACGGAGAAGTGAGCCTTGTCTTTGCTCTCCCCATGTATGTATGTATGTATGTATGTATGTATTATTATTATTATTATGGTTTTAAAGAAAGAGAGTGAGGGGGATGAGAGGGGCAGAGGGAGAGGGAGAAAGAGAGTCTTAATTAAGCAGGCTCCACGCACAGCTTGGAGCTGGATGCAGGGCTGGATCTCACGACCCCGAGATCATGACCTGAGCCAAAATCAAGAGTTGGATGCTTCAGGGACTGTACCACCCAGGTGCCACTGCTCAGCTTTCTCTGCCAGATACCCAGAGCCTTCGATGTCTCTGGCTCTCTGCTCTGCTTCTTACCCCCACCACTGCGTCTCCTGGGGCCAGCACCCCCTCCCTCATGCAAAGTCCCTTCTCTCAAGTCCTATTTTTTCAGAGCCATCACAGGTGTTGGTTCAATGTGTCCCCTTCATGGGTGGCCCTGGCATTTCCACATAGCAGAGAACATTCTGGGCATAGTTATGAAGGAGCCAGCTAGGATTTGGCACCTTCCCACTGCCCTTTTGTGTTCTCGTCCGTCCTCTAGTCATACACATTTTCAAGGATTTACTGTCTTCTTGCTGTTCCACGGGGTACCCTTCTTAATTCTAAAGGACTCTGTCTTATTTCCGGAATGGAGAGAACAATGTTTTGTCTGATCAGAGATCAAGGATTCTATCGTCTACTCTCTGAGTCCTCTCTGGCTGTGTATTCTGTGCCTACCCTGTCACCATCAGAGCCCCTTCTTCCCCTGGCTCTACAGAAATTATCATCATCTCAGTGCCCTGATCAATGCTGCAGTGGGGTAAGATGTCTTCATAAAGAGCATTTAGCTCACTCAGATTTTTTGCCTCTTCAGAGAGGATCTGGAGGTGGAGGGGGATGCTAAGAAGTTTGAGACCCTTTCTGGAACCCAGAGTAGACCGTCAGCTACTCCACCTTCGTGACTGGTCTGGTCCTGAGGTGGGTACAGAAACATCTGCAATGTAACTCTTTCCATTGATTTTCCCATTTCAGACCTTCAGGGGTTTAGGGCACCAAGAATTTGCTAAGGCCTTTAACATTTAATGACTAGCAGCGAAAAGGAAAGAAGAAGATGAACTTGTCATAGAACTTTGAAAGCAAATACAGATTTCCCAGCCACCTCTGGGGAAGGAGGCCATTTTCCTGATACTTAATGGAATGATAAAGCAGCTGAGCTAATTAAAACATCACCAAAATGCCACAAATTAGGAAGATTAACGGTGAAAGGGAGGCTTTAAGGACCTTTTGTTTGCCTGTAAGGGATATGGTTTCAAATGATAAAGTTGACTAGAGATTCTCCCAGGCATTAAGTGGTTTGGGGGAAGACCTTCAGTTGGCTTTCTCTACGTGTGAAACAGAAATCTGTGTGTTGGGGGCATTTTTATATGGTGAAACTCAGTCCTCACGAGATTGAAATGTGCTGGTTCTTAAGGCAATTAGGACTCCTTCCCAGCCAGAATGAGAACATTGGCTTTGCCTTATGCTTGGAAAGAAAGTCGAGTGTGCATGGAAGCCAGCAAATCTCTTACCTGTGCGCCAACTCATTAAGACAAATAACAAATGAATAAACAGAAATTCTGCTGGGGATGAGGTATGCGTACACAGTCATGGACGTCAGGGCTGTATGCACACAGAATCCCAGTTTTTCAGATTAACTTTTACTTTTGCCTCTTAAATCTTAGATTTCTTGTTCTGCCCTCAGTGATTAATGATGGTCTGTTACTTCAAGCCTGGCTCTGGTGATTGGCTCTTCCTTTGCTTGACTTGATATAATCATTGATGAAAATGGCATTAATGGACCATGGAATAGTTGGCTCTATGTATGGATGGACTGATTTAAATTGGCTACCAGAGTGACCCAGTTTATTGTTTGGTAATTGGCCATGACGTGAGCCAACACCAATAGACAGTAATTCAATTGTCCTAAATCACTATTTAGTATGAGATGAGAGGTACGATAAGGAGTAATACCCTGTGTGTGTTCTGTAATTTTCTAAACAAATATTTTGGAGAGCCAGGTGTTGTTCTAGGTTCTCGGAAGGTCTTGGAGGAGGGAGTAAAGGGTGAACAAGACATTGCTTGGGGGGGTTTATTTGGTGAAAGAAGGCTTCGTGCTCTATTTTATTCTACTCAGGAAGAGGCCTGGAAAACATCAAGGTTTAAAATACAGGTATGTGCAGGACCACTGGGTAAAGACTCCTCATAAAATGGCAAACCGACTGAGGAAGGGAAGAAAGTACAGCTAAAGTCTCTGTTCTTTCTCCAGGGCTGCCGTGAGGAGGTGGCAGAGAACATCAGGAATTTATCTTTTGGCAGTGCTGGCAGCCAGAAGTCTAAAATCACCGTATGGCAGGATCGATTCCTTCGTGGGGGTTCGAAGGGAGTATCTGTTCTTGGTTGTCCTCTAACATCTGGTGGTTGCTAGTAACCCTCTGTGTTCCCTACATTGTCACGTGGCTACATCGCCTCTGAGCCTGTCCATCTCCTTTAACCTTGAAAATGTGTACTGTATTGCTAATTTAGAGGAGAAACGGTAGGCGGCGAATTGGTCAATGAAATCCATTCTTACTTGCAGAAAAAGAAACAACAGGAAATATGCCTCACCTTCTTGATAAGGCCTCAGAGGCCATCATGCTGGCTGTAGCGGGTATACAGTTGTTCCGTTTTTCCTCCTAAGAGAAGTTAACAATTTTTGTTGTATTAGTCAGGGTAGGCTAACTTCTGTTGCACTGATAAGTAAGTCCAAAATCTCAGGGGCTTAATACCGCAAAAGCTGATGTCTTTCTCTTGGGACAACTCTCATTTCAACCTCTCGCTACAAGCCAGCAGAAGGACCCTACTTAAAACAGCCACTCAAGGACCTAAGTAGTTAGAGGCTCCAGCAGGGCGTAGACTTTAAAAATCACTATAGCAGGGGCAGGGAGTGTGGCAAATCCTACATTGGCTATTAGGGCTCCTGCTTCTGTCTCATTAGCTCAGTGCAGTCCCATGGCCAGGTCTAACTCTGAAAGGTAGGGGAGTGCAGACCTACTGTGTGCCTGCACAGAGGAGAACGGGAGGATATGTGAATCACCCTAACGTCTTCCACATCGAGATGCAACTTTCTTTCTTTAGCTCTGTGTCATTACACATTGGCATCACCATTCCTTTCATTCTGGAGAGGGAGAATATACACCCCCCACCCCCAACCCAGCCCCCGCAGTATGGAACTTTGACCAAAGAACTGAGTACGTTGCTGAGCAAACTTTTAGGGCACAGTGGTGGGAAATAATGCCATTTGTAACAAAGACTTAAAAACAGAGGGCAAAGGATATATAGTCATTCCCTTGAATGGTCTTATGATTACTATTCAATAATTTAGGCTCCCAAGTGTGCTGGTTAATAGAGAAGATATAAAAATAACCTATCTACTTAAGCTTGCTATTTGTCTCGTTTATTCATTTAGGCCTTATTAGAAAACTTGGCCAAGGAGGGTCAAGTAGTACAGTTAATGTGACCCTTGTTTAGAAGGTCAAGTTTCTCCTGCGTTGGCGTTTCTGAGCCCAGTCTACGTTTGGTTAGTGGGAGCCTGTAGGGACCTCGTCTGTCCTGTTGAGTCCCTATTACTGTGACTTGAAATTCCTTTTTGTGGGTTTTTTTTTCCTTCTTTGAGATAAAACGGGAAAGTCCCATCATTTTCTTTTCCCTTAACAGTGTTTAGACAGGAGGGCCACAGACCAATTAAGGTGAGGCTAAACGATCACCCCTAATCAAGTTCTTTTTTAATTGAGCCTCAAGTTTACCAGTGAACTCTAACAGTGAGGAGGGCATGGGAATGAAATGAGAAGAAACAAGCACTCACTTCCATTTCAAGAAAAAAGCTGTCTTTTTCGCCCCCCAAGAAGGGATTATACTACAGCCATTTGCACTTGTGCTATTGTATGTCTGCAACAAATAATAGCTTCGAATAATGAGCAGATTCCACAGTAGGGGACTCTGCTACAGAGACGCTCTCGATAATTGTATACTTAATAATTAGAAATATGAGCAGGACTTGACCTTCCAAGTTGGATGTATTATTATTCACTTTACCTGTTCACTGTCACAGTGGGTGCTGTCACAGAGACTGTGACTAAAAACCCTGATAAAGACTTCCCTGCCAAGGCCCATAAATAATCTGTTTGCCCAATGTGCCTGAGGTGTACATGGCATATGCTTAGATCCATGTGGGAGTCTGGATGGGGTAAGTGGCTTTGAGTTTGCAGAGAATTTGTACCCAGTTTGTAGATACGGGACACACTGTAAATGTGGCAGCCCGCCAGTGTCCTCCGGAAATAGTCTCCTGCTCCTGATTATGTAAGGTCCCTGGTAATGAAGTCCTATCCAATGACATCTATTATTTTTAAAAAATTCTACATCTGTAGTGAAATCATGGTTTTGGGAAAGAACACAAGACTGGAGCTTCGAAAGCCTGATTACTCAGTAGTTTCTCAGATGACTCATGGCAACTGTCCTCGCCTGGCTTCGCCGCCCACCATGAAGGCCAGCCTTCAATCCTCCAGGCTTCAGGTGTATAAGGGCTATCAATAATCAGCGGTTAAGCATGTGTGCAGAGCTCATTAGTGTGTTCTAATTCCCAGAGGAGCCAAGGGCATCAGCGTGCAAGGTGAGTGTGTCATACACGACGTTATCTCCTTTTCTGATGTGAGGTCTGCTCTTTGCTTATATTTCAAAGTGTGGGAAATACTTTGCATGAAAACACCAGGCGCAGTACCTGCGTTCCAGTCCGTGCTCAGCAGCTGGCAGTTTCCTTCCCCCTTCTCTTTCCCAAACTCCCCAGCTCGGCAGCAGCGACATCAGTCGGCCTGGAGCATGCTGTTGAGGACCTGTGTCCCCTCATGGGTGTAAGTAATATTCATCCTCAGGGAATGTCCCTCCTTTAAGAATCTCATCTTGTTGGAACACCTGGGTGGTTCAGTCAGTTGTCTGCCTTTGGCTTGATCCTGGGGTTCTGGGATCGAGACCCGCATGGGGCTCCTTGCTTGGTGGGGAGCCTGCTTCTTCCTCTGCCTGCTGTTCTCCCTGCTTGTGCCCTCTTTCTCTCTCTCTCTCTCTCTAAAAAATAAATAAATTTAGAATCTTTGAAGAAAAAAAAATATTAAAAAGAAAAAGAATCTCATCTTGCACTGACCATAGATTGTCCAAGAGTCAAAGTCCCAAGAAGTCATTGGCAAAGGTAGACATTGAGGTTGGTGAGGCTAATCATGGGGGCAAATAGCAGGCCTGAGAGTCAGGGCCCCTCACGAGGCTCTTGAGGAATAGTAGTTAGGACGAGTGACTGTCACTAGGTATAGGCCGGGCAGGGAAACACAGAGGACTGTACCAGCTTCCTGGGGTGCCCAGGGGATATTCAGTGGGAGCGACAGAAGGAAACCAGGCGGCCTGTTCTTTGAAGGTGAATTTTTTCCCTTTGCAATGCAAGCTCTTCACCTACAGAGTGAAGCCAAGGGGGACCTCCCTGGTGTGGTGCCCATGTTCCACACTGCGGCAGAGCATGGAACACCACTCAGAACGTTGTCCGTTTACTGTGGAGCATGAGGACCAGCGGGCACTCAGGGCTGTTTTCAGCAGCAGCACGCCTGTCTCCATTCTCCCTTCATTCTCTGTAACCTCGCTGCACTGCCCGCGTCAGCCGGGTCATATGAATGAAAGTGTCTCTTCTCAGCCATCTGGTGATTCCTTCTTCCTTGCCCCCTGCCTGGAGCTGTGAGAGCTGCTCACACGCTGCCAAGTCAGCCAGAGAGGGCTGCCGCCGCCCGCGGCCTGCCAGACAGCGGGCTTCCTCAGAGGCCTTCTCTGTCCCCTCAGAACGTGTGCAGTGGCTGGGTTGAAATTTAAAAAAAAAACAAACACCAAAAACCCCACAAGGCAGACACACTAGTTAGTTAATTAACACGTAAGCGGCTGTGTATATGTGTTGGAGATCCAGCCCAAATTACAGGAGCATGTAAAGGAGGCTTACTTATTTTTATGCTAAAATAGTTTTCCTAAAATGTACTGCGTAAGGTTCGTATTCGTTTTCCAGGGAAGCTATGACTAATTACTACAAACTGGGTTGTTTACAATGATAGGAGCTTATTTTCTCAGTTCTGGAGGCTAGAAGTGTGAAACCCAGGTGTGGGCAGGGTTGGTTCCTTCTGGAAGCGTGGAGGAGGCATCTGTCCCGTGCTTCTGTCTTAGCTTTCGGTGGTTGCAAGCAATCCTTCTTAAAGCATCACTCTGACCTCTCTGCCTCAGTTGTCATACGGTGCTCCCTTCCCTGTGTCTCTGTTCCTTTGTCCAAATTTGTCTTTTATAAAGACAGCAGTCATTGGACCAGGGCCCATCCTCAACGAGGATGACCTTATCTTAACTTGATTACATCTGTAAGCAAAGACCCTATTTCTAAATAAAGTCAGATTCACAGGTACTGAGGGTAAGGGCTTGAACCTATCTTTTGGCAGACACAGTTCAACTCACAACAAATGTCAGAGGCAGAGCAGTTAAAAAAAAAAGGAAAGCCTTTTAAAAATGGAGTTAATAGGGGCACCTGGGTGGCTCAATGGGTTAAAGCCTCTGCCTTTGGCTCAGGTCATGATCTCTGGGTCCAGGGATTGAGCCCCACGTCGGGCTCTCTGCTCGGCGGGGAGCCTGCTTCCCTCTCTCTCTGCCTCCCTCTCTGCCTACTTGTGATTTCTGTCTGTCAAATAAATTAAAAATTTTAAAAAATAAAAATGGAATTATATTAATGCGATAGATGGAGCTAGAACAATCGGAAAAAATATGTGAAAAAAAAAAAGAATAAAAGATCCTCATTTCAAACCTGCTAATCTGTAAAAATAAACTCAAAATGGATCATAGACATTAAAACTGAAAACATAAAACTCTAAAATAAAACACGGAAGAAAATCTTTGTGACCTTGGGCACAAAGATTTCTTAGAGATGACCCTAAAGTACAATCTATAAGAGAATAAATTGATGAATTGAGTTTTATTAAAATCAAAAACTCCTGCCCTTCAAAAGACATTGTTAAGAGAATTGAAAGACAAGCCACAGACTGGGAGAAAATCTTTGCAAAGTATGTACCTGGTAAAGGATTTATATCTAGAAAATATAAGGAAATCTCAAAACTCAACAGTATTGGAACAACAACTCAAACAAAATGAACAAATACATCTGGGTACTCCAGTAAAGAGAATACACGGAAAGCAAAAAAGTACATGAAAAGATGTTCAATATCATGAGTCACTAGGGTATCAGAAACTAGAACCACGGTGAGATACTATAATGCCCCTATTGTAATGACTAAAATGACAAAAACTGACTATGCCAAGGGGCGGGGGAGCATGTGGAGGAAATGGGAAAGCTCATACACTGCTTGTGGGAACAGAAAATGATAAAAAAGACTTTGGAAAACAGTTTGACAGTAAAACATCACAAAACGTATACCCTCAGGATCCCAGCCCTTCCATTTCTATGTATTTATCTAGAAGAAGAAAAAATATATATATCCCTACAAAGACGAGTAAGCAAATATTCATACAGCTTAACTTGTAATGGCCCAAAGCTGCAAACAATGCAAATGTCTAGCAACACGTGACTAGCTAAGGATTGAATTGTGTCTCTGCCTTTTTTTTTTTTTTTTTTTTAAGATTTTGTTTGTTTATTTGACTGAGAGAGACACAGCAAGAGAGGGAACACAAGCAGAGGGAGCTGGGGAGGGAGAAGCAGGTTCCCCATTGAGCAGGGAGTCCGATGTGGGTCTCGATCCCAGGACCTTGGAATCATGACCTGAGCTGAAGGCCGACACTTAGTAACTGAGCCACCCAGGCACCTCAATCCCCCAAATTCATATGTTGAAAGCCTTCATGCTTAATGTGACTATATTTGGAGTAAAGAGGTCATTACGGGGTGGGGTGGGGGCACCTGGGTGGCTCATTTGTTAAGCATCTGCCATTGGCTCTAGGCAGGATCTCCTGCATTGGGCTCCCTGCTCAGAGGGGAGCCTGCTTCTCCCTTTCCAACGCCCCCTGCTTGTGTTCCCTCTCTCTCTCCGCCAAATAAATAAAATTTGAAAAAGAAAAGAAGAGGTCATTAAGGTTAAATGAGGTTGTAAGGGTGGGGCACTAATTTGATAGGATTGTGTCTAAGAGGAGAGACCCCGGAGAGCTCACTCCCTCTCTCTGCCCTGTGAGGACACAGTGAGAAAGCATCCAGAGGCATACTGGAAGGAGAGTCCTCATCGAAACCTAACCATGTTGGTACCCTGATCGTCCAGCTTCCAGAGTTGTGGGAAAATTAATTTCTGTCGTTTAAGCCAACCAGGTTATGGTGCTTTGTTATGGCAGCCCGAGCACACTGATAGATGAACAAAGAAACAGGTTGTGGTGTGTCTATAAATAGAATACTGCTCAGCAACAAAAAGCAAGGGACTGATGTACACAGTGACCTGGATGAATTTCCAAAAATGCTGAGTTGAAAGATCCCAGATCTCCCCCACGCCCACACAAAGAAGTTCACACTGTATGATTTCATTTCTATAAAACTCTAGAAAATGTAAACAGATCTATAGAAGGCACAACAGTGGTTGATTGGAGTTGCGGGGGAGAGAGGCAGGTGTGGGAAGGATGTATTATGAAGGGATGTGAGAAAACCTTGGTGGGTGACAGATACACTCACGACCTTGATTGTGGTCATGGCTTCATGGGTATATATGTCTGCCAACCCTTATTAAATTATATACCTTAAATATTTTTATTGTATGTTAATTATACCTCAATCAAAATATACACTGGTTACGTGTTGGATATTTTGTTAGCTGTTTGCATGGAATATTCACTTACTTCTTAAAGTACTGTGGTAGGGATATAGCTGAATTTCGGAGAAGAATAATATGCCCATTAGAACAAGAATGTAGTCTATACAGAGGAGGAGGAGTGAAGAGAGAAGAGGAATGGTGAATAGAATAAAAAATGATTCCTGGGATGTGGGGAGGAGGTAGGCGGAAAAGGGGAAGGACGTGGCTGATCACATTTTCCAGCAGAGGCATGTTATTTCTTCTTGCAATGTGGCCCAGACACTCTTCCCGTTGGGAGGTGGAGTTCATGTTTCCTCATTTTCAAAGTGGAGAGTCTTGTGACTGACTACTGTGGAAGTAATGCTATGTGACTTCTGCTAATAAAAGACGATTTGGTTTCTGCCTTTTCTTGGGATGTTCGCTCCTGGAACTCAGCACCTGGGATGTGGGAAGCCCAAGGAGCCATGAGGAGGTCTTGCTGGTGGCCCCAGCAGGTCTGAATGGCCAGCCCCAACCCCCGGACATATGGAGGAGGCGGATGAGTCACCCCTAGCCTTTGTTCCCCCCAGCTAAGGTCCTGACATCGTGGAGCCAAGAGGGGGTATCCTTGGTGGATCCTTCCTGAGTCTCCAGCCACTGAATCTGTGAACATGATAAAGTCATTGTCTTTTTAAACCACTTAAGTTTGGAGTGTCTTTTTATGCAGCAATAATCATAAAACAGGGATTAGGGAGGAAGGGGAAGACATGGAAATAATAAAAGAGAAGCTAGTATTCAGCCTTTCTGAAAAATTAGAAAAGATTCATAGGTAGTTTTAATGGTTTTTGAGAGTCAGTAATCCTGAGAAGTGTTCTAAGGCTTTCTGGAATAGGAAGTAACCCTTGTTATCATGAGTACCAGAAAGGCAGCCACAGTAGCAAAAGTGTTGGAGTAGAAGAAACTCCCTCATCATCAGCCCCCTGACAATCCTTTCAAAACCAAAGTGTAGCCAAATACATGGGGCTGGATTTGCAAGCATCCTGTCTCAGGAGTAAACATTCTAGAAAAATTTTATTTGGAGTTAATGTTATAGTTTTTTAATTTTAAGTTTTATAATTATTATTTTTTTAATTTGTCAGAGAGAGAGAGAGAGAGGGAGTGAAAGAGAGAGAGAGTGCGCGCTAGCACAAGCAAGGGGAGTGGCAAGCAGAGGGAGAAGCAGGCTTTCTGCTGAGCAAGGAGCTCCATGCGGAGCTCCATCCCAGCACCCTGGGATCATGACCTGAGCAAAAGGCAGATGCTTAACCCACTGAGCCACCCAGGCGCCCCTTGATGTTATAGGTAATTGGACATACTATAAGTTAGTACTCATGGTTTTTGCACAACATCAATCACAAGAGACAGGTTTGTGTCATTAGTAGATCATTTTAAAAAGAAGATTCCTTGATCTGATTTTGTCCACTCCCTATATCAGAACCTTGACCCTTAGAATCAAACAAAAGACTCCTAAATCCAGGTATTTATGCATAAAAATATTTGTAAGTTCTTTAGCTCTATTATGGAGATGACAAATGGATTTGAGAATGGGTCCATCTGCAACAAAACCCGACTTGTAGAGTTTACCCCATGTTCGTGTAGTCCCACCGCTAAGAAGAATATATTATGAGTTCTGACATCAAGGTCCAGTTCTGCATCACTAGTGAACTAGTAACAAGCTATAATCAGTGTGCCTGCACGGATTGGGACTTGTCTGAATTTTGATTCCAGGATTTGTGTGTGTGTGTGTGTGTGTGTACCATTCCATCTTTGTCTTTGCCATCTGCCATGTTGAGATATTCTGCTTTTTTGTTTCAGAAAATTCACTGATCATTTTTATCTGCTTGTGTTCTTGTTCCGGAATAGTTTCCGACAGTCTTATTAATTGATTCCTACCGATGCTCCTGTTTCCCCCCAACATGTAAATTATAGGCTAGCTCTTTTACCTGTTAACAAAGCAATGGCTGAATAATTCTACAGCACTCTTGCCTAACCTAATTCCATTCTGCCTTCTGTCTGGTGGTGCTAATGTTTTCTTTTCAGAGGGAAAAGCATTTCTGGTAAACTGTGGCCATGGAAAGGGAATTTTAAAACTGGTTTGGAGGAAGAATCTCTTTCAGCTTAAAATGTGAGCTGAAATGGAGCTCTCACCCTGTACTTCTCTCACACTTCCTGTATCACACCATTAAACATCCTCCCAGGGACCAGAAGCTCTGGGAGATTGTTTGATCACTTCATGCCCAGTATCATGGGTACCACATTTGCAGGATGTGGGGCATGATAACCTCCTGTGGTTAGGATAACAGCTGTTCCCAGTTCTTAACACATGCAATACAAAGGAAAATAGTCACAAAATTATCCTCAGGGCTCGTGACAGAAAGGAAAACGTTATAGGGGTTACTTTGCTCACATTCAAGTAACTGGTAGTTGTAGAGGCTGGTTTGGACTCAAGTTCATAGCTTGCTTTATTTCTTTGCTTATTCTTTTTTTTTTTTTTTTTTAAGATTTTATTTATTTATTTGACAAGGAGAGAGAGAGATCACAAGTAGACAGAGAGGCAGGCAGAGAGAGCGGGGGAGACAGGCTCCCTGCTGAATGGAGAGCCCGATGTGGGGCTTGATCCCAGGGCCCCGAGATCATGACCTGAACCGAAGGCAGAGGCTGAACCCACTGAGCCACCCAGGTGCCCCTATTTCTTTGCTTATTCTTATCTTTGGTTATATCATACCTTACTCATAGAGGATGTGTGAGAGCTGCCTTTGATGGGAAGAAAGGGTTAGTCTACTGATGTCTGATGATAAGAATTTTCTTGGCTGTTAGTATACCATGCAATAGACCATAAAACATATCCTTCGGGCTCCTGGACGTTTGTCAGTCTTCTTGCACACTTCTATCCTTCTATCCAAACTATCCTTCATACTGGAAAAGATGGGCCCCAGTGTAAGTGGGCTGATAATCTAATCTTCTTGTGTTTGAGAGAGAGGGGCCCTACAGCAGAGCTTCTCAAAGTCTGACTGACCCATGGGCCAGGGGCATCTGTACCACCTAGAAACCTGTTAGAAATGCAAATTGTTCCGGATCAGCTGAATTGGAAACTGCATGAGGGTAGGGCCCAACAAGCTATTGTTGAACAAGTGTTCCAGGAGATTCTGAACCCATCAAAATTTGAGAACCATTTTTATAAACAAGACCCACACAAAACTAATTTGTTTCCAATCAATTGTGGGGCAAGGAAAGATGAATAAAATATGGTCCCTGCCTTCTGTGAACTCATCCAGTCTTGGTGAGCTGTACAGATTTGATATATATTTGTATTCGTTTGTACATAGTTGATTTGCCAATAGAACAGAGAAGTAGGAGAGTGGCCTGTCTCCTTGGTGGCTATGTGGAAAACCCTCTCACAAAATGAAAAATTTGGGGCGTGATTCACCTTTACATGATTGATATCATCAAACCGTCCTTTACTCTTTTCAGAGATGGAGGGGATGAAGAGTGTTCACGAAAAGCTTAACAGCTGGAACCACAATATTCATGTGTTCAGTGACTGGAAAAGAATGCACAGTGTCATACTACTCCCCTGGTGCCTTTGCCTGATGAATCAGCTCCAGCCCCAGGAACCTGAGGCTAGGTCAAGATCACAAGGCCATCTTCGTGCTCTGCAATTAAACAAATGTGCAATAGACTTTCCCTTCTATTTAACTTTTATTAAAAGAAGTGCTAGGGTACTGAGATGCAGTACATCATATTTATTACCAAAATTATTAACAAATATACAAAACTTATACATGTAATTTTCTTACATCCATTTATTCTCTATAATACTGATTTTTGTTCAAGTAGGTTATCTACAGTATGTAAACATCCCTTGGATTGACCTCACACAGATTAGGAAAGCCCTCTAACCCATGCTTTTATCAGATACTTCTTTTTATTTGGCTTTCATTTGTAGCATCTAATCTTCACATTTGGCACATGGAAGAGACATCTACAGTGCAAAAGAGGCAGATTTTCTGGTTTTGTTCTGAACAATTTTGCAGGGGCACAGTTCAAGAGCCGAGAGAACAGAGCACTCTAACTTGATGCCGTTGGTTTCGCTGTAATGCCAGCAACTCTTGGTTCAGCCGTTAAACTTGAGCACAAAGTCAATGCCTCTTCCTTCTCCCATCCCCCACCCACCCGTCATGCAAGGCTGATTCGCCTTAACCTCGTCTCAAAAGGGTTAAAAGAAATTCCATCCATCCCAGGACAAGTAGGTTAATTTCACCGAGTAACAATTTTTCAGCGTTCTTTTGTGTGGGTTGGTTTGTGCGGTCTGATGAGCCAGCAAAACCCTTAAATGGAGAACAAAGTAAGATAAAAATTTTTTCAAAAAGGGAGGAAAAAGGAAAAAGGATATGAGAGTCAGACTTCCCTTCGGTTGCCACCTGCGTAGGTAAGACCGGAAACTCTTCAGTGGTGGCAGAGTGACAAAGCGACAAAGGCCTTGGCGAATGGGAGAGAAAGGCCAAGCTCGCCATCACTTGACCTCGGACGCCAAGCCCTTGAAGGCGGTGTCGCAAAAATGAAAAAGAAAAAAGGAACGAAAGGATATTGGAGTTTCTGCCCCCGCTTCTTCCCGTGTTTCCTTGCGACTGCTTAACTTCACGTAACCAAGTAAAGCTGATCCAGAGAGAGCTCTCTCCGCCGCCGCTCACCCTCTCACTCTCCGGCACAGTACTGCTCGCTCGCGTGGTCGTGGTCGGCTGCACCGCGGCTGCGCGGCCGCCGAGAACGTCCGCGTTTGGACGCGCGCCTGCCTCCCGGCTTCCGTCACCACAGCGGCGCGGGCCCCTCCGACGCCCCGTAGAGCTCCGCCAGCTTCCGGAAGCGGGGCCCCCAGTCCGTCAAGAAGTCGAAGCTTTGCTCCGAGTCCGACGTGGCCGACTGCAGGGAGCTCAGCGACCCGGCCACGGAGCCGTCCCCCTCGAACATGTAGGTCTGGAGGGAGTCGAAGGGCGGGGCCCACAGGTCCATGTCGGCCTCGTAGAGCTTGGCCAGCACGTAGCTGTGGACCGTGCTGTTCACGGCGCACGTCTGAGGCACGTAGCGGGAGAGGCTCTCGATCTCGGGCAGCATGTCCTGCCGCGTCTTGGGGGCGCCTCCCCCCTGCGCCTCCCGGGGGTTCCACATGGCTGCGATGTCAAAGGCCTCGGTGTCCTCCTCGCCGCCGCCCTCGTCGTCGTAGCGGACGATGTTCTCGTGGATGTTCTCCTCGTCGTCGATGATGTACGGCTGTTTCCGGTGCCGCCTCATGGACAGGATGAGCAGCACCAGCACTGCCGGAGACAAAGAGGACAGGCTCTTGACCCCGGAGACCCGGCTGCGGGGGCCGTGACGGCAGGGGGCCCCGGGGAACCACAGGTATGGGACGGGGTCTTTGAGCGCTGAGCCCAGAGACGGCATTCGGATGTTCTGGACCTCAGGGTCGGCCTCCTCACTCATTCTGCGCGGTCGCACTGGGGGTTTGTAGGCAGGTGAAGCCCTCTCTTTCTTGCAGGTGGTGGCCGGCCACCCCCGAATTAAATCCCAGTAAGCTCTACGGCCTCCGTGGAATCTATGCTAAGGCTCAGACAGTGTCTTCTGACCGTGTAAGGACAAATATACATTTCTGATAATGTGGGAATCTTATTACGTAGGCAGAAGCCCCCCTCCCCCTTTTTTTGTTTTGTTTTTTTTTGACATTAGGATCTTAGTAGGATTTCACTCTGCAAATAGAATCACGTATTAGTACATATGCATAGGGACATAAAGGCTAAGTATGAACCCAAGTCTTAGTCTTTCCGTATCTCTTTAAAAAAAAAATAAGTGATTCCTTATTGCTTATTGCTCCAATAAACTCCGATTCCTCGGAAAGCCTTCTGTTAGAGAGGTAGTGGTGACTGTCTGGACCCAGGGATGTTCATGGAAGGAAAAGAACTAGCAGTGACATTTTATGTAATTCCGCATGTTATCAAAGAAACACCACACTGTTAGAGGTGCCCTTGCAGATTTGGATAAAATTTTATCCCAATAAATGTGGTCCCCCCCCCCCCCCAGGATGTGTTCACTGTGGTTTAAAGGAGAGATAGAGATAATCCCATTGAACTGTTTATCTCTGTGACTGAAAATGTTTTCCAGGAAGTGTGTTGAGGTTTTAGCTGTAGAACTGCTATTGATTTTTTTTTTTTTTTCCTGATGTGCTTTGTTATAGCTGGTGAACGGTAACAGCTTGACAACACTACAAAATGAAACTGCAGTTTACCAAGGGGAAGAAAAATGGAGTTCAGTCGTATGCCTAGTAAAATTATGAACTGACTTAAAAAATTCATGGTAATGATTTAAAACATTTGGATGTAGAATGGGCTTTTTGTAAATTGCAGTTAAAATGATGTTAATGCCTAATAGTTTCCCAAATAGCTAGGGTGACAAAAGGCAAACACAGGAAACAATGACATACTCTTGTATATTTTCTGTGTGTGCCAAAATCCGACTTATGGACTACCTGATTGCGGGATTTCAGAGGAGTGGTCTAATAGGGCTCTGAAGAAGTGGGGGCTTAAAGTGGGTGTGGGAGGCGGGTGTGTGAGCTGGTTGGATGTAGAGCTGGGTAAATGGGATGATTCTAAATGAACATTATGTGTTCGTGGGGCTCAGTGAACAAGTGCTAAACTCATATTTTTTATGTACTATGCAAAACAGTAGAGAAACAACATTGATATGACATGATTTTTGGTCTTATAAACTTGTAATCTAAGGAAATATAGATGATTTATACTAGTCAGGCAGTGAGAAGGACTATCATAGGGTTATATGTGTTGCAAAGAGATTTCAGAGGCAGGGCTGGCTGGGTAATTCTTCCCAAAGGACTGAAAAACGTTCACACAGATGATCCTGGAATGGTAGGGGTGGTATTTAAGAAAATGCTAGGAAGCAAAATTAGAAAAGTCTTGGATATCTGCTGGAAGGAATTCTGATGTTAGAGAATTAGGCAGCTTATCGAATTGATTGATCTTATATTTACCTTACAAATATCTTTATCTTACAAAATAAGATACAAATGTATTTTTTAGATAATCTGATTTAAATAACAAGTATCAGATAATGCCCTGAAAATCAGATTCTGGGAAACATGGTCCTATTCAACTGAAAGATTTCCCTGACAGAAGAGGATCTTTAGGTATTTCAAGCACAGTTCATAGGGCCCATGAGATTTTTCTAGGAATTAGATCTATACTAGAGACATGGAAAAAAAATACTATAAAGTTGAAATTAGTAAATTTATTTAATTGTCCGTAAAATGTAGTATTTTGTTGGCAAATCCACTACGGACTTACTCAGTTTTATGAATTAAGTTTTATTTAGGATACGCATTCTTAGAAATAAGAGTGCCTAAAACTGAGGATTTTATCTAAAGTTGCATATAAATCTCTGCTCAGTTTAGCTTGTGAAAACTACCCGTTTATTCTGTACAGTTCAGAAGATAAGACATAGTGGGTTTGGAGGCACAGTGTAAATTGTTCCTTGCACACCATTTCTAGCTTGAGACTATCTCTGTGCCAGTCTTTTAAAATCGGTCTTTCTGTAATGATGGCTTTTTCTATTCTTTGTGGGCAAGGGTGAACTTATAATGTGGACATTTTCCAAAGATAGGAGTAGGAATAGGCAGGCTGGAAATTTCTCCCGCCAGCAAGTTTCTTCGATGGCTTCTTGTAGGTTATCCTGTCCTACACTCAAGGACTCCCATTGCCATCTTGTGGACACTCGGGGAATTGCAGGAGGGTGTTAGTGCCGACCCGGCCCAGAAATCGTAACAACTCTCTGATCTAGGGGTCAGAGGATTTAGAAAAGTTACTTAATTTATATTACTTCTCATGTAGCCCTGAACTAAAACAACAAAATCAAACCACATGTGGTATTTGCAAATGTTTTCTGAGAGGCATATTCCACAGACCTACCTAGAAATTCAATGAAGGGCTGACGTTTTGTAGTCAGGACGTTCTGTCTTCGGTTGACTCCGTTTCTTGGTTTATAGGTAAACCTGGGGCCAGGGGGTTACGTGGATCTCCACATGTCTGTTCTCACTTAAATCCCCAGCGCTGTATTCTTTTCCCTCATAGAACGGTAGGGTTTCTTTCGTATTAGATGATATTACTATCTAAGTCTGTTTTTTTTCTAAGCAAAATATGTGTGCAATGAATTACTTAATCAGAAGAGTTGGGATATATGGACAGATATTTTTGTCATTTTTAGAGTTAGTTTAGGTGTTTTATTGTTGGCTTTTGAGTGTTGAGTTCAAAAACAGTTGCTCGAATAGCCTTATTTATGAGCAAGGAGGTGAGTGGCTGCCTGTATGATTTGAGCAGAGGAAGAAAGGATCCTCTCCCTCACCTGTGCTCTCCCACCAGCCTGTCATCGCACCTTTTTATGTCACCAGCAGTGGCACGCTGATCCTGTGTAGTCACTGCTCCTTGTTAGATGGCCACAGTGCCTTGGAGGGGTGCTAACGCCCCCAAATAGCTTATTCCCCCAGAGAGCCACGGGGTTCACTCTCACTTCTTTCAAGTATCTGTTCAAAGGTCTTATCAGGGAGGCCTTCCCTGACCACCTTCTATAAAATGGCACCCAGCCTTGTCTCCTGTCCCTTCAGGATACCCTGTCCTTCTTCTCTTCTCCTTAACACCTACCACCTCCAGAATTTGGGGGATGAACACTTAGGAAAAGAGCCTTGACACTCAGATACAGGGATGAATAGTGCAGGGTCGTCTGCATTTCGCTTCTGCCTCTGCCTCTGACATTTTGCCTTGGGCCTGTCACTCTCTCTTTGTGATTTAGCTACTACTTATGTGAAATGAAGGGGTCAGAAGAGGTGTTTATCATATCCTGCCCCAAATTGTCGTGTTGATTCTGTGGTGTCAAAATGAACTTGCTTTGCTCTGAAGTAAGCTTTGTGAAGGCTGGGATGTGTCTGTCTTATTAATCCCAGCACCTGGAATGGTACCCTGGCCCATAGCAGATGCTTGATAAATGTATTTGCTTTGATTTGGCCAACGAGGCCATGACTTCCTTGAAGGAAGGACCTATCTTCAGGTTCGTTCCCTCTCTCTCTCTCTCTCTCTCTAAATATATATATATATAAATTCTTTCTATATATATATATTTAAAAGATTTTATTTATTTATTAGAGGGAGAGAGAGAGATGGAGATAGAGGGAGAACATGAGACAGGAAAAGGTCAGAGGGAGAAGTAGGCTTCTCCCCGAGGAGCTGGGATCCTGATGCGGGACTTGATCCTGGCACTCTGGGATCACCGCCTGAGCTGAAGGCAGTTGCTTAACCAACTGAGCCACCCAGGCATCCTACCTTCAGTTTCTTTATTCTTTCCCAGCCTTACTCTACCACCTTTTCAATAAGCATGGTGTAGAAAACAGGTTCTGAACAGCAGTGTTAGAATGGTAGCCAAGTAAGCGCTTACGGGACCCCACAGAAAAGAAGGGAGCCCCTTGCTCACCTAAGAGGACGAAGATGCAGGCCAGGATGGCGATGAGGGCGCCCCGGCTCAAGCTGACAGGGAGCATGTAGGCCTCGGGGCTGCAGGAGAGGACGTGGCCGTCGTCGCCGCAGGTGCACACCTGGATGGTCAGCGTGCCCGTGCTGCTCAGCGCCGGCTGCCCACTGTCCGCTATCAGGATGGGCAGGTAGAAGACGCTCTGCTCCTGCTGCCGGAAGCCAGACCTCCTGGTGAGAATCCGGGCGGTGTTGTCTGAAGAAGACAGGGGATGTAGGAGTTGGAAAAAGGGAGTGGAAAAGCCAGAGGAAAGAAAAAGGAAGAACCCAGTAAGCGAATTAATCTCTTAGATTGAGGAGAGCAAGAGGGCAGGGGTGGGAGTGGGAAGGGCGGAGAGGGGGCGGAGAGGGAGCGGCAGACAGTCCCTGGAGGGGCTGCCCAGCGTGCCCTCTGCTTTGTCTGGATCAGCATGTGGATTCCAAAACCTCGGACTTTTTTGCTCTGCTTCTAGGCAAAGCCCTGGGGCCTAAGAGAGAAACCCTTTTTGAGAGTCTTTTTTACCCTTTGTGACATAAAGTGCCAAGGGCGAACTGTTAGACTTCAGATCTAACTGGAATGTTCCTGTGAAAGCTTGATAGGAATGAACAATCACTGGCCACTAGCGGTCCCTGCTTGTTCCCCCGCTCAGCAGCTTTCCAAGGCCCTGTGGCTGCTTTGTGCCTCCAGGAGAAGAATGCTGAGGAGCCCACTTGGCTGTGGCAGATTGCTTATTTTTGCCACTTTCACTGGAAGTCACGTCTTTGGCTGTTTTCTTTTACACCTCTGAAAGCGGTCACCAACTCCTTCTGTGCTTTCTGAAGAAACTGCTCATTTAGCGGAAGCTTGTTTGAAATCCCCTAATCACGTGACACACCCTGTTATTTCCCCTTACTTGTGGTCTGAGGGGACAGAGTTAATAAGAACTTGGAGAAATTCATTCCTGATCGGCAATACTAGTTTTTTTCCCTCCAGTTTTAAAGGGAAGTAGCGAAATTATTTGATGTGTTTTCTTAAAGGTCGTGTGTGTCTGTGTATTTATATTTATATTTGCCTAATGTAATGTTCTAGGATCTTTTATTTTTTTAATCTTTGTTTTCAAGTTTCTTCCAGTGGGTTGGAATTACAAGTCATATATTTTTTTGCAAAGTTCAGATCATTTTCAGTAGAGGAAAAGTTTAGAGATGTGATAGGACATGCAAGCAGTGACTCTCAAAGCTGACATCAACAGGGAAGGTCCATGGGGTTTACATTTTACAAGGAAGAGTCTAGAACTTCACAAAAACTTCTGAGAGCCTAACCAAAGTAAACATTATTATCAATATTTCTGGTTCTCCTTCCCTTCTTGGACATATTAAAGGATTATACTTTTCTGCCCTCTTTAATTTTGGCATGTCTATATGATTTGCTTTTGATAATGAAAAATGAGCAAAACAATTTGCATCACTTCCAGGCAGAAGAATTTAACAGCTGATACGTGTTTCTCTGTGTTCTCTTGCCTCCGTGCAATACTATACAAGAACGTTTAAGATGGAGAGCCAGGCAGCCTGGGACACTGAGCTGCATGGACACCAGCTGTCCTTGTTGCTCAGATCCACAGCTGGTTTTATGTGAGTAAGAAACTAATTTTAGTTGTGTTAAACCACTGGAATTTTGCAGTCATTTGTTCCTCAGCATAGGCTAGCTTATTCTGATGGATATGTTATCCCTTTGTTAGCTTTTCTCCTTCCTCCTTGCCCTGCCTTTTCACGATATTGGTGATTGTTTACTGAGTGCTTAAGTGCACAGCATCTCATTTCATTTTCACATTTGATGAGATAGTGATAATCTGACCCTTTTATACAGGTGAGTTAAGGCCTAGAGAAAGTGATGAAATTTGTTCAAAGTTACTAACTTAGTAGCAGAGCTGAGATTTGAGCTCTGTTCTCGGACTCCAAGTATACATTTCTTCCATTTTGCTGTTATTTGTTATTTGGTCTAGTGATGTTAACTCTTGAAAATTATCCAGCCAGTGGAAATCCTTTCCTGCTTTGGTACAGGCCCTCTGCTTGCCCACCTGAGGATTATATTTCTACCTACTGTACAACCCACCCATTTTTCTGTTTTTCCAGATTTAGTAGCTAAATAGTATTCTGTTTTACAGTGTTAGTCTTGTTTTTTCAGAAACCAAGTTTTTCTCAAATAGAAATCTATTTTAGTTTTTTCAGTTTAATTGAGGCTGGGTTGTAAGACTTTTAGAAAGCTTCACCAGAGCAGAATTTCATAAAAGTATTACATCATTATTTAATTAAGTACTATACATCATGTTTCTTGATCTCAGAATTATTTAAGGTTAAAGAAAAAGAAAAAAGATCAGAGTGTTGCCTTGCTGACTTTAGTCTTGGAAGGGTTCTGGCAACTTGCAGTAGCCACTTGCAGAGTTTTTGTTGAATATGATGAGTAGGGCTTGAGTAACCCATTTGGAAACAGTATTTGTTTCCAAGGTGACACAAAACCTTTTTCTTTCAAGCGCGCGCGCCTGTGTGTGTGTGTGTGTGTGTGTGTGTGTGTGTGGCTAAAACAGGCCCCATCTTCCAGTCCTAGCCATAATGCTTACTCACTTTCTGATTGTGGCCCATTTGCCTTCTTTCCTTATCGGAGACAACGAGAATCAGAGGGATTAGTAACTTCATCGAAACCTTTGAGGGTTATTATAAATATCAAATAAAGAAAAGTATGGGAAAAATGTGTCTGAAACTGCAAAATGCTACATACACACAATCCTTTTAATAATGCTTTGTGGATTTAAAAAAAAAAAAAAAGTAAGGAAGGCTCTACTTGAGATAGTGCCTTGTGGTGTTTATAAAAAGAGATGTTTTGGGCATGGGAGTTGGGGTCCTGACAGCAGATCCACCAAATCGATGCTGGTCAATTTTTTAAATGAGCCTCCGTAGAAAATACTCATGGGATAAATTGTCATGAGGAGATTAAGAGTTCATCCTTTCTACTGAAGATGTGCTGACTTTTGTTTTGGAAAACCTTCCAAGAAATGACTCATTTCTTTTTCTAGTCATCATACTCCCGTGGCCCATCTTTTTAAAGCATTGGCTCCGTGAATTGGTATCCAAAGTCATCTTTAAAAAATTTGCGGCATTTTGCTGCATATTGTTTTCTTGTTGATTCTGATAAATATCAGAGTGAAGGCATAGAGTGACACTTCAGTGAAAATATGAAGAAAGAGTGTAATGTAATATTCCCCCCCCCCCCCCCCCGGCTCCTGGTTTCCACTATGAAACCTGTCTGGAGGGGGCTGAACTACTTTTTGTAGGAAAGATTTCCCTGTGAAGCAGATAAATGAATAGCTCAAAATTTGACCCAATAAAAAGATCAGGATTTTTAATTGTTGTAGTTCTGTTGTTATGATTTGTATTACCCTCCCTTCTAGAATTATCAGAGTGATTTTATGACAACATGTAGAATGTTAAAGGAAAGATTTGGAGGGATGTTTTACATTTAAAAGAAAACAGGTTTAATAGTCTCAAATGTTAATGGCAGAATATCATGTGGGGTTGAATTAATACTTAAGTCTCAAATAAGTGATGTTTGAGACTAAGACCAGGCAGGCATAATCATGACTTTTTGTTTCCCTTTGTTTAGATGTTACACAGTAACAATTAGTATTTTATTTTATTTTTAAAGATTTTACTTATTTGATGGGGAGAGGGAGGCACAGGGAGAGAGGGAACACAAGCCGGGGGGAGTGGGAGAGGGAGAAGCAGGCCTCCCGCTGAGCAAGGAGCCCAATGCAGGGCTTGATGG
Source organism: Mustela nigripes (assembly GCF_022355385.1). Taxonomy (NCBI): domain Eukaryota; kingdom Metazoa; phylum Chordata; class Mammalia; order Carnivora; family Mustelidae; genus Mustela; species Mustela nigripes. Next base: position 77,167,480 of record NC_081564.1, on the reverse strand, counting down.
GGAGCTCGATCCCTGGACCCTGGGATTATGACCTGAGTTGAAAGCAGCCGCTTAAAGACTGAGCCTCCCAGGTGCCCCAACAATTAGTATTTTAGAACTGGAATAAGAATGAGGCTAGTAGGGCCCAGAGAAGTGATGACCTCTCTCCCCAAGGTCAGACAGCACGTAGCAGAGTTAGCAACAGAAGGGGTTCACTTGACAGATTTAAGTGATTTTTTTCCTGATCTTTCTTTGAAAATCATTTGATGAGAGAACAAAAGTCCTTCCTTTTCCCGTCTGTGCCTAATGAAGACTGTGCTAGGTCTATACATTTCTTAGCTGATCAGAATGCTTACTGCACAAGAGGGGTCTAGAATTCCCTTCCAGCCAAGTTGTAGTGGGGAGTGCTTTCTGGAATAAGAAACCCCACCTGGCTCTGTCTTTTAAAAATCATTATAAAGTAATAGAGTTGTTTCAGTGCCAAGCTACACTTTGTGATCCTATGTTTGTCCTTTGTCATCTTAGCCTTTTCTCCCTTTTGTTCTGGGAGCTTTTCACCGCTATCCCCTTTGATGCTTGGTCAGAAATGTTCCCTCAGGTTTTTTTCTTTATCTAGTTCAATTTCTACCGTTTTTCTCAGATTCTTCCTATAGTTATAGAGCATACAGACATGGCTGTTATCTATGGCAATGAGGGAAAGCTTTTGCCTGGCACTGCCTCACACAGCGCCAACTCTAAAACATTTGTGAACTGATGAACTAAAAGTTTCAGAATCAGCAGAGGACATTGTCTTTGATCTGTTGAAACAAAACTTTTTTTAATTTAAATTTTTATCTTTTTTTGAAATAAAACTTTTAAAAATTACAAATTAGCATTGAATGTCCCCACTGCTACTGAAGAGCAGGTGACCTTTGACACTGTTTGCATGGTATAGTGACCAAAAGTATCCAGCCCAAGCTATAAGAAAGCATTGGTAGGTTCCTGTCCCCCCATTACCTTGGTTGTCCCTAATGGTGAAGTTGGGGTTGTTAGCAGCCTCTGGAGCCAAGCTGTAGTAGAAGTGCTGGCCACTGTGTGGGTCGTCTTGGTCCACTGCACTCACTGTCTGGATCAGCTGTGGGAGTGACATGAAATCATATGAATCAGGGTTGAAAGAATAATCTTCAGGGCTTGGCGATATCCTAAACCCTGAAATCCAATAGTGGATTGTTTTCCCTGATGAGAAGGAAACTTCTCGAAACTTATGGAAAGTACCCCGTACCATCACACAACTCAGGATTGTATTTGGTCTTTATTGTTGGGCCTGAATACATTGACAGGTACATAGTGAATGTTACCTGAGTACCTCTGGGGTGAAGCCTCACCGTAACAAATTCCCACACCAACGCTAGTCATTTTAAAGCAATCTAAATAGAAGATTGGCTTAAAGAGCTGTGAGATGCTCCAGGTTCCTGCTTATCTCCCACTTTTTCATTCTCCCGCCTCACCTACTTAACCTCATCATTTGGGTTAATATTTTCAGGGTCATTTTGCTATCTTTGAGAAGCCTCTACTTAAAAATGACCAATACAAGGGGGTGCCTGGGTGGCTTAGTTGTTAAGCATCTGCCTTCAGCTTGGGTCATGATCCTGGAGTCCTGGGATCGAGCTCAGCAGGAGGCCTGCTTCTCCCTCTCTCACTCCCCCTGCTTGTGTACCCTCTCTCCCTGTCTCTCTTTCTCTGTCAAATAGAGAAATAAAATTAAAAAAAAAAAATTGCCAATACCTAGGAGAGAAATCTCCTGTGTCAGGTTAATGGAACACAGATGGAGGGGTTGGGTCACAGGGCTGTTGCTTTTTGGTGACTGGGAAGAGGAGCTAGGAAAGGTGTAGAGCTCAAGACCTACAGTGGGATGTATGGAACAGAGTAGAGTCAGAAGCAGAGCTTGGGGTTGAGGAGTACCAAAGAAGCGATGGTTTTCTCTGAGCTCTTTTGGCTCAAACTTTGCCTTTTCCACAGTGCTTTTCAAAGTAGTAGTTTGTCATGAAGGTTATGAAGGCCATGATAAAAAAAAAAAAAAATGCTGCAAAAGGGGTGCCTGGGTGGTTCAGGCAAGTCCTGTACTTTCCTGAGACAAGTCCTGTACTTTCCATCTTGCCCATAGTGTCACACACATAATGACAAAACATTTCTTTTTAAAAAAATTTTTAAAAAAAGATTTTATTTATTTGACAGCGTGAGAGAGAGAGCATAAGCAAGGGGAGGGGTAGACAGAGGGAGAGGGAGAAGCAGGCATCCCACACGGCAGGGAGCCCGACACGGAGCTCAATCCCACGATCCTGGGATCATGACTTGAGCCAAAGGCAAACACTTAACCAACTGTGCCACTCAGGTGCTCTGACGAAACATATTTCTTGACGAATGTTAAAAATAGGTGATTATGGAGGCGCCTGGGTGGCTCAGTGGGTTAAAGCCTCTGCCTTTGGCTCAATCCCAGGGTCCTGGGATTGAGACCCACGTCGGGCTCTCTGCTCGGCGGGGAGCCTGATCCCCCACCTCCTGCCTGCCTCTCTGCCTGCTTATGATATCTGTCTGACAAAAAATAATAAATAAAATCTTTTAAATAGGTGATTGTGTATAATGAAGTATATAGTTGGGTAAGTCATTTCAGAATATCTGACCTGTAAAATTATACACATAGTAGCGAGATGGGGGCTTGAGGCAGAGGACCGGCCCTGTAGACTTGACACTCCTGCCAGTGCATCAGGGGTCAGTTACAGGGTTTTTAAAGAATGAGTAAGCAAAGGCACTGCTTTGCTGGGTTCGTTTCTGGGGTCTGGATTTTTTTTTTTATGGCAAATTTGGTTGCAATAGTTGGGAACACAATGGCCTGTGCTCCTGCCCTCCACTCTCCTGGTAGGTCAGATTTCATTCTCGGTCCCACTTGCCATGCAATATTTGGCTCAGCTGGTTTCATTCTGCTTTCAGCCATCGCCAGGTAGGTCATCTGATTTCTTTATGGGCCTTCTTCTTGGCTGCTTGCTGAGAGGCCAGCACATTTCCCGACTCAGCAGACACACAGCTGACCACAGTATGTGACACATCTAACACAAGGAGGCCTGATGCGCTATAAACCAGACATGCCTACTGAGCTGTGTGCTTTTGAAAACCTTTAAAGTATGTCCCAGAGCCGAAATCAAGGGGTAGGATTTTTAGTATCTTGGGCTAAGGATGATAAATGTGACAGACTTGTGGCCCATGACCTGATCTTTAAGCCACAAAATAAACTGTGCTGTAAAGGACTGTCTGATAGGCCATTAAAAGGTGTATTTGGAAGGGTGGGTGGCTTAGTTGGTTAAACATCTGACTCAGTCTTGGGGTCTGAGTGGCTCAGTCAGTTAAACATCTGACTCAGTCTTGGGGTCTTGGGATCGAGTCCTGTGTTGGTCTCTGCTTTCAGTACAGAGTCTGCCTGTCCCTTTCCCTCCCCCCTGCTTCCTCCCCCCACATCACCCCCAATCCTGATCTGTTTCTCTCAAATGAATGAATAAAACCTAAAAAAAAAAAAAAAAAGAATGTATTTAGAAATGGGAGATGTGTGCATGTGCTTCAAAACCAAGAGAGGTAGTTAGGGGCACCTGGGTGGCTCAGGTAGTTGAGTGCCTGACTCTTGGTTTCAGCTCAGGTCATGAACTTCGGGTATTGAGGTTGAGTCATATGTGAAGCTCTGTGCTCAGCAGGGAGCGGACTTGGAATTCTCTCTCACCTCACCCTCTCCCTCTCCCCTCCTCCCACTTTCATATACCAGCCATACTCTCTTTCTAAATAATAAATAAATAAATCCTTAAAAAACAAAACAAAACCAAACCTGAAACCCAGGATAGGTAGTTAAAAGTGCTATTGACCTGTCAGAATGCAACTTCTATTCTGAAGACCTTTAAGAAAGTAAGTGCTTCGTTTTCTGGGGGAGAGGAGCTTTAATTAATGTGCTGTTTTTTAACCTTCTTTATAATGTAGATTAATAATTAGCTTCATCATGTATATTTGTTATAAGATCTTATAAAACAACATTTTATGTTATGCTTTATATAGTATATATATATGAAATTGTTATACTACAAAACAAAAATTGTTAAAATTCAGGTTCAAACCCCCTCATTCAAAACTCAGCTACCATAGCATAGTAACTATTGCTGTTTCTGGATCTTGACCCTTACATGTCTTAGTTCACATGTAGGCATAATTTTATGTAGCTGCAAGCATGTACATGTGGTTTTTATACCTTCTTTCTTTACTTCTAGTGACACAGATCATTTCTTATACCATAAAGTCTGCTTTGTAACTTTTACTAGCTGCATAATGTTTCAGGTCTTCTTAGAAATTCAGTAGATGTGGAAGTAGAATTATTAAAGACTTGCTGAAAAAATTTTTAGGAGAGCTGTACACCATTGCCTTGAATTTTAAGAATCCACTGATGGGAGGATTTAGATGAGAATCATTATAGGACTGCTTCCCCCACCCCCGTAGTAGATGTAAATCACTTTTTTCTTTTAACTGAGAAAGGTGAAGATGTGTTGACTTAATCTTTGGTGAATGCAGGGTGCTAATATGAGTTTTGATTGTATAAATGAGTCTCTGTGCAGCAGGATGTCATGTTCCAGGTGAGTAAGAGAAGAGAAAGCAAAATCTGCCTGAATTACCAAAGCATGAGTCCTTGCCTTGTAGGTATGCACTTCACAGACTTTTAACTTCCATATTAAAACTATTCTGACTCCATTTGCTTTACTGCCAGTATCCATAGGACCACAGAATATACTGTGGGGGAAGAAATTAGGGCTGTTAAGGGATCTCTTGTGTCACAGGTGAGAGAAGAAAGCATCTTACAAAACCAGGAGCAGAAACAGGACGTGGCCGATGTTCTGAGGTATGGAAGGGTGGGTACGGGGTAGGCAGCAGCCCAAAACATGCATGAATACATGGCCACTCCAAGCAGAGTTCTGAATGTTTCTCAGTTATAGCACTTGGAATTTGATCGACCAAATTTTTCATATACATTTAAAAGCATACTTTAGAAAATACGCAAATTAGAGAACTGTGGTTATTTCAAATTAGTAGATATTTGTGTCTTCAGATTCATTTCTTCTCAAAACTGATCTGACATGAACAACATTAGGAAAATGATGTTTTAACTGAGGGAGGAGAGAGTAGGTATTCTAAGTTACAAATCATTCTAAGAATAGGGCAGGTAGTCCCTAAACAAGTTACCTATTGTTCGAAGTTAAGAAAGGGAGGTGGGAAAATACAAAAAATAAAGCTTCCCTACTGCAAGTATTTTCAGGTATTAGTGCTAAACTGAGGAAAAGAGAAGAGTTTTCTGATCTTCCTGGTCCCTCGCTCCCAGGACCCAGAGCACACTTTACCGCAGTTGGCCCTATACAGTTCAGTTCCAAGATGAGTAGATAACTTCAGGCCAGCCTGTGAAGCAAGCTACCATCAAAGCATTGCTGAGATCATTAAAATGTGGGGTGGGGGGATGCCACATGGTTGTCTGAACAAACTTGGAACATCATGCATGGAAGTTGGGGACCCTTTCGTGAACTGTTAGTTTCTGGAGTCTAAATTTCTCTGATGGCAAATTTGGTTATCTGTAGCAGTCATTCTGTATGGCAGAGGCGAACCAACGTGCACATCACACAGACTGCCTTACCTGCCCTGCTTTGGCATTTTCACACACAAAAGCTTCATAGAATCTGGGGAATTCTGGAGCGTTGTCATTCACATCTAAGACTTTGATTGTGACGGAAACACTTCCAACCTGGGAAGGATTATCTAAAGAGAACACAGAGAAAACCAAAGGTGAGGGTTCAGTAGTACAAGAAAGCTGCTCGTTGCTGGAATAGGTGTTTACCTTGTCAGTGTGGGTTTTTTAAAGGAATTGGAAATGGCAAGAGAAACCTAGGATGCATGTGTGGCCTAGTAAGAGTGCGGCCAGAACACAGGGCACGAGGGCAGATCAAGGTGTGTGTCTGAGAGAGTGTGTGATGTCAGGAGGATGAGGAGAAGAGTATGATTCTGGGGGGCGGGGGCAGGTAACACAAAATGCAGCCTAAAAAGGTTTGACTCACTTGGCTCCTGCTTCGGGTTATGAAATTAAAGACAGGTCAGTTCTATATTCTGGGTTTGAAAACAGCCCATTTCTAACTGGATGCATACTGTGTGGCATTGCTTGGCTTTATTCCTTTTTTTTTCTTGGTTTTATTCTTGTGGAATAATCAGTTCTTTGAATTGTATTTCAGAAGGTTTCAGGTTATTCATGGAAGTACAGATAACACTGCACATTTATTTCTGCTAAGGGACTAAGGGGATATTATAGGATCAAACATACACCAAATCCATATCTTTGGCTAGGGCGGGAGAAGTTACTCATAGTCACTCATGGGGAAGTGTGTTTTTTGGTCTGTCTTTTGCTTGGCATTGCCACATAAGGATAGTTTCACAGCCCCAGGAGTGCCCCTCATGTCCATTTTTGTTTTGGCCTTATCCCAAGAAGATAAAATGGAAACTAAACACACAGATTATTCTTAGTAAATAATTTTATAAAATCTCAGAATGCCTTATTCTTCTGATTTATTTTTTCTTTTCTTTCCCCAAAATATCTGTGCTCCCCTACATTATCTACTTAAATATTTCTATTGCCTTGTTACCAAAATTACTGACCTATTTACTTTCCCCCCCCCCATTGTAACCATGGTACTAGTTTATAGAAGGACTAATGAAAATCCCCCCAAAACGTCAGGGTATATATAATCTACAATCCTACCACCAGAGATATCTACTATATAATATATGTAATATTACGTGTGTCCCAAAATATGGAGAGAGACACACACATATGCACTGCAATTAAGGGAAATTAAAAAGTTGGATTTAAAACTTTTGGCAAATATTATCTTGTGTCATTGAAATATACTTTGAAAACATGTATATTAATATGTGTTTGATAGTCTCATTTTATTATTTGGTTTTACTGCGGTTTACTTAGGTCGACTCCTATTATTAGACTTTTAGGTAATTCCCATTTTTCCCCTTATGTTAAAATAGCACTGCAGTAGATGTTTTGGTATGTAGATCTTGGTTGATATTTATGATTATTTCCTTAAGATAGTTGTAAGAAGTCTTGAGAAAAAGAATATGAATATTTTGGAGAATCTTGAAAGCTTAATTGCCCAATTCCCCCCTGCCCCTCAAGTGATTATACATCGTTCTGCCAGTACATTAGAGTCTGCATTTCCCTGAACCTTCACCATCACTAAGTGTTATGAAAACAAACAAACAAACTGAAGGTAGTAGTAAATAATCTAATTTTTGTGAAGTTCATAATAAATATGTTAATCTAGTTTTTAGTAGTTTTTCATTCTGTTTTTAAGTTTCTGTTCATAAGTCTGCTTTTTGTGTAAGATGTCTCAAATTCTTGTATCCGTGTTTCTGTGTATGTATGTGTGTGGTAAGGGTGATATGTTATAAATGCTTTCTTTCATCCAGTAGTAATATTTTATACTGAAGTGGTTCAGAACAGCTCCCCCTGTCCCCATGTGCCAATTTGGCTGTGGATTATTTTGAGTTGAAGGCACGTGAGGCCCTGCCATTCAAGAGAAACTTTTGTCACTCCCTTAACCCACACAGAAAAATCTAAATTGGGCTCCCCCCACCCAGAATAAAGGTTATTAACAGATATATTTTATCTGAGTGACCCATCTGTATGTTAGGGGAAACCTCTAATTACCAAATATGTGCTCTTACCATCCTATGAAATGCATTCCTTTCCTTTGAAATCTCAAACTCCTACCTCTTCTTTATAGTTCAGAATGATACATATACCTCATTTTGTGTGTCTTTGGAATTTTTATGTCTGTGTGCATTCCCCATATGTATGTATGTTAAATTTGATTTTCTTTTGTTAATCTGTCTCCTGTCAATTTGATTCTTAGTCCAGCTAGAAGGACCTTTGAAGGGGACAGGAATTCTTGGCTCCCCTTCAATACTATTTGTGCATTCCCAATCTTACTAAAGGTTGAAAACCTCTTAGATTTCTTAGACATTGTCCCTTTCTTCATATAGAAGTCTAGCTCCTTGATTTAAGGATGCTGTTTTTTTGTACTGCTTTTGCATAGTGGGGTTTTTGTTGTTGTTTTTGTTTGTTTGTTTTTACTCTCTAGCATAGGACATGGTATATAGGAGATAAAATTTGAACTGAATGCATTCACTCACTTGCATAAACCATAATTTCTGTTTTTTCCCATAAAGAATATAACAAGCTCTAGAAGTTTTCTTTCACATTCTACAATGCTTATATTTTGTCATGTTATGGAGACCAATTTATTATGTTACTTACTCATTTCCATAGCAAGGACAGTGATATTATGCCAAGAAAACTCCTCCCGATCAAGGGGTCTTGCAGTCATTAGGGCACCTGTTGTAATGTCAACATAGAAGAATCTGCCAGGGTCACTACTTCTGTCAATGGAATATCTGTAAAAACACAGATTAAATATATTGTTTTGTTTGAATAAGTATACTACAGCATACTACATGAGAGAACTGAGTGCATACTGTGTGAAACATGGCCCAAACAGTTCTGAGTTAATGGACACTTGGAAAACCGCATTTGCTGTTTGATCATGTCCAGAAACAGTCCCCCACCAAAACCCCCTAAAAACATAAACAACCAATAACAAACTATTACTGCTTGAATTTCCTCATTTGTAAAATGAAATAAAACAGGGTGCCAAAGTCTTAGGGCAGTTTTAAGCCAATTAATAATCAATTTCAGCTGTTTAAAGCTCAATATGTCCTAAGGCTTTTGGGTCATTCTGAATATTGGCCCCTACATGTCTTAGTTCACAACAAAATTTTATTCATGTAAGTTTTGAAATGCAAGATTAGGACTGGAAAAGGTATAGTTCATTGGTTCCAGTTGTGTAATTAGTATCACCTATTGAGAAGGAAAGATTTCCATCAGGTCCTTTGTAAGCATGCTAATGACTGACTCTGGCAAACAATGGTGTTGGTATTTACTAGCTAGAGAATTCTTATCTGTGGAATATTTTTAGCAGGATGAACCAGGTTTGACTACATTGCTTAATGTAAATAAACCTGGAATTTATGAATTTATGGGGCACAGCTTGTTGGAAAATATCATGTGAGCTATGTAATTAATGGGGTATAAAAAGCAGATGTTCTGTAACCAAAATGGCTCCTTTTTTGTTGAGACGTGCACTTCATTGCTTATATTTTTCATGTTTGATATGGACCAACATGCATCCTTATGCAGGAGAAGAAGGATATTTACCTGATGGTTTCAGGCCTCTCCAAGAACAGACTGCTTGCCTCATATTTTGCTGTTGTTTCTATCCTTTGAGTCATTACTTATTTTGGGTACTGGGTAAGAGCGACAATTCCTGTGGAACCTGATTTGGCAATCTGACCCTCTGTGTTCACTCACCTGGTCTCCATTTTGGGAAATTCATTAAGTGTGGAGCGAGATTCAGGCATCTGTATATTTAAAATTTTCCATGATATATAGCCATGATTGAGAACCACTAATTTTTTTTTTTTTAAGATTTTATTTATTTGTCAGAGCAAACGGCGCATGTACTAGTGGGGGAGCGGCAGGCAGAGGGAGAATCAGACTCCCCACTGAGCAGGGAGACTGATTTTGGGGCTCAATCCTAGGACCCTGAGATCATGACCTGAGCCAAAGGCAGACACTTAACCCACTGAACCACTCAGTGGGTTCCCTTGAGAATCACTCTTGAGAATCTTTGTAGTCCTTGGTAACAGCCAGTAATTATAATTGGTGCCACTACAGAATACCAGATATCTTATACCTTCTTTTTAAATTTTTATAAAATTTCTAGAAGGTAGGTATTATCTCTTTTAGCAGAAAAGAAAACTAAGAGAAGTCGCTTTCATACAGTTAAATAGCTAATAATATGCAGAGCTAATATAAAACCATGTAATATATTGGGTTCAGAATTCTATTTAAAGTTGCCAGTGATTGCAGTCTGTGTCCTAAAGCAGTTGAAACTAGGAAACTGCCATTTTGTTGGGAGTAAGAAGTTTCTTCAGTGCATTCATTGTTTTTACATTGCAGGTTAGTGAAATCAATATAGTAGGTTATGACTAGTCTTAAAAGAAAATGAAATAGAACATATGCATGCCAGACTCTCATATGCAGTAAGGGTAAATATTGATGTTATAACTTCTGTTTCAAATATGTGTGTAATTGCACACACACACACAGTATATGCATGTGTATGTATTATTTGGTAAAATGTTCCAGGTAGATTCCAGTTGGCTGTTCAGAGAGGAATTAAAGGAAAAAGTGACCACTAAGGGCTGGAGAAATGAAATCATTTTAGTTGTGATTCTCCAAGAGTTGGGAAATTTAAGGAAGTCCATTAATACCTTTCTCTTTTTGTGACTCTGTTTAATGAACACTTCCTATAGCTAGGCGCTGCCCCACACACCTTACAGATACTGGCTCATTTAATCCTTACAGTATCCCTAGGAGGGTTGGTGCTGTTACCTTGGTTATGCTGGTGAGGAAACTGAGACCTGGCTTGGTTAAGTCACTTTCCCAAGATTGGAATCAAGCCTAAGCAGTTTGGTTTCAGGTTCCTGCCAGTAACTGCCACTCCAGGCTGCCTTACCGTACAGGGAATGCATGCAATTGTTTAAAGAAACAAAGCCTTATCTCTTCTTGAAATAGACTAAGCCTGTGATGGCAAACCTTTGACTTCTTAGTAAAGAACAAACACATGCCTATAAAGTTCATTTAAAATTAATTGGAACATTTTTTTTCTAGGTATAATTAGTGATTTAGTTTTAAAGTTCCCTGGCTCTTTTAAGAGTTGAATTTGTCTTTGGGAAAAAATGCGGTCTTTTCTTCCAGCCAGCCATTCAGCCCATAGAGCCATAACCCTGATGGCAGCTCTCCAAGCTGTAGGCCTAGTTCCCGAGGGGAGAGGCAGCCCCAGCCTCTATGATGAAGCAGCTTTCTACGCCCAGACCTGCGGTGCCATAGCAAATGTTGCAGATGGTGCGGGAGGTCGGGTGATAGAAATAACCAACAGACAGAAGCCCTGACAGTCCTGCCTGGTGCCACAGCGAGAGGCAACCCTGCAAGCTTGCCTGAGAGAAGCCTTCCTCAGCAAGTGGAACCTCCTTCTGATTTCCCAGATTGGAAGTTACTGAATTGAGGCAGTAATGGCACTCGCTACTCTGAATGGGACTCGGGGCCAATTTTCAGGAGGCAGGAGAACAAATTAAAGGTGTAGATACAGATGGAGAATGAGGAAATTGGGATACACTAGTGAATTATGTAGGTGGTTTTCCTTTCTCTAATCATAATGCTCTCACCTATTATGGGCAGAATAGGCACAATATGCACGCACAAAACTGCCTTCAGTGAACAATAGCTAGTGTTTGTTGGGCTCCCGGCTTACTTGCTTGGCTGAGGACATACTCTGAATTTGGGAGCGATTTGAAGGTAGGGAGGGCATCATGGGCAGGCTTGCTAAATCCGCACACATACTCTAGGAAGGCACAGGAGAGCAGGCTCTTTCTATACCAGCAGAAGCCTATTTCAGTGGCCAAATGGTTTAGTTTCCTGCTTGCCAGAAGTGCCTTGGGCATTTATTAAAAATTTAGGAAATCCTAAATTGTTTAGGTGATACTAAACATCGTATTTTTCATGTATATGTAACTAAATCTGGAGATTTGGTTTTGGGATTTACTAGTAAATCACAACCAGCTTATATGCCTGACCACGCCATAAAATTTCTAGAAAGGAGATTATGAAAGTCCTAATAATCTTTTTAAAAAGTTAAATGGCCTTTTATCCATAACATTTTAACTTCAGGTGATATATTGATTTGAGGGCAATTTAATATGTGTTTTCTTTATAGGAATATAAATCTCATTTATTTCTAATAAAAATGCAGAAGATGAATTAGCCAAGCATCATATAACTTGCAAATTATTTTAAAAGAGAATAGCTTTCATAGGAAAAATAAAGATAAAATGAGCAATTTGGGGAAAGATAACATAGGACAGTAATTTCCAAATGGGTTTATTAAATGATAGCCAAGGATTTGCCTGTTATATGTTTTTCCCTCTGAGAATCCAGGACTCTGGTATTTCTCTTGAGTCTAGGGACCATTCTTTATTCCTGTCAGATAGTACAGAGTCAGGAACCCTCTGTCTTGGCAGTCTGAATTGTATTTTGCAGCTGAAAGGCAGAGGAGAATGATCTCCGATTTGATCAGTGGGATCCTTTGCCCCCTCTGTCTGAATGCTTATCTTGTTATCTCCAGGTCTGTGGGTGTCATCCTGTTCTTGCCAGTTTCTCTCTTAGGACCTAGAGTTCTGCCCCCTGGATAAGCCCAGGGGACCTTGCTCTCTGCCTCTGGCCCATTCATTTGTGGATTCCTCCTCACTGGGATCAATTGGAATAAAAAGCCTCTCTATTATGTACCTCCCTGATGCTGGCCAACTGATGATTTTCAAAAGCCAGTCATCTGAAGCGGAATTTTCTGTTCGCCAGACAGGATTCCTTAATTTGTGTACCTTGTTTTGCTCCATGGCAGAAGTGGATGTAGGCTTGTTGGTGTTTTGCTTTCATTTCTGCATCTGTTGTGAGATAATTAATGCCTTTAGTCTTGAATACTGCACGAACACTATAGGGGTGTGTGTGTGTGTGTGTGTGTTTTCTGACTGCAGTCTCTTTTGTTTGTCATTTAGCAGTGTGACTCCTAACAACTATATTTCCAGTGCTTACCATGTGGAAGTCCAGATTCAGAATCAGGAAGGAAGATGTGGAATTATCCATTGGATATTTGATTGACTATTTTAGAAATGGGCTCTATTTTTTTCAAGTTTATGCCTGCTTCATTTCTCTCCCTCCATAAAATTTTCCCCACAGTATCTTTTCCAACATGAACAGAGTAACTAATTGATCAGGAGATACATATTTTTTCTTGGCTTCTGAAAATACGAATTTATAGAATCTGTTTCATTTATGTTATGGTAGTTTTGAGGATAATGTGGTTTCACTAACTTCTTCCCTCCTCTTATACATTTGAAAACCTTAAGGTTGAAATATCACTTTTGTAAAGTTGATATAATTCATACCAGAAGGATTAGTTGATTTCTAAAAATCAAATACCAGAATTTAAACAAGATCATTTTAGCCATTTTAATGCCTGCAAATGTCAAATGTTTACTAGTTGGTTAGATGAAGCAGATTTCCTCTAGTATATTTATTCTCAGGAGAGAAACATCCTCGTTAAACCGAAAAAGCACGTTTTCATTAAATACGAAATAGCACTAGGTGAGGGAAGTACCCATTGATAGGAAAGGCATTTGATAAATTGGGGTGCATTTAAAATGTGTTAGCTGCTCTAAAACCCCAGATCCATTTTGCCATGTGGCTTTCAACAATTAATGTGACAGATGGCCTCAAAACAGCCTTGGAATCCTGATCTTTTGTGTCAAGCTTCAGAGGCTTGGCAGTTGCTCTGGAAGGTTGAGGTGTCAACCTGTCCACCAGCTGTTTGCACTTTGGTTCCAGAGTTGATGGGAGGAAATGGCCATGGCTCTAAGAGCAGTAGCTCTCCTCCATGCCTTGATGGGGAAGCATTTTTTTTTTTTAAGATTTTATATATTTATTTGACAGAGAGAGAGAGAGATCACAAGCAGGCAGAGAGAGAGGAAGCAGGCTCCCTGCTGAGCAGAGATCCCAATGTGGGGCTCGATCCCAGGACCGTGGGATCATGACCCGAGTTGAAGGCAGAGGCTTAACCCACTGAGTGACCCAGGTGCCATGAGCAAACACAAGCAGAGGGAGCGGCAGAGGGGGAAGCAGACTGCCTGCTGAGCAAGGAGCCCGATGCGGGGCTGAATCCCAGGAACCTGGGATCATGACCTTAAGGCTTAATGGACCTAGCCACCCAGGAGCCCTTCCCCCGCCCCCCACAGTGGAATTGATTGGAATCTTTAAGTTTGAAACACACGGAGAGACTGGTTTATAGGCTTGAAATAGAAAGCCCTATCTGGCCAGTCCTACATGGCATTGTAGCTGTTGACAGTAGGAGTAGTTTCTGTGTTCTTTTGTAGTGTATGGAAATATATATACTAGAAAAATCAAAGGTTCATAAAAATTCAAAGAATATGCATTGCTCACTTTTGTATTCACTACTGAGATTTGACAGTTTTTTTTTTTTTTTTTTTTTTTTTTTTTTTTTAGTAGACTTTATGCCGAGCATGGAGCCCAATGTGGGTCTTGAATTCACAACTCTGAGATCAAGACCTGAGCTGAGACCAACAATCAGATGCTTACCTGACTGAGCTACCTGGGTGCCCCAGGATTTGACAGTTTTGTTTTTTTTTTTAAAGATTTTATTTATTTATTTGACAGACAGAGATCACAAGTAGGCAGAGAGGCAGGCGGAGAGAGAGGTGGAAGCAGGCTCCCTGTTGAGCAGAGCCCAGTGCAGGGCTCCATCCCAGGACCCTGGGATCGTGACCTGAGCTGAAGGCAGAGGCTTTAACCCACTGAGCCACCCAGGTGCCCTGGATTTGACCGTTCTTAACTTTTTGGTATCTTTGTGTCTGTCTGTGCTTTATCTGAATTGGTAGTTGTCAACTGGGCATGATTTTGATCCCCTCCATCCCTTCTTCCTCCTGGGACATTTGGCAATATGTGCGACATTTTAAGTTGTTACTATTCAGAGGGTGCTACTGACATTTAGTAGGTTGAGGCCAGAGATGCTGTTAAACATTGTACAATGCCCAGGACAGCCTGTCATGACAAAGAATCCATCCCAAAATGTCAGTAGGGCTATGACTGAAAACTAAGGTAGGGTGTGTGTGTGTGTGTGTGTGTGTGTGTGCTTGAACGTGCATGCTTCCGTTTTTTTGCTAAAGTAATTGACGGTGAGTTGCAGACATAACGATAACTTTACTTCAAAATAACATGAAAAGACTATCTTATTTAAACAAGAAGAACTAAAAAGGAGAGTCTCCAGAGATCAAAGAAGCAAAGGGAGAAAGTGCTGGAAAATTAGATACCAGAGAAGGGAAGATTCTAAGGTGTAAGAAAGGTGAAATATGTGGAAAAACCTGATTGAGTTGTTGGTTACATCCGGGTCCTTGGCAGAAATGATCTGGATGGTTGTTCCAATCGCCACATCCTCAGGAACCTCCACAAAATAAAAGCCTGGCTCAAATATGGGGGGCTCATCCACATCTTCCACACTGATGTGCACTGTTGTTGTGTCCTGAAATGGGCCTAGGTTCAGAAAACGCATCTCTAGGTGAGGATTGGCTCCTTCCACTTTTAAGGTGTAACTTTTCTTGCTTTCAAAACTCAGGGGCTGAAAAGTAATGATAGGAAAATTGATTAGCCATGAGCATATATGTCAAGGTTCTGAAGGATCGCCAGTATTGATGGCTAGGGGTAGACACTCCCAACTTCATTAAAATGGTGGAAAAGAGGCAAAAGGAAAAACAAGAGGAGTTTTTCCTTTGTTCTCTAGTTCTTGGTCTTAAGGTTATTTTTAATAGAAAATGTAAGGACGATCTGGACACTTCAGAGAGTGTGAAGGCAGCTGGGGTACGAATCAGGAAAAACCCCGTTGCTCTGGGCAGGCTGTACTTGAACCTGCCTACTCTTCAACTAACCTGGTCCATGTGTCTTTAAAGCTGCTTGTTTATCTGAAAGAATGTCATGAGAACTAAGAGTGTGAGTTCAGTTTCACAATATCCAAACTGAGGCCTAGTCTTTTCCATTTGCTTCCCTAAAACAATTCTTTTTCTTTCTTTCTTTTTTTTTTTTTTTACATTTTGTTTGTTCATTTGTGAGAGAGAGAAGCGGGGGGGGGGGGGGAGCAGAAGCAGACTGAGCTGGGACACCACCTCCCGCGACACCACCTCCCGCACGCCCCGCCCCCCCGGCCCTGGCACCTGGAAATCATGACCTAAGACAAAGGCAAACGTTTAGCCATATGAGCCACCCATTGTCCCTATAAAAAAAATTCTCTGGTATAAAGCAGTAGTGATTTTTTTTTAAGAAACTACTATAAGCACCTTACCAGGGTTCTCAGAATACCGTGTCATATCAATGTTTGTGTATTAAGTTTACCATAGATGCTCTCTTTTAAAAATCTCTTTTAAAGGCCTAATCCAATGCCTCATTTTACAATTGAAGAGACTGGAGACAGAAGGCTTCAAATACTGGAGCTTTAGTTCCATGGTTCTTGGAACTTAGTGCATGGTTCTACAGTGTCAAAGTAGAAATGCTTATACAGATTTTTAAATTCCTCATTCAAAGGTCGTCTATAAACCTTTGACTTTCTGTAGTAAAATTCCATGTCATACATAAAATTTTTTGGTTGCTTCTTTTTTTTTGTTTTTTTTTTTTTAAATCTGTTCCTACCTTAAAAATATTTTATGCCAAAATAAATACAATTTTAGGATAGAAACTGAACTCGAGTGGTATCTCTTAAGAACAATCCATTCATTTTTTAAAAAGATTTATTTATTTATTTTTAAAGATTTTATTTATCCATTTGGCAGAGAGAGAAATCACAAGTAGGCAGAGCGGCAGGCAGAGAGAGAGGGAAGCAGGCGCCCCGCTGAGCAGAGAGCCAGATGCGGGGCTCGATCCCAGGACCCTGAGATCATGATCTGAGCTGAAGGCAGAGGCTTAACCCACTCAGCCACCCAGGTACCCCTCATTTCTTTTTTTAAGCTGACAAAATGTCTAAATGTTTTGAGCAACATTTACCTCAGAACATCATCAATAATAAAAAAAAAATCATGGAAAGTTAATTCTTTAAGATACTTACAGTGGATAGCAAAGCAGTTACTAAAGCTTAGAAGTCACATATCCACTTGGTAGTGAGTTAAATTTTTCTAACTAAATATTCACTGGTGCTTTTTTTTTCCCCATAAAATATGCTGAATGTCAGCACATTTTTAGGTTAGAAAGAGGCATGTGTCCATTTAATTAACTGCTTTGCTTTTGAGAAACAAACAGCAGTAGAAGTTCCTTTAACTAAATTAGGCATTTTCAAATTCTAACAAAAAGTTTTTGCGTAGTTGCTCTTTGGTTATTACTTGTTTTGCATTAGTTTCACCCTACATTGTATTTCTTGTTTCCTGGAATCAGCCATTCCCGTTTAAGCAGCCATTTTACCAGTCTTACTGTCTCCCTAGTTTTTAGTCAGAAGGCAAGGTTTTTGGGGTACCTCGCGGACTCAGATGGGTAGAGCATATGACTCTTAATCTCAGGATTGTGAATTTGAGCCCCACATTGGGTATAAAGATTAACAAAAAATAAATTTAAAAAATAAGTTATAAAAAGGCAAGGTTTTATTAACAGGGAAATCTGCCACTCAGACTATGATACACTTGAAGGAATAGTTTTACCAATTTATTTATATTTACTCTCTAAATTTAGACATTCATTGTTCCCTGGTAAATTATATTATGTTTTCCTAAAATTCTTTCCTTAAATATGGGTAACCCAGAGTGGGCACTGTTGTTTATATTAGGTTTGTTCTAGGTAAAGTTTGTTTTCCCCTTAATATTAAGTCATTTTCCTAATTTGGTATAAATTTTGTATTTTTAAAATTGAGGTTACATTAAAATTAATCCTTTTAGTATAAAGTTTAGCATATTTTGGCAAATTATGTAGTCATATCTCCACCATGATAAGATACAGAACAGTTCTGTCTCTGCCATTACCCCTTGCCCTGTGCCCCTTTGTCAGCCCCTTCCCATTGGCAACCAATGATCTATGCTCTGTCCCTATTATAAGAATGTCATATAAATGGAACCATTCAATATATACTTTTTCGAATCTTTTACTTGGACGATGTATTTAAAATTCATCCATGTCTTTTTGTGAATGAACAGTTTGTCCCTTTCTATTGCCAAGTACTATTTACTGTATGGGTGTACCACAGTTTATTTATCCATTATCTGCTAGAGATACATTTCAGTTGTTTCTAGTTTGTTCGTTATGAATAAAGCTGCCATGAACATTTGCATACAGATTTTTCTTTGAACATAGATTTTTATTTAACTTGGGTAGAGACCTAGGAATGGGATTATATGGTTAGGTGTGTTTTTAACTTTTTAAGAAACTTCCACACCAGTTTTTAAAGTGGATGTACCGGTTTCCCACCAGGAATGTATGAAAGTTCTAGTTGTTCAACGTCTTTGTCGTTATTTGATTTCATCAGTTTTTCTGATTTATTCATTGTAGTGGGTATGAAGTAGTATCTCATTGTGGTTTTGATTTGCATTTCCCTAATGCTTAATGATATTCAGTGTTTTTATGTATCTTCTTGAAGAGTTGTTCATGTATTCTGTATTCAAGTCCTTTATCAGACATGTGTTTGCAAATATTTATTTCCAATCTGTGATTTGTTTTAACAGTGCTTTTGAAGAGCAAAAACTCTTAATTTTGATGAAATCTTATTTATCACTTTCTTAATCTGTGATTTGTTAATTTCTTAATTTTGATGAAATCTTATTTATCACTTTCTCAATCTGTGATTTGTTTTAACAGTGCTTTTGAAGAGCAGAAACTCTTAATTTTGATGAAATCTTATTTATCACTTTCTTATTGGTATTATCGTGTCAGATCTAAGAAATCTTTGCCTAGAGAGGGTCACACAGATTTTCTTCCATGTTTCCTTATGGAAATTTTATAGTTTTAGTATATTGCATATTGGTAGGTGTATGATCCATTTTGAACTTATTTTTATGAGATATGAAATGGTTTTTTTTACATATGGATATCCAGTTGTTCCAACACTAACTGTGGAAGAGACTAAAGTGAGTTTTTAATTATTAAAAAATAAGTTACCTAGTGATGATTATATTAAGATTATTGTCTCTCTCACCTAACACCTAAATGATTTTATTATTTAAAATGCAAAGAAAACATTGTCCTAAATACTCTAAGCTTTAAATTGCTCACAACTGAAATATGAGTTTAACTTTTTTTTCATGAAAAGTTTTTGTACTTATTTTTTAAAATCAAAGAATTGTTTCCATAGTCATAATAGTAAATCCAGGAATAGTACCTTAAAACGTAAATTCCAAATTCAAAGAATTTCCTAGAGTTAGAGCACATAAAGAAGAGACATTATATTCTTAAAAATTGAGTCACAAAAATTGTGGCAAAAACTAGTAATGCAGTTTTTTAAAGCAGTTTTAATTATTCCTTCTTTTGTTTCCATAGTACTTTGTCATACTTACATTATGGTTCTTTTTATTCTGTTTTACAAATATTTCTTTCTTTGTTGGTCCCTTTCACAGACTCAAGGACAAAAGTTATGAATTAAGTTTTTATTTCCCTGCAAAGGTCTAAAACCCAAATGCAGCAACAAAATGTTACCTTGAGTTGGACAAAAAAGCTTTTCAGTCCAACTATTAACAAGTCCTGGTTGGGTGATAATATATACAGATTTTATGTTACAATATTTCAGTGATTTTTAAGGGGTGCATCTTTTCATATTTTGACATTTTGGAGCTAGGATTGCTTCTCCAATTGATGACGTCTTACAGTTGCTTACGCCAAACAGGAGAGAGGGTGCAGTTGAGTTCTGCACATTATGGGTACCACATGTGTTGAACTTCATTGCCTTCTAAAATGTCTTCAGAAAGATTGTACTATGATTTGACATTGAAACAAAAAGTGTTATGTGGGCAGAATGGCATGGAAACAACAGCAGGGAGTAAATCTGCTATTAGTGAAGCACATATGTCTGTGTCAACTAGAGCTTTTTCAAAAACTATAAACTAGGGAAGAAGAAGGCCTTGTATCATTTAAATTGCAAGAGTTTTTTTTTTTCTTTTTTAAAGTAGTATATAAAAGAATGATGTGATTTACATTTCATGGGCATCTTAGATTTGATGAAATATAGAAGTTTTGCTCTTTGTGGACTATTTAAGAGGAAAAGGAAGTAAAAACAGTTGCTTGTTGTATGCTCGGAGATGGAAGATATGCTGAAGACTGGAATATGGCCTAACAGCATGCTCATCTAAAATAAAGAACAATCTTCAAAATATATATTTCAAGTTATCTTTCAAGCATTTGACTTAAGAGACTGAAAATCAATTGATTGATTACTTAAAAGCCAAAAAGACCCAAGGTACTGGGTAGTAATCAGTATGGTTTTATGAAGACCCAATTCTATCAATTCAGCTTAATTTTTCTTTTTGAAAAAGTATGTGCTTTTTAGACAAATAATAGGGCTTAGGGAAATAAATCAAAAGAAGAACTTCCGTTTCAATTTTATACAACATTATTAATGACAAAGTAGAAGATGGGTGTGGATCAGGCATCTGAGTGAATGTTCCAAAAGTATAGACTGAAGCAGTCAATAGCCTCAAGTATTTATAATATTTGACTTGTCTATCCACCCAACTTATTGACCTCTTTTTAATTCCATTTTCTGTTACTTCCCAAGTTCAGAAGAGAAATCCAAATGA
Organism: Mustela nigripes; assembly: GCF_022355385.1. NCBI lineage: Eukaryota > Metazoa > Chordata > Mammalia > Carnivora > Mustelidae > Mustela > Mustela nigripes. Next base: position 77,146,951 of record NC_081564.1, on the reverse strand, counting down.
CCTTGGCAAAACTGATTGTTGTTTTGATTAAACGTGGATATAGTTTAATGACAGTGAGGGACAGTGGTATGTCTTATTAGGTTTAATCTTTTCTCCACATAAGGGAGCTGGGGAAAACAACATTTTGAAGTTCCTTTCAGATACAAAATTGTGATAGTTAATATTTTAAAAATGAATGGCTTGTAATAATGTCTAAGCTATATTCTAATAATTTGACATAAATTAATGTTTAGAATTATATATTAAAATACAAAATAGCATTTAAAATATATTGAGAATCCCAAAAGCTCTTTTTCTGATTGCTTAATTGTTTTAAAGAAAATTTTTGCATTAAAGAAACAGTGATTATCTGAAGCATTTTATCTTCAATACAACGATAATTATCTTTGAGTATTTACCTTGCTTACAGTTATCAGTCATGGTAAGCAGTGTCTTATTATCTGTTTACTTGAGGCATACCACATGAAAGGAGTATGTTCTTAATCCTATGTCATATACCAAATTGGTATTATTCTAGTCATCTTTTATATTTCTAACATGTTATTAACTCTCAAGGGATGAGAATAAGAAACTGCAGTATTTAAATTACATTCAGATTTATTTGTTTGTGAAATTATTATCAGCATTTTACACTGTTTTGAGGTCATCATGTGCTGGCTTGTAAAGATTTCTGGTTGGTAGAATGCTGAATCTGTGTTCTTTTGCTGTATTGGTTTATTGCTTAAGTGAATACAGGGCAAATAGGCGAACTCGTGCCTTTTAAAGCAGTGTTAATTCAACTCTGTGGAATAGCATATAGTCAAGTTGTTATTAAACACATTAACTTGTGCTCCATTTTAAGTTATGAACATTGCTTTCATCATGATCATCAGTGATCTCCATGTTCCTAAAGTTTGTGGTCAGTTTTCAATGGTCTCATAAGAATTTCAGTAGCATTTGTCTTTCCCTTCTCCCGGAGATGGCTTTTCATGCCTTCCGGAACACTACACTCCCTTAATTCTCTTCCTGTTTCCCTGATCTCTCCTTCTCAGTCTCCTTGCTATCCTTTGCTCTTCTCTCTGACCTCTTCATGTTGGGGTGCTGTGGGGCTCATGTCACTCACTGTCTTCTCCGTCTGTGCTCAGGCCCTTGGAATGTCATTTTCTTGTATTTGCTTTAAGTACCGTTTCTATGCTTGTGACTCTCAGATTTCTATTTCCAACTCAGAACTCTTCTCCATGCCCCACACTCCTATAACCAGCAGCTACTGCACATCTCCACTGGGGTAGCATGTCCAGAACTTACTCCTACTATTTGCCACCTTGCAGACTCCCATCTCAGAGACAGCTCTCTTCTGGTTGCTCAGTTCACCTCTCCTTCATGTCCTCTTCAGTCTGTTCGGAAATCCCCTTGACTCTACTTTCAAAATATATCTAGATTCCGATTGCTTCTCACTATCTCCATTCCTACTGCCCTAGGCCACACTACCGTCATCTACCTCGATGATTGCGATTGTCTCAGCTGGTGTGCCTGTTCCCATCCTTGCTCCCCTTTTATGGTCTTTTCTCAACACAGCCGACAGAGTAATTATAAAGAAAGTCCAGTTATGTTGTATGTTTTATTTTTTAAAGATTTATTTATTTTATGGAGGGAGAGAGATTGCCAGAGCATGAATGGGGGGAAGGGCAAAGGGAGAGGGAGAGAAACAGAAACCCTGCTGAATGTGGGGCTCGATCTCACAACCTTGAGATCATGACCTGAGCCAAAATCAGGAGTTAGATGCTTAATGGTCTTATCCACTCAGATTTTAAAGCCCTCCCTGGTTTACTCAGAGGAAAAAGTACTTAACAGCAGCCCATAAGGTCCTATGCAGTTTGGCTCCTTTGTTACTTCTCTGAATTTTTTCATCTATGGGTCTTCCCCTCCACTTAGCCTTATCAACCTCCTTGTTGCTTTTGAAACAGACTAGGCAGAGACCCATCTCTCGGCCTTGGCACCGGTTGTCCCTTTGCCTGGAACACTTTTCCACAGTATCTCTGTGCCCATTCCCTTGTCTTCAGGGCTGCATGTGTAGTTCTCACTGAAAGTCGTTTGTAGGGCACTTCCCAGGATTCTGCGTTGTCAGGCTGCCCAGCTCTGTGCTGTGACTCTACCCACTTTAAATCTTTGTATAAATGTCACTTCTCTGTGAAGCTAATCCCAAGCACCCAGTTTAAAATTTGAAGTCGTGTTGGCTTTTCTGATAATCACTTTTGTTCTGTTTTACCCCTCCCCACTGTAACACTTAGCACTTTCTGGTATATTACTTTGTTGATTTACTTGCTATTTTGATTGTCTTCTTCCCTTTATTAGAATGTAAGCTCCATGAAGGCAGATATTTTTGGTTGTTTTATTTATTCTCTACATTAAATGCCTAGAATAATACATGGCACATAGGGAGACGCTCAATAAGTATTTGTTGAATAAATAATTTAACATACCTTGGGTTTTTAGATCTATTTAAAATAGAGAAAGAAGATTAAATCAATGAGTTTTTAAAGTTCATCACATATGTACTTATGAGGATATTAAAACTTCGATTTTTTAAGGTTTTATCTTCCATACCAGTATATCCATATGTGCTTTATGCCACCAAAAAATTGATAGCTTACATTAAAAAAACTTGGTAATTTATGAAGCAAAGGACTTTCAAGTGATAATACTACCCAGCAGCTATGTTTGATGAAGCTTTTCCAAGTCTAATTAGCTTTTATGGATCTTATAGTAGCAATTAAAAAATCTTTGTGTTATTTATTGATTCATAAATAATATTATAGCTTGCTTTATTCTTATTTATGGTATACTACAGTAAAAAATGACTGTTGTTCAACTGCAAATATTGATCAAGTCATTAACATCATTAGTGAATTAAGCTACAATAATTTTTTAAGTGGTTAACTAGTGAGCTAGGAGATAGGACATATTTATAATATATTTTTATTATGACATGATACCCTCTCTGTAAAATGAGGACACAGCCAGTTTTACATGTGAGCAAAAGAAGTAAGAGTTTTTTGTTTTTTTTCAAAGGAGAATGTTTATCAAAGGATTTGAAGCAATGTGTATTAATAGTACAACAGTCCTTACTAACATCTCATATATATTCAAAGCCTCCATTAACATGATTTGGAAAGAGGAGTTGGATTACCTTCTTCACAGTTATGATGCCAACTTGGAAATTGGGATCTGTGTTAATGTCAAAGGCATCTGCACCATCTCCATCCACAATGGTGTATTTCATCTCGGCATTGATTCCTTCGTCCAGGTCCTTGGCAAACACTCTACCCACAGTGGCGCTGACTGGAGCCGATTCCAACACACTCATCTGATAATGTTCTGTGGAGAAAGGTCAGAACATGCATTCTTGTAATCTGTTGCTATAGAAAATGCCTCGGCGGTGTCAAATCATATCAGGCCTGCTGGAACAGACGTCTTTCTCCTGGTTCAAGAATTAAAGCTTGGGTTTTACAGAAGAAAATCTGAGATCCGAAGAGGCTGAGCAGATAGTATGAGGTCTTAGCCTGTACTAGATGTTTGATAAGGACAGGCCAAAAAGGCATGACCTAATCCTAAGAATAGGACAAAATAAAAACAAAAATATTTCTTATCTCAATGAATCCACCTTCAGAGTGGAAGGAATTACCTTGCTTTCCAATCTTTCAGTCCCTCCTAGTGAACTATCTCCCCAAATGTTAATTCATTCTGAGAAAGAAAAAACATTGTGATTGCAAAGAACATACTTATTCTGTTTCGACTTGAAATGCCCACATTTTCCTTTGCGGCCAAGCCAGTGTATAGAGTTTTCACCTCTGCGGCCGCCTGCCCAAATTTAGTGGCCATCACTGATCTGTAAAGGAGGAATAGCCACAGAGAGCAAGTTCCCTCCAGTTCCACATGTTGTCCATCTGTATGTCTTTGCACTTGCTTCTGCCCAGTGGAAATCTCTGTTGTTTCTTGTTCTCTTGTTCCAGAACAGAATACCCTGAAAGTTCTCACAAAATATAAGAATGTCTTCCTTCTCAGCTTCACAATTAAATTTAGAGTTGTGTCTTTACTCACGTTCCTTCTCTGGGGCTCAGCTTTTTGACATTCTTCATTATTTTGTCAATCAAAATGTGACTGACTAAATAACATAGAAAATCACATAATCATATTTTCAATATGTTCATGGTCTCTTTTATTCTAATGTGTATTGCAAGCTACAGGGAAGCCTGGGGTGAGGGCTTGAGTTTCATGAAGATTTGGGGAGGTTGACAGCACCCAACCAGGTCACAGCACCTTCCCTTGCACAGGAGAAGAAATAATGCCTGTTCCTGGCAAATTTGAGCCAGAAATTGCTAATGTCTGTACTAAGCTGGCAGGCACTTGGATTTCATAATCTCTTTCCATTCTCTTCCAAAATTGTTGATGGATTAGACTTTGTTATTATAGAACTTATAGGAAAATTAAACAAGTGTCTTTCCCACACCAGGAAAGCTCTGTGTTCTCTGTTTAAAAAAGCATATACGTAAGATTTCTACATGTGATGCCCTGTATTAGATCTGAGATCTTGATATTCCATTACATTTGGTTCAGTTACAGGTAACTAAGCTTGTTCAATATAAATAGTAGGAGTGTCATTTTGCCAACATCCCATGATCACTTATGTTAATATTTATAAAAAGGAAGGAAAATTGAATTTTTAAAATAAGCAATCAGAAGATAGTAAAGCAGAGAGTTTATCCAAGGTAGGTTTGTGGAATAGTGAGATCATTTAAACTTTGTTTTAACAAACAGATGGGGAGATACTTAATGGTGAGATAAAGACAATTTTTTAGAAGTCCAAAAATAATTACAATTTTAGGAGAAGCAGAGATGATGTGCAAAAAATGCTTGCAGGCAGATTACTTTTATGCATTTACATTTCATCTTCTGTGCAGCACAGTCGTGCTCTATGCTAGATTCCCCATTATCTTGAAAAAGTGGTAACTCGAAATGTTTGCTTTAGAATGGGTTAAGATGTTGGTTTGTGGAGCAGGACCAAAACCCTGGTTAGCGTTGTGTTATGTGGTTGTAAAGTTGTCGTGTCTGGGGTGGTGTGACTTTCCTGCAGTTTGTCCAAATCCACATACTTACGAGCTATGTAGTAACTTGCTGCTTTTGCTCTTTCTGTCTTCATCAGAGGTACTGTCTAGTGTCAAATTTAAAAAGCCAAATATTCAGGAATATTCAGGGATATTCAGGAATCTGTAGTGTGCAGTGTGTGCAGTGTGAGCCATTCATGAAGTAATAAACGTACACAAAGGAAGAAACCAGTCCGTGTGGCATTTCACAAACTGTTCTGTGATGCCCTGCTGTCCTGTAGAACTCATCAGTTTAGTAGCTACTTGGTTGCACCACTTGTGAAATACGTACCTAGTATTCTGCCTTTTTGTTTTATGAAATGTCATGGAGTCTCTGTGTATACAGTTGTATGAGGATGTTTGAATTTCCTTCCTGTCTTTATGTAGATAAAAGAGATGACTCACTTGGTCTGGCTGACTCAAAGTATAGATGTTCAGCCGAAAGTCTGGTTTGACTCTGTGTTTAGTTTTTTTTCTTTCTTTCCTTCTTTTTTTTCTTTTTTAAATACCCGATTTTCCTGGTCAGGTCTTTCACATGAAATTGTGTCTGCTATCCTCATTTCTCCAACTGCTCCTTCAGGCTTCTGATTCTCAGATTCACGTCTCCATTCCTGGGCTCCATTCCTCAGGTATATCTCTATATTTCCACCATCCTTAAGGCCATTCAGCAGATTGTCGTCTGTGACTTCATATTCAAATCTGCCATCAGTTCCCTTCTGCATCCTCCGTTTCTATCAGTGCTACAGTTCTTCGCCCTGTCACCCAGACTTCAGGCATCATAGTTACCTTGGACTCCACCCTCTGCTGCGGTTCCTTCAGCCAAGAAATCAGGAGGCAGAAACCCATGTTTTCTTACTTGTCCCACTGCACTCTTTCTGCTTTTTCCTTAAGTGCTTATCATTGCAAATCTCGAACATTCTAAAAGCCTCCCTGATGGATTCCCTGGCTTCTAGTTTCCACTCCTGCCAGCCCATCTGTACATGGCTCTCAGATTAGCTTTCCTTTAGGTCTCTGTCTTGCTCAGAAACTTTTCGGTGATTTCCTTTAGAAATATAGCACATCTAGAATATAGAAATATTTAGAAATATAAGACATTTAAAACACTAAAGAGCAGGTCTCCATTTTTAGGGAGTTTTTGAATATGAAATCACATTTGCTACTTTATTTCCAGGTCTTTATACTGTAGATACATATTTTTTCTTTACATTCAGGTTCTATTGGAATGAGCTCTCGGAGAGCAGAGATTTTGCTTGTTTTGTATACTGTTCTATATGCCATACCTAGATGGTGCCTGAGGCAAATGTTTTTTGAATGAATGAGTGGCTTGCCCCTTCTGGAATGTTTTTCTTTCTTCCTATTTAAATCTTTTATGTTTTTGAGTCCCTGTTGCAGTGTTATCCTTCAATGAAGCCTTCATTCATCTTAGTTTATTGTGCAAGTTTCATTCTGGACTACTCAAGTGGCACAGCAAATGCTAATTTCTGGTTAACTTTTGATGAGTGTAGAGTATGTGTTCCCCAGCTGGATCTTCAGCTTCACACGGACAGGGACTTAGTTTCATGCATCTTGTATCCCTCGTGCCCAGTGCCATTGGAAAGCAGGTGGTTGGTACTCTTGTGAATTGACTGGCTAAGGTAGTCAGATGGGTACCTCTGTGTTGATCTTCGTTTTGGGTTATTTTCTCTGTGTGTGTTCTCAACAGGGCAGTATTGTATCCAAGGGGGCAAACATCAGTTTGGGGAAGGGGGAGATAGGAACAAAAATCTTAAATGCTACAGTGGTTTGTGGCTCTCTAAAGTTCAGCCGTTCCCGACAAAATCTTATTCCTTAGTATTTCATTTTGTGGGGTGGAGTGCAGGGTGTGGAAATCAAGAAAAAAAAAAGTATATCAGAGCTCCAGAGAGTGGTGGTAATGAAAGAAGTGAGAAAGAGTGGCTCCGTGCTATTGGATGTTGGGACCCAGAAGGGAAATGGTGATATAAGAATTGAGTAATAAATGTAGGAAGGGAACCCATGGATAATTGAACTTTAAGAGGAACTCAGGCTGGGCTTTTTCTTCCTCTTCTGTAATAGGTGCCTCTCTCTGGCCTGAGATCTTTACTCTCACTGGTTAGGTACTCACTCTGGGGAAAGCGGGGTGGGTTATCATTGACATCCAAGAGGGTGATGTTGACTGTTGTGGTCCCAGCTAGTCCTCCAAGCTGTCCTCCCATGTCCTTGGCTTGGATAATCACTTCATAGTATTCTTTGGCTTCTCGGTCCATGTTCATGAGTGCTGTCCTAATTACACCTGCAGGATAGAAAAACAAATCCACACATCCAGTGTTTAAGCTTGGCTTTCAGGTTTCTCCCTTGTGGATTGTTAGTATTTAGAGTCTAGATGCAAATCATCTGTATTTTATTAAACTTAGGTCAGAATTCTAGCTTCGAAAGAGTGCTGTGCTTAAACAAATGGTGAAACAAACACTATCCCAGGAGGAAGAGCTTCCTTTGGCGACATTACAAGGAGAGAACAGGAGGTGGCAGCAGCGGTTCTCGAACAGAGTTAGGGACTAGCAGTCCGGGCCAATTTCAAGGGTCTCTGTTGTACCAAAGAAAACTGGGGCTTTGGGTCCCGTAAAACACAGCCTCGTATGTCTGCAAATCTGTGATTTTAGATAATTCTCTTTCAGCCTGTACTTTCTCTAGCCCCGAGGCCCTTGTAGTGTGAATCACTTTTCTTGAGCAGCTCACTCCCACTCTCCTTTCCCTGTCTCCCCAATACCTGTAAGCAGGGTTGAAATTCTGATTTAATTGTCCTTTTGTTATATATGCCTTCAGTTTTGTTCTGCTTACCTATGTGCATCACTGGTTTCCACGAGCTGGGACATGAAAGATGCTCTGTTGAGTTGCTCGTTTTTAACATGCATAAGGCATGAACTCCCCCAGACGGTAAGTAGCAGCATCACAGTGTGATGATACACTTTCATTTAAGAAGAGGGGTCTAAATCAAAATCCAGGGAAATGTGTTGTTTTGATCCTGCCAAGGGTGTGCTGTAATGTTTTATCTCCCTTTTAGCCCTGCTATGTAGAAAAGTTGACTTCTCTACACTCTAGGCAAAGATTAAAGGCTTGTTTACTGCAAGTTTACAGTGTGACCCTTGGCTAAATAGACCTTTTGCATGCAAAGAAGAGAGATTGGGAACCACAAACCTGTCTCCACTTTACTCCTGAAGTGTATATATTGCATTATAGTAACAACATTCTGAAGTGAAATATGCAGCATTTTCTTTTTTTTAAATGCCCTATGGGCACAGCAATAACTATCTTTTCATGTATTTTTGACCTTAACACTTAAGATGCCGCCTGGGAGCTGTCAAAATAATATAAGGTTCCTCTTAGGATATAAAGGACACATTACCCTCTTCCTGCCTGTATTTTCTTCCCTGTGGGCATTCCCCCACTTTCCCTCCCCTTCTGCAGAATTGTTAAAGTTACTGTTTTATAGAAGTCCCTCACTGCAACCTTTTTTTCTTTCCTCCTCCTAATTTATACTTCCTCACTTTCTGCTTTTACGATATTATTTTCTGAATGCCTGGTTCCCCTTAGGACTTTTGGAAAAAAAATTCTATCAGGTTGCTAATAGAAATGTATTTTTTTCTCTTTCAAATGGAGAGGTGACTTTGAGTGTTAACCATTTACTCTACCTCAGAGGCTGTACGTTTCTTTACTCAAGTTCCTTGTTAATTATTCTTAGGTCTTCAGTCTTCCTGTATGTAGAACGAGAATAACACTACTGCCGTGTATCTCACAGGTTCACAGGAATAACGGGAGGCTCAAGTATGGTAATGTCTATGAAAGTATTTTACAAGGAAGAAAGCTTGGCACAAGCAGGGTAATAATGATAAAACATAAATTCTGTAGTCAAAGCTTTCACGTAAAACTGAAAGAAACAACAAAAACAAAAAACCACAACCAGACTTCTGTCTGTCTGTCCTTTGTTGCCACATTCGTTCTTACACATCCAGTTCTTTTAGTTGTCCTCCCTGTGAGAGCTTCCCACTCAGCACTTGCCTTTTTAGGGGCCACATCCCATGTTCTGCGCTCTTTCCCCGCTCAGCAAAATCTTTGTGTCCTGGCATCCCCTTATTCTGGCCACGTTCTCTACTTAGTACGGGGTGGTTCAGTGGGGAGAGCATCAGACCAAACGTCAGGGCACATATCTACAGAGAGAAGCACTTCGTTGGGTCTCAGTTCCCAGTTTCCTTATTTGTTAAGTGACTGGTAATGGACTGGATGGTTCCCCTAAGGCTCTTCATAGTTTCCAAAATCAATGATCCTAGTTCTTTAGTGAGCCTAGGTTAATGTGTCAATCCTCTTAGGTCTTCTTGGAGTGATAAAAGACAGTCTCTGGGAATAAATTCAGCTGTAGGAGTTACTGAAGGCTAGTGAGGATGTCCCTTTGTGTAGGCAGGCCTTTTGGCCTCTCCAGTCAGACTCTGTACACTGTCTAGACATAGTGCTGCTTTTACCCACCAGCACAGTGGTTGTTTGCTGTCTTAATCCTAAAGCTTGTAACAATCTTCTTTCATTAATACAGTCCCTATAGAGTCCTGGAAAAGGAGAGTTGGGTTTATCATAAGTAGCAGTTATGAATTAGTAGGGAATAAAGCAACCAGCTCTGATGACATTGCATCACATACCTGTTTTGGAGTCCACAGAAAAATATGGCTGGCCCTGGAGAATGCTGTACACTACCCGGGCACTGTTGCCGTAGGTTGGATCATCAGCATCTGTGGCTGTCACCTGGATAACAGAGGTCCCTGAGGAAGAGAGATGGTGGAAACCTGTTCAAGTTGAATAGCTAAAGGCTGGAAGCAGTGCTGAATAGGCAATCTTAACGCATTTGCAATTGTTACGTTTGCTTCCTTGGGAGAACCCTTTTTGAGGTCAAGCTTCCATAGCTCCTAACTTGTGCCTCTCTAGTGAGACAGGAGTTAATTCGTGTTTCAAATTCTTAGTAACCAGTAAGAACAACACAGTCTTTGGGTTCTTCATTGCTTTTTTGATAATACCAAAATGCTTCTTCCTTATGAATCAAACATTTATCTGTCTACCTTCTATCTTTTAAGAATCAGAACTGAATAACAATTCTAAGCTTATTGTTACTATTATTTTTTACTGTGGCTGATTTCACTGTCTAAGTAGTTTCCTGCCTAGGGACTTGGTTGTCATTTTTGGTCCAGTTTTAGAATTTGTGAGCTGCTTTGCACATTCTCTCTGTGTATAGAGAGGAGGATCTTCTATAGAAGAACTGCTGTCTGTGAGAATCAGTGACTCTCCACCTTACCCACTGGTGACATTTCTGGCACAGTGGCGACATAAGGTCCATCCAGGAACTTGGGCTCATTGTCATTGATGTCTTGGATTTTGATGATGAACTCTGACTCTGGCTCCATTGGTCTGCCAGTCCGCCTGTCTAGGGCTTGAGCCCTTAAAGTATACTGGGCCCTTTCCTCTCGATCAAGCCTCTGAATGGCATGGATGTCTCCAGTGGTGTCATCGATGGTAAACACGACACCTGCACCTTCTCCTGAGAGGATGTATTTGATGGATCCATCTCCCCTGTCCATGTCTGAGTGAAGCTAAGAAAAAACAAACAAACAAAGCCCCAAATCTCATTATGCATATGAAGACGTGGTGGAAATTAATCGATTTTCAGTTTGATCCAAGCTTATGACTTCCTTTTCAAACTTATGATTTTCTTTGAAAGAATTTCTTTCACCCAAACATTTAAATTGTTGGTCTACAAAGAATTAATATACATTGAACATGATTGTATCAAAGACCAAATATAGATTGATGAATAAGTAAAATTCTTTCCACATCACATTCAGTATCCTGAATTTACTACTGTATTTTTAGGTTCCTTGCCCTGAGAAATATGGAAAACAGGAGTTCTGGGAAGTATAGGCCCCCAGCATGAGAGTAAGAGCAAGTCTACTAAGGAGGAGCCTAGCATTTCCACTTAAGAAAAAAAAGTGGGCAAAACTAACATTTTAAAATAAGTATTTGACATAAACTAAGTTTTGGAGTTTCAAAAACCTTGTGATGATTCAAGTTGCTTGAAAAACTGATGGACTGATTAATAAATAGGCTATGGCCACTATCCTGGAAATTGTAAATGACCTCCAGGGACTCCTGCAACTCTGATTCTGCAGTCCCGATTCAGTAATTTCATTCAACAGGACTATGTATTCATGCCTGTGTTCTGGGTATCAGAATGGATTTAACAGCTGGTTGTTGTATTTGCATCAGTGTATCTCTCTTTGGTGGGACCAGTTCCTGGGCTTATAATTGAATCACTCAAATCTATATGTGGATAGTTGAGTTAGGGACATACTTTTATCTGCCCATCCAACTATGTTGTCTCCTGGATTACTCTGTAATGAATAAGGCACTCTCAAAAGGAGTCCAGGGCACTATTTTCATACTAGGGCCTAGAAATACATTTCTGCATCTCTAATTACGGATAACGTTCTATGGCAAGAATTCTGAAGGTTTGTGTTATCATATAAGTAACAGTCTCTCTCTAAAGTGGGTTTTAGCACTTTGCATGGTTCAGAGATTTAGTTTATAAAATAGACAACCAGTTTTAGCTTTAGGCTAGTGGAGGCAGATGTATCTGGCCTAAAACATAATGTCAGTTATAAGCTGAGGGACTTGGACAAAGTAGTGAATGTTTATTACTCTCAAATTTCTAATATTATAAATGTAGAGGGCACCATTAATACTTACTTTGAAGGGTTGTTGGGATCATTAGAAATTAATGTATGTAAAGCACCTAGCACAGCGTCTTTCCCATAATAGGAATGCTATAAATGGGGCCGATTATGATGATGGTAATAATGACGGCGATATGCATAGAGAAAAGGGTATTAACATGCCCAGCTCTTCTCTGCTCCCTTCAAGCCTTCAGGAGTGTAGCAGAGGCGGCACAAACAACCTTTGGCTTTTTTATTATTCATAGTCTAATGGGGAAGGGCATAGAAGGCTGCCTGAAGCACGGCTAGGACGGTGTTACTCTGAGCATGAAATGGCACAGACACGAAGAGGACACCTGAAAATGTGTTCATGACATCCTCAGACAGGGATGGGTTTGGAGGTTGAGGCTGGCTTTGAGTTGATTTCAAACTGACTCCTGGCCAAATCACGGAGGCAGCGATTTTGCTGCCGAGAGGAATTCAGCTGCGTCTTATCTAGAGAGGGCAAATAGAATAACATTGACCGAATAAATGGCCGAGGAATTTTTTTTCTACTTAGAGAATTCTGTTTATAGTATGAAATTCTCACATTTCCTCATTGCGTATACAGTATTATTATTTCTTGCAATCTAAGTCTTCTATTTATGCAGTTAAAAAACCCAGAGGTGCCCAGCTCTTATTGTGTAGAATAAAAAGCCATTTTATTGGAACCTGGTCATAAAGAAATGAAAATCCATTTGATCTGGAACTGTGTTTCCAGGCAAAGGAATGGGGTTTGGAGGAGGAGGAGAGAATCTCAGGATTTTTTTTTTTTTTAAAGATTTATTGATTTATTTGAGAGAGAGAGGTAGAGTGTGTACAGAGGGGAAGGGGGACAGAGGGAGAGAATCCCAAGCTGATTCCCTCGCTGAGCTTGGAGCCAGCAGGACTTAATCTCACGACCCATGAGATCACGACCTGAGCCAAAACCAAGAGTCAGGTGTTCAGCCAACTGAGCTACCCCGGTGCCCTAGTCTTTAAGCTATGTTACAAGGCTGTGATCACCAAGACAGCATGGTACTGGCATGAAAACATACACATAGACCAGTGGAACAGAATAGAGAACTCAGATATGGACTCTCAACTCTGTGGTCAACTAATCTTCGACAAAGCAGGAAAAAATATCCTGTGGGAAAAAAGTAATTTCTTCAATAAATGGTGCTGGGGAAATTGGACAGCTGTATACAGAAGAATGAAACTGGACTATTCTCTTACACCATACACAAAGATAACCTCTAAATGGATGAAAAGACCTCAGTGTGAGACAGGAATCCATCAGAATTCTAGAGAAGAGCATAGGCAGTGACCTCTTCAACATCAGCCATAGCAACTTCTTTCAAGACACATCTCCAAAGGCAAAGGAAACAAAAGCGAAAATGAACTTTTGGGACTTCATCAAGATAAAAAGCTTCTGCACAGCAAAGGAAACAGTCAACAAAAACAAAGAGGCAACGCAAGGAATGGGAGAAGATATTCGCAAATGACACTACAGATGAAGGGCTGATACCCAAGATCTATAAAGAACTCCTCAAACTCAACACCCAAAAACCAGATAAGTCAAAAAATGGGCAGAAGATATGAACAGACACTTCTCCAAAGAAGAAATAGAAAAGGGTAACAGACACATGAAAAAAATGTTCATCATCATTAGTCATCAGGGAGATTCAAATCAAAACCACATTGAGATGCTAGCTTACACCACGTAGAATGGCAAAAATTGACAAGGGCAAGAAACAGTAAATGTTGGAAGAGTTGTGGGGAAAGGGAAACCTTCTTACACTGTAGGTGGGAATGCAAATTGGTGCAGCCACTTTGGAAAACAGTGTGGAGGTTCCTCAAAAAATTTAAAATAGAGCTACCCTATGACCTTGCAGTTGTGCTACTGGATATTTATCCCCAAGATACAGATGAAGTGAAAAGAAGGGCCATATGCACACCAGTGTTCATAACAGCAATGTCTACAGTACTCAAAATGTGGAAAGATCCAAGATGCCCGAATGGATAGAAAAGATGTGGTCCATATACACAATGGAATATTACTCAGCCATCAGAAAGGATGAATACCCAACTTCTGTACCAACATGGATGCGACTGGAGGAGAGACTGCTAAGTGAAAAAAGTCAAACAGAGAAAGTCAATTATTATATGGTTTTACTTATTTGTGGAACATAAGAAATAGCATGGAGGACATTAGAAGAAGGAAGGGAAAATGAAGGGAGAGAAATTGGAGTTGCAGACAAACCATGAGAGACTCTCGACTCCGGGAAATAAACAGGGTTCTAGAAGGGAGGGGGTAAGGGGGATAGGTGAGCCTAATGATGAGTATTAAGGAGGGCATGGATTGCATGGAGCATTGGGTGTTATACGCAGACAGTGAATCATGGAACACTGCATCAAAAACAAGTGATGTACTACTGTATTTTGACTAACATAATTTTAAAAATGCTGTGTACTTGTATATGAAGACATGTAATCCGGAAATAAGTTCATCCAGGGCATGGCAGATTATTTAGGGAGAAGAAAAAAGAATAGAAGCTGACATAACGTACCCAGGATTGTTTTGAGGTGTTCTACTTATTATCTAAAAAGTTTTGTCCTGTGGTCCTTAAAAAAAACTAAGCATACTTACTGTTATCACAGGCCAAACTTAAGTGAGTATTCTGTGTATGGAGTGTGCTTAGTAAGTAACAGAAGGCTATCATTGCTGCTGTAGAGGTCCAGGTTCCTTGGGAGCCATCCAGCTGGCTGATGTCAGTAGAGTCTGGGTTGAGCATCAGATCTGTTATCTTTTGTTTTTGTCTGTATTGGGAGAAGAATTTGAGGAATTCTCTGGATGGTAAGTTCCTTGAAGGTAGGAACCTCATGTGGCTTTCATTTTAGTGTGGATTCTCACATGTAGCAAGGGCTCAATAAAATTGTCTGGAATGAGTGATGTAGGGTATAGGATTAGGGTTAAAGTTTTTTGTGAAAAGCCACCTTTGTTTTAAAAGAGCTAGCAGCATCTTTCAGGTAGCTTCTGGGTGCGTGTTTGTGAGCCCTTGAGAGAAGGGACGGAGGAGGGCGTGAGAGAAGCATGATGACAGGAACAAATGGGGACCAGGTATGAAAGGGACCAGAGTTTGCTTATACAAAACTGCTTTCGGGCGCCTGGGTGGCTCAGTGGATTAAGCCGCTGCCTTTGGCTCAGGTCATGATCTCAGGGTCCTGGGATCGAGTTCCACATTGGGCTCTCTGCTCAGCGGGGAGCCTGCTTCCCTTCCTCTCTCTCTCTGCCTGCCTCTCTGTCTACTTGTGATCTCTCTCTGTCAAATAAATAAATAAAAATCTTAAAAAACAAACAAACAAACAAACAAAAAAACCCCTGCTTTCTTAGGAATATAATTGTATCATTTCAGGATCCAGTCAGGGAACAAAACCTAGACCAGTTATTTTAGCAGAGCAAATTTAATGTGGAGAATTAGAAAGGCAAAAGGGAACACTGAGGTTTTAGAGGATTAGAAACTCTAGGAAACAGCTAGTGTCCCTCTGGCTGGGGGCAGAGGGCAGCAGTTGGGGCTCCTGGAATCTAGATGTTTGGAGAATTCTGGACCTGAGGGCTCCGAAGAGGGAGTGCTGTCACCTGGGGTTGGAGCTTCAGGAGCATGGAGGAGGTGCCCCCAGCACCCACTTCTTTCAGACTTCAGACCCAGGTTTCTGAGGAGGGGCTGCCATCCTGGTGTGCTGCGCTTTCTGAGGGGATGCGATGAGGCTGGTGCTGGGCGTGTGGGGAGGATCCGGGAACTGGAAGCACCTGTTGGCTGGGTAGCAGGAACAAGTCCCTTCTCCCTCCTCCTGCCTCTGATTCTCCCTCTAGTACATTCTACTGTCGGAACCCAATGGGGTGCTGGTCCAAAAAGGAGAAACTGTGGCTCGCAGAGTCCCAGCCCTGACTGACATCGCTGTGGCGCGTAGGGAAAGGTGAATACAGAGCTGAGAGACTCTAGCTGAGGAATCAGCATGGTAATGTGCATGTAGCATTAGGGTTTGCCAGCCATAGAATACACATCTGGTTATGACCACTGCAAACGCGAGCATTGATAGCTTTCCCTTACGTCACTCAGCAAACTGGCAGTGTAATAAAAATGTGTTTATAATCTGTTTGTATTAAATTCTGCTAATGCTGACTGAGTACCAGCTCTTCAGATGAAGGTAAGGGGCTTCTGGAATGGAGTTGGCAGCACATGGTTATGTACATATTGGGAAAACATTCTTCCTCCCCAAATCCAGAAAGAATAAGACAGGTATCCTAATAATGTTGGAGTTCATAAGATGTTCAGTCAAAGGAGTAGTGAGTGGTGTGAAGTCCTGGTAGACTATGAAAAATCTTAGTTGATTTAATATTTAAAAACAAGGGTGATTTTCAGTCTTTTTTATCATCTCTCATAGTGCTTCGTACAATTCCAGGAGCTCAGCAGTGCTTACACTTCGCGGTTAGACAGCTTCCGTGTAGCTGTTAACCTCAGCATGCCTTGGAACCACAGCTTCGTGCCCACGCACACACTCTCTGCATCCCGCTCTTTGCATATGTCAATATAATCTAGCTTTAGCTCGACACTGCCTTGTCCCTGGAAGGCCCAGTGTGGATTTTATAAGGCCATAGCAATTACAGCTGATAATTGTTGCCATACTCCTCTGAAATAAGCAAATACTCAGGCAGGCTCTCTAAACAGACATCTTCCAGAGCTCAAGGTGACAAGCTAAATGCCCTTGGGAGAGAGGGAATGAAAGGTGGATAAATTCTCTTTCAGAACAGAGAGGGGAAGTGCCTGGGTAAGTGAATCTATAATGCGGGGTCAGACCCCACTCCACTGGCTGCTCAGTGCTGGCTGAGTAAGAAGGCTGTAGAGATGCCCCGGGGGTTCTGTGTCCTGGGTTGCGTGTCGGTAACAACGGGAGGGCGCTAATCATGAGTACAAGAGAGAGGGTGCTAGACAGCTAAGTTCCCCACATCAGGAAGCAGTTGGGCTTGGTCGGATTCCTGGTGCCCTAACACCATTGACTTTTCATTGTGTTTCTCAGGGCTGAGTCTCAGGGCAATGAAAAGAGAAGCCTGTGGCTGCGGTGTCAGATTTTCTGTTACCTTCTTTGTATTTTCAGACAATAAGCATAACCTCTCTGAACCGCATTCCACAGGCTAATTATCTAGTAACAGACTATAGAAATGAGCCCTGGAAGTATAGTCTTTCACAGGCTGATTATCTAAAAGTGGTGAATCACACTTACCTCACTGCACTGTTATGATGATTAAATGATCTGCTCCATGTGACTGTGACTGACACATAGCCCCGTGGTAGCCCAGTACAAACCTTTGCCTTTCTCTAGTGTCATATGTCCAGCCCTGTGCTGGGTACTCAGTGTTGGGGAAGCCTAGGAAAGGCTGGCATCTCAGCTTCTGCCCTTGGGAAAAGGGAATAGGGCTCTAGATTGTTGAATACAAATAAATGTACTTTCTTTTCTTTCTTTCTATTTTTTAGGAAAGGAGAGAGCTTTTTAAAATCTTTTAAAAGATTTTTCATAGATTTTATTTATTTATTTGACAGAGAGAGCATAAGTAGGGTGAGCAGCAAGCAGAGGGAGAGGGAGAAGCAGGCTCCCCATAGAACAGGGAGCCCAATGCAGGGCTTGGTCCCAGGACCCTGGGATCATGACCTGAGTGGAATGCAGCCGCTTAACCAACTGAGCCATCCAGGTGTCCCCAAATAAATGTATTTCTTAAAGTTTAGCAGTAGCCATATATGTCTAGTTGGAAGAAATATTTTACAAATAGAAGTTAAAAGTCTTTGAATAGATAGGAGATGTGTTCATGATGAAAATGGCTTTTAAACTAAGGCCCTGAGAAACTGGAATGTGATTGAACAGAGAGGCGGTGACATCGTGTCCTGGGTAGGGCAATAGAATGAGTACATGTCTGTGTTAGGGACAGAAGTGGTATGTGTTCAGGGCCAGTCAGGATACCAGCATGGCATCAGGACGAGATTTGAGAATCGCAGGGGAGGGCTGGATAAGGGAGGAGGACTCCTTTTCTGCAAGTCCTTGAACTATATGCTAAGAGTTCTGATAAGCATTGGAGCTACAATGCTTTCTGAATCAGAGGAGTGACATGATGGAAAGGGTGCTTCAAGGAGATGAATGTTCTGAGTCCTGGGGGAGGACTGGGAAGATTCTCTCTACAGGGAGACGGGCAGTGGCTGCTCAGTTAATCTAATCACGAGGAGCAGAGGGACCACAGTAATGACAGAGCCTGGTAGAGGATGAGGTGAATCTGAGAGAAACTGTCGAGGAGATATTGGAGACTGGTTATGCATGAGGGAGGGAGGGAAGGAAAGGGAGAACTCAAAGAGAAGCCACAGATTTTGAGGCTAAGAGATTTGCAGCTGTGTTAGGTTACATGCTTTAAGGAGCTGCTGAGTTCGTATAATGATATCCCTGTCTCCGAATCCCTATCTACGACTGTTACCGCTACTGCCACTGTCACTACTATCGTTACAGACTAATGATCAGTAAGATCTTACTCTGGACCAGGTCCTGTGCTGAGCACTTTACATGTGTTAGCTTATTTAATCCTTACCACCCCATGAAGTATCCACTTATTAAATATCTTTTTGAGCCTCTTCTATGTGACAGGTGCTGTGTTAGGCCCTGGAGATAAAATGGGAGCACTGTCCTTGCCCTCACTGAGCTTACAGTCTAGTCCAAGGCTTCAGACAGCACTCATAAATAAACCAATGAATTAGATGTTGTAGGTTGTGATTAGAGCTCTGAAAAAAATAGTGACTGCAGAGAGTCTAACGGAGGGGCCTACCTTAGAGCATGGTCTAGGAAGACCTAGATTCAAAATGAATCCTAAAGAGTGAGGAGAAGCCAACCACCACAGAAGCCAGATGAAGAATATTTTATTATGGGAGAACAATTAGGCAAAGCTTGGCAAGTTGTAGGAAATGCCGGAAGGCTGTGTCCCTGGAACACAGGAGGAAGGGAAAGAAAGAGTGGCTTGTGATGTTGTGGGAGGCCAGGAAGCAGGCTGGAGCAGAGAGGGCTGGCTTCGGAAGCTGTGGGGAGGAGGCCTGGGGATTCAGACGACAGTGGGAGCGCACTGAGGGATGTAAGCAGAGTGACGTGATCTGACTCTCGTGTGGAGAATGGATCAGAAGAAAGTGTGGGTAGAATTGTGGAAACTAGTTGGGATCGAGGTGTTTGCCCAGCTGAGAGAGGTCAGTGGAAGTGGGGGTGGGAGAAATGAAGGATTTGGGATGTATTTTAGCAGAGGACTGATGATTGGCAGGTAGACTGGGGGAGGGGGCAAGAGAAAGGGAAGAATGACCACCTTATCTCTGGTTTTAGAAACTGAGTGATGGCAGGCAGTGCTAATAACATAGGGAAGACTGGGGACAGGTTTGGGAGGAAAACCAAGAATTCCTTACCGGATATGCTACATTTAGGAGGGCTTTGAGTCAAAAATGTGGAACTGTCACATATGCGATAAGGTTTATGAGTCTGAAGCCCCGACAAGCGGCCTGAGCCAGAGATGGAGGCTTTGGAGTCACTGGTTTAGAGGTGGTGTTTAAAGCCATAGGGATGACAAATCCTTCCAGAGAATGAATGTCGGTAGAGAAGACGCCCGGGCAAAGTTGACGAGCCAGACCACGGATGGCTGTGGTCGCGAGGAGGGAAGAGGGCCGCAAAGAGGCTGAGAAGGAAGGAGGGAAAAATGGGATTGTGAAGGTCTAGAGGCAGAGAGAAGAAAGTGATTCAAGAAGGAGGGACTGATCAGCAGCACACCAGGTGGGTGGTTGTGTACAATGTAACACGAGATTTAGTAGTAGGGGGTCCTTGGAAGCACTGAAAACAGGACTTTAATGCAGTGGACAGAAGTCAGATCTGAACTCAGAAGTAGGTAGGAGTTGGGGAAAGAGCTTATGCAGACAACTCTTTGAGAAGTTTTAGTTCTTTTGTTATCCCTGTTTGATGTTTAAGGAAACAGGCTAATGGGGCTTCACGTCCTTTCCAGAGTTGTTCTGGAAGCAATTGGCAAAGCTGGGTTTTGAGCCCACATATGTTTGACTCTGAAACCCACATTCTTAGCCTCTGTGCTAAACACGTGTTTAAGTTATCATTTGAATGAATTATTTATTTTTTAATTAGGTCCTTGTTTCCCATTTTCTCTCACTTGGTTGCTTTCACAAAATGGTCTCTGATTAACATCCAAATAAAGTAAACACCGGAGAAAGCCTGGATTAAAAATGAAATGATGGTAGATAAATCAAGGGAATTCGAGTGTAAAGTTTATAAATATATTCATTGATTGTCTCCAACTTTCCTAAAGCACTTGCTAGGATCTTCTGAAATGAAGAATGTTTTATTCCCCCCCCCCCCCCTAAAATTAGGCCCCAGGCAATACCTATGGAAATGCTTTGGGAAAATTAAAAAAAAAAAGAAAAAAAAGGGAGCGCTCCCTCTGCTCCCCCCTTTGCATTTGCCCGTTTCTCTCTTCCCCATTCTGCTATTCCCCATGCCGCTGCTGCCTCTTTTGGGACTCTGATGGCTCTTGCAGGGTCCCAGGCTTTTCCTCCAAAATCCAATTCCTTGTTTTCTCCCACTTAGAACAGAGCCTTGGACAAGGAGAGAAGTCTTTCCTTTTCTGACTGGGATTTGACAAAGCCAAAATTAGATTTCAGCTAACTGTCAAGTAACATACGGCTAGTTAAAATTGTTCTCAGGACTGCAACACAGGCTAGGTGACCTCTCTTACTCGATTCATATTCGTACTCCCTTTCAATATTCGATACCCTGGTAATTTGTCTGTGTGGCCATTCTTACCTTGCCAACATACAAAGGATCAGTTCCAGTGTACTCTTCCAGAACAAAAAACTGGTTCCAGACCCAGCTCCTCTTTGTCCGCGAGTGTGACTGTGGCTTGTCTGACAGAAGTGCTTCTAATTTGCCTGGTGGTGTTGGTATGCCCGAGAGAACGGTGGTTGTAAGGTCCATCAGTCCCCAGAAGTACAAGGACATGCCAAGTCCCAGCCAGCTCTTTGCATTGCTCATTCTACCAGAAGTCCACATGGGATTGCCAGGTTTTCAGAAAGTAAGGTGCAGGATGGTAAAGCCACTGGAACTCGAGTATTTTCCAAGTGAAAAAATACCAATGCAGTTTCCTGGACACTTAAGCTTCTCAAAGGAGATCTCGATTTGAGTCAGTCTGCTTGAAGTTGACTTCCTGTCAAGTTAAGGAGAACACACTGTGATGATGTCAGATCCTCTCCTGTGGGCTTATAGCAAGTTTTCAAGAAATGTCAGTAAATATTCTGTTCTCTACTCAACGAATTATTGAGTCATAACGTGTTATTGCTTTAGAAATGTTTGAGAAACAAATAATATTTTAATAAAAAGAAGACAACCTATCTTGCTATAATCAATCCCAAACCTTTGGATATGGTTCAGTGGGAATAAAACTGGTGAATAAATTTCTTCTCATTGGTAACATAGCTGGAGGGTGATGCTGTATTATTGATTGTCTTGAATTAATAGCGGGCTCTTTGGAATATTTGTATCAGACAGCCTCCTAAACTTTTAAAAACAGCATTCATTTCCAAATTTACAGCTAATAACTAATATTTTCATTAGCCCAGTTGCTTTTCGTGGCTCATTAAAAAGCCAAAAGCAAATCTAACTGCCTTTTTTTGCCACCCACAATTATCTTATGTCTTCCCCATGTTATTGATAACGTTAGGAATCTCAGATTTCATTTAGAAGCAGCCACAGATCACTTCTGACTTTAATCATTCTCTGAGTTCCTTGTGGAATTTGAGTTTCACAGTCTACTGCTCTGGCTCTGAAGCCCTGAGAGGGGCAGCTAATGTGACCTTTCTAGGGTTTGAATGGTCAGGTAATCATTCTATCACTCACAACAGACTTTAAAGTGCCCTTAGTCACATGCTACTGTGGGCATGTCAGGAGAGGCCAGCCGACACATTTCTTTCCTGATCTGAAAGACTCATTTAGACAGAGGGATGTTGACTTCTACCCCGGGGACACCTTTTCATCAGTCAAACTTCTTTTGTTGCTATGAAGGCAACTTAGCTGGTGACCTCACTCCTGGGCTATGACCTCATCCACCTTTTCTTCCTTTACTTCCGCTGGGCGTAATGAAATGGCATAGCACTCCCTCCACTCTGTCGGAACAACCAAAATGTCTTCTGTGGGCTTAATATTCTCACTGCTAATGTGGAGAACTGTCAGCGTCTCAGAATAGATGAGACGTGTTTGGGGATTTCAGTCCCATGCAACCAAATAATGCTCCCTTTCTACAAGTGGTTTAAAATTAATGCATTGATGGCACCTCAATTACCACCTTCTACCTGTCACCATCAGAACTCATTTTAGCATTCTCTCAAATAGTCACTATTGAAATGAACAAAGAAATTAAAAAAGATATCTTATAATCATTTCACACAATATGCCATTTCATTTCTGTGTGAGAAATCACTTCGGTGAGAACTGATAAAGGGGACCAGCCGGGGGAGACTGTAGAATTTCTGTAACCTGAGGGGAGGCTGTGCCTCACGTTCTAGCTCTTAAACTCAGCTTGACTGTTAAATAAAAGCAAGCTAGGTATGCCTTATTTAAGGTGACGTGTTTGTTAATGAAGAGCAGTGGTGTGCTAGAAGGTTGGTTACCAAGTATTAGCAGTTTTCCTCTTTGGACTGATGGACAGAAACCCAGCTCATGTTTCTTTGATGCTGGTCTAAGAAGAGATGTTTTGAAAGGAGGCTTAACCCAGGGAGATGGATTAATGAAAAAGGTTGGTGAGAAATAGCTATGCTGTTTTCGGGACTTAGAAGGTGGACTAAAGGGCATGACCCCCGAAGCTGTCACCAGAATACTGTGATGGGTGGTCATAAGGGGAATATTCCATGTGTTGCAAGACACAAAGCCATCTATAACTCCCCAGAGAGCGCTAGGCTGCGTATTCCACAGTTTGTCCCCCTGGTTCTATTTTCATTACCTCTTACTTGTTCATTCTATAAACTTCGGTTCCTCCAGGTAAGTAGGGAAGGAAAATTCGCCTGCCTACTTCACAGGACTATCTGAGGATCTCTCCGCCAGGATTACGAGGGTGAATGTACTCTGTAAATGACTGAGGTGCCAGCCAGCTGACGTTAGAGCAACCACCCAAGGAGAGCTTGCCTGGGTTGTGTTAGAAATGGTGAAGCTGGGGTGCCTGGGTGGCTCAGGGGGTTAAAGCCTCTGCCTTCAGCTCAGGTCATGACCCCAGGGTTCCGAGATAGAGCCCCACATCGGGCTCTCTGCTCAGCAGGGAGCCTGCTTCTCCCTCTCTCTCTCCCTGCCTCTCTGCTTAGTTGTGACCTCTGTCAAATAAATAAAATTTTTAAAAAATCTTAAAAAAAAAAAAGAAATGGTGAAGCTAAGCCTGAACCATATCTCGTGGGCACTTTTTGAACCAACATTCTGAAAGGGCTTAATGTATATATATTATTTCACCGATTTCTACATTTGGGATAAGTACTGTGGGGTATTAGATTGTGGCCTAGCCTAATTCTGTAATAACCACAATTTTTTTTTTCCATATAAAGGAACTTAATGAAGGACTAGCTGTTAGAAAACTCTGTAGAGAAAAATTCTTTTTCGGGGTTGCATTTATTAAAACTAGAACTCAATGTATATACTTTAATATATTTCCTTTTATGTCTGTTTCACATGTGTACATTTTGCCTAAGCACTTTTTTAAAGATTTTACTTATTTATTAGAGAGAGAGTGAGAAGGGAGCATGAGCAGGGTGAAGGGTAGAAGGAGAAGCAGACTCCCCGATGCGGGGCTCAATCCCAAGACTCTGGGATCATGACCTGAGCTGAAGGCAGATGCTTAATTGACTGAGCCACCCAGGTGCCCCGCCTAAGTATTATTTTGACTATTTTGTATTTTCTCTAGCTGGTTTTAGAATCTTGCTTTCGGATTCTAGGTGCTCAGGTGCAGGCATGTTTGTGTGCGGGAGTGTGCAGATGTCCCCTTTCCTGCTTGTATGCTCAATTTCTGGACAGAATGAGATTTGAGGAAATTTGGGGGGATTTTAAATACTGTCCCTTATGTTCTCTCATCTCTTATAAACTAGACATGCATTCTTGCCAATTAAAAGTTCCTGTCTTTACCTCGGTGTGATCTGAAGAGCTTGAGAAAAAAAGGTGTTCTTTGGAATCTTTGTGATGAATATTTTGTAGGTGGTGCAGCTGCCTGAGCTTTCATCTGTCTCTCCTGCCCACTTTGGCCTCCTGCACACGAGTGCAAGGTCCTCATGTTCTTCCCTTTCGCTGAACACATACCAGAGCAGCTTCTGGACATTTAGGACCTGTGGAGTCCTTGGTGATCCTGTGAAAGCTCGGGTGGTCTGGGTGTGCCTCTCATATTCCCCCTTCCAGACATCAAATACCAAAGCGCGCAGCACCTGTAAACTCTTTGTGTTAAATGACTTGATAGCTACAGTTGGCGGAAAGCACTTTATTCTTGCCTCCTCTGGGCAGAATGCATGAAAAATACTCCCTGCCTAACTTTTCAGAAAATAAAATCTGGGTCTTACAAAAGTTATGTTATTCTTTTCACAATTAGAGCTGTTTATACAAGTGAAAGAATGTCAGTTCTATCAGAAATACTAACCGGTTTTCAATTCTTACAAAAAATATGGTTCTCATGTTCATGTTTTTCCTGTGGGATAATAGTGGCGATGATCTGTTGGAAGGTGGGCTGATTTCTGCTGTTCTTGTAAAGGAAGAGGCTAATATATGTATATTTGTATGTATAGATCTGCTTTGGAAGACCACATATGCCACACAAAGAATACATTAGTGGAAATTGACTTCTGTGTTAAATGAGTCTTTTAAAAGTTTTTTCCCCATCCTGCCTGAAGAAAGCAAACAGCTTGGTAATGAACACAGTAGGAAGAAATTAAAGTTGTAGATAAAGTGTGCTCTTGGTGAATTGTTTATTTCATTACTTAAATTCGTTGTGATATTTAAAATGTAGGGGGAAGGGAATGTTACTGCTTTCTCCTTGAAATGAACTGGGCTTTTACGGTCTCCCTCTTATTTCTTTTCTTCATTATTCCAATTTTCCTGAGCTTTTCATGGTTAATGGAAGTATTGCTCAGTAAAGCTCAAATGACATCTCTCTAGAAGCAGAAAGTCCGCTGCCTCTGCTGCTGACTCCCCCTCTGGAGGGAAGAAAGTGTTTTCATTTTTTGATACGACCTCATGTCTTTAAGAGGTAAATATAGACAGTGGTGTTGTGGTTTTGGGTTGCCAAACTTCTTATCACTTTTACTTCTAGAAAGAGCCTTAAAGATGTACTTAAAAAGAGAAAAGAAACCTTGCGAAGATCCTAGATATGGTGGTGAGATGAGACTGCGTACTGGGACGCGTAGTGGCATTCAGTCAGAAACGCATCTCAGGGCCATCATGCTATCCTGCCTCTCATTCAGGGGTCTCATCTGAGAACTACGAGTAAGCACACTTACGAGTCGCAGCTCTCAGTACAGAGTATAGAACCCAGAGAGAACAGAGCAGGTGGTTGTGGTATAAATTGGAGAGAAAAGTTCATGTGATAGGGATATCTTTGAATATGTATATTTCACAAACAAGAAGATACCTATTGTGGAATCCTATAAAGAAAATATTTTCATTGCTTCTGTGAATGGACTTGCAGCATTTCTTAACCTGGATGTGTGTGGCTGTACTGCTGACCAGACTCCGCCCCTGGGAGTGTGTTTTGGAAAGGGTGTGTACTGTGGTTTTGAATGCTGGAAGATGAGACACTTCTCTGACCTGAAGTCTTTTTCATTTACTGCAGATGTGTCGTCTTCGGTTTCCTCCTGGGCAGCCAGTCATTGAGTGAGTAGAAACTTCATCTTTCTTTTGTGGCCACCTACGTACCAGCCTACGCAAAGCTACCTATTTAGGGAGGCGACTGACCCTCGGCAGAGCAGGAGGAGGTTGTCCAGGTACTGGATTTCTTGGATTTGTGTTGTGCTCTCACTTCCACTCCCCTATTCCATGCTTGGCCAGCCTCATGACACTTGCTCCAACCCCCAAGTTAGCCTTTCTGCGGTGAATACGGCTTAGAGTCAGTGTGTACATTTAATGTGGTCACATTTCCTTTCTCTACCCCTCAAAGAGGCTGTTTATAAATTGATGGTGTCTAGAATTGAGGAATTATGGTATTGCCTTTTTAAAAAAAATTGAGCAGCAGAAGAAAAACCAAAGCACATTTAATTTCCATGGAGATTTCGTAGAAAAGGTGGCCGTTGCTTTTGCTTATCCTAATTTTGCTTACCTATATTTCTGTGAATTCCCACTTCTCCAGGTTCTTCAAAAACTGGAAATTCTGAGCCTAAAAGTTCAGTTACAATGTTCACTCCTCCCATCATCTCTGAAATCTTCCTTTTCTCACCACTTGCTCCTTTCCTTTTCTTTCCCCACAACCAAAGTAGTTTATGAGAGGAAGTGCTTTTAAGAAATTCAAAAATGGAAGTATGGGGCTGACGTGGCTGAGGGGGAGGCCCAGTGTGATTGAACCAAAGAATTTAGGCCAGTATCTGGTTTTATATGAGGGTGTGTGTGTGTTTGTGTGTGTCCACGTGTGGGTGAGAAGAATAGAACAACAAAAATGGGAGAAAGTGTGAGTTACGTAATTAGGACCTGGCTTTGAAAAACCTGGTCAGGCCCTTAATAAAAACCACCTCAGCATCCTACACATATGCCGACCCTCTAGCTGTAAACTCTCAGCTCAGGTCATAAACAAAGGCATTTCTACTGAAGAAATCTTTTCACTAGAGTTCATGCCCAAGTCCTCCTTGCTTTCATTTCCATTGTAATTAATTTTTCCATTTGAGGATGCCCTGTCTTTCTTTCCATATCTTCCAAGAATGGCAAATAGATTCTTATGCATCTTTTCATGCACACTTAGTATCTAGTACATGTTTTAATCCTAAAGGAGTCAGGAAGTTTTTGACCTACTTTATGCTTCCTCTAGTTTTCTCTTTTAATCAAGCTTATGAAAGTACAGTTAAGTCCATGGGCAATTTCTCTGACTACAATTAGACAAGAATGATCAATTTTGATTTTTCGGAGTTGTCTCATATGCTCACTAATTTCTCGTCTTATGTGGCATTTATAATTGCACTAAATTTGTGCTTGTTCGTTTTAAAAAAGCATGTGTTTTAAATTAAGTAATTCTCTGGCTTAAGTTCTTCCTCAAAAGAAGTTGCAAATAATTGCTACTTACAGTTTTCTCTTTAACTTTGCCTTTGCACAGACCTTTAGGAAAGCAGGACAGTTCTGTAGTCCTTCCTGGACCATAAAGGTTAATCCATAGGAAGAAGAGTTTTTGGCAAAACTCAGTTAGCTGTCTAAAATTAAGACTCAACTTATTAAGTTGATAAATATTTGAGCATCAAATATGCTTGATCAATAGTGGTTTGTGAAGCCAAATGAAGTGGAGTTTCAGTTTCAGCCCTAGGACCTCTTAACTTAGCAGTCTTAAGCAAGTGACTTAAACTCTTTCATTCTGTTTGTCGTCTGCAGACTGGAGATAATTATAGACTCTCACAGGGTGATTGTCAGAATTAAGTGAGAAAATATACATGAAGCTCTTAGCATGGTATTTGGCAGATGGTTAAAACCTTGTGTTTGAAAAACAGTAGGCGCTTAATAATTGTTCTCTTTCCCTCCTTCAAGGAGTTTACAGTTTAGTGGGGGAGATACTGCCATTAATACTGGTAGTAGTCGGAGTAGGCGTAGGCATTATGGCATCGCTGGTGGCAGTGATGACAGCGTGGTAGCGGCAGGAATCGCAGAAGCAGCGACAGCAGAAGCGTTAGCGTGGAGTGTTCACTTCATGCTAGGCCGGGTAAGTCCTGTACCTTTACTTTGTCATTTAGTCTTCGCAAGAATCCCATGAAAAGGTATACTTTTCCCATTTTACACAGAGACGGACCAGTAATGGTGTGCTGAGATGGCTCCTCGGCTCCCACCAGCTCTCCCGAGAGCTGATTTGCATGTTTCTCTGCAGCTCCTTAAACTGGCCATGATGTGAGTGTTGACACCATAGCTCTTGGCAAATGTGGTGGGAGAGCGAGCGGGAGAACTTGGATTCTGCCTTAGGAGCGACTACAGCACATGGTTTTTTTTTTTTAAATAAGATTTTATTTATTTATTTGGCAGATGGAGATCACAAGTAGGCAGAGAGGCAGGCAGAGAGAGAGAGAGGAGGAAGCAGGCTCCCTGCTGAGCAGAGAGCCTGATGCAGGGCTTGATCTCAAGACCCTGAGATCATGACCTGAGCCAGAGGCAGAGGCTTTAACCCACTGAGCTACCCAGGCACCCCTACAGCACGCGTTTTGTATGTGACTGACTGTGACACGGGTCTTTTTGTGACATGGATTGCCAGAACCTTGAAACCAGTGCTAGGTCAGGTCAGGGGAGGGGTAAATGACTTCTGTGAGGGAGGAAAAGTTTAAGGTAGCCTATGAACTAGACCTTGAAAGATGGAGAGGAGGGTATTCCAAGGGAAAGCAAATGCAAGTGCCAAGGTGCAGAGGAAGGATGCAGAGCTTGAATTTGGGTGTAGAATGGGGCCTGCAAGAGAGTAGTGAGGGGGTGCCTGGGAAGCTCAGTCATTAAGCGTCTGCCTTTGGCTCAGGTCATGATCCCAGCCAGGGTCATAGGATCGAGCCCCTCTTCAGGCTCCTTGCTCAGCAGGAAGTCTGCTTCCTCTCCCACTCTCCCAGCGTCTGTTCCATCCCTCGGTATGTCTCTGTCAAATAAATAAATAAAATCTTAAAAAAAAAAAAGAGAGAGTAATGAGAGCTGGCGCAGGGGAAACAGGCAAAAAACAGTAGCTAGGAGCTTGAATGTTGCTGGATTTGAAGTGTTTTGAATCTGTAGTTGTTTCTAGTGAGCGGTTAAAGGTTTTTGAGCTTGCAAACCAGCCAGAGGGAGTCCCATCACTGTTTAGTAGTGTCGCTACTAAAGAGTGGTGGAGAGCTGGTGAGAGAGTCTGTTTAGAGTCCCGGGGAATCCCTAAGGAGGACTTCAGCCAGGAATCCTGGGGTAGGAAGAGGATTGGGGAAGAGGCAGAGTTTGCATCACTGGGAAACTGAATCCATGTGAAGGAACGTGGGTACGGGGGTTGAGGGGCTAATGAAACAATGATAGGAAAGTTCTGTGCTTAGGTTACAGCTGGAAATTGGGAGGAGGCATTCGTTAGAGGCAAGGTACTAAATTTGGTTTTAGAGTTAGGGATAAAAAATTCATCCTTCTATGCCTGATTATTTAAAGAGGCAAGAACTTTCCTTCTCTTTTTAGTCCAAAACTTCAAAGCAGCTTTGGACATAAAGAATGTGAGCTCCTTCCTCTCCCTGAGAGTGGTTCTGGCTGCTTCCAGAGCACAGGCTGCCTGCACGCCCCCTGCTGCTGACCCCGGGCTGGTCCTGCTCCAGGTGCCTTTCTGTGGCCGACTTGGTGAAGCTGACTCTGGGGCTTCAGCTCAGCTAGGGACCTTTGGACCTGTTAGCTCCCAGATGTTTTTCGCTTTACACAATACCCACTCTCACATTGGAGTCATGCGTTTTTTATCTTTCATTTTTCTAATGGGTAAGGAGCGTATACATAGAGGACAACTGGATACTCTGTTCAAGGAAAAGAAAAAACTCCTGGTAAAACAAATAACCCCCCCAAAATCACACTGATATTTATTTTTTCTTCTGTAGTTTGTCTTCTAATATCTGTTTTCAAAAATACCTCTCTTTTGGAAAATGATGCATAATTTGGACTCAGGGCATTTTGGCTTAAGACTCTTTCTAACTCTGTCCCTCGACGTGTGATGCTGGGTGTTTGCTTAACCTTGTTGAGGCTCAGATATCTTCTTTAAAGATTTTATTTATTTATTTGACAGAGAGATCCCAAGTAGGCAGAGAGGCAGGCAGAGAGAGAGGAGGAAGCAGGCTCCCTACTGAGCAGATATCTCCTTTAAAGGGCTTAAAGATTTAAAAGGTTGTCAAAGACTGTCGTGACCTAATACTATAGATGAAGTTCTGTTTTATTTTATTTTTTTACTTCCTCTGTGTTTCCCATCTCTTCTCTCTCCTCAGAGTGCCTCATGCATTTCCCGTTGGCTCTTCATTACTTGGTATTACAGTTATTTACTTGTCTCTCTCTTCCCCATATTATAAGCTCCTTGAAGACGCAGATAGTGTCTTTTATCCCTAAACTGGATACCTAGTATAGCAGTTGACACATCTCTGGTGTTTAGTAAATATTAACTGAGTCCTGATGTATTTTTATTTATTTTATTTCTTTAAAGATTTTATTTATTTATTTAAGAGAGATGAAGAGAGAGAGAGACAGAGATCATGAGTGGGGGGAGGTGCAGAGGCAGAAGCCGACTCTCTGCTGAGTGGGAGCCCAATGCAGGACTTAATCCCAGGACCCTGGGGTCTTGACCTGAACCAAAGGCAGACACTGAAGTGACTGAGCCACCCAGGCACCCGCTGATGTGTTTTTAAGCTGTAAAAAGTATTTAACACTTTGATATTATTATTCTTTCTGCCTTCAGTCTTAATTTTATTTAATATTTTTTCATTCTTAATATCCGTTTTTACCACCAAGGTATTAAGAAGCATGTATAATCAGACAATATAAAGGCAAAAAAGTCCAGAAAACAATGAATTTTTACACGTTATAGTTTTGTTCTTAGCGAATAAAATGAACCCTGATAAGTCAGAAGTGCTCTAGACCTTGGCATCATTTGTTGTAATATGAAGTTAAGGAATCCTTTGTAGGGATGCTGGGAAACCTGATGAGGGATTTGGCATTTGAAAAATTATAGTGCTCTAAAATTCGGGGATATTTTTTAGTTCTCTAGTTAAAAGGAAATGACCACAAAGTTATCTCTGGTGGTTTAGCTTTTTATCTCTTTAATTCTGGGGAAAGGGGCTGATATGAGCGTGTCTTTTTCTAGAATTGTTTTCAAGGTCATTCTCTACCTGTCCCTTTTTTATTGAACTTAGACTCTCTATTGGTCCAGTCTTCACCATATGGCTATATTTACATTTCCTTTAAAATGTTTTTATTCTGTCGTTTGGTTATGAATAGAAGTCTGTGATGATAATTGCTCCACTGTCTTCTAGAACTCGGTATTATCATTGAGAAATGTCATGTATTTTAGCAAAATGATAGAGAAAACTAAGAAAAAGACACAGGATCTTAGAGAAAGAACATCCAACATAGAAGACTAGTGAGGAAAAGCCCTAGGATAACAATTATATACTAGGCCTGACACAGAAGCGAGACTAGGGGAGGGAGGGTACCAGGGAAAGAAATGAAACTGATATGAAAGGGCTTGAGAAATTCTTACAAGTTTTGGAAAAATTACCAATAACCATGAAACAGATATTTTGAACACTTGAAAAAATAATAGTGACACATGCATAAAGAAGAGGAGAAAAGAAAATACTAGGCAGTTGTTAATCCAGAAAAACAAAGCTGTTCTAGAAAACAGGAATTAGAATCTTAATGTACAACTTTGCTTGATAGGAAACAACATTCATTCATAAATTTTGACTATTTTTTTAGTGAAAATTGAAATAGAACTATGTTGAGAGGGTGAGAGAGGGGAGAATGAGTGGAAGTATATTTAAAGAGGACTAAATCCTCAACTATCCTACTGGGAAGTCAACTTCAATCATCTAAAATAGATATTTCATGGGGGACCTGGGTGGCTCAGACGGTTAAGTGTCTGCTTTCAGCTCAGGTCATGATCTCTGGGTCCTACCTGGGATAGGGGCTTTCCACTCAGCAGGGAGTCTGGTTCTCCCTTTCCCTCTTCCTCTGTGTTCTCTCTCTCTCAAATAAATAAATAAAATCTTTTAAAAAATTAAATAAATATTCCAGGAATACACAATAGTGTTAACATATTACTTAGAAATATAGGGGCAAGTACCTGAAGAAAGAACTTCTGGGGTTGCCTTTAGGAGTTGAGTTTTGGGGTGGGGCAAGGAACTGCTTTTTTTTTTTTTTTTTTAATTATAAGCTTTCCAGTACTGTCTTATTTTATTTTGTTTTTGACCAATGCAAATATTTTACTTTTAATAAAATAAAAACTGATTAAAATTTTAAAAGCATTTTAAAATAAACAAAATAAATATTGAAGAATTAAATAGAAAAGAGACCCTCCAAACAGACCTAATGAATGTATTTTGTATTTTTTAGGACTTATAAAAAAATTTTAAGTGTTTCTGAGATCCAAATGTATCTTATAACAATCACAGTTACTAGTATTTACATTATTAGCACGTATGTATTAATACCTTTCTTCTCCCAACCTGAAATTCCAACTGTTATATTTCTGGCACCTTTTGATTGTGTTTAGATCAAGGAAGTAGAAATCCTTTAGTAAAGGATTTTTCAGAACTCTGCTCTTCTAGGCACGAGAAGTTCTGAAGCTTTTTCAAGGTGAAATTGGTAGGCCCTGGCTTCCTCTCCTTTTTCCTTTTATTTCTGTATCCTCTTTACTAAACTCCATCTTAATCTATATTATATATTTGGCAAGGCAGACTTCCTTAGTAAATTGGTTAACTGTAGTTGGAAAAGCTATCTCCTGTCCTTCACCAGCTACCGTCCACTCTTCCTTTCACTGGAGAGTCAAATGTGAAAGATCAAACTATGCAGGTTAGTAGAACATATGAAAAAACAAAAAAATACCAAGAGAAGATGTAGGTGAATATTGTTTTTATCAATACTGGGTTGAAGAAGCCTTCCCAAAGTATCATCCAAAAGTAATAAAGGGGATGATATTAATAGATTGAACCAAATAATTACTACAAATTCGTACATTTTTAGTATAAAAATCAGGCAACATGCATGAGAAAACAGACTTACTACCCTTACCATGTTAAAGAGTCTTTATGCTCATTGTTAAAAATGATGATCGGGGTGCCTGGGTGGCTCAGTGGTCGTGATCCCAGGGTACTGGGATTGAGCCCTGCATCAGCCTCTCTCTGCTCAGCGGGAACCTGCTTCCCTTTCTCTCTCTTTGCCTGCCTCTCTGTTGACTTGTGATCTCTCTCTCTGTCAAATAAATAAATAAAATCTTAAAAAAAAAATGATCAAATGACAATGAGAGAAATTCATAGGAGAGGAAATAAATTGACCTAAAATATATGATAATCGTTTTACTTTTGCAATTAGCTGAAGAAAATGAGTTATTTCTAGCCTATTAAATTGGAAAACATTGAAAAATAAGCTAACTCATGTTGCGGAGAATGTGGAGAACTAGACATTTTCATATACTTTGGCTAGAAATACAGGTTGACAAAACTTTCTTGAAAGCATTTTGCAATATGTGTCATGTCTTTAAAATAAATATGTAATTGATCCTAAGGAAATAATATTGAGACATTTTATTTGAATTTAAATCATCTATTTATTTTTATTATTATATTCTTAGCGTAGCAAAACCCAATATTAATCCAGATTTCTACTGATCCTCTATCATTTGACCTTGTACTGATCACTTTGGCGCTAATTCCTGTTTTTTGGCTAGCTACTGCTACGAAACAAATCACCTCAAAATGTAGTAGCTTAAAACAGCAATTATTTTATTAATTTCTGTGGTTTCTATGGGTTAGGAATTTGGATGTGTTTGGCTGGTTGATTCTGGCCTGGGGTTTCTTAGGCATCTGCAGTCAGATGGTGCCTGGACTGGGATGGCAGGGGTCTGGGGCCACTGGAGCCCTCTGGGGTGTCTCTGTCCCTTCACGTAGTCTCATTTAGTACATTTACATGCAATTCCCACATGGACTACTTTGGGCTTCCTCAGCATGGTGGCTTCCATGAGAGCATTTGGACCATGTATGTGGTCAGGCCTCCCAGGTGAGCATGTCCATTCTCAAAGCAGACGATGCATTAGCTTTTCTGACCCAACTGCAGAACCCTCTCAGGCTGCGCTTCTGCTGTATTCTGTTGGTTATGAGCCACTTCCAAGTCCACATACTCCAGGGAAGGAACTTAGACTCTTGAAGGAGAGTGGCAAGGCTCCAGGAGAGCCTGTGAGATGGCACATATTATTGTGACCATCATTAGAAAATACACTTAGCTACACCTGGCCCATCAGTCAGGCTAACCCAGAGCCACTGAGTTCAGTGTGGAAGAACTTCTGTAATCTCAGATAAGCAAAGGCAAGTTTTTGTATTTGGAAGGGGATTTTGGGGTGGGGGTGGGGGATAGGCATTCTTTGATTAAAAAAAAAACCCCAAACATATATAGAGAGGAACTTCTGTATGAATGGCCCGATTTCCATATATGCTGCGACTGAGAGGGGTTTATGTAAAGGGTAGGTGTATCTATTTAAGCGATACCTGCGCAACTTTTGATTACACCTGCTCAGGCATAACAAATCAAGAAATACGGTTCTGACTCTTATTACTGAATGACTGGGGAATTGTTATCAATGGATCATTTTCAACCTTAGTGCAATGACAAGAAGTAGTTTTAAAGGGGTGAGTTCTGTATCAGGTGTTTAATATTCATATTTAAAAGATAGCTAAAGTCATGATCACTAAGCATTGAGATTTTACCAAAGTGGAACAAAGTAAAGTGATGGTGGGAAAGAATGTGGCTTGACTTTAAACATGGGGCTCTTTGATGAAGCATTAAAATATAAGCAGAGCAGTAACAAATAAAATAAAATCTAGTGATACCTAGAAATAAGAGCTCATTGAACAAATGTAAGGTTGGTGGGTCATAATGGATATCATTTCTTCCCAGTTTGTCTCCTACTTGTTTTCTCTGTTGGGTCTCTTGCTCTTCTTACTCTCACCATAGATAGATGGCACTTCCACCCATCAAAGTAGGAATCCAGAAGTTAATGTAGGATTCCTTCTGTCTCCAGTAACTTCCACACCTTCACCGAAGTAGCTGCCTCCTAAGTAGTGTCCCTGTTCTAATCTGTTCTCTTGTCAGCCAGAGAGATCTTACCAGGTCACTCACCTGCTGAAAGGTCTCTCAGCAGCTTTGCTCCTCATTTCCTAACTGATAAAATTTGGGCTCCTTGACAAGGTTATGCTGGGACTTACATGAACCGGCTCCTGCCTACCCTTCCAGCCTCATTTTCTGTCCCCTTCTCCTCTCACATTTTTTGGGTCCATTATAATAAACTATAGACCCTATATTTTAACACCTTCATGCTTTTGTTCAAACAGAATGCTTTTTCCAGGCCCTTTGCTTGGCAACCTCTCTTCCAGGAAGCATCTGTTAGTTATAAGGCCCGTCTCCTGTGCCGCCATGCCACTCTTTCCATTACACTGGCCAGCCCACACGGTCTGCTTTCCCCACTAGCCTGTAAATTCTCTGAGGGCAGCGACTATCACCCCCATGTCTTCAGAATTAGTAGTGTCAGTACCAAGCAGGAATTATGATAAAACTTGGAATAGAATGAAATGAAACAAAGAGAGAACGATTCCGCAATATGACATTCTCATTTTGGTGAGAACTGTGGTACTTGTATAGCAATATTAACAGAGCAGGCCTGAGGGTCTGCCAGGCGGGACCGTGTTCCTCACCAGAACCCTCTCAGTTCTTGAGAGCTGCAGCCCAAAGGGGGCTGCAGAATGAGGGTGGGAGCTTGCAGCAGGTTCAGAGGAGTCCTCAAGGCTCTAAAGATGAAACCTACAGTGTCCAAGGAAAGGAAATTTTTTTAAAAACATTTTTTTTAAAAAAAGGTTATTTGAGAAAGAGAAAGAGAGTGCCCCGGTGAGAGGTAGAGGGAGAAGCAGGCTCGCTGCTGAGCAGGAAGCCTGTTGCGGGGCTTGATTCCAGGACCCTGAGATCATGACCTGAGCTGAAGACAGGTGCTTAGCTGACTGAGGCACCCAGGCGCCTCTTAAAGTCTTTTTTTTTTTTTCTTATTTTTAAGTAATCTCTACGTTCAACGTGGGGCTTGAACTCACAACCCTGAGATCAAGAGTCTTACGCTCTGCCGACTAAGCCAGCCACGTGCCCCAGGAGATGGTATCTTTCAGGCTAGAGGAGAAAGTCATGGTGTAGCTTGATGATGGCAACAAATTTAAAAAAATTCATCTTCACTGAAGATCGACATCTCCTAGGAACCAGGTGCAAGGACCATGGCCTTAATCAGTAGAGGAAGAGATTTAAATGATGATTTCCAGACAGTGAAACTTATAAACTGGGATGAGTTGCTTATGGAAATTAAGAAATCTGCCCTTTATTGGACAGGGCAAGACAGGGGCAGGAGACTATGGGGTGAGGAGCACAGACTCAAGTAGGTTTGTCAAAGGTGGGAATGGAACCAAGGGCCTTAAGGCCTTTTGCAAATCCCGTAAATGAGTGATATTTTCAAATGCTGACTTTGCATCATAGTACAGCATTTACAACATTTCATTCATTTTTGCCTAGAAGAAATGCTGAATTTACAGAACCTTCTTTAAAGTGCAGTCAGTTGGCGATACTAGATGCTTGATACTAGCTATTTATACTTTTACTTGCTGCAAAGTATCTGTTAAAAAAAGGAAAAAACTTTTTTTTTTTTTTTTTAAATAACTTGCTGATTAATCTCAGGGAACACTTGTGGCAAGATAGGATCGTTAGCTCTGCTGTCTGGAAAAATTCTGTGTCTCTATTGCTTTTATGCCAGCACTTTCCCCCTTTCTGATATTTAAATACCGTATGGCAGGGCCACAGAGATGTTCGAAGTTACTAGTGGAAACCGCATTAGCAGTTAAAATTCCTGTATTACTTCTTTTCTGTGTCAGTAAAGGAATTGGGTTTCTTTGGAATGGGAAATGCTCTTATGTATCTTCTGCAAAATTTAA
Organism: Mustela nigripes; assembly: GCF_022355385.1. NCBI lineage: Eukaryota > Metazoa > Chordata > Mammalia > Carnivora > Mustelidae > Mustela > Mustela nigripes. The sequence continues at coordinate 77,110,114 of NC_081564.1, read as the reverse complement.
TTTATTATTTCTTTGTCTTTTATTCCCTTTTATTTTTTTCCCTATATAGTAGAGTCATTAAAAGAAATGCATATAAACTCTACAAGGTTTTGTTCTTGCACTGTAAGGCTAAGAATAGTTTAATGGGAACCAATCCACATGCTTTAATCCATATGAGGGAAGAAGATTTTGTAAATGTTTCTCTTCAAAGTACTAAAAGTAAATAAAGGTTAAAGGGAGAGGCTAAAAAGAAAGCCTTATTAATGGGAAATACATTCTGATAAATCAAACTGATTCCAATCTTAATAGTCAATTTAAATAATGGAATTGGTTAATATTATCAAATTAGGATTAAAGAAAGGGATAAAAATCTATTTCCACAAGTTGTTTCAAAACAAGGCATTCACTGGCTGATGCCGTATGATATCAGTCTGATTATACTGTACACAATAAAGCATGCCCTATGATAAAATCCTGCTGGGAGATGTGTTTAATCAGATGTCTTTGATATTATTTGAGCGAAAGCTACTGTGGACTCAAAAGAATCAAAGAAAAAATCTTTAGCTCCCGCAATCAGTCTCAACCCACTGTGGATGCTGGTGCTCTACATGTACCCTGTCCTAATCTACTCCCAATCATAAGCATGAGCCAACTGGTTGGGATTTCAGATTTGTCTTTTCAGAAGCCACAAACAGAAATTTGTTTTACTTAATAACCATGTTCTGCACTGACTGTTCATTCCTAAGCTTCTCACAAATCAAGTCAAGATAAAGATTTTCTGTTGGCAGGAATTTTAATGGACACTGGTGAGTACAATTAACAGCCATCCAATAATAATTTAAAATTACTGTCTTAGCGTAGCTTTGTTTGGCTCCCACAGGAACTAAATCAACACTTGCACTTCCCAAGACAATCGTTACATGTCATTGACCAATTTTAAACCAGATTTTGTGACGCTATGTCCTGGAAATAACAGATGACATGAAAAGTTTTATAACTTACTTTTCTCCTTCTTCCACGTAGTGCACTATTTTTGCATTTTCCTGAGCTTGTCACTTTACTTGTGGAGTTCACTTCATGCTGCCAGCTCCCACGGTATGTCAGAACAACTGAGAGTGGTCCTCCCTCTGCCAGTTTGAAATTGGTCTTTAAATTATAATCAGCTCTAGAGGAGGCTGCTGGAGGTAGGGAATTTAGTCCAGTAACTTTGAGGGGAGAAGCCTGCTCCTGGCTAAAGCTTTCTTTCCCCCTCTGCCAGTGCCTTGGGGTCGGAAGGCGTCTTTTGGGGGAATAAGGCCCAGCCAGCCACCGAGTTGCTGATGCAACCTAAAGCTACTTGGGAAGAGAAGGAGAACAAAAGGCATCACTTATGTTAGGTGATTAGCAGCAAGTGATGTATGGGGGTGGGAGGGAGCCTGGCGTACACAGGGGAGGGGGGCTGACAGTTGCCCTTGTCTAGAAGGGGGAAGGACAAAGAATGCTGTCCCTGAGCACTGGAGGCCCTGGGGGATTTCTTAACAGAATCAAACGGCAGAGGACTATTAGCAGCCTGGTACAGTAAGAGCTCAAGTTCTTTGGACATGTTGGCCTCACAGACAGCTGAAAATATCTGGTGGCAAATACTGATCAGCTGCTTACTTATTTCAGAAACGAAAGATAATGGGAAGGCGAACAAATTGCATGTCTTTTCCACTACCATTGCTCAGTGTTTCCAGTAAGTACATGCAGTGTCTCAGCTGAGCTGCTCTTTCAAATTATTGTTAATTAAATAATACTCCCTAAGAAATCTGTCATTACCGGCAGCCAGGAATGGGTTTGTTTAGTTTGCCTGAGGCTCTTAATGCTCCAACAAACGGGCTCTTAATTGCCAGGCGAGGTAATTTCATTGAGGGTTGTAGTTCATTTTTCCCAACAATTTTATGGTATATTTTATGTCTTAAACTTTTCCTTTTTTTCCTCTGTTTGGAGTTGCGTAAGGCCAGAGGGATCTCTCTCTAATGATTCATCCATTGAATTAGCCAATCTCCATAATGGAAAAAATGCACGTTATTGAATCTGTAATTCCCCCACCCCCATTTCCATTATGACTAAAGAGAAGCAACTAATAACAGATTTTAAAATTAACTTAATTTCCCCCTGCTCATTTCATTACTTAAACTTTGAAATAAGTGACTTTTGCTGGGAAAAATGATTTGTGGGATGTCACAGAAGCAACTCTGACATTCCTTCTTGTCAACTCTTTTCTTAGTAGACAGGAGTGTTGGACGGGTAGAACAATTATCACTAGACGTAGTTGAAAAGGGGAAAGATGAGGGCGTTCTTCTCCAGAGAAGAACATGTGCCGTGGCCTAGAATTTGAAGTGACCTTATCGTCAAACATTTTCTTTCCATTCATAAGCAGAGAATAAGGACAAATACGGAAAAAAAAATGTCACCCTTTTATCAGTGTTATAAAAGCCTCCATATGCCATTTCAAAAAGAAGTGCTATTTCAGCCTTTTCTTAAATGACCTCTTTTTCATCATAATATAATCTATTTTTTTCACCTTTTAACCGGTACTTTGGTTTTCTAATAAAGCTATGTACTTGTTTCAGAGGAATTACACTTTAGAATACATCTTGGTGGTATTTCATCCAACAGTTTCATTGGGTTGAATTAATGTGCAGGAGAGAGAGAGGGAGAGGGAAAAAAAAGAGAGAGAGAGACAGAGGGAGAATAGTAGAGACGAGAGTCATATAATCCAACCTCCAAGCGTAACTTTCTTCAGTTTCATATTTCAGTATCATTAGAGAACCTTTTATCTGGGATAAAAGCATTGTTTTAGCTGGATAGTACTAAAACGTATATATCCACACTTTATCAGTGATTTACTATCCTGTGGTCAAAATAGTTTCCTTTCTTCCTCTTTGCCAAGTTCACGTTTTTGTTGTCTGGTATCACTTGATAATCTTTCATTCTCCTTTACCTCCCCTAGGTTCTTGTCTCTCTCTTTTTCCCATTAAGATGTGAATGGGCAGGCATCTCAGCCAATCTGTCTATACATGGCTGAATACACTTGGTGAAAAGCAGGGACTCCTTTTGTCTGGACCCTGGATGGCTGCGTGTCATTCCGCACCAACGGGCAGGGCCTTCCTCACAGTAGGAACTTTGCAATAATTGCCTGAACAAATTGAGCTCAGGCTTATCAGTTCCTTTCCTTTTTCAGTTGGAAAATGGAGGGAATGGAGAACAAGGCCATTTTGACCAATGACAATACAGCGTAGAAATAGATTGGATACAGCTAGTGCCCGGTCGTGTTGTAGACAACAGTCATGGGATATATTGTGTGCAGAGATGATAAGATATGACCCCACAATCATCAAGCTAACCGAGCCTTGTTTTCTCCCCACACGCGCCTTGAACATTCTGCTCTGTACGATCTGCATATACTGCAGCAGGCAGGGGAGGGAGTGGGACTTATATGCAGACAGTAGGCAGAGGCAAGCCAACACAGATGGGACTGGTTGGTTCTTGTGTTCTTTTTGCACATTGTATAGACCAACAGAGGTAATACTCAAGTTGTTTTACAGTAGGGAGCGATGAGAAAAAGTCTTTGGTAATAAAGCTGAATATAGGTGAATGAAATTCATTTAAAAGTTGATATGGGGGCACCTGGGTGGCTCAGAGAGTTAAGCCTCTGCCTTGGGCTTGGGTCATGGTCTCAGGTTCCTGGGATCAAGCCCCGCATCAGGCTATCTGCTCAACAGGGAGCCTGCTTCCCCTTCTCTCTCTGCCTGCCTTTCTGCCTACTTGTGATATCTCTCTCTGTGTCAAATAAATAATTTAAAAAAATCTTTAAAAACGTTTATATATATATATATATTTCCTATACACCTTTTTATCAGAATCTCTGTGAACTGTATATGATTTGTGATATTTTCACTGTATCTAGATTTGGTATGTGTTTGGTATGTGTTTATATATGTAGTGTTTGTGACTACATGTTTTTATGCATTAATTCCATATATATGGATGTAGCTGGACATAACGTACATATGGAAATGTAAATGCAAACATGCAATAGCAGAGGCGATTTTCATTTTCTATATATATGTGTAGAAAAATATATGTATAGTTATACTTCAAAGCTTGATTCCAAATCTACAAATAGCACATGTTCTCTTCTGGAAATCTTTCCACCTTAACATGAGACTGCATTGGCCCTGAGGGTATTCTGTGCCCCCATGCCTCTGTACAGTGTTGTCACTACCAGTAGGTTGGGAGGTCTGGCCTTCAATAAACTGGGCAGCCAGCCTTGTGTGGCAGAACTGTTAATGCAGCCAGGCCACCTGGCTGTGTGACAGTCCAGCCTATATTTTTAAAAATACTGCTGTTTAAATAACCGTGTGTGTGTGTGTATGTGTGTGTGTGTGAGACAGAGAGAGCGAGAGAGAAAGAGAATGAGAATCCCCATTCAGTGGGGTTAAGCTTTGCTCAGCTGCTTCCAAAGCCACTGGAGGTAGACAAGACAAGGCGCCACAGCCAACTGAATGGCTTTCCATCTGCCCTCTGCTTTGCTTGGAAATAACCGGTCAGACCAACGGTTTTTTGCTTTGTTCGGCTTTTTTCTCTGGTCTGAAGCAGAGACTGACACGAAACAAACATGGCATTTCCTTTTGAAAATTGGATCCTGAAATTGGCCTCATCTTTCCAGAAGCACAGTGCTATTGCGGTTTCTTCCCAGTTTTGTAAATGTCACAAACAGTTTGCATATAAATTTGGAGGCAGTTACCACATTAGGTTTTTGCGATTTTTTGGCAGGAGGTGTTTGATTTTTGGTGGTTCTGAAGGGACACGGTGTAGCATGATGCATGGAAGTGGTTTCCCCTGCACAGAGAGATGAAGAAAATCGACTACCACATTAATAATAAAGAGCACGTTTGCCAGCCTCTTATTAGCAGTTTTAAAGGAGACACGGTAAAATGTGAAGTCATGCAAATGTGGCTTCTTGAAGAACTTCATTAGCATCACCCAGAAGCTATAGTTTACCATAAATGGCCACTGGGGCCACCATAGGTCATGGCTTCCGGCCAGCTCACTGCAATTGAAGTGATGCTTACTGTAAGGCGAGGCCCCTGGACACGATGTATGAGGTACGGATGACAGTACATTATCTAAGCCACTTGCACTGTAGTGATTTGAAATTGGAAGACTTTTTATGGAGCAAGCAGGGGAAAAAAAAGCTGCTAGAGGAATGCAGTCCATTAAGCTCTCCTGGCAGAGACACCACATATGCTTATCTTTAAAAGGAGAGGCAAGGAAAAGAACGTTCTCAGAAGAGAGTCACCAATAGTCTTTAATACTGTGCTCTCCTCCTGCCCAAACACACACACACACACACACACACACACACACACACAGACACACACAGACACACGTGCGCGCGCACATACGGATGTGCACGCACACGCACCTCTTCCCCAAGAAGTGAAGAGATTTCCCTCACCTGTAACACCTTTAGCATGTCTTGAATTTTTAGGGATTATAAGGAAAAAGAGCAGTTTGAGGGTGGAACAAGGATTGGAGAATCCTGGTTACCAACATTGTCCTTTCCATCCTCCACGCACGCGGTGAAAAGGGGAGCTATGCAATTTTAGCTCTGTTTTACTTTGAACTTGTGATGGAATCATGGCTACTCTCACAGACGCAGTTAAGGCATATCGACTTAATAATGAGAGCAATCAGTAAGAAGGGCCACGTGCCATCTATGGATCGGATTCTCCGGAGAAGGCAGCTGGATGTGGTGTGCAGCTGGATCACCTGCGTGCTGGTCTCTGCCCCGCTGTTGACAGGCTGTATGAATCTGGGCAAACACTGAACCTCTTTGTGTTTCCCCGTCCACGTGTCCAAAACGGAGCTGATGGTGGCAAGTTGATCCATCTACTGCCTAAGTCATTGTAAGTGAAGTAAGGGAAAGGCCTTGGCACACTGTAAGTCCTCAACAAATACTGGCTATTAGTACTAGTGGGAGAAACACTGTGGGCTGTAGGATCAGGCAGAATCAGGTTTACATTTTTTTTTTTAAAGATTTTTTATTTATTTATTTGACAGACAGAGATCACAAGTAGGCAGAGAGGCAGGCAGAGAGAGAGGAGGAAGCAGGCTCCCTGCTGAGCAGAGAGCCCGATGCGGGACTCGATCCCAGGACCCTGAGATCATGACCTGAGCCGAAGGCAGCGGCTTAACCCACTGAGCCCCCCAGGCACCCCCAGGTTTACATTTTTCACTGTGATTTTTCCCCCCAAATTATTTCATCTTTCTGAGGTTCAGAGAGTTTTTCGAATCTATAGAGTTGCAGGGTTGCCCTAAGGGTTAAATCATCTTCCGTCTGCAACATGCAAAGCTTAGTGAGTGTGTGAAATAAAACAGGTGCTCAGTAAAAGTTTAATTCTTTCCAAAAGCAGAAGAGACAGCACTCCTGTGGTGTAAACTATAAAGCCTTTTCTCAAAGTTGTTTGCATCTTTTCCTGAGGTTTTTTGGAGGGGGGGAATTAATCTGCCCAACATGGGGTTTCGTATTACTTACTAGTCTGAGTGATGATTTCCCTAAAGATATTGAAGTTGCGGGGCGCCTGGGTGGCTCAGTGGGTTAAAGCCTCTGCCTTCAGCTCAGGTCAAGATCTCAGGGTCCTGGGATCAAGCCCCGCATCGTGCTCTCTGCTCAGCGGGGAGCCTGCTTCCTCCTCTCTCTCTGCCTGCCTCTCAGCCTACTTGTAATCTCTGCCTGTCAAATAAATAAATAAAATCTTTAAAAAAAAAAAGATATTGAAGTTGCACATCCTCTATTTGGTGGATAGCAGAAAATGGACACTTGTAGATGAGATGTAAAGTTCTACCTGGGCTGTCAAAAGGACGCTCTATTCTTGACACCTTTTTTGGGGGAAAAACAGACCAAAACACTGCAAACGTGCTTCTTCACTGTGACTTTGTAGAAATTGTCAGATTCTCAAGGGGAGATGAGGGAAAATTATGCCACAAAAGTATCTCCAAATATAGAAAAAATCTGGAACATATTTTCCAATGAAATTATTTGCACATAATTCTGACAGTAGAATCTGTTGGGAGTATCTTAGCAATCATGTCTCCCAATGGCAGACTCACCATTACGTATGGAGCCTTTTATTAGAGACTGTCCTGAATGCCTTTTGGGGTTCCTATATAGCCTATGTCTGTTTTGTTTAAGAACCTCCCCTGGGTCCCAAAGCCTGGGACCCTCCTGTGGCCTTGTGCATAGCAAAAGACTGTGTCCCTCTTCCAGGCTGAAACTGTTTGGCACAGGGTAGACATCTTGAGTCAAGATGGGCCATACAGCTTTTCTTTCCCGGGAGTGTGGACCTGGCATGTGCAGGGATAGATAGGATGCTGTTTCTTGTAGAGGCTGTGCAAAGGAGGACTGGCAGAGAAATGAGAGACACAAGGGAAGCACAAGACCTCTCCCCTGTGGGAGGCTGAGCCTAACCTCCTGCCTTTAGATTCTTTGAGATACCTCTGTAACCATGCAGTCACTCATTTCACCCTTTTCCTTAAAACTAGCTTGAGGAAACCAGTTTTGGTTCTCTCAGACCAAAACTTTACTAGCAGGAGTTATGTCTGTTTCATGGAAAACTGACCTCAAGTTGTGGGAAAAATACTTTGAGATTTTCATAGAGTTAAACCTTTCTCTCACCTGCTAGATTGTTCTGAGTGCCTTTATTACTAAGATGAGCTGCAGAAGGTAGAGCCATCATAAGATGGCCTTGGAAGAAATGGCGGTGATGTCATGAGCTACATATTCTGTAACTTTGCATGACTGGAACATCGTGTCATGGAAGGACTTCTGAATACTAATTTTTAAGAAATATACTATGATACAGCATTTAAATAAAATAGTATGTTTCTATTGTATATGTTAGAAAATAAGTTTGAACGTTTGTGAGATGACTAGGGTGGAATTTTTTTGGTAAAAAGATGGGTAGACAATAACTCTCAAGAGTTGTTGACCTGTTGTAGGTCTTGTATTTGTATTTATTACAAAAAGTGAGTCATTACTCTTTACACAGTGAAAGAGCTGCTTGCTGCTTCTAGGGAATATGTCTTTATTCAGCTTTGTGTTGTTTAGGTGATGAGTACACCTGCTTTTTAGGGCAGATCCTCATGTATGTGGGTGGGTTACTGAGATTTTCTGTAGAATTAAAATGAGGATAGTTTTTATTGACTTTGTGCTCACAGACATCGCCTTCCATCTGTTTTTTTGACTGCTTTGATATACTATGCTGTTGAAACTTCTTGTTTCCTTTCAATGTTAATTTTTAAAATGAGCCACTAAAATTCACCTGAGTTGATGACAAAATTCCAGGCCATTAATTCTCTCTGAACATGAAGAATCGTTTTATTTCCAAAATATGAAAATTTAAAAATGTTTTGGAAATCGAATGTCAATTCAGTCTTGCAAACCTGGTAAATAAACGATCTAGGGTTCTTAATTGCCATTTCTGTTTTATTTTCTTTATTGTGATGGGAAATAATGTGTGTTACTAGTGAAAGGCCCACACAGTTAAAACGTGGGGATGGTGCTATTCTTTGTAGGAAGATGGCAGTTGTAACTGTCAGATGCAGAGTTGTGGTTGAGAAAAGTCCGCAGGCTAGAGGATGAGTATGGCTAATAGATTTGGTGCTGTTCTTTGCTTTTGATGCCTTGCTTGTTAGTAGCTGTAGGAGTACACATGTGGAGAGTAGTGAGTGCCAGAGCCTGTTGACAATGGCCTTATTTTCAGTTTCAACTTTAAAAAAATATCAGGTGATGTTCTTGGGCAACCAGGCCAGCGAGCCTCCTGACGAAATCTTTAGGATTTACGTTGGGATTGAAGCTGTCTGCGATGACAAGGCTGATTTTGAAATGATTGATTCCATTTGTGGATATTACCATTTTCTCTAGTTAGTTACAAATCAGAATTAGTGTGCTACAAGTGGCAAATACTGTTGAGAATTTTCTAAATGGTTCCATAGACGTTTTAGTAGGAATAATTCACATTCAGTGATGGAGGTTCCAGCTGCTTTCACCTCAACCTCAACTTCAACTTCAGCTCCAGCTCTGTGCCTAGTTCATTAATGCCTGCTTACAAGTTGGAGGGCTCTGGCTGTCTTTCACTCTGATGCCGCTGTTTCTTCCTAGTTCCCGCATAGTGATAAACGGGTGTGCTGGCTTTCAGCTCCTGTAGTGTCAAGTGACTGCCCGCATTCATCCTGCACCAGTGTTTTGATCAGGGACCCGAGCAAGTGAGGATAGTTTTGATGGGTAACTGTGAGCTCCTGTTGTATGCGGTGCCCTGGCTGGTGTTCCCAAACTGCTAGGGTTGAACAGCATATGAATCGAAGCATCCGGAACACAAGTGCAAGAGGGGATGTTCCGAAGATTGCCCCGTCTTTGCTGCAGAGTAGCGAGGACAGAGGGAAGGGGTGTTCTGTGGAGGTTGGTGGGGGGTATCAGGGCTGAGGGGTGCGGCGGGGTTAGCGCAGGAAGAGCAATGAGGGAAATGATACTTTATTTACACTGCCGAAGATGTCAAACTTGTTTTTACCTTGTTCAGTCACTAAACTGTTCTTCCTGCAGATGCTCCTTTGCTTTTTTTTTTTTTTTTTTTTTGAAAGTTAGGAATAGTTGACCATGCTGCATAAGCAGAAAACTCTGAGCTTATATAAAGCATATAATGATGTTATCAATAAAATTAAAAAAACGAAATTACCATAGTGGTACATATTTAATTACGCACGCTTCTCACTGTGCTGTATGGTAATAACAGCAAGCAAATCACATAAACAGTGTAGCTGGTGTTACTTTTAATAGGGAAGGGAGCTAATATTTATTGAATTCCTAATATCTGCCGGGCTCCATGCTGGGTGCTTTACATATGTTATCTCATTTAATGTGTAGCTAAACAAGGCATTTCCAGAGTCTACTGTGGTTCGAGGAGGCAGAGGTTACACATCCAGGCCCTTTGGAAGACCTAGTTTTCTCTTTTCGTTGGCAGAGGCACTTATTTTCCCAGTGGTCCAGGGTCCTTTTGACTTCTCTCCTGTTTGGGAGTTTGGACTTCCTGGGCCCTGGAATCTTCCTTCGCTACAGATGGAATCAGTGAGGATACAGCTCCTTCCTTCCATACCCTGTCTCACCTTCAAATCTCCCTGAAGGGCTGGGAGTTGTGCTCCAGCCTCCAGATTGCAATTCTGTTGGAATACAAGGAAGCAGAACCCAAAGCAACTTGTTCTCTGGGTCTGAGGGAATGTGAATAGGAAACATGTGGCACTCCCCAGCTCTGCTGTCCTTCCTCTCCCATGAATAGCCTCTCAAAAGCGAAGGGAAGAAAGCCAAGTGGTGTGTGCGAAGAGGTGGCCTCTCTACCCCTACCCCTCCATTGCCCTTTGAAATAGACTTATTGACAGTACCTGATATTTTACTACTTAAAGTGCTATTTTACTACTACTCAAGGGCTCATACTTTGAAAATGTATTGGGGAGTTGTTTGAAAGTCTGATAACAGTCTTGATTCCACTTTCCAGAAAAATGTACCAATGTTTATACTTCAAGTGAAAACTACTTGATTTAGGGGCGCCTGGGTGGCTCAGTGGGTTAAGCCGCTGCCTTTAGCTCAGGTCATGATCTCAGGGTCCTGGGATGAGCCCCACATCAGGCTCTCTGCTCAGCGGGGAGCCTGCTTCCCCCTCTCTCTTTGTCTGCCTCTCTGCCTACTTGTAATCTCTCTGTCAAATAAATAAATAAAATTAAAAAAGAAAAAACTACTTGATTTAGATAGTCATACAAACAGCCAAGGAAAACCTCTGGGAGGGTGAGAGGCGGCGGGGCGGTAGGGAGAGTGCGTCACCCATTCATTCTTTAGTAGGATTCTTTCATTCATTCGAGTACCTGCGATATGCTTAAGGCCACAGGAGCTGATGAGAGGAGGTGGGTAGTAGTGGGAAGGGGTCATTTTCAAAGTATGAGCCCTTGAGGGAGAAGAGAGGCCCAACCTGGGGACGGTGGGTAGGTCTTTTAGTGAAGGCCTTAGAGGGCTGTCCATCAGGGTGTACAGCCTTGCTATGGTGTCCATGGGCAGGTGGCTTGGTTATCACCCAGGAACTTGTTAAGTGTGCAGGATGGCATGGCAGACCCTTCCCCAGACATACTGAGTCAGAATCTGTATTTTAACAAGATCCCATGTTCAAGTTTGAGAAGCATGAGTGTATATCAAAGAGATAGGATAGGAATAGGGAAGTTAGAGGAAGATGAGGGGAAGCTAGCAAGCAGGATGGTGCTGAGAGGTGCCTGTGAAGGAAGAGAAGAAGAGCTCACCCAGGGGAAGAGACAACGGAAAGGGTCCTTGACTGCAAGGGGAAGGTGGGAATAGTCAAAGTTTGGGGAAGAGAGTCATGTATTTCAATACTGTTAACAACAAAAAGTCGTTTACTACAATATGTTACATGATGAATGGTACATTATAGCTTAGTGGGAATTACGTTTTCTGACCATGCAACTGGTATCAGAGATTTGTCATGCTAAATAATTTATGGAATAAGTAACTTTAGGTAGCTTTCTATCTCTTCCCCTTGATGAATCTTTTGAACTTATCACTACTTTGTTTTATTAAACCCTGTGCCACCCAGGGAGAGGAGTTTCTTGAAAATCTCAAGGACCTTAAGTCATCAGCTTCTATCATTGGTGCAGCCATCCCTGACATGCTTTAGCTGCCCTTTTCTCTTTTCTATGAGAACCTTTATCAAATACTTGTTGGACATATTACATCAGCAACTGTTGCTTGATTTCTAACTGTTCCTTTGTTTTGTGAAGGCATGTGAAAAGTTATAATTTTTGAAGCAGAGAGAGAGAGAGTAATACTATGATTTTAGTAAATTTAGAGGCTATGTTCCATCCTTTAGAAAAAACGCTAGCCACATTTATGGGTTGAATTGTGTCCCTCTCCAAAAAATATGTTCAAGTCCTAACCCTGGTACCTGTGAATGTGGCCTTATTTGGACTTAAGGCTTCTAGAATTATGAGACAATAAATTTCTGTGGTTTTAAGGCATCTAGTTTGTTATGGCAGCCTAGGAAGCTAATATAGCATACTTAACTATTTTTCTATAACTAGTAATCATTTTGATCGAATTCTGAATGAGGTCATTAGTTTTGTGTATTGCTCTTTGAGATGAAATAGTCATTATAATCATTAAACTAAAACATTTTCCCAATTCATAGTAAATTCAAATCCCCTACTTGTATAGGCTAGGCACTTGTATAATTTTTATAGAATCTGCATATGGTGTGGTTCAAATTTACCTTTTCATGAAATGATAAAACTTCTATTTTTCTTTTAGAATTAAAAAACTCATTTGTATTTCTTAGTGGAAAAAAATGTAAGTAACAATGTCCTACACCTCGTTAGCACATAGTGCCTGAGATAGTCTAAATAATTTTGATTAAAAAATATTGGGGCGCCTGGGTGGCTCAGCGGTTTAAGCCTCTGCCTTCAGCTTAGGTCATGTTCTCAGGGTCCTGGGATCGAGCCCCGCATCGGGCTCTCTGCTCAGCGGGGGGCCTGCTTCCCCCTGTCTCTCTGCCTGCCTCTCTGCCTGTCTCTCTGCCTGCCTCTCTGCCTACTTGTGCTCTCTGTCTATCAAATAAATAAATAAATAAATCTTAAAAAAAAATATTGAAAGATACATTTGCTCCTAAATCAATAAATTATTTGAAAAAAATGAAAAACAAGTACTTAAATATTGTCTGATGTTAGCAGCTAATGGTATATAAGATATCATTATTTATTGAAAGAAGTGGCAAAACATGAGAAAAACACAAATGGCTAAGGAAAAAGGAACCTCAGAAAAACAGCTAATGCAAGCATAGACTATATGGTCAAGGGCTGTGAAAAATCTCAGACTTACTTTGAGACCAGAGGCAGTCTGACCCTACAGGTTCCCTTTCAGGGATGGCTGCTGTTGCTGCCCACGTCACTCCCACGCATGGCCATCAAGTATGAAGGCCAGGACTGGGTCCGACTCAGAGGGCAGCCAGTTCTGGGACACCATGAGCTAGATTAGCACAGCCTTCGTGGTGGTGGCAACCAGCTCACTTTAGGACCTCCCTGTGCTGCAGGAGTTTTCTGCGACTGACTCCTCCCCTTCAATTAGATGCATTCCTGGCCCTACTTCACCTCCCACTTTTGGTCACTAGTCTGAATGAAATTCAGCATAAGTCTGTTGTTTTGAACTCAGGAAGACCCGTTACAAAGGTACCCTGAGGAGTGTATTCCAAGATGGCTCTGAGATGGGAGTATCATTGCAGAATTATGTCAAGGTCATTCGTATTTATTCTTTTCCCCAACAGTTTCTTGACTTTAAAATGCCTTTGGAATTTCCAACTCAAAATTCTAATCCCTTTCAGTGAGCTCAGTCTCTATGCAAAACTTGCTTCCCGCCTGCCAAATTGAAAGCATCTGGATGGAATACTGAATTTAGGTCATTTTTTTTTTTTCCCAATTTGTCCTTCTCTAGAAGAAAGGAGATCAAATCCAATAACATCACGCAGAGGAGGGTAAAAAGTTCCAACAGGAGCTTTTTCTTTCAGCAGTTGGTTGGACTTAAGTGTGTGACACTTTCCCACTTCCCTGTCTCTGCCTCTCCCACCACCAGATTTCAATGGCTGATTTGATTTTTAAAGAGTTGCAGCTTTTTACTTTCCATTGTCTCTTTAGCACCATTGTCTGCTGAGGGGGAATGACTAGAATATTCCTAGTTAATTCCTGAGGCTAGTCAGTGTGGATTTTTCCATCTCTTCCCTGGAGGCGCTGGGCCAGGTACAGACGAGGGACAAGCCGAGGCTTCTCAGACTCGCAAGTACGTAGTCCTGTAGGGTCTGGTTGGGTGTCGTTGTTATTAGGGCAGCCTGGGGTGGGTTCTGAGCTTTTACATTGCTGAAAAGCTTGTAGGTATAAACATGCTAACTGGTGGGCTACATCTAGAGTAGCAAGGGGCTGCCCCCGTTGGGGAATCTCTAACTTTACTTGGCCCTGTCTCAGAACTTAGACATTTCTGGGCTTGATATGTTAAATGCATAAGGATTTAGCACATGGATGTAATTCCATTTCCCCTTTCTCCATTTTATTTCTCTCCCCCACTAAGTGCACAAATTGAGTTCAAAAATCAGTGCACACAGAAACCTGCCATTACAGAGAAAATATTTTTAACTGCAGAGAGAGAGGGAAAACAAGAAAAGATGTCTGTCTTCAATGAACTTGTATTCCATCATGAAAGATTCAGAATATAATTGAATCAATGGTGATAGAGTTTCATTAGTATTTACTTAGCACTAAGGTGAGTAATAGAATGATAGCAGATTGAGGCATGTTTAATTTTTAGCTTTCCAAGTGCTCTAAAAAAAGAGATTATAATAATATGACCGAAGGTATTATAGCCACACCAGCACTTAAGACTGATAGATAATGTTCCACTTAGGAGCTATCATGGTACAATTAACTGGATGGTATTAAAAAGAAGTTTCTTAAAACACCTAAAGTTGTAAAGCAATTCCGAAATAGATCTGTACTTCTCTAGTAAATACAAATAAGGACTGGAGTCATTTTTGTGGCTTATAAAAGAAATCAACAAGCCCAATTCTGGCTCCCTGTGGATGAGATTTAAAGCAACAAATCTATGCTACTTTATGCAATTAACATAAAATATACTTAAATTTGGAAGATTTACTCTGCCATCACCTTCCCACACAATAAACACAAATCCCGGGCTAATTTGCCTTCATTAATTCACATACCATTGCAGGGCTGACTTCTGCTCTCAGATGTTTATGCACAATCTACCTTCAAGTTAAGTTACTGCATATGGGCCCTTTGGCTTCTGTTCAGATCCTGAAGGAATCATGGGTTAGACACCATGAGCCTCTCAGTCTGATTCTCCAAGCCCGAGGGAGGCTCTGTTGATGTATGCAGAATCAAAAAGGTTTGTGGAGAACAATTTTTTGTCTATCGTCTGACAGAGTTCAGACCCAGATGCTTTGCTCTGAAAGGGAAGGGACTTTGGCAGGCCTCATGTGGGAAGAGATAATGTCCAAGAGGTCTCTTTGACAGACCAAAAATATTCCCCAAATATTGCAGGAATGGGCCTAATAAATCAGGATCAAGGGCTGAATAAATCATTGACAACCTAAGGTATTTTGGAATTCTTTTTGAAAATAAATATTTAGAATATTTCATTATTCTCCTCAAGTAAGGAAAACCCTATTCTGAAATAGAGTAAATAATAGGTAATATGTTGGTTCAGTATTCTAACATAGTAAACTGAGAGCTTGGGTGGGGGTGAGTGCGGACAACAAAGGGAGGAGATTTTAGAGAACGAAAAGGCAACCAGATGGAGAGGGTCTCATATCAACAACAGGGCCGACAAAAGGAAAGAGAAACAGACACGGAGAGAAGACACAAAGAGGCAGAGCAGAAAGACATTCTGTTGTGTTTGCTTGAATGCTTGTGTTATGTTCTATGTGTGTTTTTTTTAAAAGTGTTCGAAGGAAGTGTAGTTTCTTTGATCACAAAAAGAGTTGACTGAGAACCCAGATCGTTCTTTGGAGGATCTGCATTTTAAAATTAGATCTCTTGTATGGAAGAGAGGCATCAGTGTGAGGCCAACCAGGAAATGGCAGTGGAGTCCCAGGCAGTGGGAGCTCCAGGCCTGACCGGATGGAAAGGGGGAAGGAGACAAAGGGACTGAAGAATCTTCATTTTCCTGTTTTCATTGTTCCTTTGGCTCTAGAAGGCACTCAATTTCCATCCAAGTAGTCAGGATCATGCCACATATGTTATATATTCTATATTCAGTATTTTTTGTAACAGCCCCAAAGAAAAAGAAAAACCCAAACACATTGCTTTGCCAATGATATTTGATCCTTCCAACAAGTCTGTGAAGTAGATGGTATAGTCATTGATTCTGAAGCCATCTAGTCAAAAGGAGGATAAGGAAACAGACTGGGAATTTAATTACTTGGGGAAAGTGACCTCATGAGGAAGGAATAGGAGTAGCATTCATAGTGGCTGAACACGGGGTAGCCCTTCCTCTGTAGTAGTTTAACCTTTCTGTGCCCAAATTTCCTCTTCTGAAAAAGGGGAAGGATAATAAGAGTACCTGACTTTTGTTGTCGAGATGAAAGAAAATAGTACAACAAACACTTAGAATAGTGTCTGACAAAACTCTCTAAGTGCAAGGTAAATGCTGGCTGTCATTATTATAGTTATTAATGCTAGATAAGCTATTCAGACCAGGCTTTCTGGATTCGTAGCTACTGCTCATTTCAGTAAGCTATGGTTATGCAACCAGTGAATCTCTTTTTAGATTCTGGGAATGCTTCACAGACAAGACTGAAGTTCTACAGTAGAAGCCAGAACAGAGTTTCTGGGAGAGCAAGGTTTAGGAGAATCTCTAATTGGAAGATGTTCTACCAGAAATGGCTTTATTAATCAAGGGGTCTTTTTAAATTAAAAAAATTTTAATTAAAAGTCTTTTTTTGAAGATTTTATTTATTTAGAGAGAGCACATATAGTCAACTAGGGGGAGGGGCATAAGGAGAGGGAGAGAGGTCGTCTCAAGCAGACTCTTCGTTGAACATGGAGCCCAATGTAGGGCTTCATCTCATCATCCCGAGATTATGACCTGAGCTGAAATCAAGTCAAATGCTTAACTGATTCAGCCACCCAGGTATCCCTCAAAGAGCTCTTATAAATAAGATTAACTGTTCCCATTGTAAAATATCTCCCACCTAAACCTTGTTGCTGAAATTGTCTTGCTCTTAAGACATGTCCTCCCCGGGTGCCTGGGTGGCTCAGTGGGTTAAGCCGCTGCCTTCGGCTCAGGTCATGATTTCGGGGTCCTGGGATCGAGTCCCGCATCGGGCTCTCTGCTCAGCAGGGAGCCTGCTTCCTCCTCTCTCTCTCTCTGCCTGCCTCTCTGCCTACTTGTGATCTCTCTCTGTCAAATAAATAAATAAAATCTTAAAAAAAAAAAATGTCCTCCCCAACCTTGGTTTTGTATTTTAAATGTTATATAATTATATAACTCTGTTTAGACATGAGTAGCTTTTATATTTGAAACATAAAGACAGATCTATTAAAATAGATTAGAAGTCCTTTAAGCTTTGGAAGAACTACCAACATGAAAAGTGCATCAACTAGTGCTATTACCCATGAACAACAAATAAAGACAGTAATAGATCTGGGAATACCTCAGAGAGGTATTCCTCAAATCCTATGGAGAACACAGAATACCAAGTCCAAGTCATCCTTTGCATCTGATGACCTGAAAGAAGGGAAGAGATAGTTCAAGTCTACTACCAAAATTCATTATCTTGAAACTACTCAGATTCCATACCCACCTTCAAGCAAATAAGAGGAATGGGGCCACACAAGCTATAGGAGAGAGGATTGAGGTTAGCAACCTACTGTGGAATGGGGCCAGTCCAAGCTATAAGCTTATTAAGTGATAGGGTCATAGAAGTTCATTTTTTAGAAATCTGTGGGGATAAATTCTATAATGCAGAGGGGTCCAGCATTTAAACTCATGTCAGTCTGTTTAAACACTTTCCAGTAATTCGTTAAAAACTCTTCCTAAGGGATGCTCATCATTGAGATGATGTTAACTGCCCAAATTATTTAACAGATACTAATTTGAGATAAAAATAAAATTAAATGGCATCTTAAAGGTAAAATTATGGGGTTGGTTTGTTTGCTTTTCTAACTCAAGTTCTCATAGCCACATTCCCACATTTGACAAATACTTGTATACTTGTAGAATCTGCTAGAGGATGACTATGTGGCCAGAAGAATTTTAAGAATATAATGTAACCTTCCATTGATTTTATAATTAGGCATATCGAAGAAACCCAAAACATGGAATAAATTATTCAAAAGCTGTGTCATTTTAAGATTATTTAAATATGCATATTCACATTTAAAAAGAAGAGTTGACCTCTTTTCGAAAAAATAATTCCATTAATGGCTCCAGAACCTTTATCTTGTGAACTGTCCTACTAAAATTTTTCCCCATCAATCATACTTTTTAATTAACTACAGACTTTATTTAGGTTTCCCCAGTTTTTCCACTAATGTCCATTTTCTATTCCAGGATTTAATCCCGGATCCTACATTACATTTAATTATCATGTCTCTTTAGTCTCCTCTAATCTGTGACAGTTTCCTGAGCTTTCTTTGGCTTTCATGATACTGACACTTTTTGAAGAGTACTACTTATGTATTTCTGTAGAAGGCCCATCAGTTTGGGTTTGCATGATGTTTTCTTAAAATTTCACCTTTTAGTGAAATTCTCATACTTTTCTAGTGGCAGTAATAGAATTAGGACCTGGAAGCAGCTTTAGGAGCCATGTTATTGATTAATCCAAATTCCTGATTTCATTGGCATCTAAAGCATATCCTCTGTGGTTTAAATGACTTCCCCCAGATCAGTTATAGTGCCTAGCTTAGTACTCAGTTCTCTTACCACACACTAATCCTTTTTCAGGGCACCATGATGCTTCTGAATGATGCCTCTCTCTTTGCCCAATCAACACCTTAACCCCGGGGGACTAACAAACCCTGGTGATGCTGTCTATACTCCTGGGACAACGTTCACATAGTATGGAGTTACTCAGTTCTGGTGGTACTTATGTGTCTACCTGGACTATTTATAAGATGATTTAAGGTTGCTTAAAATAAAAGAACAGAAAAAAATATGAGATCCTACAAAATGGTTATTTGGATTTAATGTGAGTGGCGAATGGGCCTAGTGTTCTATGTAGATACTGTTTGTAGAGTTGGTGGCTAAAAGGCAGATATTTTTACCTTTAAAAAAAAATTAAAAAATATTTTATTTATTTGACAGAGAGAGAGAGAGAGAGAACAAACAGGCAGAGAGGCAGACAGAGGGAGACAGAGAAGCAGGCTCCCCGCCAAACAGGGCTTGATCCCAGGACTCTGGGATCATGACCTGAGCAGAAGGCAGCTGCTTAACTGACTGAGCCAGCCAGTTGTCCCAGATGTTTTTATCTTTTGAAGGGATGAGGTGGGAAGTGACTCCTTTCACTTAGGACTTTCTCATTTCAGTGTACAGTGCATGTTTTTTTCAGTAATTATTTTCTTTCATACATGTCCAATAAATGAAAATACATTTTCTCCCCCCCCCGCACCAGTGTCTCCCCTCTAACCCCTCGCCCCCCGCTCTCCCTCACACATACTGGAAGGCTGACATGAAATTTACTGATCTGCATTAATCTTAAAGTTCACAACTCTGTGTTTTATGTAATAGAATTTTTTGGGTTTCCACATACTATGGGTTTGTTTTATAGTTACCAAAACAAAAGACAAGACAGCAGAGTGGAGAATTGATGTTTTAAACCACATCTCTGACAAAGGTCTAGTATCTAGCATACATAAAGAATTCTTAAACCAAGATACTAAAGAAGGCAAATAGTTAAATCAGAACATGGGTAAAAGACATGGAGAAACATTTGACCAATGTGGCAGATGGCAGATAAGCACTTTTATATGAAAAGATGTTCAACATCAGTATTCAATCAGAGAAATGCAAATTAAAATCACAATACGGTAGTACTATATGTCATTCAGAAGGGCTAAAATAAAAAATTCTGGCAACACTGAATACTGCTCAAGATGTGGAGATACTGGATTACTCATGCATTGCTGGTGGGATTGTAAAATGGTAAAACCATTCTGGTAAACACTTTGGCAGTTTCTTTAAAAAAAAAAAAAGATGAACATTCAACTATCATACTAACCAGCACTTGTACCTCAGAGCATTTCTCCCAGACAAATGAAGACTTATGTTCACACAGAAACCTATAGTAGGTTTATTCATAATAATTCCCCGATGTCCTTCAGTGGGTGAATGGTTAAATAAACTAGCATATCTATACCATAGCAGACCACTCAGCAATGAGGGAAAACCAGTGATATATGCAGTACCCTGGACTTACGCTGAGTCAAAAAAGCCAATCCAAAAGATTACACACGGTATGAATCAATTAATGTAGCATTCTTGAAATGCCGGAATTACAGACCTGGAGACCAGACTAATGGTTGTCAGGGGTTAAGGAATGGGTGGAGGCAGGAGGGAAGTGGATATACTATAAGAAGGCAACATACAGGGTCCCCGTGGGGATGGAAGTGGTCTATACTTTGACTGTTTCAACTTGAATACCCAGCTTGAGATTCTTAGTTACCAAGAAGTTACCATGGGGGAATGATGGTGGGGGAAGTGAGTGATACAAGATGTCTCTGAACTATTTCTTACTACTTTATGTGAAACTATATTTAGCTCAAAATAAGAAGTTTAATTTAAAATTGGACATAGACATTAAAGAAGGAAAGTGTGTCTTTGTCTCCAAAATATTTTTGTTTGAATTTTTTAATCGGTAGATATTCATGCATTATTAGTGCATTAAAAATGACCAAAAGAGACCCTGAGGGAAGGAGAATGTAAAATAGTGTGTGCATCTTAACTAAGAAACTGTTTGGACATAAAACTTGGATTTGTGCTGTCTTTCAGTTACAGCCAAGAGGGAAGCACATTAAGTAGAAGAAAAATATAAGAAAATCAAGTGCTAGTACATTTGTAGGGGTAATATTATTTTCATATTCTACAATATAGAAAGGGTGAGTATTAGAGATGGCTTATATGTACATGTTAGTAAATTACCATTCCTGGTACAGATAAAACATCCATGCTTTAATTGGTATTATGGGTTTTGGTTGGCATTCTAGAACTCCCTTTCTCACAACTCACACGTTTCTTTCTATAAGAAAGGAATTTTATTTTATTTTAATTTTAAAAGATTTTATTTTTTTATTTGACAGAGATCACAAGTAGGCAGAGAGGCAGGCAGAGAGGGAGAGGGAAGCAGGCTTCCCGCTGAGCAAAGAGCCTGATGCGGGACTCGATCCTAGGAACCTGGGATCATGACCGGAGCGGAAATTAGAGGCTTTAACCCACTGAGCCAACCCAGGTGCCCCAAGAAAGGAATTTTAAAGAAATAACCTTAACCAGTTTCTGGGTGGAAAAATTGAGAATTACTGGAAGGATAATGAAAAGTGAACAATGACCCAGCCATCATCCTGTTGGAATTGGTTTGTGACACAGTTCTTTTAAACTTGTTTTTTGTGGAGGAGTTTTGCAGTTATTCTAACTAGTGGTATAACATCTGTGATAAATAATTTTTATTTCCATGTATTTTTTATCCATGTATGTGTCATTAACATACAATATTATATTAGTTTCTGGTGTACAATATAGTGATTCAACAATTCTGTACCATACATTTATTACTCATGTAATAAATTAAAAAGTATAAAAATCCCATGTATGAAGTACCTAAAAACCAAAGACATAAAATATATAGAAGGCAATATATATAGATTTATGAAGACTAGAAATGTATAAGGTATATATGAAGCAAGTGATTCTATAAGCAAATGATTCTAATAATGAATATGAAATAAGAGTTGAATGAAAGGAGAGATCGTTGATGTACTATTGGAACTTACTGTTGGAAATTTTTTTTAAAGTTCATCTCATATAGACGGGTTGGGGAAAGTAGTGAGTGGATTTGCCCTTCCGGGTACTTAATGCATTTTATCTATTTTTATTATTTTTTAATTGAAGTATAGTTAACACACCGTTATTAGTTTCAGGTATACAACATAGTTTAAATACATTTTAAAGCTATGACTTAATCATTACAGTACTAAAACCATAAATACAGAAAGATCAATAAAACAACCCAAATTTCAGAAATAGCCATCTCCATACAGGAACTTAGAGAAAAGTACACGTGGTATTTCCTTTTTTATAAGAGGAAACTTCTCAATATATGACCCTAAACTGTAATGTGCTGTTAAATATTTAGCAAACAGCTCTTTCAAAAAAAGTATGTATAGATATGTACATGTGCTTATTATAGATTTTACTAATATAAAGGATGCATAGCACACAACTTACAAATAAAAACTCACTATTCTCTTTATTGTAAATAAAGTATAATTTCATATAGTCAATTGGTTTTCTCATAATACCTTTCTTGATTTTTTCCCTAACTTTAAATCTGCAGTCATATTCCACCATGATTTGACCAAGGGAGTTGCATCTCAATCTGCTCTTTTCCCAATAGATTTATTACCTTTAAATCTGATATGTGGCTTATTGTTGAACTTCTTCTCGCCCTCATATAAATTTTTAATTAAACTAAAAACTCTTTCAGCTTCAACACTAAATCAAGCCCTGCTTTATAGCACTTACTGATTTCCAAGGTAAATAACTCCTACCATGACCAATTTCAAGCTACCAACGTAAAGTCATTGAACATGGATTTGGAAAGAGATCGGAGTAGTGCACCCCACTATATGTTATTTCCACCCTCTAGATATTGTGAAACGTGAAGTAAAATGAAGTCACTTATGTCAGGGGGTTTTTTAAATGGAGCTGAGAGAAGGTGGGCTTTATGCATGTCCTCACTGGGTGAAACCATGAACTTCTGAACTGGGCCCAACATTCCAAGGACTCTCTAAGAACATCTACAACTTGCTACAGTAATAGGCTTTTGCTTAGTGATAGTTTTAGAAATCAATTATGTTTAGCCAAGATTAGTTTTCTGCCTCCAACACCAATCAAATTCTTTGTAAACATGTATAAGCATTCGCTTTTGTGTTAAAAAAAAAGAAAAGCCCCCGACTTTTGCTCCCTGGTGGGACACAATTTAGGTTGCTACCTAAACCTGTGCTCCCTCAATTTAATTCTGAGACCCTAAATGAATGCTTTTTAAAAATTTCAGTTCTGCCTCTTTTCTCGGTTGATAATACAAAACTTATTCATAACTTTGAGAGCACAGATAATAGTAAAATATAGAAAAAGAACTAGGAAGTAGTGCAGTTTTATTTTTTATTTTTTTTAAAGATTTTATTATTTATTTGTAAGAGAAAGAGAGCACAAGCAGGGGGAGCAGCCGGCAGAGGGAGAAGAAGGGGTAGGCTCCCTGCTAAGTGAGGAGCCTGATGTGGGACTTGATCCCAGGACACTGAGATGATTACTTGAGCCGAAGACAGATGCTTAATGGACTGAGCCATCCAGGTGTCCCACCTCTATTTTAAATACATATTATTTCATTTTAAGTTTACATAGTTTTAAAATAATGGTTACATTTTATAACTGGTTCTCAGAATTTCTGAAAATTGACCCATTGATTTTCACAAGGTGTTGGGCTCTCCTACACATCACTATCCCTAAGACAGAACCACAAAGTAGAAGATTTGAAACTTCCTGAAATATTTAAACCATAAGCAAAGTTAAAACAATAAGAAATAAATAATAAGATGGACTATTTGCCTTTCTAGAAGGTAATTTAGCCATACATATCAAAATATAAGATTTACCAGCTTTCTGACCAAACTGTTTTGCTCTTTATCCATTAATTCAGCAAACTTATCGAGAACCTATTATGTGCCAGGAGCTTCTAAGAATTAATTTTGCAAGCATAGAAGGATGTATAAGATAGGAAATTGCCACAGTATTTTTATGGTAACAAAACATTGAATAAAACGTAAATGTTCATCAACAAAGGATTGGTTAAGTAAATGATTTCATTGATACAATGGAGTACAATGTAAACATTAAGAATGAAGCTGTAGATAAATGTTTATTGAAATGGAAATATGCCCATTGTACATTTAAAGAGCAAAATTAGTAGGTTTTAGGAGTATACAAAGTATGATTCCATCTTGTAAAACATAGTTATATCTCTATACGTGTGCATGTATGAATAGAGAAAGTCTGGAAGGATTTGCACAGCTATTATTAGAGGCAAGCTTTTCTATTCTGAATGAATGTTTTTTGTCTTTTTAATCTCTTATTTTTTAGAATTTTATTGATACATAATTAGCATACAGTATTACATGTATCATGTGTACAATATAATGATTCAACAATTCTATACGTTACTTAGGGCTCATCATGATCAGTGTACTTTTGATGCCCTTTATCTGACACACACACACACACACACACACACACACCTCCCCTATGGCAACCACTAATCTGTTCTCTGTATTAAGAGTCCATTTTTTTGTTTGTCTTTTTTTAGTTGTTTGATTTGTTTCTTAAATTCCACATATGAGTGAAATCATATGGTATTTGCCTTTCTCTTTCTGACTTATTTCACTTATCATTATACCACTGGATACATCCATGTTATAGCAGATGGCGAGATTTCATTCTTTCTTATGGCTGAGTAATATTCCATTGTGTCTACATACATAAAAATATATAAATGTGCATATATAATATATATGTACTATCTCACATCTTTTTTATCCATTTATTCACTGATGAACACCTATTATTTTCTACAGTAGCTGTACAGTTTGCATTCCCACCAACAGTACACAAGGGTTCCTTTTTCTCCACATCTTCACCAACACTTGTTATTTCTTGTCTTTTTCAATGAATGGTTTTGTAGTGAACATGTATTTTTATTTTTAAAACTTTATTCTATTTTTCCAGTGTTCCAAAGTTCCAAAGGGTAATATAGATTACCCTTAAAATTAAAAATAGCAGTGAAAAATAGCACTTTCTATTAAAAAGTGCTGTGATAAATACTTCTATTGCATAGATGAGAAATGTTCTAAGAAAAAAAGAAGGGCCTTAGACTTGGAACTAAAAGTCTTGTTTGCAGTTCCTAATACCATTCTCTCTAGTTGAATGTTTATTTCAATATCCCCATAATAAAAAGTTAAAAAAAAAAAAAGAAGGGTTTGAATTTTAGTTTGATTTCATTTCTGACTTTGATTGCGATAGTTGTCTAGTCAGTCTTATTTTCCTTATCGAGAGGCAAAATCAACTGTATTCACTGGTGATTTTTGAGCCAATCACTTAGATATTCTGTTGTTTGGTTTCCCAATCTGAAAAATAGGGACGATGATGATGATGATACTAAAATAAATTTTGAAGGTTTGTTGTGGGCATTAAATAAAATACTTTTCACCTAGTAAGTGTTCACCAGATGTGGGTTGCATCTGCACTGGAAGTGATTCAACAAAAACACAGCCTGAGCAAAGTTTTCTTTGAGAGACTAGCCAATATAAGTTGTCCCCTTTTGTATCTGGAAATGAGATAACGGAGGATTGAATGCAAGACTCTTGATTTTGACTCATTGAAGAAAATACCTCTTCTGTGCTCAATTATCTAACATATTTTCCTGTTTGAAAATTTGGGCTGTCATATTAAACAACACAAATATTTCTATATAATTTTGTTTCCAGAAATCTCTAATGGATTATCAGTAATTCTTTATTATTCCATTAACTCAAAACACTTTGTACTGCCTTGCTTGATATTCTCTGTAAATGGAGGTGATGCAATTATGCTATTTTAAGTAATTTAAAGACCGTGTTTCCTACTGCCTATCCATTTGTATGGTATATTATTCCGTATGCATGGCTATCGGATGCCAACACACTGCCTGGTCTTTTAATAGAGAGCCATTAACCATGTGAGGATCAGAAGCAATGTATATATTAATGATATATTTTAATTTAACACATGACAGCAAGGGAAGGCTGAGTGACAGATCATATTTAGTTACAAATAAGGAAGAACTCATTGCTTAGGAGTGTTCAAGTCACAGGCGAATAGCAAAAGGTTTTTATTCCTTCCCTGACAGAATAAATTTATCTCCTTAAAAGTCACCTTTATGCTTTCTACCTATCATCAGGAAGGCTGCATTCTGTATTTCAATTTTATGTGGACAAGACATTAATTTTAAGTGAAAGACATTGTTCTGTGCTGGAATTAAATGAGGTCGTTATTGGTTTGAGTGGTAAAGGTGGGGGGTTCAGGCTCATGTTTGGCTTTAATGAGAAAAGTGCTATGTGAATATGGTCCTCTTGACTTTTTTGGCACTGAAAGCAAAATATAAATGGAGCAGTGGAATTGAAAGCCATCAGTAGCCTCTCTAAGTACCTGGCATCAGGGTGCCCATCTGATACCATCAGAAAGGGAGTATCGGGTAAGAAAATATCAGTCCTTTCTCAGTGAAGAGATTGGTAAGGCTACTTAGAATTGATTTTAGATAGAGGAGCTCAAAAAGCATTAACTTCTGCTGTTGAGAAAGGGACTTCAGAGGTCACCTGGTTTAAACCAGAGTTTAATCCTTTCAGCAATAATGGTCTGTCTGTTTCTTAAACACCTCTAGAGAGAGATTTAGCCACTCCTCCTGATTCAGAAATGTCATCAGATTGGCAGGATAGAGAGATGGAGAGAGAGCTGGTGATTAGAAAAGGATGAATATTTAAAACAACCTTAACTGGTTCCATATCTGAGAGAAACTAAATGAGATTTTGTTCAAATAAGGCCAAGAAGACCAATTTGGCTCTCTTCAGGGAAGATCCAGGTGATTGTAGAGGAGCTCAAGCTAATTAAAATTCAAGAGTGTCTAGGTCTCCTGCCTGCTATGGCCACCTTCCTGAAAGCCAAGTTTATATAGCTTTCACTTTCTCACTTCCCATTCACTTTGCAACTTAGTGATATCTGGCTTTGTCTTCCCTAATCAATTGAAATGGCTTTTGAAAATCACCCAAGTGTTCTTGCCCAGTTGGTGGACACTTTTCAAGCTTATATGATTTGACCTCTCTCGTATTTGAGAGAGAAGGAAGGTTCTTACAAGTATTCCAAAATACATGGTTTTCTATTATCCCCTTAAATGTTCGTGATGGGGGAGGGCTGGGCTTTCTGTAGCTTCCCCTCTAAATCAAGGGAGGGTGAATGGTGCTAACCACATCTTTAGTCTTCTTTTCCCTTTTTGTTTTGATTTAATGAACATTCAGCGAAGCATCGTGTTCTATGCTTTACATACATTATCTGACTTAATGCCTATAACATCAACAGGAGGGAGGTAGCATCACTTTCAGTTTACAGAGGAGAAAAGTGGAGCTTATAGAGGAGGTTAAGTGCTTGCTCAGAGTTGTGTAGCTAGTGAGTGGTGGAGCCTGGATTTAAACCGGCGCGGGGCCCTTGTCAGGTCCAGAGTAACAGAGGACCCTGAGAAGGTACTCCCCCGGGCAGGAGTTGGCTGCTCAGGACCTGCATTGCAGGGGCAGGTGTAAGCTGAGGTGGCAGAATGTCACTGGGATGGAGGACAGGTGGGGGTACGTACCTGTTACAGTTGGTGAGGTGGCTTCAGACTGGCTGTGTAGGGAAACGGAGGACAGGAATAGAGATCTTCCCAAAAGAGAGTGGTTGGTTTAGTTCATCACATTCATAATAACTAATTAAATATCTGTTCACCCCCCTAGGTCATGGACTTTCCTCACCTTTTTTACTGCTGAATCTTCAACCCATAAGACAAAAGCAATTATTGAATATTTATTGAATCTTACAAACCACTTTCTTTTTGAAATTCTCTGACGTTTATGAAAACCACTCTCTGTAGGTTTTTTCCTCACCTCATCGGCTGCTCCTCACGGGTCTCTTCGTGTGTTCTACTTTCTCTTGACCTTCTGTTGTTTCCCAGGAGTCTACTCATAACATACGTGTCAGTCTACCGTATTTATGTTTGGGGGGTTATGAACTCTACCCAGTGGCGTCAGCTAGCCTGTATTTATTGCCTCCAGAATCTCTAGTTTAGTTTGAATTTCTTTCCTGAGCATGTAACTCTGTGTCCAACTGTTTCCCAGTAAACTCCGCTTTGGAGTCCCATGGGCACTTCAAATTCAATAAATCTCATATGCGCCGAATGGACACACTAAGTCTTCTTATTCAAACATTTGTGTGTCTCTCTCTGTAGATATTTTTGGTCTAAAGAGAAGGTCTGGAGCTTTCATCAGACAATTTAAAAGTTCCATGGCTCAAGGAAAGCTTATAGCTACTGTGCATTCCTCCGTAAGATAAGAGCTCTTTCTTGTGAATCATGATCCCGATGGTTGGGGCAGATACTTCTGTGCAGACTTACGAATCCTGGCCATTATAGTATTTCTCATCTCATCTCGTGCCCCTGGTGAGAATAACACAGTCACTTGGTTTACACATGTGGCAGCTTGCTCTGCTGGGCTAGCATTCATCAGATGTTTACCCTCAGATCTGCTTTTAGGGCTGGCCTTCCTGTTAGGGTTTGGGCTCCTCTCTTACACTGAAATGAATTGAGGCAAGGCAGATGTATCCCAGGTAACAAAAAATGGGAAAAACTTAAAGACAGCTGTATCAGATGATGCAGAAATAGGAAGGAAAATGCGAGAAGAGAGCAGGTAATTAGGGGGATTCGGAGGTAATTGGTAACTTCTGAGTAAATAATTTGAGAGGAATTGTGGGACAGGAACACGGCCCAGTGGTGGAAAGGGTGTAGGTGATGAAGGGGATGTGAAGAATTACAAGATGCTAGCAGGGGCAGCAGTGGAATCCTGCCTTCGGAGCCCAAACTGAGAGATGAAGGACTTGAAGAATGTGAAGAAACGGATTAGAGTTCTTGATGGAGAAGGTTAAGTTCAGGAGCAGTAAGGTAGTGAGAGAGAGAGGTAAGAGCAGGAAACAGTTTAAGTGGCTGAGCCCTAGAGTCCGAGTCTCATGCTTGATGCCCTCCTTGGTGATGCTGAGGTGGTTGAAGTGCATGTTTTCATGGCTAGTTTAGCAGAACAGAGATGGAATGGGTGAGAGGGTGTGGGGCAGTGTGTGTGGCGATTTTAAAATGTGTGCCTATTCTGTGATATTCTTCTCATAAGAGGCACCATCAAATACTATGCTCTGAGGAAGCCCAGGTCACATGGAGAGATCTACGGGGAGAGGCACTGACGGTGTGAACCAGCTCTCAGCCCGGACTGAACTCGCAGCTAAAATCCAGCAGCACTCTGGCAGTCCCAGAAGGAACCCTCTGGAAAGCTTATCCTCAAGCCTTTGATTGTACTATCTGTGCTCACGCCATGTGGAGCAGAGAGGAGCCTTTCCTGCTGAGCCCTGCCCGAATTGTGGATTTGTGAGGAAAATATGATTATTACTGTTTTATTTATGCCACTAAATCTGGGTGGTTTGTATGCAGCAAGAGAAAATGGGAGCAGGGTTTCAGCGAGGTGATCAACAGAGAGCTATTTCTGTGTGTCAGTGTGGTCTGTCCAAAGAGCAAAAAGTTGGACATGGGGAGTTCTGAGTTCAGATCTTTGGCTACCTGTGTGACTTGGAACGTTTCTGAGCTCCTCTTGTCCTTTCTTGAAAGTGGGGATGATATGTAGCTCAGGGATTACTGTGCAATTTAGAAATAATTGGTATAAAGTCAGTCACTGTCCTGTGATAGTCATTAACAAATGGTAGCTCTTCTTTTTATTGTGGGGAAGCCTGGGAGAGCTTGGGCTGTAGCATCAGTTATATCTGTGTTTACTTTCTGGTTCCATTGCTAACGAAGTATGTGGCTTTGGGCAAGTTATGGAACTGGTCTGAATCATGCATTCTTCTTGTGTAAATAGAGGATAAAATCTACCTTGCAGCGTTGTTGGAGGTTAAAATCTGTAATACAGATTAGCAGTAGCATAGTGACTGACTGGCTTGTGGTAGGTACTCACCAAGTAGTAGCGTACTAGTTATATCTGTGATAATTAGCATGATATCCCTGAACTTATTATGGCTACTAGTAAGAGTAGGGCAGACTAGAAAATTCTGAGATAAGCACTGAAGCCCTGGATGCAGTTACAGGAAGGTTCTAGTAGAGATGGTGATAAAGTTTCAGGAAGGATGATATCAGTAATTAATAATAGTTTCAATAGAAGAAAGTTTTGAATGATGAGAGTAAGATAAAGACTTCAAAAAAGTATTTAGAGCAACCCCTTTCTTCTAGTACTGAGAATAGGAGGAAATAGGCTTAGGAGATTAGAAAAATAATGAGTTTCTCAATATTAGAAAAGGCCACAAAACACCATAATGGGTTTGAAGTTGTGAGAGAACAAGGAAGGTCAAGAGACTGGAAGGAAAGGAATATAATTGATAAGCAGGATTAGTTTTAGGAGTTACACCAGAGAAGGGAGAGATGTAAATCTCTCCATCATTCACATTAGCCACACCCTTTGGTTTGCACAGGACTTGAGGTCCTCTACTGGTCCTCTTCTTTGGGCTGAATCTCTCTCAAACTTCCTTAAGTAGGAAATTATTCTTTCCTGAAAAGATTATCAGCCAGTAATTTACTAGCTCAAGGTCTGGAAACCCCCACATCCTGAATTCTTCCCATTATCTACCCACTTCAGTCTTTTCAAGGATTTTGCCCTTTAAACATGTCCCATTCCATAGTTAATCGCTATTGAACATCTCTTTTGGTCTGGCCATAATAACAAAATGCATACTTAACAGTTCCTGAGAAAGGTGTATGTCAACCTCTGGAAACATTTTTTAAAAATTGTTTTACGTATCTAATTAGTGTGATGTGTTCACCTGTCTTCTATACCTTTGCTCTAACATCATTCATTCATTTGCTATTTACTGAGTATCTACTGTGTACTAGCCAGTGGTCTAGACCCCTTGTCTTCCTGGAGCTTGTAATCTGTGGTGGGGCCTGGGGAAGGGGTGGCAGTGATGAGGAGACAGACAACAAACAAATAGACAAGTCCCAATAGAAAGAACATTCATGATATACAATATGGCTCAACTAGCTACAAGTGCAAAACTCTTGCGTGCCTAAGAGAGTGCAGGTGTTGGGTATGTTAAGAGAGGGGAAGGGGCATCTGGGAAGCTCAGTCAGTTAAGTGTCCGACTCTTGGTTTTGGCTCAGGTCATGATCTCAAGGCCGTGACCTCAAGCCCCACATTGGGCTCCACACTCAGTGCAGAGTTGACTGGAGATTCCCTGCCTCTCCCTCTCGTCCAGCCCCTCCCCCTGCTTTCTCAAATAAATAAATAAATAAATAAATAAATAAAATCTTAAAAAAAAAAAAAAAGGTGGGTGGGGGGGAGAGAGACAGAGAGGGAAAAGCATAAATGGGCTGGGAGATTGACCGCCATCCTGCCTGCCCACACTATGTACTCAGCTCCCCTGGAGGACAGGGAGGTCCAGCTTGCCTGGCTTAGTCTTGGACCATCCACAAGTGACTTCTTAGACCCTACTTAAGTTCTCGTCTCTCCTTTCTCCTTTCTGTCCCTTACAGGCTACTGGGCTTAAGGAGCCAAGGTACGGGTCCATTCAAGTCTTTGAGACACAATGTGGTAAAGGTCCCTGAAAGTTTCTCTAGAGAGTGATGCTACCTACAGTGCCCCCTACAATGAGGTAGGGAGTGTGAGCTGGAATAGAAACCAGTATTCTGTGTCCCCTATAAAGAAAATCTCACCATGGAAAGACATCAGCTGGACTATGTACTTTTCTTAGTGATTTACATTCTAGTGTTGGCTCTCTGTCTTGTCATAGATTGGGAACAAATAGTTTGTGGAGTTTGGGTCAAAATAGTTTGGGTCATACTTTGAGTAGCTTGCTCTAAAGCATAAATTGCAAATTACAGAACCACCTTACTGTATCCAGCCTGCAGATATGTTTTATTTGGCCTGTGCACTCTTGTCACCCTTTTAAGTGGAAAGATCTTGCATAGAATTCTACATTTCCAGTGCCTCTTAATCATGCTTTTGTTTTTCATTCCTTCAATGTGTGATGACTTGAGGTCCCATAGTCCTACATGGCAACACTCAGAGGAAACTGAGAAGTGACTAGCCCTTTTATATTGGGCATATGGCATCAGGGAACCCAAGGGATCCCTTTGACCTACTTTATTTATGTTGCCGGGCACCTAGAGGCATTTGATTTGGTGTCCCCTAAGAACCATGGGGGTTACTGAACAAGCATGATTGTAGCTCAGTGCCAGGAGGGAGAAGGACTGGCCTGGGGTGTGATTGAGAATGCTCCTCCTTTTCTTTCCTTTATTCTTGTATCCACTCATGGAGTCTTCTCTTGTATTCTCATAAAATCACTCAAAACTTGTTGTACTGAACCTGCTGAGTGATGGGATTGGGAGAGGAGAGTGGAGGAAAGGTGAATATGCATAAATCCTTTCATGCACAGCAAAGCCACAATGCCAATCTGTTGGACACTGTTTTTCCAGGAACCTGGGAGCCATTAAATCTACAGACCTGAGAACAAACCAGTGAAGGCTAAGAGGGTGTCTCAGAAGCCCGGCCCTGTGTACCACTGCTAACTGCTCAGTGATAAATTACTGTTAACCTTCCCGAGAGAGGAGGTTATATCAAAGTCCTGCTTTAGAAGCTGCCTTTTGGTTTTCTAATGGTTCAATGATCTTCTTGTTACAAAGATTCTCATTTCACTGCTCCCTCTAATCCTTACATATTTTGCAAAATGGTTTTGATCTGACTTCTCTGAAAGCACACACTAGTCTCCAGTTTTAGTCAGATTTCTCGATGCCAGATTTTCATTGGTTTAAAGCCTTGAATATATTTTCTCGTGCTGTACTAAATGCACTAATTGAAATTGGGAATTATGAGAGAGTACTTATGATGTGTAAGACTTAGTTTTTAGTAAGCCTTCAGTTAGCCAGACTTGGGTAAAGTTCTGGAAACCACTGTGATGTTCTAAAACAGAAACCCTGCCTGGCCAGTTCCCATGACCACATAACCAGCCCTTTGCTTGGTGCCTTCTGAGATTTGTTTGCATTTTGTTTTATTTTTACTTATTAATTTAGTATAAAATAGCATAAGATCTTATGGCTCCTGAGCTGAAAGTCTAAAAGTCAGTTGAATTTAGAATTTTAAGCAAAGTGTGATGGGTGAGAGAATATAAGAAGAATGTAAGTGTATAAATGAAAAATAAGGGATTTTCACTAAATGAAATATTCTAAGTATAAATAGAATATAGAAATGTTGATGAGACACATAATAAAGGCAGAATCAAAGTTGAGTTTATTAAATACTTAAAAGATGGTGGCTTGACTGAAGATAGTAGGTCCCATTGCTGTCAGCATGACCATATTTTATGGGCACAAAGACCGTGCAGTGTTTCTTTGTCTCACCAACATCAGTGCAATTTATTAAACACCTTCTTTGTGCAAAGTTTATATTTATTACTTCTTTGGTTCACCTACTAAAAGGGACAGATAGTACCTGGATGAGCCCCAGCCCTTAGTTTGGTTCTTTCTGAAGTCCCACCCTTTCCTATATCCATATGTTCTGTAATGTGACTGTAGCTCTGCCCATGAAGAGGTGTAATTGTCTTCCTCTACTCGGAATCCAGGTGACTTTATGATTGCTTTGGTCAGTAGAAAGCAGGCAGAAGTGACAGTGGCCTCAAGCAGAAGTTCAAAGGCTAGGCCTAGTATGCTTGCTTTTTCTCTCTGAACTCAACTATAACCATGAGAATAAGCCTGGTTGGCTGGAGGGTGAGAGGACTTGTAGGGTGGAGCTGAGTAAGCCCATCCGGGCAGCCAGGCTCCCAGGTAAGCTGAAGAGTCTTAGCCAAGATCCGAAAATGTTCCTCGCTGGCTTGAAGCTGACTACAGATGCATGAGTGAATTTCATTGAACGCAGCTGAGGCTAGAGCCATCCAGCTGATGTTAGTCTTATGAATAATAAGTGGTTGTTGTTTTCTGTGTTTTGTGTTTCTTTGTCACAGAGCATAGTTATGGCAATGGAAAAGTGATACAAAGGCTGTGTATTAGTCAGCTCTGGCTACAATAAAGCTGTATAACAACAACTCCCAACTCTTACTGGTTTACAATATTTCTTTTTTGTTTTTATTTCCCTTACAGATACTGGGTTGGCTTCTTCCAGCTGAGGGTAGGATTCAGGACTGTTCCATGTGTCCCTCATCTAGGGTTAAGGGCTACCCTGGTCAGGGTTTTCTCAACAGATGGCAGAAACACAAGAGTCATGCTAAAATATGTGAGCAGATTTAAAGTCTTTGTTCACTTCCTGTCCACCAACATTTTATTCAGTGAAGGAAGTCGCATGGCCACGCCACAAGTCAGTGTGGTGGTGTGTAGTCTACCTCTACTGTGGGAGGCCCAGCAGAGTCCAAAGGCAAGGGAATGATGTGTAACCCTATTATAGGAAGGAAATGAAGAATTAGGAGTAATATTTGACCACAGGGAGAGCTGTTTAGAAGGCAAAATGGGGGAAAACTCTTTTTCTGAAATACTTGATGGAACTCATTAATGCAGTAAAGAGTTTGTTGCCAAAAAAAGCCAAAACAGCCTATTAAAGACCTGTGGCAGTTGATATGCTGGGATGAATATGGAGTTACTATTCTTGAAACCTATATTATTTGGAGTAGGCATATGCCACAGATGTTCTCATTTTTTTGTTCAACTCACCTGTCAGTTCCTCTTTATGTTCGCTACATTTGGAGGTTATATGATATTTTTCCTGCCCTTGGTTTTATAACTTTATCTACTTCCCTTTTAGTAAGGTTCCCTTGGGTTTACAGTGTTGTAGAAATAGGAAAAAAACCTTATAGAAATAGTTTTTAGTTTGAGCTATAAAATGAGTTGAAACAAATAAAAAAGAGAATAAATTCATTTTATTATAGAAATGCAGGACTCTGCCTCGCACATAATAGGTGACACAGAAAAGTGCTTGAAATGCCCTGTTATATATTGTATGTCACCTGTATTATATATGTCATATTCTTCTCTGAGAGTTTTAGAATCTAGACATTGTTTTTTTGTGGTTGACTGTTAACATAGCTTCTTTCTTTGATAGGTCTTCCCTTGAATGCTGCCACTTTATTATTTAGGAAGTATGACAGTCACAAAATACTTTTTCTTTGTTAAAAATGATCATATACCACTATCTCAGTATCTATAAGCATTTATCAGAAAAATTGATTTGAAATAACATACTAAAAAATGTGAAGTATGGTGCTATTTTTGGTTGGTTTGCCCTGTGAATTTGTCTTTTAAAGGTGACTTCTGCCTGTCTGTCTGTGTCAAGTGTGTTGAAGTCCCTCAGGCAGGAGCACATGTGGTCGGGAGAGGGCCAGGACCCTTTCCAGAATAATTCTCCACCTCCCTGTCTTCTCTGAATCAACCCCTCTTTCCTGTCTCCGTCCTCACATCTGAGAACGTATGATGCCAGGGAAGAAGTCTGTTGTGTCCCTCCAGAGCAATCAGTGTCAGCGGAGTCCAGGGGAAAGAAAGCAGGAGATGCAGGCAGAAAGGCACTCAGGGATGGGCCAGTAGTGTAGAGACCAGCATCCAAGGAAGATGGAAGCAGGCCCAGGCAAGTTTGAAAGTGGAGGAGCTAGAGACCTGCCGGCTGAGCTGAAATGCTCCTGTTGAGATCCCGCCGATGGGACTTTCTAGCTTCAGAATACTCATTTTTGGTCATCCACCATACTTCACTGTCCTGCCCCATATTCTGTGTTTGGTTGCGCATGTGTGCCAAGTGAAATTCTTCTTGAGATTCTTTGTGTTTAATGTTTCATCAACCCTGCCCCCCAAACACCTTGTAGATGGAATGAAGAGAGAATTCACTAAAGGGAGAAAAGGGTAGTAGAAGCAAATTCTCCACTGAGTATTTCCATGGAGTTAAAGAATGCTAGAGCTGAAAGGAACCTTGAAACTGTACTAGCCAGCCTCTCATTTTGTAGATGAGACCGAGGTCTGAAGAAGTAAAGTGACTGGCTCTCGGTAATTTGGATGCCAGAGCCAGTAGCGAACCCGGGCTCTTGACCCCAGGGCTGGTGCTCCTGACCCCAAACTTCCTTTCTGCCTGGCCCCCTTGAACCAGTGAACAAGGATTTCTGGGCAAGGAGAAATCCAGGAAGTGTCACAGTTACTTTCTGTGGCGTCAGCGGGGTTAACGAATCCTTTCAACATGCAGTCGTTTTAGTGTGCCTATTCAGCTCTTCATTTAACAATATTTAATAATGTCTATTGTAAGTTCCGTATATTATACAGTAAGCACACAGGGCCAATAATATTTTATGCATTCTCATCAAGAGTGAAATTGTAAGGGCCATAAATGGCCTGATGGAGGAGGATGATGAGCATGGCGGCTCACAAATCACGTTTACTCGGCTGAAAGAGCTGAGTGACTGTGGACATGAATTCTTCCTGTTTGACAGGCCCACAGGGAGCCACCTGGCAGCTGGGCAGAACATAGGAAGACATCTACCATTCATGTTTTGTTCGGGTCAGAGGATGATGGTAGCGAAGGAATGGTTGCCCTTGCTGCACATTAATCTTTATTGCTCGCACGTTTGGAGTATTAATAGTAAACGTTGAGTACTTACTGAGTGCAGGACACTGTGCTGAGTACTTTTAATTAATTAACTCAGTCATTCATTCCATTTTATCCACTGATTCATTCACTCGTTCATGCATTCAGCCATTGTTTTTTGAGTGCCTGCTGTGTGCCAGGTCCTATTATTTTGTTTTATTTTATTTTATTCCTCACAGTAGCCTTAGGATATAGGTACAGATGCGTATTCCTCATTTCCATCCAGCAAAGGCAACTGTCTTACAGAGATTATGTAAAATGTCCCTAAGTCACACAGCTATGTAGTGTGTAAGTCAGGATTTAAACCAAACAGGCTGAGTTTTTAACCCCTAGCTATGCAGCCTCCCCCACCATCAGAAAGTCTCTAAACATAACACAGAATAGGAAAAGTCTGATTATACTTTGTTTAGCCAAGGCTAGTCTTGGGTGTGAGTGGAGTTAGGAGTTACCCGTGGTGGTACAATTCGTAATTCTTGGGAGAATCCCATGTCCATATAGTTTGCACTTAGTGCTCCATAGTGCCTGAATTCCACAAATAAAAATGCTTTATTTTACAGTATTACACTGATGACATCTAAGAGTAAATACAGTATCTATCCTAAATTCGGACTTTTTACTAAGCTTATAGCTGCATTTCCAGAAGTTTTCTAGATGTTTCATAGGCATCTTGCATTCTAAAACCAAACCTCCTCCCTCATTTGTTAATGCAAATGAGAACAATGAGGTAGATAGCACTTCAGACCTACCAGGATGTCTAGAATAAAAAAGTCAGACAATAACAAGTGTTGGTGAGGATATGGAAAAATTAGAACCCCCCCCCATACATTACTGGGGGATGGAAAATGCTGCAGCTACTTTGGAAATGAGTATGGCATTTCCTCAAAAGGTTCAAT
Organism: Mustela nigripes; assembly: GCF_022355385.1. Lineage (NCBI taxonomy): Eukaryota > Metazoa > Chordata > Mammalia > Carnivora > Mustelidae > Mustela > Mustela nigripes. The sequence goes on along the minus strand of NC_081564.1, from coordinate 77,072,936 downwards.
GTAGAGTTGTTCTATACCCCAACAATTCCACTCCTGGGCATAGTCGTAAGAGAATTTAAAACCTACGTCCACACAAAAACCTGTACCTGAATGTTTATATTCATAACAGTATTATTCAGAATAGCCCAAAGGTGGAAACAGCTCAACTGTTGGTCAACTGATTGTGGGGGAAGCTGTTATATATCCATACAATGGAATGTTATTCAGCAGTAAGATGGTGGGAAGTACTAATACAGGCTACAGCAGGGGTGAACCTTGAAAACATTATGCTAAGTGAAAGAAGACAGACACAAAAGACTATATATTATATGATTCCATTTATACGAAGTGTCCAGTATAGGCAAGTCTACAAATACAGAAAGTAGATTAGCACTTGTTCAGGCCGGTGTCTGAGGTGTGTGGGGATAGGGAGTCTTGGCTAATGTGTATGGAGTCTCTTTGGGGGGTGTTTAAAATGTCCCAGAATTCACTGTGGTGATGGTTGCACAGCTCTGTGAATATGTTAAAAACCACTGAACTGTCCACTTTAAATGGGGGAATTACATGGTATGTGAATGTATCTCAATAAAGCTGTTATATAGATCTTAAAAAACTGAGCTTGTTCCACCTACCCACGCCCCACGGCAGGGTAATAGCATCCCTGCTGCTTTCCTGGGCTCCACTGTGGATTCTTTGCAAGGGCGAGCTTCCTGTTCATACTTGTCCACCTGCATCCAGTGTCATGCCTGGGCCAGATCTGACCCACTTTACGAGGTGAATTATCCTGGGGAGGGCAGTAGCATTTTCCTGCATGCCGAGGAGAACCTGGACAGGTGGAGACCCCCAGGAACCTAGGAGAAATGGGGACATTGAAAGGAGGGAAAAGAGCAGGCTTTGGACTAATGGGAGGTACTGAAGTCATCCTGCCCACATCTCAGTTTTGTCTGTGGTTGGCCCGGATGTGGTACACAGTAGGACCATGAGAGGCCACAGAGTATCTTGGGAAGAAGGACAGCTTTGCTCAAGGTCCTAGAGATAGTAAATGCTGATGCCGGGCTGTGAACCCATCTGGGGGGTTTGAGTAATTATCTACCCTCTTTGAGTCTCTCAATTTCCTATCTGTAGAAAAAAGATAGTGACACTTGTAAGAATTGTGAATACTTAATGAGAATGTATAAAAAGTTGTCTGTAATATGGTAAGAGGGCTTTGTTGTTGTTTCTGTATTATTATTTTGACTTTTAGTCCTGTTCTCAGGCCCTGTCTCAGTAAAGGGGTAAACATAGGACCTCAGTTGTGTTTTCTTTCTCATTCCTTAATTGTGGACATGTAAGAGAAAGTATTAGTGAAAGAACTGTGGGATATATAAACAATGGGATGAATTCAGTAACTGATTACTTTATGGGTCAAAATGTCTTCATATGTCATGATTTTCATTTGTGTCCTCAATCCTTTTCATCAGTCTTAGCTCAGTAATGAGTGAGCTGCGGGAGGAAACTGCATGGCACCGAAGACTGAGAAGGCAGGGTCTGAACCTGGTCCTTGGGCTGCCCAGTGATTGTCCCCAGAGAGCGCCAGGCCAAGTCCCAAGACAAGTGGCTGAGGGTGGGGCTTTCATGCCAGTCTGCCACCTGCTAGCTGTGTGGGCCCTTGGTTGGTGACGTAACTTCTCCTGGCCTCGGTATCCCTGTGTGTGAGACTCAGGTCATCATAGTAGCCCCCATCATAGGTGTCTGGGAGATGAAGTGAGGACGCTTCATGTGGGGATGATGTGAAACACTTCGAACTGTCTGGTACCTAGTAAGCCCTTCATAGATGTGCTTCATGCTGAGGGGTCCTTTGAAGACCCTTTCTCCACATAGCTTGTAACTGAATGTAGAGTTTCATACCATATTTTTTAGCAATTTACCTTCAAATCAGTTCAGCAGGTCTTTATCATTGCCTAGTACGCCAGGGATGTGCTAGCTGTCCCTGTTGGGGACTTCTAACAGATGAAGTGAACCAGTTAACTGACAGGAAGATTTCTTTCATTGAGGCTCCTTTCATGGATTCATACACATGGTTTTTTAATATACAGAATGCAATATGAAAATATATTCAGAAACATGCAGACTACTTATGAAATGTACTCGTAGTGCAGAGGACTATTAACTCTTATGTTGGAACCCTGGAAGAGCACACATATATACCTGTGTCCCCAAATAATTAGCCTGTCCAGACTCTTCTCTAAGGAAAATCTGGTCAAATACTAAGGAACTCAATACCTTCTCTTTGTGTTGAATCAATTCCACCCCTGAATTTGTTTCAGGGTTCCATTTTCTAAGAGTAAATAGAAATTACATTTCTCTACTGTTTTCTGATTTCTTGTTTCTCAATTATGAAAGCTAATATAGGCCGAACCTCTGCTCTTGGACAGCACGAACAACAACTTGCCAGGGCACCAAAAAACCATATTCCCCCAGATAGAACAACAAAAGCAAAGAGGCAATTCCTCAAATCAAATGATAGGAAGACCACCCTAAATTCTTACTTTGGGGATCAATGCTAGCGCACGTTGTTCTTTGGAGCTCATTTGGCCTCTTTGGAGCTCAGTGCTGGCCCTGAAGCAGCATCTGGTTTCAGGGGCTGAAGCTCACGAGAGTGAGGGGCCACCAGGGATACCACTGGCCCTGCCTTTCTGCCATGTGAAGTGGCCCTGTTTTCCTGTAAAAGTCAAAGAATAGTGGTAATTCATGGGGAAATGATATTGTCAGGGAGTTTCTAAAGTAATGGTAATGTATCGTGTTCAATAATTATTTTTTAACGTATACTTTTCCTCATGATATTTCACTTATGTATTTGTTTTAGAGAGAGACAGAGCACACATGTGAGCATGGGCTGGGGTGGGGAGGGCCGGGGTTAGAGGGAGAAGAAGAATCTCAAGTAGACTCCCCGCTGAGCTGAGCACAGAGCTCAATGCAGGACTTGATCTCTTGACCCTGAGATCATGACCTGAGCCCAAACCAAGAGTCAGGCTGGCTCGGAGTACCCCGGGTGCCTCCCTCATTATATTTCAAAATAAAATGCAGCACAAAGAAATAAATGCCCAGAATGAGAACATAGACCTATATTTAGTCACAGATTTCCATGTTCTGTTGACCAAAACTCCAGGGTACCAAATTTGGAATGTTGGTTTGATCTCATGTTTGACTAAACATGTTATTATTAGTAAGACCTACCATTTATTCAGCACCTGTTCTATTTTTGGTACTGTTTTAAGTGACTTACATATATTGTCTTTTCTCCTGACATTAATAATAATATGATATATTTTAATATTAGATACTATACTATTTATCTTTATTTTACAGATGTGGAAACTGAGGCTTAGGTTAAGTAAGTTATTCAAGGTCACATGCTCAGTATGTGTGAGAGCTGGGATGCTCTGGACTTCAACAGTGCTTTTGCACATTGGTAGATTTCCCCTAGCAGATACAGGCAAACATACATAAAAATGTTAGTAGTTGTTTTCTATGGATGTGGAATTTTTTTTCTTTCTTACTTGTATTTTCTAATTTTCTTCAGTGAGCTTAATTTGCATAATAAATAAAGGGGGGAGGAAATTGAACCATAAACAACTTCCTTTTTGTCAAAACGAAAAAAGGAGATGGAGAAAGGAAAGAAGGGAAAGTAAGAAAAGGAAGAAAATGGAAGAGAGAGGAAGGCAAGAGGGGGGAAGGAAGGAGGGAAGGAGGGATGAGGAGAAAAGATGTCTTCCTAAGGCGGCTGGAAGAGCTGTGTGTCCACAGCTCTTGTACCCTCATGCCTCATTTTGGGCATGGCATTGAATGCAATCCAACGCAGAGGACAGGAGCAGAGGAAACTGTCTTTCAAAACACAAGAGCGTGGGAAAGGGACCTGCACGCTTTAGAACAGTGTTCTTGCCAGCATGGGAAGTTGGGGATTGCAGTATGAAATGAGTTTTAATTTATATTGAGATCATATCTTTCTTAAAGTGTAGTTGAAGTAGAAGACTATGAGCTACCAAAAACTTGACCCATTTAATTGTCAAGGTATGTGTTGGACACCAGCAGCAGGGGATGAGTAAGGATTAGCAGCTGGAGGTGGCAATTAGTGGGAGAACACAACGTGAGGGCAGCAGTGGGACGTAGGACGGTGACCATACAGTTTATCTTTTGAAATTAAAAATGTTCTTATTAATCATTATCTGGAATAGCAGACATAAATTGTTCCCTGACAAACTGGGAAGTTTGATCACCCTAGAGAGTACAGATAAATCAGAAGAATCAAGAAGCTACAAAATCCAGATAAAGGACATGACTATGAGAAGCAAAGACAAACGTTTTTGCAAGGCCAGCCTCGTTAGTAATCAAAGAAATTAAAATTACAACAACAAAAATGTTTTCTTTCACTTTGCAAGATGGCAAAAATCATTTAGAAAAAATAGAGCTACTATTTATTGAACTCCATGTACTTTCTATGCCTTTCCCCCCTAAGTTTAATAAAGTTTTTTATTTTAAAATAGGTTTATATTTATAGAAAAGGAAATATATATATATATATATCATATATATATATATATATATATCATATAAAGGAAAAATATAGGATTATTACAGAGAGTTCTCATATACCCTGTGTTCAGTTTCCTTTTACATGACTGTGGAACATTTGTCACAGCTAATGAACCAGTATTGATACATTGTTTTTAACTGAAGTCTGTACTTTCTTTGGGATTCCTTAGTTTTTACCTAATGTCCTTTTCCATTCATGCTGACACATTACATCTAGTCAGCATATCTCCTTAGTTTCTCACACTTCATAGTTTTTGATGACGCTGACAATTTTGAGTCCTGGTGAGGTATTTCGTAGAATGTTCTTCAATTTGGGTTTGTCTGATGTTTTCCTTATGGTTGGACAAGAGTTACGGGCTTTAGGGAAGAAGACCACAGAGGTTAAGGTCTCATCCAGGCATATCCAGGATGCCTACGATCAACATGGTTTATCACTGTTGATGTCAGCCTGGGTCAGTTGGTAGTATTGTCAGGTCTCTCCACTGTAAGTAACTCTTTTCCTCCCCTTTCCATACTCTACTATTGGGAAGGAAGTTACTGTGCGGCCCACACTGAAGGAGTGGGGAATTACGTCCCACCTCATTGAGGGTGGTGAATCTACATAATTATTTGGAGGACTGCACAGGGACTGTCTCTTCTCTCTCATTTAATTATTTATTTAATCATTGATTTATGTTAGTATCGACTTACGGATATTTATGTTATACTTTGAGATACTTTGTTATAATCCAGTATTATGTTATTTATTTTGTCAGCCAAATAGTCCCAGCTTTCTTTCAGGTTGGCACCTATAACTGTGGCAGGCTCCCATTGTTTTTTTTTTTGTTTTGTTTTGTTTTTAAAGATTTTCATTTATTTTTTGACACAGAGACTACAAATAGGCAGAGAGGCAAGTGGAGAGAGGAGGAAGCAGGCTCCCTGCTGAGCAGAGAGCCCAATATGGGGCTCGATCCCAGGACCCTGGGATCATGACCCGAGCGGAAGGCAGAGGCTTAACCCAGTGAGCCACCCACGTGCCCCCCCCCCCCCCCGTCACTTGTTTTTTGAGCACACTTACTTTCTGGCGCTGTTAAGATGATCCTTGCTCCACTTGTATATTCAGTGCCCCAGTCCCAGAATCAGCCATTTTCCCAAGAAGCCCTGGTTCCTTTTCCTGGAGAATGGTATTAGAAACCAAGATCTTGGCCCTAGGTGTGCTTGTTGCTACTGGGTGGTGTTACTTCTAGGCCCTCTTAGGGAACAGTGTCAGGAAATATTATGTATATGTACTACCACACTTGTACCTGTATATTGATACTGTTTTTCTGTCTGTATCTGTGTCTGTATTAAGCTAAACATGAGCTCATCCTTATAAGTGCTCCTCATCCAGTACTGCGTGGTTCATTCTAGCTTCTTACTTTGCTTATCTGAAACCTGTCATTCCAACGGTGAGACGTTTCCACCACCCACCATACATTTCCTTAACTCAGTTTTGGTGAGGGTGCTGGAAAATTGACACTGTTGAGGTTTGGTAGGAGCGTTGGTACATCCTTTGTGGAAAGCGCTTAGGTAGAATAAGTCAAAAACCCTTAAAGTATCAGCGGTTCAAAGGTCAGAGTATCAGTTCAGCTGCCAATCAAGAAGGACACAGGCAAGGAAAGTAGGAGTGGCTTCCCAGGTGGGAGGAGGGTGGCAGCGCGGGGAGGCAGAACACAGACTCCAATCCACAGGCTTCATTTCCCGCGCACGCAGGTGAGAGCCAACATTTCTGATCATCTGCAGATCTGCCTTCTGATCTGTAGCTCATGGTAATAAGCGGAATATGTGATGGGTGAATGCAGCAAATTCAGTTCTTCCTCAGGGATGTTTTCAAAAGGGATTTATTCATGGTTTACCTCTGTAAGGAGCTTTCTGGTGGTTGTTGAGAACCCTTTTTATATGCCCAGCAGTACTGAGAATTAAAGATAAAATGATATACGACTATTCACAGAGTTTACAACCTAGATACTGTGAGATTATTTTATTTTATCTTATCTTACTTAATTAAATCAATTAATTAATTAATTAATTAATTTTATTTGAGAGGGAGAAAGAGGGGAGGGAAGGACAGAGGGAGAGAGAATCTTAGGCAGGCTCCATGCCCAGTATGGGTGCTAACTTGGGACTTGATCTCACGACCCTGAAATCACAACCTGATCTGAAATCAAGAGTCAGATGCTTAAAAACCGACTGAGCCACCCAGGTGCCCCAGATACTGTGAGATTTATGTCTTTGTGATCAACCTGAAAAACAACTCAGGAATTTTTGTTAAAAGAAAAAGAAAAGAAAAAAAAAAAGACATCTGGGGGTAAACCTAGAGCCAAATGTTTTCCTACCATTACTGAACCCCTCCTGGTGCCCTGTGTTGTCACAGCCTCTGTGCCGGTCACCTCTGAGGTGGCAGCTTCCTCACAGTTACAAGTGTGGTATGTGACCCAAACACAGACACCAGAGCAGAGGCTATAGGCTGTTTTTCAGAGTATCAACTACAAAGGGACAGAAGTCTGTTGAAGTAAAAGAGAGAAGGGTAACTAATTCCAAACAGGAAATAACTGTAAACTATCATTGTTTATCTGAGAAGGGATTGGTGAGGAATTACTTCTCAGAATGAATCCCCCAAGCCTCTCTCTGCTCTCTTAATTCGATAGTCTTCTCGAAGACTGAAGAATTGCTGGGATGGTCAATTCTTCAGTGCTAGGGAGAATGGGGGGTGGGGTGGGTGGAGAGACTGTCCAGGGGCACTGGAGAGAAGAGGAGGGAAGAGCACTTTGAGCTTCTTCCAGGTGGTTTGGGGAAGATAAATCAAATTTGGAGAAAGCTATAAAAAATTTAATTAAGTTGTGGCTGCATCGGGAGAACAGGATTTCCCTTCAAAGCGGAAGTCGCAGGAGATGTTCAGTTGGCTGGCTCTATTCGAACAACAAACATACTAACTATAATTATTTGGAGGCTATAAACAGCTGGAAGGGCATCTGAAAGCCAGTTTTACCTGAAGTAGAACCACTGAGGGAGGAAATACGGGTGTAAGGTATAGAAGGTATCCTGCAGAACCCCCAGATGTAGTCCCACTCTCACCGTTCAGTCATGGTTTGTGTTTGGAAGGAGAACAGTGAGCAACACAAGTCAAAAAATGTGAATTAGCATTTAAAAAAATGTGGTGCATCATGTTTTCCAGAAAGTTCCCTTGTTTGCCCATGTGTTGGAAAGAAGTCACTCACTCATGATTCTCTGCACACCTCCAGTACCTCTCAGAGATTCAGATAAAATCCCCATCACCACCCAGATTCCTATATAACATTCTCCACTGATCCCTGCACCAAGATAACATTACTAGATGTGGGGTTTTGCAGACTTGCTGAGGTTGGGAATCCTGTGGCACAGATAAGTGGAGATCATTTAAAGAAAAGGGGAGGGGCTTACTTTTGAGCCACAGGCATATTCTTGAACAGGTATTCTAGCTTAAACCTGCATCAACCATGTCTGGAGGACGGGTGGATGGTGCCTTTGTGGGTCCACGTTACTGGAAAGAACTAAGGGGAATGTGAGGACTTCATCCTGCAGGGAGAGGTGAAATGTGGATCTCAGCCTTGGGCTAGTGTCCAAGAGTTGTGGTGATTCTGTGTAGAATTCCTGTGTCCTTCCAACCACAGCTGTTTGAACTAAGGCCCAAGTTCTGGGCAAGGGAAAGGAGGCAAGCACAATGGAAGAACAGTGGAAGTTAGGAGATTTGAGATATTGAGATGGAAGGCATCAGCCTGATGGTGTTCGTCTTTGGTGAAGGGCCTGCCTGTAGACCCTACCCTATAGCAGGACCTCAGTATCGAGTGCAGGAGACTCTAGTGGCCATCGCTTGCTGAACTATCCCTTACTTACATGCAACGCACAAGGCATCATCACAGCGAACCAGATCCTGGTCATAGGGAGAAAAAGGCCCTTGATGTGCCAGGGTGTCAAGAGGATTAGCTACAGGGTACTCTCGGATATCTGGGGCCTCGCAGACCTCGTCGGTAGTAGTGTTAAGGAGAAAGAGCCAGAGTTGCTGTAGTATAGAGAAGGCTGGAGCCAACTGATGCTCTTACTGGATTGGAAATTCCATTTTTATATCCCCTGACACTTCCCCATCCTAAACTCACCTGGTGAAAAGGAGGACTTGAGAAGGAAAGCTCTTACGGTTTTAAACATCTTCAACACTTGGGGCAGTCTTGTATCACCTGGGATATGTTTTTTGTCTTCCCTTCTAGAGTCTAAGTTCACAGAGGGGCTGTATCTTTATCCTTACGTCCTCCACATCTGAATGAACCCCAGAAACAAAGCACGAGCTCAGCAATTGCTTGTAAATGAGTGGAGGATATCTAACCTAAAGCAGGCACTGTGTTCGGTGCTTTATTAAGGTTGAATTTTAACCTCTAGTGAAATCAAGTTTTTGTAGAGAAGGGGGACACCTGGACAGCTTTGCAAAATTTTCCTTTCACAACCACAGAGCTGGAGTTTAGAGACCATCAGTCTAGGATTAAACACAGTGTGGTCGATGGACACATCCTGTGTTGTGGATTGTTCCTTGTTTTACAGTAAGTACGGAGATGGAAAGCATTTGGAAACCTTTGAGGTATTTGACATTGCAGAAACATCTAGGCCTGGGATCATTTTTTTAGTACTTCCTATTTGTAACAGTATTACGATAGTATTGGTTTATGAAGAGTTGGAAATGAAAGAAACCGAAAGGTCTGTCTTTTTTTCCCATCTGAAGTTATACATTTATAGTTTAGTTCTCTCCCTTTTCAAAGAGGCAAGGTGATACAGACATGGGCCCTGGAGGTAGGTGACCCAGGTGGGAATCTGGTTCTTCTGCTTTCTGGATGGGTGACCTTGGGAAGATTACTTAATCCCTGTTCCTCAGTTTCTTCTGTAAAAATGGGCTATGATGATGATGGAATTTTTTATACCTATGTCCTGAGGTGGTTGGGACCGTAAAGAGTCCACACACATAGAGCAGAGAGAACAAGGCCTGCCATGTGTGAATATTGCACGGTTACTGGCCACTGCTCTTCTTACAGGTGAAAGGCAGACCCGGAGAAGTGGTGAGAGTTGCTTGTGGTTACAAGGCTACTCCAAGAGAGACCTGGATCCCCAGATATCTCAACAGACTCTATGTTCTCACTCTTTTCCTCTTTTTATCCCAAATCTCTCCTTCCCAGCAATGATCACACTCTCTGAATTCTTGCGTGCTTGTTTCCGACTCTGCTCTGCTCCCCTCATTTGCTCTGTGCCCTCTTCACACTGTTTACTGTAAAACAGGTTGGCCTCATTGTGGGCTAAGTCAGGTCCCTGCCTCCTCGACCATGACAGAATCACTGCCCTCCTGTGTTCTGGGACTTTGGTCTCTCTTTTGGAGCCATCACAGAGATGACCTGGCTGGCCGATATCCTGACAGAGCACCAACTCTGCTGCTTAACACAACAATGAGGATGTGTCACAGGAACACTGCAGCAGAGGTGAGCAGTGATTGCAGATGTTTATGAAAATGATGACTGATTTTCCTGCAAAGAAAATGAATCACATAATATGCTCCTGACGTAGGCCATTAAGTCAGTCCTTATGGGACAAGCAATATTGACCTGTCATGGAAAGAGCAGTGGGTGACAGTGGACGAGATGTTTTCATTCTCATCCAACTCTGCCCATATGAAGGAACTGGTTTACTAAGACTGGAGGTAGTCTTATTTATGTTTTGTCAAAAAACAAAACAAGAAAATAAAAAAAATGTGCTCCCTTGGCTATCTGCCAGGCTTACTAAAAAGTTCTGTATTTTGAGAAGATAAAGAACACTGTTCTCCTCTTATAATGCCTCCTCCCTCAAGGCTTTAAAAACCCATTTTCAAACCCTTTCTAAATTTCCTGTCCTTGGACCTCTTTACGCCATGTGGCATTTCTTAAAAAATGATTTAGTGAGGATTTATTACGTGCTGAGCCCCTTTTCTAAGGGCTTTATGTATGTTAACTCATTTGAGTCTCTCAACCATCCTGGGAAATACATTCTCTTTATCCCCATTTTAAGTTGGGGCAAAGAGAGACGCAGGGACTGGCAGGGCGAATGTGTTGGTGGCAGGTGTCTACAGGGTCACCTGTTTAACCGTGCATGAGGAGCAGTGAGGGAGATGCCCTTCTGCCATTCCTCTGCCCCTCAGCCACCCCTCATGCCCCTTCTCCCTCCTTCTCTGTCTCCTTCTGACCTTTCCCCTTACCTGAGAGCACAGTGTTCTACCCTCTGTTTTGTAGCGCAATGACAGGGTCATCACTAGAAGTTCCCACCACTTCCTGTCCATCTTCCTCTGCTTGAGAACAAATCTGAACAATGAAGTTGGGGAACTTGTAATACAGACCCTGATGCAAGCCTCCCTAGGACTTGGGTTTTCTCCTCATTTTTGTCTTGAGTGTTCAGTAAGATGTTTTTAGGAGGGAGGGAGAGGGAAGAAGAGAAAGGGACTGTGGAGTAATGGGAGATATTTTAGAAGCTCTGGAATCTAATTGTTAACCCCATCATTGATTAGCTTTTCGTTGCTTGAATAGAAATTGAGGTGAGAATATTGAGGAATTCCCCAAAATGGTTTGTGGCCAAGGACCAAATTCTTTTTTTTTTCTTTTTCTTTTTCTTTTATTAAAGATTGATTTATTTAGCAGAGAGAGAGAGACAGCACGAGCATGAGCAGGGGGCTGGGTAGAGGGAGAAGGAGAGAGAATCTGAAGCAGACTCCATGCTGAGTGTGGAGCCTGACACAGGGCTCATTCTCACGACCCTGATATTGTGACCTGAGCTGAAACCAAGAGTCAGGTGCTAATTGACTGTACCACCCAGACACCCCCAAGGGCCAGATTCTTGTACTATTTCTTTTACTGTTAGAAAGCGAAAATACTGACGGAAGAAGAAAAAAAATGTGACTTAAAATTACATAAGCAGCAAGTAGATTCTTATATCAGATTGGATTCCAGTAGTATTCCTGGGATCTTAAGAAGGCTCTCAAAGCAAAGGGCAAACAAAACAAAACAAACATTCAAAGACTAGATTGACTAATTTTAAACCAATACTTTTTGATGTTAAAGAAACTGAACATACAAAAGTCTAGATGGATGAGATCTCAGTAAGCTGTCTCTATATTTTGTAAGATTTCATAGTGTGATGTACACTATATTGATTGGGAAGGGCATCTTCTCTTCTTAGAGCAAATTAAGTCTGATCTGGACACAAAAAATAATCAGTGCTAATACTGCCATGCTACCCAATGCCCAGAGAAATAAGATATTTAGTAAATGTTGTACAAGATGGCAGGTGAGACTTCTGTGTCTCTAGCATACTTGTAAACATGAGTTGAAAGACCCGGGCATATACTCGAGTTTGCTTTAGAGTTATAGAGCTTGTCTTGCCTGCCATTTTTTGTTGAGTATGGGAAGACTAGGCTAAAAAGGGTATACTTGCCAGAAAACAAGAGAAAGATAAATTGGAAACAACTACAGACTTTTAGAAATGATTAGAATCTTTGAAAGTGAGATCATTATCTTGTATATATGTTATATTCCTTAATTAATTTGGGTACTTTAGGAAACAATAAAGAATTGTCAGTTTGAAAGAATTTAATGTAACATCTAGAAATGAAACATAGACAACCCATTTTCTAGCTTTGGAAGTGAAATACAGACAATTTGTGTTAGAAGAATTTTACAGGACTTCAGATTTATAGAATCAGATCACAGAGCCTTGAATTTAAGGATTTTTATGGGAAGATAGGTAGAAAAGAACAGGGACTGGGAAGTCCAAGACACATCATGATTAAACAATGGCTCTTACTGGCTAGATATTATAGTATAGCACAGATCTATTAAGTTAGAAAGAAAAATAAGAGACAATCAGTGTGGACTTAGTAGATCCTCAGATTTGTGATACATCAATTCAGGGGAGTCAGTGTATAGGGAAGACAGGGCCTTGGCCCTGGTGGGTAAAGCAGAGATCATAGAGATATGTACACATAGATTATCTCTGGTGGGATTGTACTCTCCGAAGTCACAGAATAGTGAATTCTCCACACTGAAAAGTGAGTCCTCAGACCCACTGAGAGAAGCTCAAAATGGAAGATCTGGGCTGTGTCACAAAACAGCGAGCGCTCTGATGAAGACTGTCTTGGCAGGGCTGACAAGAGGGACATTGAGGAGGCAGGGGATCTCCCAAAACTATTCTCCCCATGCTCCAGATACCTTCATCCTCTGTTGCTCTGATGCTGACCCGAGCCTGTTGACCACATCTTTCATGGTCCACTCTTCAGGTGATGCTTGGCAGGCTCAGGATTTGCCCCTGTACCTACTTCTCTGTGCAGAGCCATTGCGTATCCTCTGTGCTTGCTGATTCAGTTTGAACAGCTGCCGGACTTACTAATCCTTGGCTTACCGTTTTCCAAGTAAAATCATGATTGTCAGTTTCATAATTTTACTTAAGATGGATGCTGTGGGTAACCATTGTATGTAGTAGTCATGCTGATTGTGATGTTAGATAAGAAGAAATAGCAGGAAGCAATAAAACAAAATGATAATTATACAGTTGTATATTTAGTTAGTAAGCCAGCTATCTACCCATAAGATTTATCCCAAGCTACAAAATTAACCATTGTATTTTTCCTCTCTTTTTCTCCTGCTACTTGGAGAAAGTTAACTTGCCTAGAAGACGGTAAAGAAGAGTTGTGAATGTTTCAGAATCACAGAAAATATTTCTTTCTTTGCTAATTGTTGATGTTTAAAGACTCAGGACAATAAGCAAAAGTAATAGAGAAACACATTGCTCTCTGTACAAAAGAATTCACATCTGAATGTAGTCAAAGGCAAACTATTATAACTGTTGGAACATATTTTCCCTACTGTTTCATAGAGTTAGTCTTACGTTAAATAGATGAGTCATGGGCAGTTTTACTTATGAGTTCTGTGCTCTTTCACATTTACTAGTAATGTCTATAAAATATGGACATTTATATAAATTTTAGAAATATATTCACATTTGATATATATTTATAAATATATAAGTATTTACACATTTACTATATATTATATAAATATAACATTTAACAAATAATGTACTTTTGTTCTCATTTATAATGTATGCTACAAATAATTTCTGTTAAATCTCATGTAATCAAAAACTCACAGTGTGATGATCTTTTTTGTAGAATCTTGGCTCCCATGCTGGGTAATATTATTTCTCTGAGATGTACAAATAGTTTCAGTTTTTTAAAAATGTAATTTGCAGCTATGTAGTTTTCTTCTAATAACAGCTTCTCTCAAAAACACAGAGCAGGGGTCAACAAAAATTCCTGGCTAACTAAAAAGGAATTAGAGAAATCCTCATTAATTTCACTATTTAATTTTTGTTTTTACTTGTAGCAATATTATTTTCCCCAGTAAAACACCAATTTCTAATTCAAGAAATGATATCAAGACAGAGGAGATTGAGGTGGAGAGACAAAAAGAGAGTTTGAAAAGCCACTTTATAAAAAACCGATAGTTTTTCTTTTGATGGACAGCTGCCAACTGCTTTCCCTGCAGCTGTATCAGACATGGTCAAAAGAATATTCTGGGGACACCTGAGTGGCTCAGTTGGTTAAGCAGCTGCCTTCGGCTCAGGTCATGATCCCAGCGTCCTGGGATCGAGTCCCACATCGGGCTCCTTGCTCAGCAGGGAGCCTGCTTCTCCCTCTGCCTCTGCCTGCCATTCTGTCTGCCTGTGCAAGAATATTCTTGAAAGAGAAATGAAATATATGTTTAATTATGTCTTTAAGCTTATGTAGGAAATCACTTTTCTATCCTGCAGAACTAAAGAACTACTTGTGTTAATTTAACATTGTCCTTCATGAATTATTTTTATATTACCATGCTGATTAAGGTCATGAGTGCATGGGCCTAAAACCATGTTAATCCCAAATCAATATACCTCTTTTGTTACTTTAGATATTAGGCATAGTAAGCGTGGTAGTGTATAGATTTTTGAAAAGTGGCTTGGAAAATGAGCTCATTTTATGATAGGGACTATTGAAAATGGAATTTGTGACTATTCAGATGAAAACTACTTAAAAAAAAAAACCCAAACTCATTGACACTAAACAAATCGAACTCGATTTTTCGAATTGTCAGTTCTACAATACCATGTGCCCTTTTGATAGACTACGAGATTCAACAGTGGAAGACATTTCATCCTGATTGCCAGAGACTCATATTTACCCTTTTGGAATATGCAAATGGGATTTATGCCTCTGGTGATAATAGTGAATTTGCAAAGATAATAAGAGAGAATAATATGAATTTCATTAAGTGAAATTTATCTTCATATTCAGTAGATTAGATTACGCTACTTTTTAATGCACTGAGTTTGCTGCAGTCTTCTTGATGGGCTGTTTTTCTGCTCTGCTTCCTTTACTAACAAAAAAATTCTTGAATGTTGTCTTAGACACCATTTTGGTAGTCTCACACTGTTACTATTGATCAGATAATGCCAAACTTAATCACCTTCTGACCCTTTGTTTTTTATAGTTGGCACAGTATTAGCATGGATTATCCAATAGAAGTTTTTGGACACTCAGCAAGGTGTGTGGTGATGACGTGGAGCCAGCATTGTGGTCCCTCACTAGACTTCAGACTCGGTAAGGGGGCTATCATTTTGTTGTGTGCACCATTGCCATTCCAACCCTGGGACAGTACTTCTCACTTAGAATATGTTCCATAAATCTTTTGAAAGAATGAATAAAACAGATCAGGGCAATGCAAACTAATATCAGTTCATTTTTTGATGTTTATGTTACTAATTTGGTAGACTAGGGATACTACCCATAAAGTGTGCTTGGATGTCAGCAAGATATTTATCAATTTGTACGTGACATCTTTCAGGGGAAAGTAAGTATATGTTTGGTCACAGTTTAGTCACTTCAGAGCCTGGCCAGTGGTCACTCAAAAAATACCTGTTTAAAAAAAAAAAGAAGCCTCTGGAGAGTATAGCTGTATGGCATGCTGTGGTGCTTCTACTTAAATCTTTTTCATGGAGATGGTTGAAGACATTCATAAATAAGGTGACAGTGGGCTTCACAAAGAACACAATGGGCTGATAGAGTGGGTAGGAAGTAAAAAGATGAAACATCAAAAGAATAATGTAAATGCTTTTTAGTACCTAGGTTCAAAAACGTATAAAAAATACAGGCTGACAAAGATGTAATTTTCTAGTAGTTAAATATGTAACGTGAATTACATTTGAGATCTAGTTTGATTGCAAACTCAGTGTGAAACAACAATAAACTGATATGGTCTCTAATGTAAATGTGATTTGGGACTGCATTAATATGTATTTTACTTTGGGTCTATGGTTCATGAAACCTGATATTGTACGCATCTTGTACCCTATGTGGTGGTGGTGGCGGTGTTCTTCTTCTTTTTTAGGAGAAAATGTTCAGACCTTTTACTAAGTTCTTAATGAGAGCAGTGACTTACAAAGTGTTAAGATCTAAGTTCAGAAGATCAGTAATAGTCCTGTTTGTATACAGGTCAGGTCAAAGTATAGTTGTACCATTGTCATCAGTTCTTAGAAGTACATTTTAAGAGCAATAATGATAAATTGAAGCATCTCTAGGAGAAGTGAAAGGTCTGAAAATCATGACCTATGCAAGTAGGATTGAAGGAACTGGAGGGCTAGGCTTGGAAAGAAAAGATCGCAAAGATACTGCATGACTTAAAAAAAAAGTTTTTGGGGGTGCTTGGGTGGCTCAGTGAGTTAAAGCCTCTGCCTTCGCCTCAGGTCATGATCCCGGGTCCTGGGATGGAGCCCCGCATCGGGCTCTCTGCTCAGCAGGGAGCCTGCTTTCTCCTCTCTCTCTCTGCCTGCTTCTCTGCCTACTTGTGATCTCTGTCTGTCAAATAAATAAATAAAATCTTAAAAAGAAGTTTTTTTCTGACTGTGAAAAGCTATAAATATTGACAGTATCTGTTACTGCTGAGAATGTGAGGAAGTGGAGACCCTCATAATCTGTTAATGGATGTGAAATGCTGTGGTTGTGTGGCATGGCAGTTTGGCACGATTAATTAAATGAATGTTTATTGATAGGTAATTTAGAGATATTTTGTGCACAGGCGCATATGTGCAAAAGCACATATACAAATAAATTTATAAGGCTAAATTTTATAATTTAGAAATTTATAAGGGTATTTAGAAATTTTATTAATTGCCCCAAATTGGAAATATTCAAAGGTTTTATCATAGTTAGGTTATATCCTTGATATAACTATGGAATACCATGCAGCAATGAAAACAAAAGAGGCAGATCTTGGTTTTGATATGTAGAATATCATCAAGATTTATAAAGTGGAAAAAATAGCATGCTGAATATAATATGTACGTATTATAATTTCATTTCCCTATGTGCATAAAGAGATAAAGATCTGGAATAATTCATAATAATCTGATAATAATGCTTCCCTCTTTGGGATTCAGGGAGAGTCAGGGGGCTCCGTATTTGCATAAATTGTATTTTTTCCATAAAAATGTATTCAAGTGGTTTAAAAAATAGGAATGAGTAATAAGTGGAAGTTATAAATGAAAAAAGTGAATAAATACAATTTTAGAGGATTTATACATGGAGAAACGGTTACATTCCTTTTTCTATGGAGTTCCAGAGAGGAATCGGGGTTAGCTACATTAGGTTTATTTTAATTCTGTATATAGATATGTTTTAAAATGGAATTGGTTGTCAATTATTGGCTCCATTCTCATTGGAAGGGTTGAGACAGAGCTTAGATAACTATTATTGACTATTCCCAAGATGTTCTAAAAAGAATCATCCTATTCAATGGGGAAAGATTAGTAACATAATTTTCAATTTTATGAGTTTATGACTCTGTGGCTACCTCATATCTAAGTGCCCTTTTGCTCATATATTCCACTATTCTCGTTTAGAGTCCCTTGACTCAGCAACCCATCTCTTATAGTTTACCTCTATGATCTTACTTACTTTCATGATTTCTTTCATGCCCAACCTTTCCCAAAGTGTGGGATGCATATCAGTGGCTCAAGAGGTGGTTGTTAGTGCTGACATAAATATGACATAAATACTGATCACAGAATTCTTAAATTAGTGGGGGAAAATAGTTTTTGCCCTTCTCAGTGCTTTCGGTTGGAATCAAGGAGAAAATTGTTAACATTTTTCTAGTACTTGATACCATTCCCTTTATAACCAAGTGCAAGAAGCTTTTGAGCTTTGAACTTAAGTTATCAACCAATACCATATATATAGCTAAATAATATTTTGTTTTTCTTGAATGTGTTGTGGTTACTATCTATTTTTGGTGGCTGTAGCATGAACTGCTCATTACCTACTAAATATACATCACTTCCTTCTTCTTTATTAAAGGAATCTCTTTGTTATTGATAGTGGCAATGTGCCAGGTAAAGGCCTAGCTTTTTTTACACCTAGGTGTGGTCATGTGTCTTTGTTCTGGCCAGTGAGATAAGCAGAAATGCCATGTGTGATATCCAGGAAGGATGCTTAAAGAGTGCTTATTCATCTGAGAATTGCACACTGTGTGCCCTAGCCCCATTCTTCCGTCCTGCTTCTCCTATAGCTGAGACGGCTGGAGGAGCAGCCACTGAGCTGGACCATTAAGCAGTCTTGAGAACAACGGACTCATACTAAGAAAGACAAAGCAGAAAGATAGGATACTGCTCCCTAATTATTATTATGATGCTACTACATAGCTAAGATTGGATTTCCTATGGCTTGACTACTTTTGAATGAGAGACTTATCTGTTTAAGCTGTTGTTATTTTAGGCGGGTATATGAAGGAACACAATCCAGATGGATACAGCAAATATTACTGGTTTTTCAAATTATGTCAGTAATTCAAAATTTACTTATACAACAAATTTATTTGACTGATATGCACTGGATTCAATCTAATTTTGGAATTTATTTTTTTGAATACGTTTAACTGTTTGTGACCTCTGATACTTCATGATTTTTATTCTTTCTTCAGAGTCTTCCAGAGAGCAAAGAGAAATTTGCTATTTCTCTGTGTTTTCAAAAAATATTTACCTATTTATTTTAGAGAGAGGGCATGCACCCATGTGCAAGACTGAGTGAGGGTAGGAGCAGACGGAGGGAGTCTTCAAGCAGACTCCCTGCTGAGCATGGAGCCCTATGCAGGGCTTGATCTCATGATCCATAAGCTCCTGACCTGGGCCAAAACTAAGAGTCTGACTCAGCCACCCAATTGCCCCTACTATTTCTCTTAAATAGAAGAACACATTCAGTCTGCAGTCACTGTATGGGTCCAGCAAATCCTTTTGTAAATCTAAGATACATTATGAGATCTTAGTGACCTTGTTATTATCACTATTTTTTTTTAGATCTTAGAACATGGAGCTAATTCATCATGTGAGGAATTATTTAATTATTATTTATCAGTTATTAACTAGGCCAAAGTAGGCTAATTAGGCCAAACAGGACTGAAATAATAAGAAAACATAAGAATGATAGAACTCCCTAAATTTGAGGCCCTCAAAAGAATGATGTAATGAGTAAAAATAACCATTCTTCAGTTTTCTTATTATGTTGTCCAAAGTACTGAAAAATATTTCTTTCAAAAAATTAAAATTTTTTATTTATTAAAAATTGTTTTGTTGAGGTATAATTGGCTTATGACATTGTATGAGTTTCAAGTGTATAGCATAATGATTTGATACATATATATAGTGAATATATGCAGTGAAATGATTACCAAAATAAATCTGAGACTTCAGATTTTTACATTTTCTTTCCAAAATGGTAAGGGATGAAATAAAGGAAGCTGGTTCAAAACACAAGATGAATCCAAAGATAAATGCAAGGAGGCAGAGAGCAGCACTCTGGTCTTGAGTGATGATGGCGAAATGGATCATGTAAGCCACATTTGAGATTACGAGTTTTCAGATGGAGATGTCTATCTTGTTTTTTCAAACTTGAAAAGCTAGTTTGATGAGAGAACAATATATCTCTAAGGATACATGAAAAAATACAGCATTCTTACTCCGTTTGTCGTTCAACCAGGAGGGACTTCGATATACTGAGATTTTGTGACAAGACTCATAAAAAGGATGTGTTCTGGTACTATTTCAACATTTATGATGCTTGTGTATTAAAATTCACTTGTTTGAGGTTTGCTGTGTTTAAATTTTTATGAAATTTTAAATCAAGTTTTTCATTATCTCTTTATTATTCTGTAAGTTTTTTGTAAAATGACTTAAAATACAAAATATTAAAAGGCCTATTTGACTCAGATGATAAATGATGCTATTTTTCCTGGTGTACTTAGGGTTAAGTAGAAATAGGTAGTTAGATGATAAATACTAAGTTCATAAAAATACAAGTTAATCAAAATGCTTGAATATAGCAAAAAAAATCACAAAAGAGATTGTTATATATATAGTTTGGGAAACAACACATCAAAACAATTTTCTTTATTTGGATTTGACTTGTTAAATGATGTTTTTGTACACTTGTTGGTATTTTTCCTCTTAAAATTTTTATACAGTGAAGAGTTACTGTTTAATGAGTATGGAGTTTTAGTTTGGGAAGAAGAAAAAGTTCTGGAGATGGAAGGTGGTGATATTTGCCTAACAATGTGAATGTATCTAATGCTGCTGAGGAGTAGGTATAGAGATAGTTAAAATGTGTTACTTAAATTAAAAAACTAAAACTTAAATTAAAAATTTTAATTGAATTAAAACACAAATTGCCTTTAGCAGAATGCTTTCCCTAATGACTGCTTTCATTCTTACTCATGCCTTTATTTTGGGTGTTCTACATGTTTTTGGACAGAATTGCTTTTCTATGGATATTGTACTAGATGGATATGCTCCTAAAAGAAGCAGATAGAGCATACAGAATCCTAAATCACTCATTTGACACTTTTATACAATGGAGCCTATATCAATTTGAGCACAGTATATTATATTATTTTCAATTAATACCAATCTATAATTAATATCTAACTAAGCTAGCAAATGATTAAGTACTCCGATTCCTAGAGTTCATTTGGAGCTACTGTTTTATATAATGTGAGGGTCATATGTAGACTCACAACGTGAGGGTCATATAGGGCTGCGATGAATTGATTTCATGGGGGCCTTCCTTTGTGTTTCTCCAGTTTCTCAGTCAAGCTGCATGTAACAAGATTCTGAATTCTTACACTTGACTGTTCAGTATCCAAGACCCACTGGGGTCCCAGGGTTGCATCAGTTCCTTACTTGTCTGTTTTCCCACTGGCTTAATTGCTTTCCACACTATCCATATTACCATCACACCTACCTCTGATAATGTTTTATTTTTCAGTTTCCAGAATTCGATGGAGGGACCATGAAGTCCACAAGAAGGCTCATTTATAAGAATTCGAATAAAGACAGATTTTATTGTCTCATGTCAGGAGGTATGAGAACAACAGAGCTCAGAGGGAGATAAAACCATGTCTACATCAAAACTAAGTTTCTCTTGATCTGCTGAGGCTTATTATGAGCAAGTTTCCTGATAAACTGATTTTCTTAAATATATGGCATTATGCTAAGATGTATGGAGTTTGCATAATGAACTGTGACACAGGAAAAGTGTTTTATATGTTCCCTTGAAATTTCTTTCTATTTGTATGCTTAATGTTACTGTCACATTTCTAAGTAGGCTCTAGTTTTTCCTAGGAAATTGAGATGCTTTTGTGCTCTATTCATTGCAGGGATTTTCCTGCAATTAAAAAAAAAAAAATGTTTCCACCAATGGGGTCCTTTCAGAACACCTACAGAGGATATAAAAAATATATTGTAGTGCATTGTATTGATGTCAACAGAACTGTGTGTTTTCACCCTGGTGTGATGTCAGAACAATGCAGTGCATCTTTCACTGTGCCAACTCACTGGAATAAAAGACCCATTCAGAGAGAAACCCTTGGATGGTCACAGTTTTTAGGAGTTTTTATGCATGGCCACACAAGCTTATAACTTTAAATTTTTTCTTACAATGCATTATATTCTCTTCCCATCGCAGCTGAGCTTTCATACTGAAAAGTGAATATTTTTATATATAGCAGCTGAAAAATGTATCCATTCTTTGGTTAAAAAAATAAAAAATAAACACTTTTGTGGAATGATTCTATCCCAAGGCCAGCGTTAGCACATTTTATTCATGCTACTTTCTAAAACCCCTGGTGTTAAGACTGACAGCAGAATGTGGAGTTCATAGATCTCACCATACAAACTCCCAAACCCCCTGTAAAAGGGATTGACAGATGTGAGCATGGATGGTACTATGGATGCTTTGGAGATGAAATTAGAACATTTTGTATTTAGATGGAAAGAATAAGTATAAAACATTTCATTTTAGGTAGTTAGGATTTGGAGAGAAAGAGAAAAAGGAAGCACTGTGCCTTACTTCTGGAATTCTTCTCCTGACTCTTCATTTTATTGTTTTTGTTAAACTTTTATTCCCCCAAATACAAAATTCGATTGTTAATGGTGAGGAAGTTGGAAAGCACAATAAAAGAATAAATTAAGCCACTTTGGAATGCCCTTTCTTGTCTCACCCAGAAATGTCCATTGTTGGTATGTTGGTGTGTGCCCTTGCTTTGGTGTGTATGTTGCAAAAATGGGTCATACTGAACTAGTGATATTGTAACCTCATTCTATTCCATAGATAACGAATCCTTCTCTATTATTGCCTCAGTAAATATTCTAAAGCATCATTTTTAATGACTATAAAGTATTTCTTTATAGAGGAACCATTTGTTTTAAAGCAATAGCTTGGTTATGACATGTTATTTTTATTTTTTTTGTTTATTGTTATTTAAAAGTTTTTTGATTATACTACAGGCAGAGTCACTATGTACCCTTATTCCCCACCTGATGGACTCTTGGGCTATCCCTGTTTGTTTTCCTATTATAAACAAAACTACTATTATCATCTTGGATGCATATCTTTGTATTGGTATTGAGTATGTTACATAGTATAGCTTTCTGTAAGAGAGATATCCCAATATAGGATGTGTGGCTTTTAAAGTTTTAAAAATATTGCCAAAGTATTATTTAAAAAATTGTACCAGTTTACGCCTGGAACAAATGTCGATTTCCATTTTTCCACATCCTCTTGAGCATTATAAATAACAAAATTTTGCCAGTCTTACATTCAAAAATTTCATATATAACTTAATTTTTATTGCTTTAATAATTAAAAAAACTCTTTTCAATGTGTGTCGATGTGTTCCCATTTCAGTGAATTATTTTCTGTTTCAATCATATGTGTATATGTCTATTAAAAGTTTCTGATTTACAGAAACTTTTAGCCCTTTTTTAAATGTCTGGCAAATGTGTTCTTTCAATCTTCATTTGTCTTTTTTTAAAAAGATTTATTTATTTATTTTAGAGAGTTGTTGTGGGGAGGCACAGAAGGAGAGGGCAGGAGACTCTCAAGCAGACTCCATGCTGAGCACAGAGCCCCACATAGGGCTCCATCTCACAACCCTGAGATCATGACCTAACCTGAAACCAAGAATCTGATGTTTAACTGAATGTGCCACCCAGGCAGCCCCTGTCTTCATTTATCTTTGAATTTTACTTTTTTTTTTCCCTATACAAATATTTTTCATTGTCTAAATTTTAGTCCTCTTATGTATGACTTCTAGGTTTTATATCTTTGCTAAGAAAGACCTTCTTCTCTCAAACGTTATGAAATAGTTTTCTGTGTTTTCTTCTAGGGCTTTTATGTTTAGGTATTTAATCCATTTGAAATTTGTTTTTGCTTAATGGTATGAGGAAGGAATCTAACTTTTTGCGTTTCCTAAAACATATCCGCTTGTTTCCAAACCATTTCTTTTCTGTACCGTCTTCCGTCACTCATTTCAAGGGCCAGCTTGATATAAATTGTTATATCTATTTGAATCCCTTTCTCTGTTCCTAGTTCATATAATACCTGTTTTTCATTATTGTAGCCTTATAGTATGTTTTGCATCAAGAAGGATGCAAAAACTTCACTCGTTTCATCAAATGAAATTGTTGGATATAGTTTCTATTCACGGTTTGGGAGGGTCTAGAACAGCTGTACCAGTTTACACTCCCACTAGCAGCACATGCAAGTGTTTCTTTCCCTGCGCCAGTGTTTGTATACATTTGTATCGCGTAGGTTTCCATAGAGTTTTTAAGTTGCCAGTTTGATAGATGGAAATTAGTATCTGGAAACTTTATTGTACATGTCCTTGGTTCTTAGTAAGGCTGAACTCTTTTCCTATAGTTAATTCAGTTTTGCAGTTATTTTTCAATATTTTTGGGTTATTTAAATGTGCTCATGTTTCAATAACAGCTTGCCTTAACTACTGAGAGCACAGTGGTTATTCCAGGACCTGTGACTTCGGAGTCCAAATGTTTCCACCAGAGGGTCTCCTGAGTTTGCTGTAATTTCCCTAGGACAGCCTTGGGCACTTGCTAAAGAAGTCTGCCCCCAAGTCAGGACCACAAAGACAGAAAGAGTTGCCTATCCCTTTAAAAGTCAGGGTCTTAATTGGGGTAATAACTAAAGTTCTATAATAATAATGACACTTGGGGACCTGGGTGGCTCAGTGGAAAAAAGCCTCTGCCTTCAGCTCAGGTCATGATCCCAGAATCCTAGGATGGAGTCCTGCATGGGGCTCTCTGCTCAGCGGGGAGCCTGCATCCCTTCCTCTCTCCCTGCCTGCCTCTCTGCCTACTTGTGACCTCTGTCTGTCAAATAAATAAATAAGTAAAATCTTAAAAAACAAAACAAAAAACAAAAACCAAAAAGTCAGGGTCTTAAAGTCTTTGAAAAAGGGGAGGTAGGGAGGCTGCCTCAGATACACCCTCTGGGGATTTTACTTTTCTGCAGTGAAAACTCTGAGATAGACTCATGTTGTTTTTGGTGTCAAAAATCTTGTATAATGAATCCATTTCTACGTAACCATTTTAAGATGTTGAGAATGCTCTGGAGGCATAGCATAAGCATCCTATGGAAAGTAGTAACATACTCGGTCTCTGTGAAAAGTCATCCTCATGTGGAAGAGGAAGATTGTAATTACTTATTTATTTTTTTAAAAAAATGCAGAATAAGAATGTTAACTGCTTTATCTGATTTAATTGCCTTGACTTTTAAACTTGTAATGTGGATGAAGAGCTGATACTAGAATTAGAAATGTTAGTTCTGTCATTTTCTTATTTGAATTATCTTTTATCCACATTTAATGATTGTGTGAAGTTTAGTTAAAACTACTTAAATTTTAACTGATGCAGTAATGACTATTTAAATAAAAAAATAGGCAGGTGGCAGTTTTCTTTTGGCTTCCACAGTTGGCTAAATTAAGAGGAAGAAAGCTTCACTTGGGTTTTGGTTACCTCTGTTTTCTTACTAGATTGCCATCTAAGCGGTCGGAGGGGTAGTGGAAGGAAAGGAAGCAAATCTAAAACCAAATTATTAGTAAGAAACAAGTCTTACATGTGCAGGTTGTGCTATGTCCATGGGTCTAAACTAGGGTTGGAAGTATCTGTAGCTACCTGTCTGAGTGGTAATATTACAATCATATATTGATTATTATAACATTGATCTCCTTATTATAACATTGCCCTCTCCTTGTTCAGAGGGAGCTGGATTTATGAGATGACCTCTTGAGGAGAGGTTGGAACCACAGATCATCTTGTCAGAACCCTGGGTCTACCTTATTTTATTTTATTTTTTTAAAGATTTTATTTATTCATTTGACAGAGAGATCACAAGTAGGCAGAGAGACAGGGAGAACGAGAGGGGGAAGCAGGTTCCCTGCTGAGCAGAGAGCCTGATACAGGGCTTGATCCCAGGACCCTGAGATCATGACCTGAGCCAAAGGCAGAGGCTTTAACCCACTGAGCCACCCAGGCGCCCCTCTCCCTTAGCTTTATCTGAGCAAATGACATACTCCACTTACTTACACCAGACTCCTACAAATAAGCCCTGTCCTTCACTTCAAACACTGAGTAGATCTCCAAATACTGTCAATTTTGTCTTAAAAATACATCTTCATTCCTAATTTTCTCCTTCTTTGTTGACATCATCTCCAAACTGTGATCTCTTACCTGGACTTTCTTTCATTAGCCTTCTAACTGGGTTCAGCACTTCTATCCCCAGCACTCCTCCCCCCAGTCAATTTTTCAGTAGTTTAAATGATCTATTAAATTTTTTTAAATGCTAATTTTGAAATAATTGTAGACCTATAGAAAGGTACAAAAATAGTGCAGAGCATTCCTCTATATCCTTTATCCAGCTTGGAAAGCCAGAAAATTAACACTGGTACAATACTATTAACTAAGCTAACAAACCTTATTCAGATTTTGCCAGTTTTCCCACTACTGTGTCTGGTTCAAGGGCCTAATACAGGACCGCACATTACAGTTCATTTTCCTATCTCTTTAGCCTCCTGTAATTTATGATGGGTTCTCAGTCTTTATCTTTTATGACTTTGACATTTTTGAAAAAGTGCTTGTCAGTTCTTTGGGAGGATGTTCCTCAGTTTAGGTTTGTCTGTTGTTCTCTGCAATTAGATTGAGGTTATGCATTTTTTGGTGAGAATCATCACCAAAGTCAAGCTGTGTTCTTCACAGGACATCATGTCAGAGGGGTTAAATGTCTTGTAAGAGATATTAGGTCTTGTCCCAAACCTTCAGTGGGATTCCATCTCTCCGAGATGAAATACACACTGTTTTCAGAACCTGCATAATCTAGTCCCTGTGTACTTTAATTCATGCCTCATGGAATGGTGAAAACAAATGAAAAAATGAGGGGCTTATTTCTCAGTGTTGAAAATAAGGGAAGAGACTTCCTTCCCTTCCCTAATCTTAGAACGCTTACTTTAAAAAACTTGTAAGTTCTTTCACTGTCTGTTTGAAATGTATGTAAATCTTTGTAAGAGCTAAAATAAACTCTTGCCAGCTATAGGACCCAGGACTGTGTTTCTCAAACCCTGGGAAGCATCTCTTTGAAATGTCCTCATTAAGGAAGATAGAGCCCCTACATACCTCCCAGTTTCTGTGGGAGGATAGACCCTAACTGCAGCGGGTGCCTCATTCCAAGTTACGAAACTACTTGTCATAAAGAGAAGTTTATTTTTCCTCTGAATAAAGCCAATTAGCTAACACAGATGGTCACCCCACTACTAAGTAAATTTAGGAGCAACTGTATGACAAATGGTGCTGTCAAGGCTTTTTCCTTGACTAGTTGTTTATCCTAAGAATATATATGTAATGGGTTGTATCCACTTGGCCACGTAAAGGGGTTAGATGGCTTTCAGTCTCTGGGGTCACTTAGTGGGTTGCTTGTGATGAGTGTCACATTCTGGCTTAATGCTTGTTCAATAATAAAATTGTTTTCTTTCTTATCTACATTTGTGGAGAGGTTTCCTGGATTGGGAGAAGACTTTGTTTTTAATTCTATTTTCCCAACACTCTTCTCCATTAACTCACTGTGGCTTTCTTTCGTTTCTTGAAAAATCCCAAGCTGTTACTTGCTCTGTTTTCTGCCTGAAATCCGCCACCCCCCTCTACCTCTACCTCTTTTTCTTTTTCTTTTCTTTTCTTTTTTTTTTTTTTTTTAAGATTTTATTTATTTGACAGAGAGAGAGAAATCACAAGTAGGCAGAGAGGCAGGCAGAGAGAGAGAGGGGAGGAAGCAGGCTCCCCGCGGAGCAGAGAGCCCAGGACCCTGGGATCATGACCCGAGCCGAAGGCAGAGGCCTTAACCCACTGAGCCACCCAGGCGCCCCTCTACCTCTTTTTCTTGACTGAGCTCCTATAATATGTTCCTGAAGAGGCCCTTTTTGACTACCCTAAGGAAGCCACTCCTTACACAGACCAGCACATCGTCCCGTGTGGATCTTACAGAGTACTTAACACAATCCGTAATTACTGTATGTATTGATTTGTTGACTGTTTTGTAGTGTTCTTCCCTTCACTAGAGTACAAGCTCCAGGAGGAGGAGATTCTCCTCTATCCGCAACCAGTCCTGTTATTCCCAGCTGAATCCCCTGTACCTACCTAGAACGGAGCCTGGCAACTTCTGTCCCACTGTGACTATTAGTGGAACAGAATGAGTATCAGCAGATTAGGGTGATTATACAATGAAGATGAACATCTGCTTTTATGGTATTTCTTTTCAACTTGTAGAGAACTTAACAGACTAGTTTTAGCAGTGTTTGTATCTGATGAGCACATAACATGATTATATAGAGGAAGGAGCACATGAACACACCTTCATACTTGAATAAAAATAGGCCCAAATCCTTGTTTGTCAAATAGGAAAATCTCCAATGTTAAAAAAAAAAACAACAAAAAACCCCACTCAAATATTTTAGGAAAGCTTTCATGTTAATTTTGGCTCCAGCTGGGGCTATTTGAATTGTAACATTGACTAATTGGCCAGTGTGAACATCAATTAGTCCTGAATAAAGAGCAGGAGAGGAATGCCAAGAGGGAGGAAGTGGGGATTCAGATCCTTTAGCAAGTCTCCGAGGAATCCTCACCGCCTCATAGAGGAAGCCTTAGGGGTGATGCTGACATTTGAAGGAAGGCTTAAAATAGTCTTTCTCAAACCTGAGCACACATTGGAAGGCTTTTTAAACACTGGTTGCTGGGCCCCGCCCTTCAGGTTTCTCCTTCGGTAGGCCTGGAATGGGGCCCAAGAATTTGCATTTCTAATAATTTTTCAAGTGCTGCTGTTGCCTGGCCCAGGCCCTGTATTTTGAGAGTCATTGCTTTAAAGTGTTGCTTGACTAGAAGTTGATGGGGCTTGTTTATAACAATCTTTGGGGGAGTGATAATGCCTTAAAAAAATTAAATGCTACATTCTTTTTAATTGCCAAGAAAAAGGATCTCTTTTTGCATGCTTCTCTTTTTAGGCCCCCATGTCTCTATTTTGACTCTTACTTATTGAGTATGTCCTGGTTACATGCATCTTTTCAATTAATTCTTATAGTTATTACCAAGTTAAATATTATCTCCATTTTACCCAGGAAGAATTTAAGCTTCAGGATGGTTTGATTGCTGCCCAGCTGTTCAAACCTAGTCAGCGATAAAGCTGGAATTTCAACAGGGCTAGCTGGCTTGAGGATTAAGCCTCTTTTTACTGTGCTGCTTCTCAGCTGGAAAATTTCAGACTAATTTTAATTTCAGACTAATTGGTAACACCTTGAGGTGTTATACGTCTAAGGAGGAGATTACTCATTTGCTGGAGGTGAGCCTACTCTGATATAGAAGGTTGGTTAAGATTTAAAAAAAAAAAACAAAACAAAGTCCCAACGAGAAGTATAGCATCTAGGTGTATTACTCAAGGAAGATGGCAGACTTGCCTACCAAGAGGGTTGGAGTATCTTAAAGTTAACTCTAGCAAAACAGTCATTTTCAATATGCATCTGAGTAATTTATCTAAGTTGCAAAAACAAATTGACCTTTTTTGGTTTAATTGTCTACATGAAACAATGAATTTTTTTTTTATCAAGAGACACTGAAACCAAAGCGGTTTTCCTTAATATTCTGGGAATGTATGGATCACCTTGAAAATCTCTGAAAAACTAATAACAAGAAGCAAACGACTGAGTTCATAATTGTTTCCCTTTCTCTAAGCCAAAATTGATGGCCAGTAGGAAGGCATTGAAATCCAGTGCACACTGACACTATTTATAAGGTCTTGATATTTTAGACTTGTAGTGCACCATTCATCCTAGGATCATAAAAGTGGTTGTTAAAATTTATACCATATTAGTCTGATTAACACTCAGATGGGTAAAAATAAAGGATTGAGGAGAAATATTTATTTCACAAGGGTTAGGGACTTTAATATACAGAAAGCTGCATAAATCTGCAGATGTTCTAATTAGATTCAGCTGAACTGCTTCAGAATGCAGGATAACATGGATTTACTCTGCCAACAACTAAGAATAACTTTTCTGATGCAAAAAATGTTCAAGTTTCAATATTGAAACATAAAATACCTCAGCCCAGGGGATAGATTCTTTTCACATCAATTTCTTCACTGGCTCAGATTCCTCCAGCAGTTAAGTTACTTCTTTATTGTAAGTCTTAAACAGAATCTGCTAAATGGTACCCTAATGGTACTCTTCCCAGGCCATAGTACCTGGAATCCTATTTTCTGTTAATAGTTAAACATTAACCTGAGATCACTAGAATACTGTCAAGCAAGTTATCCACATGGTGTTTAATTTACAATCAGGGAGTAGTTTAGGCGGTGAGAAAATCTGGCTCTTAAAGAAGATGACATTAAGGAATCAAGGGATGTATTTCATGGGGTATTTTTGTCAGTTGATTTCCATTTTTTTCTTGAATATATGTCATTTTTTTAATCTCAGGAAGTTATTTCTGTGTGCTGGCAGGGTAAATCTATGTCGTCCGCATTTAGAAGTAGTTCAGCAAATCTAATCAGAGAATTTGTTGGGGCCCAAGTTATAGGCAGGGTGGGGCATGAACCCTTCTCTAGCATGGGCATCCTTCTGGATCTGCAAAGGCCTGGAGATCCCTTTGGTGTCTACCTTCAAAAAGTTCCTTCAGCATCCAAAGGCTTTATACTTCCAGAGAACCTAGCTGTCAGACCCAGCCAGGCATTTTGATTTAACTGTTTCAGCTCTTGGAAGGCCAAGTAAAGGAGAATGTTCCTTTTCAAAGGACATCGAGGGGGAACCAGAGAGAGGCTGTGTCTAGAACCTCATGTTCCATCAATTGCCTTTTAGACAAACCAACGTTTGGTCAATATTCTCTCAATTATATTTGATAAGCCAACCTATTCTCCTTAATTAAAATTTTGGCAGGCAGTCTTCATGTGAATTTATGCCAAGGATTTGTTATAATCTCCTTGTTTTGCGGTTTCTCATTTTTAATAGTGGAAGAAGAATTTCATAAACCCTTCTGAAGGAGAGTCTCTGTAAACAACAGTTTTATCTCCTGCATAATCTTTTTAGATCTCTGCATATTTGTGTGGGACAGGAAAAATAACATTGCCCAAATATACTGTTTTAATTTATTAATATAAATTAATTTATTAATATAGTTAAAAAAGGCACTTGTAGGAAATTGATTTGAAATAGATGATACTATGGCATAAGCATTAGTTTGCAACATTAGAAACAATGAACATAGAAAATCAACATTATTTATAGACTTACCAACTACCTACTACCAGAAAATCTGAGTCAAGAATATTTTAAAATGTGGAGACCCATGACTCACGTTTACATTTAACACTTGGCTGTCCAGTATCAAAGCAACGTGATCTTGTTTCCTTGTTAATCCTACACATAAACTGATATTAAAAAAAAAACAAAAAACTAAAAACAAAAAACTGCCAGTGATGTAAAAAAACAAAAACAAAAACCCAATACTGGTAACTGATGTAAACAAAACAAAACAGAACAGTGCCTATGACATGAAAGGAACTTGATACGTTTTAGTTCTCACAGCCTACTCTACTCCCCCTTCTCATTTCTTAGGCATTTCTTTTCTCTCCTCTCTTCTATCAAAGCAGGGTAAGTTGGGAATAGAAAGGATGGAATTGGAATAAGCTTATTAGAATGCTTAGCAGTGCATCATACAGGGAAATATTGGCAGATGAGTTTCAACATGGGTAAAATGAGTACAAGAATGATTAGTGCCTCTTCTCATTCCAAGACAGCTTTCTCTGTTAGCATGAATACTGGAGATGCAGCTGCACGGGTGGCAGAGTCTGATATGCCAGAGCTAGGAGAAATTCCAGGGAGAGCCAGCTCCTCACCACCCATCAGATATTCTCAGCCCAAGAAGAACAGTCCCTCAACTCTGGGGATATATCGGAATGGCAGCCACTTCCTCTTCCCATGACTCAGGCTCTGGTCATCTGGGTTTCCAAGCTATGATAATAACTTTCAGTCTTTATTTACTCAGCTCGTAATAGAAAATCACTGGAACATCAAAGACTGACCTTAGGTCATCCCTAGATTCTCAATTCCAAGATTTATTCACCAAACTATGTTTCTGTTGGGACACTGTCCTACCTGAAAATGCATAATTTTGCCTTTGTCTGTATGCTCTAAGATAAAAACTTGCTCATTACTCATTATCATTTGACACTTCTAGATGAGAGCATCTGGCCCCGGTGAATTGAACCTTAGAAGTAAAAGTGTGTAGATATCAGAGTGATGTGTATCCCTGAATCTGGCAGAAGCACTTAAGAAATAGCCAACACCCTCAAGGGAAGAGAGAGGAGTAAAGGTTGTCTTCCTTTTGCCTCTTCTGAATTACAGGCATTACATCAGAGTAGCGGGATATCCTTCACATCTAGGTTCTCCACTTACACCATCTTCCTTTGTTCATTTTTACTTGCGTGTAACCTCAGTTATGTGGTACGTATCAGAGAAGAGAGTCCAGCTCTTGCCTTGAAATCTTCCACAAGCTAACTAAGGAGAAGAGTGAATTTTTAGATTATTATCTTGCTGACTGTATCTATCCCCCTGTTAAACAGTATCTGCTTCGGTTGGTACCATCTTGACCTGGTAGTCTAGACAGAGTTAATGCTCATTAGCAGGCTGGAGAGGTCCTGGATCTTCTCTGCGGGGCAATATGATGTCACAGTTTCCCTCTTGTGATACAATTTAGAAAGAGGTTGAGACCACAGGTCGGGGAGAGGGACATGCAACAGGAAGCAGCCCTATTGTCCCCTCACTTGGTAACAGCCTCACAGTACAGTAACACATTCAGCTCCCAGGATAAAAGCAGGTGTTTTGCTTTAATTAAGACCAACAAAGACTATTCTGTTCTCAATAGGCTTATATTTTTAGACACTAAGGTAAGGAGGAAGAGAACATTATCCCATTCTGTGCATAAAAATAAAGATTCAGCATGAACTGCATAATTAAGAACTGAAAGGGGGAAAATGCAATTCAATTAAAACTGACAGAATAATACACGGAATCAATGGCTTTATTTGGTGTTTAATGATGATACTGTTTTCATTTCATTATACATGAGTCATAACCAGCTTTGCCTTAGTTTAATTGTATTCCTTACAGAGTAAACTGAAGTATGCAATTTGCAATAGACTCATCAATTAGAAAGAGACTTATTTAAGATTATCATAAATTGATCCCTGAGACTGAAACCAAGTTTTTTCCATTCCAGTATGTCACTTTATTGGAATGGTGAGCAATTTAGGAAGGAGTGGAGGAAGCTGTTGGTAGGGGAGAGGAGGAACAGTGCGCAAAGGGTAAAGCCTGATTTCCATGAAAAAAAAAAATGATAGTAAGTATGTTTTCCAGTGGAGAAAATGATATGGCAATATATTTTTGATCCAGTGAGCTGAACAAAACACGATGAGATTTTAGGCTGGAGAGGAAATGCTAGATTGAGCTGCCCGTATGAAATGAATCATGGTATTGGCACAAAATCAAGTGTAACAGGGAGAAGGTGTTTCTCTATGTGGCCTTATAGCCATAGAGATTTTAAAATTGGGGCATGAGACCCAAAGAAAGCGGGAAAGAGAGATAAGCATGATAAGTTAGGCTACTTGAGTACATCTTGGAATTAGTGGCAGAATACAGAACATTTTGCTGTTAGGCACGTGAATCACAGAAAACGTCTCAGATGTTCCACTCAGTAGAGTTTCATACCACTGCCAGTGCTCTGTGAATACAGCTGGGGACTCAATGTGAATTAGCAGCGAATACTGAATGTTTCTAGGGTCAGAATCTGACAGGTAGGTCCTAATGAAATGTGTCTATCTTATGTCTTTATTTCATTAGTTGTATGGATAAAAGTTGCATGCGTGGCTACATTTCAAGCATACTATATAAACAAACAGATTAATGGGCTCTCCTTTATCCATAACAGCTCTGCTCTCAAGAACTGATAATGGATTGGGTCTGGGGAAATAGTAATTTTTCCGCTAGTCAGAGAGTCAAGGGGACTGTCCTGTTCTTGGATGATGAGTGCTAGCTCCCCAGAACATTACATAGACTGGATCGTGTCATAGGAAGCTTAGCCTTCTAACTCATTTCTACTTTCTAATATGAGAATTCTCTTTCCAACCAGTCAGTGCTAGACCCACTCTCATGCCAGTGATTCCTTTCTAATGACCTGAAATGGACAGCGGGAAAGCAAAAGAAAGAGAAAAATCCATGTGCAAGAGCCTACAAGCCCACAAAGCAAATAAAACAGGAACATTCGCACATGCTGGATGTCGTAGATAATCTTAAATGCATAGTAAGGACTCCTCTTTAAGGATCATTTCTGTATCTTCTGATATACTTCTGCTTTTCCTTTCCTTTTTTGTTTTGTTTTGGATATTGAAAAAAAAATGTCAACACATGAGTCAGCAGAAGGGTTTTCCGACCTTGCATGTACTGTTCTTTGAGTCAAATACTTGACTCAGATTTTGATTGCATAGCCATATATAGAGTTAAATATGTACCTCTAGATATATTAACTTTATACATATGAAAGTAATCCTAAGGAGACCAGAATTAAATTGCTGTTACTCTTTTCAGCTTCTAGGATTATTGTCTGTAAAATGATAGTTTTCATAGGGTGATTAAACATAAGAGCTAGCATTCATGTGAGGCTACAGTGAATAGGACATGTCCTGGGTATGATTTTTATGCTAACTGTGATAAGCAAACATTGACCCATTCAGACTTTCTTACTCATTCTAGCTGAAGACAGCATTATTCAGTTGCTGGACAACTACACAGGTTTAGAAATGTACTCGGTTGCTGGAGAACAATAAACTTTGCTTCCCTTTTTAGGATTCAAGCAAATGACCTTGGTCTTCTTACCCTGTGATTCAACTAGTAGAGCATGTGAATTACAGACAGTAGTAAAATAAAAGGGGGGAGAAATGAATGTGGTATTCATTCATTCATTTCTCCCCCCTTTATTCTTACATTCAGTAGACATGTTTTGGGCATCCCATATAACTTAGGCATTAGGCCAAGTGTTAGGTATTTGCTCTAATAAATATTTTATAGCACTTTCTGTGTGCCCAGTATTGACTTATTTAATTGTCATAACAACTTTATAAGGCAAGTGTCCCTCATTTTACATAAGAGGAAACTGAGTCATAGGTTGAATGACTTGCCCAAGGTTGCACAGCTAATAAGCACAGAGCTGAGATTAGGACTGAGGCAGGCTGGCTCCAAAGCCCATGCATATGCTCCTAACCCCAAGTCTCTTCTCTCCTAGAACTTACAGTCCAGAGGGAGCACAGACAACAAACAGGTAAACAAAAGAGAAACAAAAATTAACGAGTTGTGATAGGTCTACGGGAACAGAGGTAATGGAGAATAAAGGGTAGCAGCTTAGTGTGATTAGGGGAGGTTTCACTGAATAGAGGATAAACTGAGGCTGGAAGGGTGAAAAGGAGGCAGCCAAGTGGAGGGTTGAGAGAGTATTTGGGCCAAGGAAAGGTCAGGTATTCAAGGAACTGAACAAGGGCTGGGTGCTAGAGCAGCCAGGAGGGCCTTTGCTGCCTCAGGGGGAGAGTGAGTCAGAAAAAGGTTTGAGACAAAATGCCTGCAAGAAACTATATGAGACAGAGAAAACTACTTGTTTAGATGAGAAAACTATTTTTGGCATATGGAAAGTTGGGATGGAGATGGGGAAGTCTATGGAGGGAAAGAGAAGTAAGGAGCACAAGAGTATAGGTGAGTCCCGTGGGAAGTCTTAGACGTTTGCCAACCACCAAGAAACTCAGAGATGCTGAGATTGGGGTGACCTGTTCCTGTGTCCTGGGTTGATGCCCACGGAAGGAACAGTACCTTTCTCAATCAGAGGAATCGAAGTATGGGGTCATGAGTAGCATCAGAGAGGCTCTGGTGGCCCAACATGGCACCAAAGCTAAAACAGTTCCCCGGTCTTCAGAACACAGTAGAGAGATCAGCGGGGATTGAAGGAATCATGCAGACAGCCACCAGGGATGTCTCAGGAGACTTCGTTTAGGTGAATGGGAAATGCTGTCACCAATGTCTTGCTACCATGAAAACCCTCCCTTCTCCCCAGAAAGTTAGGCTGATCCCAGGAGAAGGAGGTTTGCTGAATGCCAGAGATGAACTCCCAGCCACCCGTACGGAATGGAGATTCAGAACAGAAGTGGAATAATGGAAAAATAGATCTGATCTTTTGAACATCTGAGTTTGTGGAGTTAGGCTCTTACTTGCTTCACATGGAGGCATCTTAGGTTTGGTAAAAATTCACCTGCAGCAAACATTCACACTGCAGGTTAATTACAAACCCCAGAATTAAAGCCAAGTTGCTCAGAGGCAACGTGTGTAAACTGTGGGAGAATTGTCAAGAAGAGAGGAGGTCAACTCTCAGAAATCACTGTGGATTTTGGAAATAACTATGGTCTGTCATGAGGTAGAGCTTGAAAAAGCGCAAGAGAACCTTCTGGGGTTTTAAGCTCTCTGGGCAGATAAAAAGGGGTCTTCAGAAGAAAGAATGGGGGAAAGTACTCAGTTTTAAAAATAAATTAAAAATTTTAGTAAATTAAATTACTGGTTTTAAGAAGAATACCTAGAAAAGATGAGTTCTGAAAATGATTTTTACAACTTCTAACTTGGACTGTGAATTTTCTAAATGAACTAATCCTTACTCTTTTAGCAGAGCCAGCTAAAGTGAAAATACTGTTCTCTAGTCTAAGAAATGGCCATCAAGGTAAAAGTGAATTGAATACCCACTCAGTGGTGTGTGCTCCTCATTTTACAGTGATGCCTACGCCTGTGTACAGACACACACACGCACGTACGCACGCACAGGCATGGGTAGAGATACTCTGCCTGGGGAGAGAGTTGGGAACCAGGCTTCACTGCAGGGCTGGTGCACAGTCTTTGAGGGGGATGGATAGTTTCTAAGACTATCGGAAAAGTACCTGTTCTTCTGAAAAAAATGTCTTGCTTTGCTTTTATGAAAAGAAATGAACACTTTTCCATAGAATATCCCCATAACTAGATCCCATATCTAGCAGTAAAGACATAAAGAGGTTGTTTGAGGGGAGTGGGAGTCTCAGGAAAGAACTTGGGAGTGGCAGTTAGGATTGGAGGGTTCCCATTTGCTACTTGAAACGGCCATCCATTATCGAGATTAATGATTATGACTAGGGTTGAACTGGGAACCAGCAGCCAGAGACAGCTGCTCATGCATCCAGTTATTTGAGAGTCAACAGAGTCTTGCCTGTCAGCATATTTAAAAGGAACAGTCTTACTGTTGTATGGATAACTAATGGAAGGAAGGGAAATATTTCAAAGTGCCGAAACCCACTGCACCAGCTTAAATGGTTCTATAATTTTCTTTAGCAATATTTACTTGTTTGAGTACCAGTGTGGAGAGGAAGAATGTAGAGGAAAATGAAGATGGAGGAGACTGAGGAATACTGAGAATGGCATTTCTGGATTGCCATGGGAGGTTGTAGATTTTTTGTAGTGAGAGCACTTGCACAAGTAAGCAGACAGATTGGAGGTTGTGATCAGAGAATGGGGTGTTTTTAATTTCAGAAGTTCGAGGTGGTACACATTTTGGAGTTGATGAGGCTGGAACATGATCAGGGTCATCAATGACTCAGATAATGTGAAGGAGAAAGTCAATGGAAAGAAGGAGATCAAGGAATTGAAAGCCAAAGTTGGGATGGGTCATCCCTTATGAATGTGAAAGGCACCAAGAAAGAAGACAATGAGTAAGGTAGAGATAAAGACAACAACTCGGACCTAGAAACTGATACAATAGTAACTTATTTGGCGCTTACCACTGCTCTAAGAGCTTTATATATTATCATTGCTCTATTTTATAGATGAGCAAAATGAGGCGCACAGAAGTTGACAGACTTGCCCAAGTGACATTGCTAGCAGGTGTCAGCACTGGTTCTCTGATGAGGGCAATCTGGCCATAGCACCTCCATTCTTAACTACCTTGCTCTGCTGTCTCAGTGAATGGTAAGGTAACACAGCAGCTAATGGAGCCAGTGGGCACAGTGTGAAACTTCTAGAAGCAGGAGGGTTTGTAAAGGGAAGAGGAAGTAGTAGTTTTGGGCAACTCAGACTCTTGGCTTGGACTTCTAAGAAGCTCAAATGACAAACCAGCTTCCAGTTAAGAAAGTGGCAGGTTCCAGAAAGCAGGTCCTCTTGGGGGAGCACAGGTTTCCATTAAGGCAAGGGAAGTGGAAGGAGCGTTCTGTGGAAGGGGAAAGCATACTGGAAGTCTCCCAGGCCCAGTGGAGGGGGGATAGATGGGCAGGTAAGGGGTTGGTCAGATGTACAGACGGTGGACATGAGGATTTGGTGAGACTGGCCAAGAGGGCTTGGGTTTCTAGCAGCAGCTGTGGCTGTTCACCTGTGGAGGCTCCAAGGGTTCATTTTTGTAACTGCCAGTGAGGCAGCTATTGGTAATGCAGTGCGTGTACCCTTTGCTAGGGCTGACATAACAAAGAACCACAAACTGGGTGACTTAAACAACAGATATTTATTGTCTTGTAGTTCTGTATGCTGGAAGTTCAAGGTCACGGTGCTGGCAAAGTTGTTTCCTTCTGGGGGCTCTGAGGGAGAATCTGTTCAAGCCTCTTTCCCAACCTCTGGTAGTTTGCTAACAAACTTTGGTGTTTTTTGACTTGTAAAAACTTCACGGTGATCTCTGCATGCTGTTCTCTGTGTTTGTGTCTATGTCCAAATTTCCCCTTTTTATAAGGATACCAACTATATTGGATTGGAGCCCAGTTTGTTCATTTTAACTGATTCTATCTGCAACAACCCTAGTTCCAAACACAGTCATATTCTGAGATACTGGAGATTAGGACTTCAACATAGGAATTTTTAGGGGGGGGGCACAGTTCAACCCAGAACAGTGGGTGTCAGGGGAATTGCTCACTTTTGACCACTCCCATTCATTCAATATCTATTCTGAGCACCTGAGCATTTGGGACACTTTACTAAGTATAGCAGGGAATATACTGATAGAATGAAACAAAATCCCTGGCTCCAGGGACCCGGAGTTGGTGGTGGTAGGAGTGGGTAGAGTATGAAAAATTCAGATACCTAAAAAGTAGAATCTGATAAATGCCATGTATAAGATACAAGCAGACTGTTACATAAATTAAAAGCCTATTTGAGAAGGGAAGTGAAGTCTTGCAGCTGATTTGGCTTATTTTTTACCGTATAGGTAAAGAATATCATTTCTAGAAATGTCTAATGACCTCCTGCGGGTCTACCTACCATAATTCCATTCCTTCAATTACACCAGGGATATAAACACACTTGCGGACCCATTTACTAGCATGTCAGATGTCTTTGAAATGTATCATTTAAAAAATTATTTTGATATAACTGGTGGGAAAAAGATTACATGAGCTTGTAAACACAGTGGAAAATAATATTTGGAAGAAGTCATAGACATTTCTATCGAGAGCAAAGTAACTGAGCTGTTGACTAAATATTGACTGTAAATCTTCAGCCACCCACTATCCACAGGTGCCAATCTGCCTACAGTTATACACAATTTATATCACATGTATTTGATGCCAAAATGCACAGTAAGTTTCTTGAATCCTTTCAAAATAAAATCGTTAACCACCTTGAACCACTGTGGTCTTCGGCTCTCTTAATGGCTTTCATCTTCCTAAGTGAGATCAGAATGACCTAACTGGGAGAAATGGACTGGGCTCTACACTTAGGCCTGGATTCTTCATTGCACTGACAGATGAACATTTGATTGTCACCAGTGCAATTCCAAAATTTTAAAAATCTAATGTTGAGCTAGGATCCATGGACTAGAACTTGATAACCATGGGAGCAAAATGTCTGCCCTGAGTTTCCAGGTGGTTAAGGGTGGATTTGGTGGATATTGTGGCATATGATGTGGAAAGCACAGGAGCAGAGAGAAGATGAAGAGGAAATTGGTCTTTTCCTTTCGGGTTTATAGTGAAATTTCCTTAGAAAGTGGAATAATCTTAGGAATTCTTTTTTTTTTTTTTTAACATTTTATTTATTTATTTGACAGAGAGAAATCACAAGTAGATGGAGAGGCTGGCAGAGAGAGAGAGAGAGGGAAGCAGGATCCCTGCTGAGCAGAGAGCCTGATGTGGGACTCAATCCCAGGACCCTGAGATCATGACCTGAGTCGAAGGCAGCGGCTTAACCCACTGAGCCACCCAGGTGCCCCAATCTTAGGAATTCTTTAGGGCAAGAGGGAGTGAGAAGTGGAAATCTGGAATCATTGATTTAAAATAGAATTTCTGATTTGTTGTATGCAAATGGAAAATAGAATTGGCTTTGTTATGGACAGTATTTAGGACATCCTGGCTCTGGGTTACAGATGGGTCTGTTTCTCAGCATCAGAATTACTGACGTCCTATAAACTTGACCCAGACAGTGATCCTGACGCTAGAGATGAATTTGCCATTTTGTTTGTGGCAATGAGGGGAATAAGCGGAAAATGCATCATTGAGCCTCTGATTTGTGAAGGATAAATACTAGGAAAAAAAAGCCCTTTAGTACTTTTTTTTTTTTAAGACATTATTTATTTATTTGACAGAGAGAGAGCACAAGTAGCCAGAGAGGCAGGCAGAGAGAGAGAGGGGGAAGCAGGCTCCCTGCTGAGCAGAAAGCCTGTTGTGGGGGTTGATCC
This sequence comes from Mustela nigripes, assembly GCF_022355385.1. Classification (NCBI taxonomy): domain Eukaryota; kingdom Metazoa; phylum Chordata; class Mammalia; order Carnivora; family Mustelidae; genus Mustela; species Mustela nigripes. The sequence goes on along the minus strand of NC_081564.1, from coordinate 77,032,670 downwards.
CAGGACCCTAAGATCATGACCTGAGCTGAAGGCAGAGGCTTAGTCCACTGAGCCACCCAGGTGCCGCCACCCAACCACCACCTTTAGCACTTTTTTAAAAGACTATTTTTAGGGCAGTTTTAGGTTGATAGCAAAATTGAGTACAAAATAGAGAGTTCCCATATCACCCCTGTCTCCACACATGCACAGCTTCCCTCCATTATCAGCATTCCCGACTAGAGTGGTACATCTGTCACAAGCGCTGGACTGACATTGACACATCACTGTGATCCAAAGTTCATCATTTACTTACTGTTCACTTTTGGTGTTGGATGCAAAATGAATAATGGCATGTATCCACGATTCTCATATCATACAGAGTATTTTCACTGCTCTAAAAATCTCTGTGCTCTGCCTCTTCATCCTTCCCTCCCCCAACTCTTGACAACCACTGATATTTTTACTGTCTCCATAGTTTTAGCCTCTTCCAGAATGTCATTTGTTTGGAGTCATATAGTGTGTAGCCTTTTTAGATTGGCTTCTTTCACTTGGTAACGCGCATGTAAATTCCCCTTCATATCTTTTCATGACTTGATAGCTCATTTCTTTTTAGCACTGGATGGCATCCCATGTCTAGAACTACCACAGCTTATCTGTTCACCTACTGAAGGACCACTGTGGTTGCTTCCAAGTTCTGACCATTATGCATAAAGCTGCTGTAAACATTGTGCAGGTTTTTGTGCAGACCCAACCTCTTTTAGGTAAATACCAAGGAGTGCAATTGCTAAATCCTATGAGAATAGTATACTTAGTTTTGTAAGAAAGCACCAGATTGACCTTCAAATTAACGTTACCATTTTGCATTCTTGCCAGCAATGAATCAGAGTTCCTAGTGCTTCATATTTCATCAGCATTTGGTGGTGTCAGTATCATGGATTTGGGCCATTCTAAAAGGGTATATAGTGGTGACATCTAATTGTTTTAATTTGTATTTCCCTGATGACATGATATGGAACATCTTTTCATAAACTTCTTTGGCATCTGTATATCTTCTTTGGTGAGGTGTCTGTTTACTACTTTCATGGTTCAAAATCTGTGATGGATAGATACATTTTTTTTTAAAATCAGGACTTTTCTTTTTTTTTTTTTTTAAAGATTTTATTTATTTATCAGAGAGAAAGAGGGGGAGAGAGCGAGCACAGGCAGACAGAATGGCAGGCAGAGGCAGAGGGAGAAGCAGGCTCCCTGCCGAGCAAGGAGCCTGATGTGGGACTCAATCCCAGGACGCTGGGATCATGACCTGAGCCAAAGGCAGCTGCTTAACCAACTGAGCCACCCAGTCGTCCCGATAGATACAGTTTTAATCATCATAATCAAGAAGTAGCTTTAGGTCTTGGTTTTAGCTCTTTCTATTGAATTTCAGGTGACAGTACTGACTCCTCATTCTCTCCTCTCTTCTCGCCCTCTTTTCCTTCCTTCACTCAGAATATATTTTAGTGCCCGATACATGGCAGTTTCCATATTGTGTTTAATATATGTCAGTGACATATAATGATGAAGAAAATTGACATGGTCTTTGTCCTTGGCCTTTAGAGGGAGATGGATAGTAACTATCTATTCTACAAATAAAAAATTGCAAACTGATAAGGTGAGCAAGGAAAAGGTAAGAGAGCTACGGGAATGTATAAAGGCAGCACTGACCCACAGTATATGGAAAGGGAAGCCTTTCCTGAGGTGATGGCATCTGCGCTGAATGCTGAAAAGGCAGGAGCATCAACAGGCATAGTGTGGAGATGGGAGGTGTAGGGTGGGCGAGAATGTTCCAGAACAAGTGCAAGAGACCAAGACTGGAGTAGGCCAGGGGTTATAGGGAATTGAAAGAAGGCCACGGAGGTTAGAGCCAGCAGGAGAGAGGCAAGAGATCTGGAGGAGGAGGCAGGAACTGGATGGGCCAAGGGGTAGGACACTTTTTCAGTGAGCAGTAAGATAAGCAGGTATTAGCACTGTAAAGCTGTCCCATAGCTGCCTGTGGACATGCCACAGAAAGCAGGCTGGCGCAGGAAAGAGGACGCAATGTTAGCTTGTGCCGGAGTAGCGGTGGAGACGGAAGAAGAGGATTGACTCGAGAAATATTTAGGAGGTAGAATGATTTTGTCATCTGCTTTTTCCACTTGACATATTTTGGGTATCTTTCTACATTTCAAAAATGTAGGTTCACGTTATTAGGTTTCTGTAGTAGTTCTTTGCACAGATCAATAATGACATATTCAGTAATCTCCCACTGATAGACTTTTTTTTCAATTATAAATGACTCCACAAATGATACCCTTTATGTATTAATTGTCTGGTTATTCGCTTAATGGATATTTTACATTAGATGCCAGACTAACTCCCAGAAACTTTATGTCAGTTTATTCTCTCATAATAAGTGCGGAAGAATTGTTTTCCATCCCCTTGTATTGTCAATACTTTTGTTTCAGCTGGCTAGGGTAACAGTTCAAAGAAACTTAACATCTTCACTGGCTTTCTTTTGATTACGAGGATCCTGGCTATCTTTTCACATGTTTACTGACCATTTATATTTATTTATTTCCTTTGCCCATTTAGCTATCAGGATGTTCTTCTTTCTGTGGATTTAGCATCACTCTTCTGTAACAGTTTTCATTTATATGATGCAGAAATGTTTGCTGGGTTTTGTTTGCCTTTTAATCTCGCTGACAGGGTTTCCTAGTTTATTTTGTTTTGTTTTCACCATATATGTTTTTTCACTTTTAAGGACTTGAGTCTGTCATCAGTCAGTGTTTTTCTCTATGGTGCTAGCTTTGTTGATATACTCAAAAGGCATTCTCACTCCAAGGCTCTAAAATTATTTTCTAAATCCTTATTTTCTATTATGAATTTGGTTGGAATTTGGTATGAGGAGTAAGGAAGGGTTACGTATTTAGCAAGTAGTGAGGCAGTTGTCCCAAGACCTTTTATTGAATAACCACAATTTCCCTCCTTGATTTGAAGTGTTACCTTTTTTGTTTACAAAATCCTTAGATATATTTGAGGTCAATTCTGAACTCTCTCTTTTGTTTCTGCTCTCTTATCCTATTTTAATTACTATTATTTTGTAACACAATTTTTGTATCTGGTAGTACAGTTTTGCCTGCATTATTCTTCTTAGTCAAATTTTCCTAGTGATTTAAAAATATTTATTCTTTTAGAATGGAATTCAGAATTATTTTGCCAAGTTACAAAAATATCTGATTTCAGTTTTGGTAGGGATTGAATTAGATTTGTAGATTACTTTTACCCTAGCATTATGGGTTATTACAAATTTTTTCAAGTGGTGATTGGAGTGTTATTTAAAATTGGAACAAGTAAAACTTAGCATATACTGTGACTGATCTTTCAGAAATATATGAGTAATTGGCAAGTACATGTTATATAATTCACTGAATCATTGTAGGGTTCTACATGATTTATTCATACAACAAATATTTACTGAATTTGGCATATGATAATAGCTGCTGTTCCAGTGCTGGGGATAAGATAGTCAGCAGACAAGATCTCCTTTCTCACCTTCTTGAGGAGAGATGTGGGTTGGGGAGAGGGGTAAGCTTGGGAAGTATCTGTACTGTGGTATCTCTAGGCAACTCTTTTCCAAAAACAGTTGCTTTGAAACTATGAAAGGAAACTGAGTTGCAGTTGGTCAGAGGGCAAAGGTTTTTGTTTTGTTTTTAATATGGGAGTTACTAGAAGATATTTATCTATGGCAGAATGATCTCTAGGTAGGGAGAAAATAAATATACGGAGGAGAAGGGCAGTGCCTGTAGGTTCCTATTCCTTGAAGGTGAGAGTATAGGAAATGTACTTCTCAGGTGGAGTGTTAGCTTTTGATACAGGAAAGGTGCTAATAAGGAACTTCAGGGAAAGTGGCCCCAGAAAAAAGTATATTAACGTTTGTTTCACTCCTGGAACTAGAGGTACTTTTGGATAGGCAATAATTAAATTTATAATACTTTGCCCGTCATTCATCAGTTTTAGACAAAATGGAGTGTTTTATTCCAGTGTTAAACTGGGGTGTCAGAGTTTCTTCATTTGAAATGGAATTGCATTCAGCATTTAAACCAGTGCTTAGAACAATGTCTGGCAGATACCTGACATTTAATATTTATTGAATAAATATGCAGCTTAGTGAATGAGCTATAGTTTTGTATTGCTGAGCAGAATTCCTGTCGTGTACAGGTGATGTCCTCTCTCCTATACACCTTACTTCTGTGCATCATGTTATTTCACGCTTCCTTGTGGATAGCAGAAACGGTATTGAGCTTGGGGTTAGATGACTCAATTGTATTTTCTTATTTGCCCAGCCGCTTTGTAGTTAGTTACTTAAGGTTGGAGAAGTTATCCAGCTCCTCTGGGTTTTACTTTTTTCATTGTAATATGAGGTAGTTGGAACAAATCTGTGGTTTTCAATCCTTTTAAACCATTGGGCATTTTCCTTCAAATGGAAGCTTCTTCGGGAGCCCAGAATGTAAAGCAGATAATCTCAGACTCCTCAGCTGAAAATGAGGATGCGAGAGAGTAGACCCCATCCATTCGCAGCGATGTTCTTCATCCTTTTCCACTCTTCCTGCATCTTGTAGGGGCCCCTGAATGGAGTAAAATCTAGAAACCTAATAAGGTTATCTCTAAGGTCTTTAACAATTGCATAAGTGATGAATGTACACGCTCATGTTATTTTTAGTAATCCTGTGAAGTAAGGAATACATAGTATTGCTACATCTTTTATGGATTTGGGAACTGAGGTTCAGAGTTTATCATTTGCTCTGATCTCAACTGATAAATGAAGGAACTGGGACTTGAGCCCCAGTCCTCTCTTCCTTGTTCGGGCAGTCCTGTCACTGTCAAATGATTTCCCCCACTGGCTGTAAGGTGATTTGGTGGAGTCTCTGGTTAAACTGTCTGAGAGAATTTCTGCTGGAAACTATTACTGCATATTTATATTACAGTTCACATCCTCACATATGTCATAAAACCACTTAAATATGTTTTCCTAAATGTTGTTCTACACCTGAATTAGCTAAGTTACAGAACCTTTAATCAAACAGCTAAGAAATAATGAGCTCTGAAGAACCATTATAATTTCTCAACAGAAATCTCTAAAATGCAAATTAAATGAATTGACTGAACACTGAAATCTGTTTAATTTTGAAATCAGTTTCATTTTTAAAATAATTTTCACATTGAGACAGATGAAGCACATAGTTTTATTTAATGTGAAACACATAAAAATAAGAAATCAATTTTAACCCAAACGCATATTGAAGAATTGAAAGTTAATCAAGATTAATTTTGGGGTTGGAATAGGGTGACAGTTTGGGTGGCTACATCAAATAAGGACTGTCCCACCAGGTTAACTTCCCTAGAGTGTGCTCGACTTTCATGTCTGAGTTTTCTCATGCTGACCTTCCCCTTGGAATGCTCTATCTAGTCAGATAAAAATGGTACTCATCCTTCAAGGCCCATTTCAGAAGCTGCTTTCTCTCTGAAGCTAACTCAACATCATCGCTCCTGTTTCTTCTTAGACAGATTTAATCTTCCCCTTTCCCTGGGGGCTCCCCAAAACTTTTGCACTGTGCTGGTAATACTCTTTATACTGTCATATAGCCGGTTGTAAGACTCTGTCCTCTTTGCCAGGTGCTAATTTCTGCAAAAGCAGAGAACATTAAGCACTTTAAAGTTGCCCCCCCCCATTATAAAGGTACTATATACTCAAGGAGAGAAAATTTAGAAAAATTATAAAAAATTAAAATGAAAAAGAGTAATTTCTTTTATCCATTGCCCTAACACAACCAATGTCTAGAATCTGAAATATTTTTTTTCTAAGGTTTTCTGCACCAGGGACAAATAGATGTTGACTTTAGTTGGGTAGGCACTGTTGATGCTAGAAGGTAGTAGAAGATGATAAAGCTGTCTTGCCTAACTCTCGATGTCTAATGTCACCTGGCAGACATATATTCATGTCTGTTCTATGTCTATGTACATTGTTCTATGTATATTTAGAATAGTGAAGGGCATTTGCTCAGAGGATGGACAAGCTTGTCTAGAAAGTACTCTAGGGATGGCTGGCTGGCCCACTTGGTTAAGTGTCAGCCTTCAGCTCAGGTCATGATCCCACAGTCCTGGAGTCAAGTTCTGGCTTCAGGCTTCATGCTCAGTGGGGAGCCTGCTTTTCCCTCTGCCACTCTCCCTGCTTGTGCTCACTCATTCTCTCTCTCTCTCTGATAGATAAATAAATAAAAATCTTTAAAAAACAAAAAGAACACTCAAGAAATTCTAGAAAGTACTGTGTGAAGGCACTTGACTCTGGAGATCTCAAGAAATTTAGCAGTTTCATGAATTCCAACCTTTTTGCCAAACGAGAACTCTCCACTTAACTGGGCAAATGACATGTATCCCAGAGGGGATACATGCTCCTGTAGGTTCTCATAGTTAATGGTCTGAGGGCGACTGGTGACGAGAACCATGACTCAGTGACAGTTTTATCATTATACCTATGGATGGGTTGCTTACACTTTGAGCATAGACCCTGCCAGTTGTCTACCTCAGGCTCCCCACTCCTCCATCCCCTACTTGTTCTGGCAGAAGTCCTAGTCGGGAACAGCAAAAGAGGTGTGCGCAAGCCTGACCACCCTGATGGTCGCCGGCGTTCACTTACTCTAATGGACATCAGCGGTGTGATGGCGGCTGCCTTATTCATGAAAGCTGAGAGCAAGTCTGCGTGCAGATAGATCACTTCCTCTGGAGCTCCGTGCTGACGAAAACTGAGGGTGTCTCACACTGCCCTCTTAAAGGATACCATCAGTTGAGACCTTCTTGTTTTTATAGCATTTTTAAAGAAAATAACATTTATCCAGGTTCCTTGTAGAGATTTTGTAAAATGCAGAAATGTATGAAGATAGAAATAAAAATCAACCATACATCTACCACACAAAAATAATTTCTGCCAACACTGTCATATATTTACTTCAGTTTTTTTTTTTCTGCTAATACACATAGGTACACAATTAAGATAGTATTACATATAAATATGCTGTCCTGTTTTTCATTTAACTTTAGCTAGCTGTGTCTCGATTCAGATTATTTTTAAGTTGGGTGAATATTCAAACAACATTTTGAAGTTGGCTTAATATTTTTTCATCAGGATGACTAAAATTAACCCAACCATTCCGCTATTGTTCTAATAGGCTGGTTCCGGTTTTCTCCATGTTACATAGAACATTTCAAAGAGTGTCTTTTTATATAAATTCTATAAATTTCTAGTTATTTCCTAGAAATAACTAGGGGTTATTGGAACAAAAGATGTGATTATCTGAAAGTTTTTGTATTTATTGATACATTTCTGGCTGGAGAAGTTATAGATATTTGTGCTTCTGCCAGTAATTGTTCTAGTAGATCCTTAAAAAAGTTGAGTTTTATATTTGAAACGTTTGCTATTTTGGATACACATAAAAGGTATCTTGCTTTTTACAAATTATTCTAATTATTTTTCTCCTATATTTGTCTACTTTTGTGTTCTATATAAATTGTTAACATCTTTTATGTGGGGGTCTTAATGCTCTTGGCTGTTGATGTCTTGTTTGTCATGAATATAATACTGGTTGTTGATTTAAGGTAGATATGGTTTGTCACATTAAGGAAATAGCCTCTTTTTTTTTTCTTTTAACTAAGTGTGTAAGTAATAATGTATTATTATGGGTTAAAGCCTAGGTTTCGAAATAAGGTGTTAGACCAATTCTTCCATGTCTCTAAGCCTAAATTTTTACATGGAGTTCTGTGATGTCATCTTCTGAATTTGGTGATGAGATGGTAAAAGGAGATAGTGTATCTAAATGTTAGTTATTATTTTTACTTCTATTAGGAAAATATGGTAATTTTGTGGAAAAATTTTTAAAAAATTTATTTCTTTAGAGAGAGAGAGAAAGAGCCTGGGGGGCGGGGGCGGAAGAACAGAAGGAGAGGGGAGAGAGAAACCCAATGAGACTTCACGCTAAGCATGGAGCCCAATGCGAGGCTCATTCTCACGACCCATGAGATCACGACAAGAGCCGAAACCAAGAGTCTGACGCTCAACTGACTGTGCCACCCAGCCGCCCCTGAAACTTCATTTTTGTATCTACTGAGCAAATCCTATCAGATTTATATCTTGTCTACTAATAGATTCTTACGTTGATGTGGTAAAGTACTGGGCTGCCATGGAATGTTATAACATTCTCAAATTTGATTTGCTTTGAATTATTTTTTTAAGAGTAGATATTAATGTGGGGCTTTTAATCATCATTTAGCTGGAAATTACCAGCTTAAACAATTGATTACTTGGAGTTAATCCCTAAATGCTAAGAGAATCCTGAAGATTCTATAAGAAAATAAAATCAGTCTTATTGATTCATGTGTCAGATATTAATGTAGTGCTCACGACTACAGTTGAAAAATATTGTCAGGCAGTTTTCTTGGCCACAGCGGCTTAGCCACACTTTTGGCTAAGTAACTAAATGAGAAAAGATGGCACAGGTGTGAGGGGTGCATAGACTCTTACTTCTCGTTTTCATGGCAGAGGGCAGGCATTTCCCTCCACCTTCAGAAGATTGGTTCCAAAGACTGAAATATTGAAGACTGTATATGAACTTATTGCCAAAATCAGACTGCATTAGGACTTCCGTTTTTGTTCTGATGAGATCCAAGGAACAAGGTCTGAATGATGACGATAAATGACGTTCATCTGCCTTTGGACTGAAAATTAAATGCAGCATTTTTTGAGTGATTTACTATTTAAAAAAACCTCTGTAGTGAACATACCTATTAGCCTGACACGACATACTGACAAAAATCTGGTAAGTGGTTTTCACTCATTCTTTATAAAAATGCAAGATCCACTGCTCCCAGCTTCTCTCAATTAAGGGAATGGGAATAAGTAAATTTCTTTTGTGGTTTTCTTTACAGAAAAGAGAAGATTTGTGGCAGATTTGTGTTTGAGGTAGGGAGGCTTGTTCCGAGATCTGGCGATCTCACAAGCCACAAGGCTGGGATCTTTACATCACTTAGAAACTTGGGGATCGTTCGAGTCCAGCTCTTTCCCCACTGGGGAACATCCGCTGAGGCTGGACCCTCCCATCACTGTGCCGGGGAACTCCTTTCAAAAAAGCCTGTCTTCCTCCCTGTCTCTCTTTTTGGTTCTGCAGGCGTGGGGGAAAGAAAAGACCTCTTTTAATGTACTGAAAATAGCATCCACTTAAAAATGTGCATCTCAGTGTAGTATCTCATTTTTCTGGTAGTCTTGGTGGAATTTCAGATACATGAATATTTCAGATACCTAAAATGTCCTACCATAAGCGCCAGACTGCTTTTAGAATGTGATATTTTTGATTGAACTAATTATCAGAGGTATTGCCACTTCTCTTTAAAAGCAGAGGATACAAAACATAATACGTGATGATTCAATCTTTCTGATAATCTCTATTGATGATATGGTGTGGTAACAATAAAAGCAGTTGCTTCTCTGGTCAATCACTATGGGTCAAGGTCCCCTGTAGCTTCAGGTGATTTACTTCCACATGTATTTCCATACAGCCCTATGACATAGGGATAGTGATTGTCATCGTTTCACAGAGAGGAAACTGAGGCACAGGGAGGTTGGGAAACTGCCCGAGACTGTAAGGTAGTTAGCAGAAGAACTGGGGTTCAGACCCTCGTAGTGGGGTTCCTAATCTGTGTCCTTAACCACCACGTGGTGCTCTTCTCTGTACCTCTCGGGGTAGATCCCTTTGGGCTGGTGAAGTCTGTTTGCCCTCCGCTTGCGCATTTTGAGAAGGCATCTCCTTCAGCTTCCCTCCTGCCAGCTGCTGTTTCTCTGACTTCACCCTTTCTGCCTTTCAATTTGCTGCTATTCGTTGGATTTGGACTGGGGAAATCAACCTAAGAAAGCTTATTAGAATTGCATATTGTTACCAGTTGGTGCTCTCTTAGGAGAAAATTATATGAGCAGTAGTACATGAACCTGTGGATTTTGTTTTTTAATCTATGCAAGTCTTGGTTCTGGATAAGGAAGAAAATCCAGTATTTTGTAAGTGCCTAGTAATAAGGACAACACTAACAGTTATTTGTTGAGTGTCTCCTGTCATTCTGCCCTACTTATCCATCGTTTTCTTATTTCAAACCCTTGTCAGCTCCTAAAGTGGGGACCGTGCTCCCCATACTCATAAAAGGAAGTCTCTGAGAGGTTAAGAGACTTGACCAGTTTTCACCCAGCTAATAAGCTAAAACTCAGGTGGAGGGCTTGCTGACTCCAAAGCCCTTGTTTTCTCATTCTGCCCTCTTGCCCTATTACTTCATTTTCTTTAGCAAACATTATTTTGATTTAAATGACCTTGCTTGTTGTTAGCTTAATTACCATGGTGGTTTTATTTTTATTTTTTTTTTAAAGATCTTATTTATTTATCAGAGAGAGAGGGGGGAAGACAGCGAGCATAGGCAGACAGAGTGGCAGCAGAGGCAGAGGGAGAAGCCTCTGTGGGACTCGATCCCAGGACGCTGGGATCATGACCTGAGCCGAAGGCAGCTGCTTAACCAACTGAGCCACCCAGGTGTCCCCCATGGTGCTTTTAGATGCATGCTTTGAAGTGTGGACTTAGGGAGCAAAGTGGACTGAGGCTTTATATCAGAAACAGTATAAAAAAAAATTTTTTTTTAAAGATTTTATTTATTTGACAGAGATCACAAGTAGGCAGAGAGGCAGGCAGAGAAAGAGGAGGAAGCAGGCCCCCTGCAGAGCAGAGAGCCTGATATGGGGCTCGATCCCAGGACCCTGGGATCATGACCTGAGCCAAAGGCAGAGGCTTTAACCCACTGAGCCACCCAGGCGCCCCAGAAACAGTATAAGAAATTTTTGAAGGGTTGTTTTAAACATTCAGTAATGTTTGAGATCCCAATAGATGTGAAATGATGGAGTTCAATGTGTCTACACTCTGGAAGTCTAACTAGGCCTTGTTGCTGTGGGGCACAGGACGTGGGTGAGAGTGAGGAAGGAAATGGGAATGAACAGCAAGAGATGAACCAAAAGACATTCTGGATATGGAATGAACAGAAGTTTTGGCCTTATTGGGAGGTGGTGATGAAGGAAGGGTCAGGAATGATTTTCAGTTTTCTAGTTTATTTGAACTGGTGAAAGAGATCTTATGACCTGAGATTTGGAATATAATAGAAGGATGACTTTTGAGGGAGACTGTGAGTTTTATTTTATTTTTTTAAAAGATTTTATTTATTTATTTGACAGATAGAGATCACAAGTAGGTAGAGAGGCAGGCAGAGAGAGAGGAGGAAGCAGGCTCCCCTGAGTAGAGAGCTGGATGTGGGGCTGGATCCCAGGACCCTGAGATCATGACCTGAGCCAAAGGCAGAGGCTTTAACCTACTGAGCCACCCAGGCGCCCCATGAGTTTTATTTTAAACATTTAAGTGTGATGAACTTGTGAGATACCCAGGAGGAAGTGCTCAGCTGAAATCTGCCAAAGAGGGTCTATTTTCTGGTTGTCTTCATAATTAACAGGGCTTCTACAGGTTCTTGGGGGAAAAGCTTGGTGTTTTTAATGAAGATGTATTGTCATATGTATCAAACATTTTTGGGTTGTTTCTGCAGCATTCATTCTCCCTTTTGCCTTTCTTGAAGTCACTCAGATCTGCCTCTATATAACTCCTCTTTTTCATTCTCAGCGAAGCTCTTTGAATGGGACTAACCTACCCCTTAGGTGGGCCCTCAGAACTTAAGCTTACCACTGCATCCATCTCCTGAGTCCTCAGGATTGGTTTTATCAATTGAGATGCTTTGAGCTGCAAATAACAGGATACTTGAGTAGAAGTGTCATAGGAACCAAGAGGCTATCCCCCAACAAGATTTCTGGAAGGGGCTCCACAGTTTTTTTCCATGGCTCAACTAAGTCAGTCTCTAGATCAGCCTAAGATTCTCATGGTCTCAAGATAGCTGCCAGTTTAAAATATCTCTTCCTTTTATAACAACATGCAAAGATGATAGACAGAGTAGATGTCTACTTACATTTCTCTCTGTTATTAATGAGGAAACTCTTTTCCAGAGGAATCAAGTAGACTTCTCTAAAGGTACTACTGAACAGAATTGCCCAGGCCCTAAAGGAGTCACTGGAAAAAGTAGTGTTATTATTACGACTGACTTAGTCCAGTTATGGTTTATGCCTTAAGATGAGGGTGTGGCCCACTTCCTTGAGCCCGACACTGGTCCGTACTTGAACAAAATCAAGGTTCTGCTATCAAAGAGGAAGGGGATAACAGCTATTGAATAGGCAACATAGAGTCTGTTGCACTGGGCCTGTGATTCAGTAGACACAAGTAGATCTTTGCAGGGGCATCCTTCTGGCTTCCTTGCTCTTCTAAGAGACCTATAAACACCCCTTTTCTATGGACCATGTGATAATGTGGCTCTGAGATCTAAAACTGCAGCCACTATCATTGCTCTGAAGGGAGTGCACCTGAAGACAAAGACAATACACAGATTAGGACACAGCTGTGAGAATCACAGCAGAGCATAGTGGGAACCTTGAGTATATGGTGGACTTCTGGATCAAACAGTAACTGAAGCTGGCTATACCTCAGGGTGTCCAGTTATAGAAGAAAACCCATGTTAAGCCATGTTAAGCTAGATTTTCTGGTACATGCAGTATGAATAATTTTTGTAGTAAATGGATTGGGAATTTGAGCAGTGAGACCTCTTGTTTCTTTCTGTCCTGATGAGGAGTCCTGACCTCGTTTTCAGTTAAATCGAGTTGAACATGATAGGTAAAATTCTAATATGCTTTTTACCTTTGTAGCAAGGAACTTTTATTTACTACAGATAACTGGAAGGATAGCCCTCTGTTTGAAGAAGGCAAGGAGGAGGAGATGGCTCTTTTCCCCTAGAGACACATTAACCTCAAAGTTCTGTGAGAAATATAAATAAATAGACCCCCTTCAAAATCTTCCATATTTAGTGAATAGAGCAACACTATTTTTCATTTTCCCTGCCCAAATGATTCTTCCAAACCCTTCCAGATTCAAAGTAAGCTGCCCTATCAGAGATTAAATGAGGCATTCATAACACGTACACTTAAATACACGATCTGCTCTTATTCGGCCTAAAAAGTGGTGCCTTACTTATGAACAAATGTCAGTGTGTCTTCCAACCTCTTATTTCAGCTCTCACCATCTTTGTCCTCTTTGAATAGCTGGCAGTTTGGTCATATTTTATTGTTGTCTGTCTTTTACGAGTGATTTAGTTTAAAATAAGCAAATAGGTAAGCAGACAGTGCTTTAAGCCTGCTTCTTCAAAATGAGCAATGCCTCTGTCCTCAGGGACTCTCAGATTTATGTCCTTAGATGAACAATAATTACATTAATAACTTTAAGGGCTAATTAGCATTTTATAGTAAACACATTGTTCATCACACTAAGGGGAGGGACAGCTGTATCCGTTCTGTAGAATAACTGCTTTTCAAAATCAGAGCCCATTTATCTTACTTGAGCAGTACCTGCCACCAACTGACCAAGAAGTACCTCCGCCCATTCTCCCCGAACCCTGGTCTGGTTAATTCTGACAACAACGGTTGTGGAAACTCAAACAGGAAAATGGGAATTAAATTCCATTTCTACTGTGTAAAAAAAAGCAACGCGGACCTTGTCATCTCTTCTTCACATCACTTCCCCAGTGCTTTTCTCCCTTCATTTTGCTAAAGTATTTATAGGCGGCCTTCAGTCCGAGACCATGCTCCCCCGCTCCTTCCCCCGGCTCCATGCGATGCAGGAAAGTGCTATGGCACTTCTTTCTTGCAGCAAGTCCTAGAAGCTCACTTTGATTTCACTTTAGATTTTGCAAGCTCAAAGCTAACTGTGGATAAATTTAAGAAGACTTTTCATCGGGCTATTGCTGCTCTTCCCCAGAAGCCCCCAGAAGCTCCCTTTTGGAGGTTTTCTGTGCCTGCAGCCACTTTGGTACTTCCCTTAACTCATGGTTGCAGCAACTCCAAATCGACGGTCTTGTCAGAAGGAATGATCTAAAATAAACATCTTCTTGTCTGCCTGCATTACTAAACCTGACAAGGATGCTTTGCCTATATCAGCTCTGAGCCGAAAGTCCTTCGACGCGCGCCCCTCGTCGCATTGGGCCAGCAGCAGATGGAGGGTAGATAGAAGGCCTGCGACGGGCTCCTGACATGACAATCCCAATGAAATCATCAAAGGACACCCACCCGCTTTCTCCCTCTTGGCAGCCTTTTCGGTGGTGAGGGTTACCTCATTTAAACCAAACCCTTGGAGTCAGTCAACAAATCACATTAGAACAACTCCAACAGTGACCATTTTATGAACAAAGACACGAGACCAGGGAGAAAATGTAAATCTCCAGTCCATAGTTTCACAGTCAAGGCTCCCCTCTGATGTTTTCTCTGCTACTCAGAGGGCTCTATAACTTTGATCTCTCTGGGATTCATACTGGGAGCTATCTAACAGTACTGACAACTATCAGTTAATAATAGACATTCTGTCTCTTTGGTCCTCACGAATATTTTGTAGGTTTTTCTTCCCTCTTATTAAGCTTTATACTGTGAGCCTGAAGAATAGAAAAACAGTTGCTAAGTTTGTGTATTCTAGATCTCAAAACCAGGGAAACCACTACAATGCTATGAAGGGATTTTTCTCTTCATGTTTTAAGGTTTGGTGTCCTATTCTATAAAGCCCTTAAAATGCGACATTACAGTTTTCCAAAGAGCCTTAACAAAAATTTTCAGGGAGTATAGTGATGCTTCAAAGCTGCTGAAATTACATGTGCTAGCACAAATTAAGTAGAAATTGCTTATTAGGCTTATCTGATCAATTAAAATAGCCAATTGGAATAAGAGAAATCTACTTTTGTGCCATAATTATCTGAACTGATTGTCTGTGTCACACTGTCTGAGTCATTATCATTTTTATACATCATTTCAAGAGATACAGACAGCTTAAAAGCTTGCAAATTATGTTCTTTATAAAGGAAAAAATCTAATTGTGGATGTTATTCTTAAGTTTTCATTTTGTATCATATTTATCTGGACATCTCAGAACGTCTTTAATACTGTGGGAAAACTACTGAGGGGGAGGGAAAAAAGACCACCTTCCAAATTTATCACAAGATCTTAAATTGCTACATGTTCTTTCTTAGATTGGCTATTTGCAGTATATATTCTATTCCTGGTAAGTAGCCCTGGATGTCTCATATTAATTCTGCCTGGAGTGTGGTTGTTTCCTTAAAATACACCCCAAGTCACACCTAAGCTCAAGTGCCAAATGCCAGGTCTTTAGAAATTAAAACAACAACACAGAACTGTTTTCCTCATTATCCACCCAATTATTTTGGTCATTCTTGATCTAATTCAGAGCTTTTACTAAAGAGAGTAAGGACAGTCATCAGCCTTGATGGTTAACCTTATGTGTTAACTTGAGTGGGCTACAAAGTGTCCAGCTATTTGGTTAAAAAGTGTTTGGGGGAATGTCTGTGAAGGTGTTTCTGGATGAGATTAACATTTGAATCAGTAGCTGGAGTAGAGCAAATTACTTCTCCCAGTGTGGGTTGGCACCTAATCTGCCGAGGGCCTGAACGGAACAAAAAGGCTAAGTAAGGAAGTGTTCACTCTCTTTGCCTGACTGCCTCTGAGCCGGGACATTGGTTTTTCTCCTGCCTTCAGGAGCTTGCACTAGAATTTATACCATTGGTTTTCCTGGGTCTCCAGTTTGCCAAATGCAGACCTGGGGACTTACATAGCCTCTGTAATCATACAAGCCAATTTCTTACATACGTATATCCCCGTTGGTTCGTTTTCTCCGGAAAAAATGTGTCTACTATATCAGCTAACCTGTCAGTGTAATTTTGAAGATGAAGCTATTTCATCATCCTGTTGTGTTAAGATTTAATTTTTAATACTCATAGAAGTATTTAATCTGATCTTATAGAATGAACCAATAGTGAACAAAGTGCTGTTTAGCATTTTAGTCTTTTCTGATTCAACAGAGCCCTCTTGGCCCTTGAGTTCCCCAAGGAAAGCAGGGACATCAAATATCTGCAGGTTTCTGAGGTGAAGAGTAACATAGATCCAATATGTAATTTCATCCCCCAAGATTGAGACCCGTAGTCTAAAACCAGATAAATGGCAATCCTGGGGAATCCAAAGTAAAGGGCTCAAATAAGCACCTGCTGATTCTCTCTTAATTTTGTTCTTCCTTGTGCCATTGTAATGGAGTTTATCTGGGTATGTAATTGCTCTCTTGGAAACTGCATTTCCCAGACTCCCTTGCAGCTGGATATGGCCACGAGACTCCATTCTTGCCAGTGAAATGAAAATAAGTGTGCCAAGTACAACTTCTGCAAGTGATTGTCCAGGAGGAAATTACTTGTTCCAGACTTCCTTTTCCCACTTTTCCCTGTGAGAGCCATAGACTGGAAAAAGGGATGTGGGGGGCAACTCAACTTTGACTATGTCAGTTCTAAGGGTTCCACGTTGGAAGGAATGCCTGTCTGAGTGGCCTCATGGAGCAGGGCTGCCTCATGTTCTATACAGAAGAGAAATAAACTTAGTCTGTATTTTTGTTGTTGTTGTTGTACTAGCTTAGTCTTTACTCAGCCTTGCTAATGCAACTTACTGTTCTTCTTCATAAAACCTTAGCAGAATCTCTAGGTTTGCCTGATACTTCTCTTTCATAAATAACTTAACCCCGTGCCTGCATTCACAGCTGTTCCTCACCACTGTCGCCCTGATTGCTGATCTTTTGGGGGCTCTTAATACCCTGAAATAGCTCATATGTTATACAGAAAACCTTTTGAGTAAGCGAAAGCTACGCCTCCAAAGAGACATGTCGATACACTAAACTTACTTTACTCATGAAGAAAGTGTCTGCGAAGTGTGAAGTTGAAGGCTTAAGGTTTTTATGAGACTAAAGCACTACCTACTGTGCTAACAAGGCACCTTGGGCTTAAGGTTTTTAGCATATTTATTTTCTCATTCTCCTCTGTCTCTGTCTGTCTCCTACAACACACACACACACACACATATTTTAATAATAATGAATTAGAACAGCTAATCACAAATTCAATAAGAGGCAGCATCTTTTTTGAAAGGAAATATCAGATTGGAAAAGTTCAGTTTTTAAGAGAATCAACACCTAAGAAGCTATGAATTTGCATTTCATATTAATGTTAGAAATCTCTCTTAGATAATGCCAGAAATACTACTGGTAGTTGAGAGAAAGTGACTTCCGATGGAAAAATAATAGACGGATGAGGATATTTTATATCCAGAGGTAAACCAAAACCCATACAAATGTATATGTAAAAATTCAACATAGCTAGCTATTCAGCCCTGATTCTTTTTCTTTAGAAAGGAATTGGTTGGTTTTTGTAAAAATGCTGCCTACAGAGAGTTGAGTACTGTTGCCTTGTATCTTTTATACATTTGGTAGGAAAATCAGGATAAGGAACCAACTGCTGTGTGTAGATCTATGTATTTCTTTGACCTGCGAACAGGATCTGCTGGAATTGACTTTGGAGCTGAGCTGATTTCACACCTCGTAATTGGCCAACAGGCCAGAATCTTGGTGGCCTGAGTCTATTTTAGGGATGGAGAGCACATGTCATTGTGCTGTTATTAAACTTATTTTAAGAATATTTGCAAGACAGAACTGTATTCAAAAACTTCATTATGTTAAAAAATATATTCTATTAATGGGGTAACAGTTGGTATCAGCTCAAAATATGTTTATGTGCATTCTATGATCAAATGAATCCTATTTTCAGCAGATACTTTTTTTTTTTTTTAAAGATTTTGTTTATTTGTTTGTCAGAGAGAGAGAACAAGTGAGTGAGCCCAAGCAGGGCGAACAGCAGGCAGAGGCAGAAGTGGTCTCCCTGCTGAGCAAGGAGCCCTATGTGGGACTTGATCCCAGGACCCTGGGATCATGAACGTGAACCAAAGGCAGACGCTTAACTGATTGAGCCACCCAGGTGTCCCTCAGCAGATACTTTTCTTAAGTCAGTAAGTAACTCCTATTTCCTCTGGTTCTGATTTAAAGCTAGACTGCTTCCCCATTGAAAAAAGAGAGGTTACAGAGTTATAGAAAGTATTTATTGGTTTATGATGAATTTATATCTTACTTGATTTAATATATATTTATAAGTATTTGTTAATAAATTATGCAATATATATATCCTACACCATGATTTAGTCATTCAAAACTAATCTAATGTTTCTGTTGTCTTTATGAAGGCTTACATTAAGATAACCTCTTTACTACTGCTGAAGACCCTAAATATTGAGTGGACAAAACTGATACATCGTAAAATAAGATGGATTACCTTATTTATAATAACAACAATAAGACCAGAGTGGATAGACCAGGAAAGGAACACCATCTACAAAATGCATAAGACCATGACTCTTTTTTTTTTTTTTTTTGGTGGAAAAATGTGATTTTTTTTTTCCTGTACTAGTATTTATTTTTAAATTACTTTTATTAACATATAATGTATTATTTGCCCCAGGGGTACAGGTCTGTGAATCATCAGGCTTACACATTTCACAGCACTCACCATAGTACATACCCTTCCCAATGTCCATAACCCAACCACCTTCTCCCTACCCCCAACCCCATAGCAACCCTCACTTTGTGAGATTAAGAGTCTCTTATGGTTTGTCTCCCTCCTGATCCCATCTTGTTTCACTTTTTCCTTCCCAAGTCCCCCGCCCTGCCTCTCAAATTCTTCTTATCAGAGGGATCATATGATAATTATCTTTCTATAATTGACTTAAGAAAAAGGTGATGTTACCAAAGCATGGGGACAGAACCTGTGGACAGAAAGAACTGCACTGGGACATAAGACCATGTCTTTCACTTGTGTTTGCTTGGTATAGACAGGTCTCTACTGACCTACCTCTGAAACTGGAAGGGCATAGTTAAACCTTACGTAGATAATTGGAAACCCAAATCTTCAAGTCCAGGAGAATCTAAAAACTCTGAAAGTATTTTAAAAAGGCTTAAACAGAAAATTTTTCATGAGTTTAAAAAGGGTGGGTAGATAATTTTGTGTAAAATGCTAATTGATCTTCGTGTTCTGAAAAA
This sequence comes from Mustela nigripes, assembly GCF_022355385.1. NCBI lineage: Eukaryota > Metazoa > Chordata > Mammalia > Carnivora > Mustelidae > Mustela > Mustela nigripes. Next base: position 77,013,501 of record NC_081564.1, on the reverse strand, counting down.
CAGATGCAAGTAGAATATAAAACTGTTCCTTTCCAAAGAGGTGTTCAATTTTTTGAAATTCTAATATATACCACTGTGCTTCTTTATACCTTTTTGAAAAGAGTAATGTTTTTGGTTACAGTTTCTGTTCAAACTAAAATCTAAAGTTTTACGGTTTTGTTTTTTAGATTGAAACATTATCTTTTAAAGAGTTATGGGGATTTCCCCCCATTTGGAACAGACCATGCTCTTATTCTGGGAAGAATATGTAATATACAATTGTGGAATATTCCGCTATGCTGGATATTATCAGTTATGCAGATATAAAGCAAATACCAACCCTTTGCTCTCAGGATGTGTTGACATTGAGGCAATTCAATAAAAATGCTTTACACTGAAGTGTTAAGAGTTGTGTTAAATAGTGGAGATTTGCTGTATTATTTATGCTTTTATGGAGTATAGTTGGTGAACACCCCCCCCGAACACACACATTCTAAATTTAAATACAGATGCTTTATGCTTGACAATTATGATCTGATCTAGATAGGATTTTAAGTTAAGACAGGACTCAAGAGAGAAAGACACATCTGATTCTTGTCATTTCATCTTAGAGAAAAGATTACTGCAGAGAGCGGAAGACAATTCAGAATTTTTGGGAAAACTGTACTGACAGACTTGGACTTTTATTGTCTGGACCTTGGTGCCAAATCAGTCCCTAGTCTTTGATGACATGGTTTGCCTTGATAAGAAGGGATGCCTGGGGGAAAGGTTAATGTCCTCAGACATGGAACAAGACAGGCAGTGGGCCCTGGCGTGGGAAGGACAACTTCCTCCACATCTGATGGGTATTCACCTGGTCCCGGATACCAAGGTGAGGATGTGGGTGGTGACTTCTTGGAAATGGGTGGTTCTGGTCCTATTAAGTTTGGGGCCCCAGGCTTTAAAAGTGGCCACTTTAGTAGCAGTAGTCATTTATGTTTTGTGTTACACTTTCTTCCATCATCCCTAAGACTTTATGAAAGGCTTGGTTTCATAAGTACTGCATGGAATCAGGGTGTGTCCCATGCTTTGGAAAGAGCAGCCAAGAGAAGATCAGTCAACAACTCAGTCATGGTGGCAGCAGTTGCCATGGGTGGCACATCTGGTCAGCGGGATGGCCCTCCCTGTGGTGAAACAGAAGTCCCAATGGAATGTACGAGGGAGCTCTGAAATTAATTCAGGAGCCTGAGAAATGGTAGGAGAATCTGGTGGGGCAGATTTCTGGTCGTTGGGTAAAGGAAACTCGTGCAGTAGTGATTAGATCTAAAATAAATATCTGCTGGGGTCAGGGCTAGGTGGGTTTTATGTACAATAAAGTCATTCCTATTAGAGAGAATTAAAACAAAACAAAAATACCCCCCAAACCTCCCAAAGAAGAAGAGTTAGAGGTTGGGGGAGGACAAGAGAAGAAAAGACAAAGTAAAATCCTGCCTTTGAATGACATTGCATTAATGAAGAGGGGTGGATTGATGACATAATTTGCTCACGGGATCATCACAGACAGGACTGAGAATGTGCAATTTGATGTATTGGGGAATGCTGCCTTGTAAACCAAGGCTTGGCCCACTTTTTCTGTAAACAGTCAGATATTGAGGACTTGAGGCTCTGCGGGCCGGCCTGGGCACCGCTGTTACACAGCTCTGCAGCCGCAGCACAGAGCAGCCGTAGGGGAGCCATCAGTGAATGAGTGTAGCCGCGGGCCCATCAAACTCTATTTATGGACACTGAAGCTCGAATTTCATATAATTTTTAATGTCGCAGATGTATTCCTTTGATTTTTACCCCAACCCTTTAAAAATGTAAAAATAATTCTTAAGCTGCAGGCTGTATAAAAAATAAGTAGTGGAAATCAGTCAGAGAAAGACAAATACCATATGATTTCCCTCCAATGTGGAATTTAAGAAACAAAACAGATGAGAAAAGGAAAAACAGAGAGAGAGAGAGACAAACCAAGAAACAGACTTGTAACTACAGAGAACACACTGTTGGTCACCAGAGGGGAGGGGGGTGGGGGGCATGGGGAAACAGGAGTGGGGATTAAGGAGAGCGGTTGTCCTGACGAGCATCAGGTGATGTATGAAAATGTTGAACACTGTACTGTATATCTGGAACTAATATATCACTCTATGTTAGCTATATTGGAATTAAAATTTTAAAAATTAAAAAGTAAAAACCATAAAACTACTATAATTTTATGTATGATTGCCGATGGACAAAACATTAATAATCTTCAAACCTTAGATGAGAAGACTTAGATACGTAAAACTTTGATTTTTTTTAAAAGATTTTATTTATTTATTTGACAGAGAGAGATCACAAGTAGATGGAGAGAGAGGCAGGCAGAGAGAGAGAGAGAGGGAAGCAGGCTCCCTGCTGAGCAGAGAGCCCGATGCGGGACTCGATCCCAGGACCCTGAGAGCATGACCTGAGCCGAAGGCAGTGGCTTAACCCACTGAGCCACCCAGGCGCCCCCGTAAAACTTTGATTTTAATAAAATAAAGTATTAGATAGACAAGTATAAAAAAAATAAGCCATAGTTTGCTAACTTCTGGCCTAAATCAGAGGGCTTGATGGGGCAGAGACTGTCGTGGAAGAAGCATTTGGGAAACTTTGTGATTCATTTTTTTGTTTTCTAGTTGAAGTCTTTCTGGACTATTTACATATTTAAATAAATGCTCTTTTATTATAAAAATTTTTTTTAAAGATTTTATTAATTTGACATAGAGAGACACAGCAAGAGAGGGAACACAAGCAGCAGGAGAGGGAGAAGCAGGCTTCCCACCGAGCAGGGAACCTGATGTGAAGCTTGAACCCAAGACCCTGGATCATGACCTGAGCTGAAGGCAGACACCCAACGACTGAGCTACCCAGGCGCCCCCTAAAATATTTTCTTTTCCTAATAAGGGCTTATCAAATTAGAGCTGAGTTGAACATTTGAATGGGTCAGAACATGCACAAAATCTTTTACCATGAGTATTCTGTGCAGCAAAGCAAAACCTAGGACACTGAAATTATGGGGAAAAGAGATCCTGAGAAATTTCTGGGGAGCTAGGAGAGACAAATGAAAATTAATAGTATAGTACCCATTATTTTAAATTTAAAACGAGTGAAACATCTTTGTTAATTATCTTTATTTAGTGTACAGTATTTGTACACACATACGCATGCGCACACACGCGCACACACACACACACACACACACACACCTAGTGAATGGAAGTATGAAGACTTCTTATTAGATTCTTTTCTGACTGTGACTTCCAGCCTCATCTTTTCAATAGTGATAGTTTCTCAACTTGCAGTTTTACTCCCACAGGGATCTTTAAGAACATGACCTTCAAGTATGAGGAGGAATGACTGGGATTGAAATATTGTTCTTGAAGTCAGTGCATTTCTGACTAACCAAGCTGTTTACAGGTAGCATTCCTCTACTGGAATCATCTAGAAGACATGCTGACTTGCAGTAGTGTGTATTTCTGTACTGTAATGAAAGAAGGGAGACCATTTGGAAAATGTAAGGCCAATAATCATGTTTGTCACAAATTTAGCTGTAGGATATAAAAAGTCATTGCTTTCTAGCTCCTAATGAGCTATTTTCTTTTGGTCATTTATTAGCCTTTCCTGAGACTAAGCCCTCTGGGCAGCTGTCAATCATTATTGTGTAATGACACATAGGGCATGGGTATTTTTGGAAAGAAAATACCTCATTTTTCTCGTTAGATCTGTTGAAAAGAAGTTTTTTCTCCTTATATCCAAGCAAATGTATATTTTATATGCATGCATATAAATGGATTACAAAATATGTGTGACCTCATTTCCTTGAGTCTAGCCGCCTCAATTTAGTAAATGTCATGTTCCAATAATATGGATAGCAATCCCAAAGAAGGTTGTAGTGATTCACTATACAACACCTGTAACAAGACAGACACCATTTCATTATCACCAGTTAATTTTTTTTCAGTAGGAAACAAAAACCAAGAACAAGCCAACCAGCACTAATGAAGAAATACTGCCCCAGTGCTCCATCTCATTGGTTACAATGGAAAGCACTTTGATTAATGAGAAGTGCACAAATACCGCAGGTTAATTGCAGGTTACTAATTCCCGTAATTTTTTTAAACTTAGGAAACATGAAACAAGGAAATATGATCTCTCTCTCTCTCTCTCTTTGGATCTTTTTTTAATGAATATTTCTTGCTCTTAAAATTCTTTTTTTTTTTTTTAAGATTTTATTTATTTATTTGATAGAAATCACAAGTAGGCAGAGAGGCAGGCACAGAGAGAGGGGGAAACAGGCTCCCCGCCAAACAGGGAGCCCAATTCGGGGCTCGATCCCAGGACCCTGGGATCGTGACCCGAGGTGGAGGCAGAGGTTTTAACCCACTGGCCACCCAGGTGCCCCTTAAAATTCATCCTTAATTCGGAAGATTATTTTGGACATAATGACCCTAACAATAAAGAGTTGTATTAAAAGGACACTTTTGTTTTTTAATAGATTTTGTTATCCATCAGTAATTATTGCTGGAGCTACCTGCCTCGTATGATTTTTTTCTAGCTGGAGGAAAATTCCACTGTTATTTTAAAAGAATATCCCGATGATGGTTTTCAGGTTAAAAATTCATCTGTCATTGCTCTTTTTTTTAAATACAAACTTCAAAGTAGAGACTACTATTATTATTGTTGTTGCTGCTGCTACTGTTGTTGTTATTATTACTAAGTACTAGAAAAGTACTATTGTGTCCATATAACATGAGTTATGAAAACTCTCCTACATTCAGTAGGTATTTGACTTACCTACTTACCTCTATGCTTTGGACTCAAAGCATAGATATACCCACTCTTAATTGATCTGAATTACTAAATCATTGACATCTGAAATCTCATTTAGACAAAGATAAGCCAGCAAGCAAGCCTCCCATAAACCTTGGAGCATCCTTGTGACAACAAGGCTGTGCTCCGGATGAGAGACCTTACGTCATTTTATTGCCTTAACACAAAGGCTGACTAAGGAAATCAAATGGACAAAACAGAACGAGCACCCCATAAAGTTCTAACTGTCCTGATTAGAGCAGAAATCCTTAGTTATAAAAATTCACAAATCAGGAGGCAAATCTTGGAAATGAAAATGTAAACATAGAATTTATATCCCTTTTAAAATATGTTACTTAAAACTACTAGGCTCAGCCCATAACCCCTAACATATGAGCTGGATGTTTTTCTAAAGAGAATACTTAACTTGAACATATATGATATGTAGCGTTATATACTCATATTAAAAGTAGATCCTATAACTAAAGAGATTAGAAATCCATATAGTATATTTCCTTCAGATGGGGAACATGAGTTTTGCCGGTCAGACAAACCTGAGTTCAAATTTCAAGTTCCGGTTCGTTCCGGTTCTATTGCTACAAGTTGTTTGAGCTTGGATAAATCATGTAACTTCTCTGAGCCTGTCTCCACATTATGTATGTATGTATGTATGTATGTATGTTTATATGTATGTATGTAGAGAGCGTGGTTGAGGGGAGGGGCAGAAGGAGAGGGAGAGAGAGAATCTCAAGCAGACTCCGCTCGGAGCTCAGTCTCACAGCCCTGAATCATGATGCAAGCTGAAATCGAGAGTCAGACGTTTGACTGAGCCACCCAGGTGCCCCCGCTTCCACAGTTTCAAATACTACCTACCTATTCTGTATTGTTGTTAATTGAAATGGATCTATCTCATGCACAGTAAACCTGTATGGTTTCCTCTTGCTCTTTTGTTTGTATCCAGACCCCATGTTGGGATTTTTATAGAACACTTCCAGGTCCAGGAACTATTTGTTTTTTTATGATTTTTTTTCAGTAAAATTATTTATTAGAAATTAGGCTTTTATATTATTAAATGTCAGGCCCAGTTTTCTATGAGACTAGTAGAATGGGCAAATGTGATTTATAGAACTCTCAGCTAACTGGAACTTACTTTCCTTCTGAAAAAGAACTAGTTCCCACTTTATTTTATTTCTAGGATGGCTTTATGTGAACTCCACATCTTGCTTATAAATTTTGACTCCTTCTTGACATTTGAGAAAATGTTTGCCTTCTTCCCCACAAGAATGTTTTTAGAAGTAAAGTTTATTTAATGGTATAGTTATACTTTAAATGCAGTTGGCTACTAATTTGCTTTCAAGTATGTATGTATGTTTTTAAATATGTAATACTAACAATAAAAATTTTTAGGTATTATCTGGTTTTATGATACAATGTCACATAAAACATAAAAATGACATAAAGTCATTTCTAGGGTTTTGGCTATGTCCACACATATTTAATTATATACATTAATTATGTCCACACACAATTTAATTATTTAAAAAATAGCATATATATATATATATATCATCTGAGTTTATAATTTCTGGAATTCTCTGTTTAACTCTAAAATGTATGTGGCTCTATGTATGTTGTATCACCCCTCACTGAAACAGCATTTTTTCCCCCAATAGTCCACATTTATTAATTATCCAAAATATCTCAGGCATCAACATATAGCAAATATACCAGATTTTTTTTTTTCTTTAAAGATTTTATTTATTTATTTGACAGAGAGAGAGAGATCACAAGTAGGCACAGAGGCAGGCGGGGGCGGGCGGGGGGAAAGCAGACTCTCTGCTGAGCAGAGAACCCGATGCGGGGCTTGATCCCAGGACCCTGAGATCTTGACCTGAGCTGAAGGCAGAATCTTAACCCACTGAGCCACCCAGGTGCCCCAAATATACCAGATTTCTTAACAAACAAAACTTGACATTAAATAAAAAAGATAGAGTGAGTGTGATCAATAGAATAATGATCCCTCCCAGAGGTATCCATGTCTTTGTGAAAATGTTATTTTATACCAGAAAGGGGGAATTAAGGAAGCAGGCGCAGTAGCTGACGTTAAAATAAGGCAATTGTCCTGGATTATTCAAGTGGACTCAGTGTAATCACAAGGGTCCTATTACGGGTTGAATTGAGTAGTCCCACCCCATTCCATATGTTCAAGTCCTGACTCCCATTATCTCAAAGTGAGATATTTTGGAAATTAGGACCTTATTGGAAATAGGACCTTTGCAGAGGTAATCAGGTTAAAGTAAGTGTGTTAAAGCAGAACCTACTGGAATATAACTGTGTCCTTGTAAGAAGAGGAAATTTGTGGACACAGGTATAGAGGGAAGGCCACGTGAAGACAGGGAGAAGAGGTCATCTCTTGGCCAAAGAGAGAGGCCTGGAGCAGATCTTTCCCCCGCAGCCCTCAGGAGAAGGAGCCTCCAGGCTCCAGGAAGAGCCTTATGGCCTCGGCCCCCGCAAACTGAAGCAGGTCCTTTAAATGTGGAAGAGGGAGGCAGAAGAGTCACAGAGTGGAAGTGTGAGCAAGATGTGACCTGCACGGCTGACCCTGAAGCTGGACGGGGCTGTGAGTCAAGAATGCAGGCAGCTTGGAGAAGCTGGAAAAGGCAAGGAAACAGTTTCTCCCATAGAACCTCCAGCAAGGAGTGAATACAGCTCTGCTGACACCTTGACTTTGGGCCAGGGAGACCCATTTTGATTTGTTTGTTTGTTTGTTTTTGAAAGATCTTATTTATTTAAAGATTTTATTTATTTATGTGACAGAGAGAGACACAGCGAGAGAGGGAACACAAGAAGCAGGGGGAGCAGGAGAGGGAGAAGCAGGTTTCCTGGCGAGCAGGGAGCCTGATGCAGGGCTCGATCCTTGGAACCCTGGGATCATGACCTGAGCCAAAGGCAGACATGTAACGACCGAGCCACCCAGGCGCCCCAAGGATTTTATTTTTAAGTAATCTCTATGCCTGACATGGGGCTCAAACTTACAGCCCTGAGACCAAGAGTCGCATGGTGAGACCCATTTTAGACTTCTGAACTCCAGACCTGTAAGATAATAAATGTACATTGTTTACGGTTGACCTTTGAACAACACAGGTTTGAATTGTATGGGCTTACCTTTTTTGGGGCAAACCCAGTCTAGTACTATAAATGTATTTCTCTGCCTTATGATTTTTCTTAACAGCATTTTCCTTTGTCTAGATCACTTTATTATAAGAATATGCCATATACATATAACATACAAATATGTATTATTTTACTGTTTACATTAGTCAGTAAGGCATCTGGTCAGCAGTAGCCAGTTAGTAGTTAAATTTTTGGCAGGTCAGAAGTTATTTCCAGATTTTTTACTGTGGGCTGGTGCCCCTAACCCCCAACCTTGTTCAAGGGTCAACTGTACTAATTTGTTACAACTGCTACAGAAGCCCTGTATGTGAGTTTAACTTCTCTTAGATATGAAATCTGATTTCCTTAGGATTTTGCTTGGCTTTCTTTTGTTCTGGTTTTATCATTTTGGGTTCAAAGCTTTTGGGCTCATTTTTCCCCTGTCTGCTATTTTAGAGGACATGTAAAACATTTTTTAAAGGAACTTGTCATGCTTTTTTTCTCCCTTTCTTAAGAATTGAAGACTCTTTTAGGATATTCCCCTGCTCTACTTAACAGGAAACAGGTACCTTTTCTAAAAAGGCTGGAGAAGCCCTTTATAGTAAGACATTCAATAAACCCACTTTTTTTATTCTTCTCTTTTTCTCTGAAATTACAATCCTGGATGTACCTCTTAAGTCACACCACAGATGGCCATTAGTATACTAAAAATTAGGAACTGACTTTACCTGTTTTAGTCCTAATATATTCATTTTGTATCCCCACAAGCCTCCTCCCTAATTCCAGAGTTTTTCACAGTAATTTAGCATTATGTAAAGTAACATCTAATAGATAATCTTGAGGTAAAATACAACCATGCAAGAAGAGATTTTTTTTTTACCCTCTCTGCTTTTTTCACTGTTGGAAATGAAATTAGAAAAAGGAATTATGAAAAATTGTGTGTGTGTGTGTGTAGCAACATTATAAATCTCCAAATAACATTCAGATTTGTCTAGAATGAGCTTATAACGAATGCTTTAAAATTATAATTAAGGCATGCCTAAATCAGAGATACCGGTTACTCACTGTAGACTAATTTCACATTAAAAATTAAGAAATATAAATCCCATTATTTTTGTAACTTTTATCAGCTGCTGTTCCTTTAATAAATACCAAATACCTATAATAAAAACTTATTTATTTATGGACATGTCCACTTCTTCAGTGTATATCTTAGAGAAATATTGCCACGTTCATACTACAAACATTAAATTTTCTGAACGACAGAATGATGTACATTAATAAAGTTTAGGGAAACTTGAAGTGGTCAGAAGAAAGCCATGGGGGAGGAGAAGCCTGCCTTCTAACTTTAAAACACACCTTCTGTATTTGCAGTGCTTACCACCAGTACTGACTACACTAATGATGTTGGTTTAGAATTCCTTGCTTCATACCAAATGGCAGAATGTGAGTTTGTTTTTCTCAGGCCCCTGACATTTACACAAGAAATGAATAATATCTAGCATAAAGAGAATTCAGGAGGCCAGTTTTAGAACCAAATGAAATTTGAGAATTTAGTATTATAGATTAACTGATAAAGATCTCACACTGGCCTATATTTATGAGTGGTCAGCGTGAGGATTAAATTAGATAATGTATGGGAAAACCACAAGAGGCTTAAAATGGGCATTGTTGCAAGTAGTGTGTTTTTTAGAGTTATAAATGTCACAATAAAACTCCAGTATTTCTGCCAAAAATTTTATATCTAAGAAGTTCTAAATACTTTATAAATATTAACATAAATCCTCAAGTTGATTCTGTTTGGTAAGAAGACTGAAGACTTGTAATGTCTAGTATGTGGCCAAACACTGTGTCACGTTGAAATACGAGTTTTACTATTTCAGTAGCTTACAAGGTTGTAGAACCTTTGAGTTCCAAGGAAACATTTACCTCTGAAAAGACCCGATTTTTAGGAATCTGTAAACCTACAAAAGTTTTTCAGTTTGGAAAATACAACATCTTAACTCTGCAATCACTGGTCTCATCTTTCTGATACATATTTGAGAGCCCCAAAATCAGTTTAAAAACAAAGTGGGAAGGGAGGGTCTGAGTTGTCAGGAGAGAGTTCACAAAGTCCTACTGTTACAACTCACATTTTCACTCCTCGAACCCTTTTTGCTCTTGGGACTGTCACTGGAAATGCATAACTCTGCCAAGGCACCTGAAAAAAGTGTCATGGTCTGTCTAGTGTCCCAGCAGAAATAGCCATAGCAGAAGTAGTTATGAGTTTTTTGAATTAAAAAAAAAAAAACCCACAGTGTCTGGGACCGGTTAATATAGAGGCAAACAGTCCTATGCTCCTGAGTGGGACCCGAGGGAATGTTTTCTAGTCTGGCTCAGTAACGGTTATTCATGGTGATGTCTGACTCCTCATTGAAAGAATCTTTGAAGGCACGGCAGTAGACATGGCAAGGGTGCTGCGGACTCATCCCACTAAGATTAGTGATCATCTACTCTGTGCAGAGCAGAGGTGAATGAAACACACTTCTGCTTCCTGGGGAATGTACCTTCGGTCTGCTGGCATGGCAGACGGATGTGAAAAGAAAAGATAGTTCTAGCTACAAATGCCCTGAAAGTGGAGACGAAATGCTGTGGAGGTACACACATTCCTTACTTAAGAAAATGGGATTTCTATTCAAATTGAAATAATAAAAATAGTTTAGATGCTGAAAGTTATACAGTGTCAACCCTAGCTTAGTAACATAGAATGACTTATTTCCCAGACATTCCCAAAGCTCTATCGTGGTTTTCTTTGTTTTGTTTTGTTTTTGTCTAATAGTTAACTAAATTTAAGGAATTGTAATTTACCTAAACCAATGACAGAGATGGCCACTGTGCATTGTACTAGAGGTGCACTTGCTCTGAGTTGTCCCCAACCTATGTCACTTTGGCACCTCACTGTGTGGTCTCAACAGCACTGCACTGTATGAAGATGTGCTTTAGTACTAGTACTTTCTTTTCCTTCTTTCTTTCTCTCCCTCACTACCTTTTATTTATTTAACTTCAAGCAATATAAAGAATCATCCAGGGGAGGACTATTTATCTCATTTCATTTAGGTCATGAAGTTAGACACCATCGAAGGCCAGTTTTTCCTCCGTAAGCTACTACCAGCTTTGATGTAATAAAAAGCTGTTACTACCATCCAGTGGGAAAAATTCCCTGACTCTTGTCTTAAGTAAGAGAAAATAAAATTTTATAGACCTCCTTCATAAATCCACAATAAGTCATTATTCTCTCTGTGACATGTAGCACAAGCCCAGAAAATAAGCATCATGTATCCACATGGATATTAAAGATTTACACTCTTCCAGACAAAAGAATGAAAACAGTTCACATGTATTGAGACATGGATTCTTATTTGTTAATTAAAATAATACTAAATGTGGGGTGCCTGGATGGCTGTCATTAAGCATCCAACTCTTGGTTTCAGCTCAGGTCAGGATCTCATGAGTTGTGAGATTGAGCCTCGCCTGGGGCTCTGCACTCAGCTTGGTGTCTGCTTGAGATTCTCTCTCTCTCTGCCCCTCCCCCCACTTAGGTGCGCTTTCTCTTTCTCTCTTTTCTTTCTCAAATACATTATAAAGAAATAAAATAATGCTAAATGCATTAAAGGAGTGCTATGGTTTCATTTTTCTGATGTCTCTTATTCATCTTCTCTTGGCCTTTTTTTTTTTTTTTTTTAAGATTTGATTTATTTGAAAGAGAGAGTGCATGAGCGAGGCAGGAGGGCGGGGTGCAGATGCAGAGGGAGAAGCACTCCCCAGTGAGCAGGGAGCCTGACTCGAGACTCAGTCCCAGGACCCGGAGATCATGACCTGAGCTGAAAGCAAATGCCCATCTGACTGAGCCACCCAGGTGCCCACTTGGTCTTAGGTCTTGTCCTTGAGGAATACTTCGACCTCCCCATAAATTAGCTACAAAGGAAAAGAAGATATTAGGCATGCCTGTTACATCATTGTTTGAAGAATGGGTGGAGTTGCTTGGTAGGAGAGTTTTGGGGTCCCATAAAAAGTATAGTGCCCAGTAGAGATTCCCACCTAGGACTTAGGTAAACAGCTTCCTCAACGTGCCCTGTAGCCTTGCCCCAGCCTACAGCCTCTCTTGCTTACTTTCACCCTGTGTGGCTCTTGAGAGGTTTTAAGTATGTTCTTTTGTATATATATATATTTTTAATCATCCAAGCTAGATTGTAAACTCCCCCAAAACAGGACCAAATATCTTCTTTTTGTTTTCTCCATAATTCAAGTACAGATCCAAGCATGTTAGGGGAGCAGGATAAACACTTGTTAATTAATCATAAAAGGTGCATCTGCTCTCTTTCATTTCTGTCCTTGGATCATGAAGATGGCAAGAATAAGACATAAAACTTCTCCAGGGCATTTATATCTTCAAAGTCTCTTGTTTCAAAGGCTTTACCTCCTGTGAAGGTTAGTGAACTATGATTTTGCTCTAAATGCTATGATTTTGCTTCTGTCACTGGCTAAAAGCAATGACATTTTGGAGAAACTGAATAAATATATTATATATACATATATAATATAAATGTGTGTATTTGAGCAAAGACTGGTCTATGTCACCTTGATTACTTAAAATTCCTGCTTCCCTTACTCTCATGGCTTCCTTCCTCCTTTTCTTTTTATCCTCATGGTGCTTACTGCTAAAATGTTTAATTCACTTACTTTGAATATTTGTCATCTGTCTGTCCCCACTAGAATGTAAGCTGCAAGAGGGCTGGGGTTTTTGCTAGTTTGTATCTTTCACACTAGGATAGCCCCTGGTACACAGTAGGTGCTCAATAAATAAGTGTTGGATAAATCAGTGACAGAGGCTTTGCTTCCAAGTGGAAAGGGCAGTGTCCAGGAGATGTAGCATCTCTCTCACTTGACTCTGCTTGACTCTGTCGATAAGTAGCACTTATATTTTTAGGTCTGTTTTTTCCATCTGTATAATACGAGGGGAGGTATATAAGTTACGGACCCTTAATGTCTCTGCCATCATTCAAATCCTCCATAAGCAGAAAAGCATCTTTTGAAAACTGCCATTGAACTGTGCCTTAGAAAAATTTTAAAACATTTTTTCCTAATGTCGGTAGGTTTTCTTAAATTTTCTAAAATTTCCTCCTTTAAGTGATGGTTTTGAGTTATAGTAGGAGAAAAAAATGTCTTTCTTAAAATAAGGGCCACAGGCCATAGTCCTGTGTCTACCGCAGGCTTGCTGTGTGACCTTTGGATGATTCACTTAACCTCTCTGGAGACGAATTTCTTCTGTGAAATGGAAATTGATAATTAGCAAGGTTGCTATCATGTGAATTCCACCAAGGGAATGTTTGAAAAACAAAACACTCTGTGCAACTGTAAATTAATATTGTAATTATTATTATTATAGGTCTGAGGATAATCTTAGATCAGGGCATCTCAAACCATCTGTGCTGATAGGCTGGCTGCTTTTATTTTCTAATCTGTTATATTGTGAGGGCATTTCTAAAGCACAATAAAAGTGGCTTAATAGAATAATGAAATGAAAAAAAAAATAGACAAGCCCAAATTTAAAATTTATATTTGGATTTAATTGAAAAGAATATTTCTCTGTCAAATTGCTATAGAAGTTTGTAAACACTTCCTCCCAGTTTCTGTACTTTGCTTGTTATGGAATAACTCTAGCTGACACGTACGTGGCCTCTGATGATTCTTCTGGTTTGATTATGTCATCAATGAGTGACTGATCAGAGAGGTGTAATTTAAAAATATTTTCGTTCTTAGCTCAGCAATTGTTAGATTTTCTTTTATGTATAATGTGAAGAGGTTAATTGGCTGAAGGAGATAATAAAATTCGTAAACAAAAATTAAGTAAGTTGAACTAATAAAGAAAAGCACAGACAGGACCAAAAAAAAATGCACTGTGCAATCCTCTAGGAAGACAATTTTCCCCTTGTTTTAAAATTTCATTCAAGTATATAGCACTGATAAGGTTGGAACCTGTTAAATACGGCGTGAGGGATGTCTCTGAGTGCACGCATTTACCTTCTTCTCCTTAGCTGCTTCTCCAAGCTTCTGTTACTACTTTGCAGCATATGTTTAGCAGAAGGGAAGGGTAACCATGAAGCAATGGGGAAAAAAGGAGTGAACTTGCTTTTGCAAACTAATTGAAGTACTTGTAGTCACCGCACAGGGCTTGTTAGAAAAGAGTCCGCCTGAATGATACATTAATTGTCCACCTTACTGACACAGTGCCAAGGACACAGACTGAGATTTATCATGCACACTGGCTAGAAAACTCTGAGGCATAAATTAGGGTGGTGTCTACAGTGGCTAACATGAGCGTGGCAAATGTGGTGTGATTTCGGCAAATTGCAGTTGACATGTAAGAGAAAAGTTGTGAGCATAGACAGACATTCATGGCTTTGATGGCCACTTAAGGAAATGACCTTCCACAACTTCTGTCTTTGCAACCAGCCCTGGCACGTAGAATTGGAAAGGTGGTTAGGTCCTTGTGCCTGGCTGTGCTTTGGAATGTGCCCATCTTAGTTAGCACGTAAGTTTTATTCTTTCTTCACGTGTAATCTCCCTTCTGAGGCACAACTCAGTGCCACCAGGCAGAGTATATAGGGCACCTGTCTCCAAAGTGCTTGGCACAGCCTCACTGCCCAGTAAATCCGAGCTCTCCACTCTGCACCGCCCCTGCCCCGCTTTCCTCCATGGTATGGTGGCTGCTTGTGCTCTGTTCGAGACTGAGAATTTCCGGGGCATAGATTCTTCCATGTCGTATTCCCGCCATAAATGTTAAGTGAATAAGGGCTCTCATTCATTTATTCATACATCCATGCTGGGTTTTGTTTGTTTCTTCCATTCAGCAGTCTAATGTATTTGCATCAATTTTGGAGAACAGGCTTAATTGTCAAGACCCAAGCCATATTCCCTCCCTTTTGCCCATTAACTAGTTTGGGGTATCTTTTCTCAGAGTGTTGCCTATAGGTTATCTGCATCAAGATTGCCTGGGGAGTTTGTTCAGTGCAGGTTCCCAAGTTCCACCCTGCACCCATCAAATATGGAGTCTTAGTTTAGCACTGTTTTTACTTCTGGTTAGTTCCCTGCTCTCACCCTTATTCAGTGAAAGTAGAGTGAAGAGGGGGCGCCTGGATGGCACAGTCGGTTGAGTGTAGGACTCTTGGTTTTGTCTCAGGCTGTGATCTCAAGGTCATGAGATTGAGCCCTGCTTTGGGCTCTGCACTCGGTGCAGAGTCTGCTTGGGTTTCTCTCTCCCTCTCCCTTGCCCCTCCCCTCTAAAATACATAAATAGATCTTACAAAAAAAAAAAAAAAAGTGAAGAAAAAAAGTGATCGCATTTTCAGCAAGCCTTTCAGTGACTCTGGCAAACTTTGAACAGCCACTCTTTGGGATGTTGCTAATAATTATTCTGTAATCTCCTGCAAGAGTTTACCTTGCTCGAGGGATGACTGCCTTGTCTGTTGTCACTCTGCCCAGGGACCGAGCCGGGGCCTGATGTTAAACCCAGGCCATCACCAGGGCAGCCCAGCCCTCACCAAGTAGTTAGGGTTGCTGGAGGAATAGCTGTGGTGATAGATGATGAGTGATCACCAGGGACCAGGACTGAAGGCTGGAAAGATCAGTTTTGGTTCATCTCTGGGGCCCAGGCTTCGTTTTGACACATTTAACTCTCTTGCTCAGTGTATCCAAATGTTTCTTGTCTCTTTAGAAAGAAACCCCAGGATGGGACAATTTGATTTTTTTTTTTTTTTTTTTAAGTGTAGCATGCCTCAGGGCTTCTCAAGAAAAGAACATAGCTTTAGCACTATTTTTACTTTTACTTTACCCAGATAATCCATGCTCCCCACCCTTATTCAGTGAAGCTAGAGTGAAAAGAAAAATGAGTTCTTAGAAGATTGGTCATGAAAAGGTTCTCATTTATGCCCATGAGGGAAAAGGAAAAGATTTCTAAGCTTGGTACATTTTTCTTTCTTTCTTTCTTTCTTTTTCTGTTTCTGTTTCTTTTCTTTTCTTTCTTCTTTTTTTTCTTCCCCCCTGCTCTCCTGGCTTTTTGTCCCTGCAGCAAGACAAATGAATATAAAGGAAAAATCTACGTCAAAAAAATCTTTGGAAGCTTTGAGCATAATAAATGTTAAATCTTTGGGATAAGGAAAATTGAGTCCCTCTGTAATGCTCTGCAAACTGTATTCTAGGGAATGCAAAAAGCGATGGAACAAGAAAGTCACATTAAAGTCATTTACCAAGTTTGAAGCAGGAACGAAAATCAGATAGTCAGAAATACTTGTATTCAAAGATTTAGAGACTTGTCTGAGAGAGTGGAAATTGATTGTTTAGTTCATAAGGGGTCTAGAGATGTTTCTGAGAAATTGTTTAATGTATGCTCTTGGATTTTAAGAAAGAAAAAGGTGCAGGATCAGCTTTGAATAGTGGTCTCTAGAACATAGAAGGGGTCACTCAGAAAATGTTAAAAAATTGTTCATGGCCAGGGTGCCTGGGTGGCTCAGTGGGTTAAACCACTGCTTTCGGCCCAGGTCATGATCTCAGAGTCCTGGGATCGAGCCCCGCATCGGGCTCTCTGCTCGGCAGGGAGCCTGCTTCCTCCTCTCTCTGTGCCTGCCTCTCTGCCTGCTTGTCATCTCTCTCTGTCAAATAAATAAATAAAATCTTTTAAAAAAAATTGTTCGTGGCCTAGATATTTAGAATAATTAAAAACAGAGGCTTCTAAGTGGTAGGGGAATCAAAAGTCCACCGCGTATACTAAATAATTGGAAATTATTTCCTCGAACACATTTTATGACCAAGACAATCATGTTTACAAAAGCCGACTAAGTGATATGGAAATTTAAGAAAACATGAAATGTAATTTGAAAATTCAAATAGAATCAAGCACCAATATGCTATTACTCATTTCAGAGTCAAAGATGAGGGAGGAATCCAGTGAAGAAAGGGTTGAAAATTTGGGATAGGTCAGGAAATCCAACGATCCATTCATTAAGTCAGAAACAGGCTCTCAACTCCATACCTGCTCTGCCCCAGGTACCACTGATGGCAGAGAGAAGAGAGGGGAAAACCTCACCGGTAGGAGGTTATATTCTAATGGGGGTAGACCATAATAAGCAGCAAGACAAAACAATACAATATTTCAAATACTAAGACATGATACAAAGAAAATAAACCACCACAACAAATGTGTAACAAAATAAGAGATGGAGAGGGACTGGAGATGGGGGGGGACTATGTTTGCTAGAGAGTCAGATAAAGCCGCGTGCAGGAGTTGACATTCGTGCAGAGGCTTGAATGATGGGAAGGCGGGACCCCGGCAGCCATTTGGAGGAAAGTTAGGCAAAAGGAACCACAAGTGTTAAGATCCAGGGATGGCAAGGAGGAAGAAGCTGTTTGAGTGACAGAGAGGCTAGGATGGCTGGAGCCTGGAGAATGGAGTGAAGAGATTAGGAAATGGAGTCAAACCATAGCGCTTGATTTTCTTGTGTTGCAGTAGCCTTGTGATACTGTCTTGAACAAAGAGATGATGATTACCAGTTGGGGATCCTGGGAAAATGATTATTTTTCTCATTAAAAGTCACAGACTCAACTGGCATGCAGTACTTTCATCCTTTGTTTTTTTTCCTTCCTGCCTGGAATATAGACCTAATGCCTGGAAATAGAGCAGCCGTTTTGCAACTATGAGGACAAAAGGCACATAATAAGGATGGCCGAGCAGGAAGCCAGAGAAAATGTGGTTCCTTAACGATTTTGTCAAGCAGCTGTACCAGCCCTGCACTGTCAATCTCTAGACGTTTTGTTACAGGAGAAAAAAAGGAAGCCCTTACTTGTTTAAGGTAAACTGCTTGCATCTCTGGCTCATTTAAGTGTTAGCTTTTAAGCCATTATAACTGGGTTCCTAAGTCGTGAAGCTAAAAGTGTAAGTGGTTACAGACTACATCATGTAGGGTTTATTGCCACAGTAAAGATTTTTGTACTTTTTTCTAATTGCAACGAGAAATCTTTAGAGGGTTTTAAGCAAAGGAGTGATACCATCTAGTTTGTTCTTAGAGAGTATTCCATCTGCTGTGTGTAAATTAGACAGCAGAGAGGCAAGATGGAAGCAGAGGGGATAGTTAGAAGACTGTTGCAAGAGATTATATTGTTCCTTCCATTTTTTTGGCAAGTATTTTGGTATCGTTACAACCTCAAAAATTAGATATTGTAATAGTGTTATTAGCTAGGCTGTTTGACAAGTTCCTAGTGTCTGGGAATATAGGATTGGGGCTACTTGTTGTAGCACACACTTCAAGGACTGACTTGGCAGCAGCACAGGGATACTTGGATGTTTCCTTTTAGCTTCCAGATGTTGAAATGACGAGAGTTAATTCGTGGTTATGTACTCTGTCTCCCTGCCTGATTGAGCTTATCCTCACCATTGTAAATCTCCCACCACCCTATTTTTTTTCTCTTTTTTTTTGTTTCTCTTGCTAGGGATCATTAAAACATTAGCCAGAGCTGTCCACCAAACTAATTGAAGGCCACCAGCCTGAAGGATTGTCCTAATGAAAAACAAGGGACTTAGAAAATTGATCAAATTGGGTTTCTTAACTGCCTGTGAATTGCTATTAGCTTGGGAATTAAAATAAGGACCAAAATAAAAGGATGACATGTACTCAACCCACAGACTAATGATTAGAAAGTTCTCTTTCCCTATCTAGGCTGCAGAGGAAAATAAATATTTTCCTAAGAGATAATCTTCATTTCAGTATTCTGTTATAGCTCAATAGAAGTAAGATTTTATTGAAATAATATTTCATTTATAAGCACCTAATTACACATATCTGATTTTGAGTTGAAGGACATATAATCTGTATGAGAAAAATGTTGAAAAATAAGTAAAAGACATAGGCACAGTAATACTATATAGTGCCCTAAAAGTGTCTTAAAAGAGAAAAGATGGATTGTAGACATTTGCTACACATTGTGGAGATCCAAGAAATAACTCACAATTCTAAAAAGCGTTCATTTTAATTTTAATGAGAGCTGTATTTTCAATGTGTATGAGAAGCCCTTAGTATTTCTTTTGACACTTATATGTAGCATTGCAGGATTCAAGCTGGAGAACTTGGGTTCAAGATGGTCCCTATGGACTTGGGAGAGGTGGGGTCACTCCTCCTGACGGCTTGGGGTATCCCGGGGCCAAGAGTGATTTCCTGCGTGAATCAGGAAACGTGCTCAGAGGATAATAAGTGCCTGGACAGTGTGGCCAGGGCTGGCTACAGGGGGCCAGACTCTCTCTCTTCTCTGCTTTCTGTCTAGTATTACTCTTTTCTCTCCCTGTCAACTGATGCTGTGACCTTTATCTGACTTTTAGCTACATTAATTTATGGGACATTTTGTCCAGTTTGGGGTCCAAATTTATTCATATTTCTGTGCATAAAATCCACTAAAACAGACTTCCACATAAATCTTTATTTTATTTCCGTTATGGGGGTTTGACCATGTGACATCCTCTTCTTCAAGTTGCAAGCCTCCATACTGTCTTTACAGTCTTACAAAATCTGGGCACCATGCTCTGTTAGGATTTTACCAGGATTTTGCTAGCTCAGTTACTAGATGAATGGCAAGTACTATTAGTGACCACCTTGAGCTGTAAGATTTCTTTAAATGGACACATTCAGAAAAAAATGTAATATAAGATGGCTGTTCTTTCTTTTTGTTTGACTCCGAAAATCTAGCTTTAAGTCATTGTTAACTTATCATGTACAAGGCAGGTTTTTGTGGACCCCTGGAGTCCTGATATAACCACAAGGAAGATACTATATTCAATTTTATAAATTTATTCTTTTTTTCTGCTCATATTTTTCTAATGGATATGTAAGTTTTTTTCTGCTTACATTATGTTGTCCTCTTTCTGAAAAAAAAAAAAATGTCATGTTGGTACATGTATTGAAGGCTAAGAGGAGTTAAGATGATTTGAACTTAGGATATTTTATTTCTCATGCTAGCTTCATGAATTAAGTGGAGCCGTGTGGTCTGAAATTAGATAAAACTGAGTTAGCATATTACCAGATTTTAAATACTAGTGCAGTCTCAGTTCAGGAGGACTCTCTCTAGTGACGGTCTGGTTGTGACCTTCATGGGCAAAGTTCCATCCACCCTGGTGTGCCCTGGTCCCAGTCCCAGTTTAGTGCCTGTGTCCCGGCATAGTTTCTTTATAGCACTCCATTTCACTCTGAAAAGTGTCCTGGTTTGGATGACAAATCATATCTTCCCCCTATTTACAGGCAGCATTTTTATCGACAACTAATGTGAAGTTAGAAGTTCTTAAAATGTGTAGGTGACTCAAACCTAGGCTAGGATAGCCAAAGCATGCCAGAATTAAAAACCAAAGACCTTGATAAGCTGGACGGATAAAACAGAAGAGATAAAATGTATTAGGGTTTAATGGGGTATGGTGGAGAGGAAATTACCTTTAGATCCCCAGAAGTAATTGTCTAAGTACACTAGGAAGGGAGTGAGAGACTATGGACTCTGAAAAACAGTCTGAGGGTTTTGAAGGGGTGGGTGGTGGGAGGTCGGGGTACTGGGTGGTGGGTACTATAGAGGGCACGGATTGCATGGAGCACTGGGTGTGATGCAAAAATAATGAATACTGTTATGCTGAAAATAAAAAATATATTAAAAAAAAAAAAAAAGCTGTTCATTCAAAAAAGACCTGGGGATTTTAATTAGCCAGAGGCTTGCATGCTGTTCGGCAAGCATGTGATGTGGCTAATCACACAGCAAGGAAGGTTGTGCGTCTTTTGTTGGAACAGTGTCTGGACCCACACTCTCCAGTAGAACTGTTTGTTGTGATGGAAATGTTCTGTATCTGTGCTGTCCAGTATGGTAGTTACTAGCCACATGTGGCTACAGAGAACCCTGGAGATGTAACTAGTGTGACGGACATCCGAAGGTTTAATTTGGTTTAACTCTCATTAATGTGAGTTTAAAATTAAATAGCCACATGTGGCTAGTGACTCCAGTACTGGACGGTGTGGGTTGACATCAAGAGAGATCTCAGTGGGGTCTGCGGTTGGCAAACTGGGGAATGGCAGTTGAAGGATATTTGATAGGTTGCGTGCTTGCGAGAGATCATTTAATTCAATGGAACAGAATTTTAATGAACATTAAACCAAGTGCAAAGCACTGTGGTAGATGCTACGGGGTATTCAAAAGCAAGTGAGGCCGTCTGTGCAATTATAGATCTTCTAATGTCCTATTGAAACCAACAGGAACACAAGTAAATGAATCATTAGTGCTGGTATTGCAATATAGAGTCCCTATTATGGGTCTCTAGGGGCTGGAGAAGTGAATACCAGCCTATGGGTTTGAGAAGGTTTTGTGGGAGAGGTGGGCTTTGAAGAGTAAGTCAGGCTTGGAGAGATAGAGATCATCATTTAGAGGAGAAAAGGCCCAGGGTTCAGGAAAAGGATAGGATCAGCGAGAAGGAGGTGTACTGGTGCGGATTGCAGCGGGAAGCTGGTGGGAGAGAAAGCCTGTGGCGGAAAAGCCAGTGCGGCTCTAAAGACCTCAGGCTTTGATCTCTGGACAGCTAAAGGAATATTTCTAAGTTGGAAATCGAGGTACCAGACCCTTCTTGTGTCAGAGCACAGGTCTTGGAGGTGACGGGAAGCAAGAGACAGTGGTTCCTGGGGTCACCATGAAGTAGAAGCCATGAGCAGCAGGTGTGCGTGACCAGATCAGAGGCCAACTGGGAGACCACGCTGGCCTTTATCCATTTGAAGAGTCATTCTGTCAAAAGGGATGAGGATTATTCCATGTAACACGAGAGGACTGAGGGTTGCAAACATATGAAGGCAGATTTGCATCAATCAAGTGAGTACATTTCTGATCATGAGAGGTTCTAAAAATAGCACCAGATACTTTGTAAAATGGTCAGTCAGCCCTCAGCCACCTGAAGATTTTGTGCTGGGTTATAGGGAAGCGTCGCACTGGTTTCCGGATTTTGAGATTTCAAGAACTGGTCAAAATAAAGCAATCGAGGGGTTGCAGTGGCTAATTCTTAATTTTGCTAAGTGAGAATATTAATTCTCCCCAAACATCATCAGCTCGTATTCACACCAGTTAAGAAAGTTCACCACAACACTCTCTGCTCCCCAAATAGGAATATTTAAAAATAAAGAATGACCTATTCCCAAGGAAAGACAGCGGCCACCCTGATTTGGCCCTTCACACGTCTCCCCCTCTGATGTGTGCTTTGCATCTCTGAAAACTTTGGCCTCCCTGTAGCCTGGCCAGTGCTAATAAGCAGTGATATTTAAGTTGAAATAATAATTAGTGTTTGTTTAACTCTGATAGGCAGCTAATATGGTCCAGCAGCCAACATAATTACTATTTCTTAAAGGTGGGGGAAAAATCATCATTGTTCAAACAGTACTATGAGAAGCCCCCAGGAATTGGATAGAACAGTTACAGCAATGAGATGGTGGTCCAGGTACAGAATGATGTCATAATTAGTACAACAAATGTCATTTATAAAGCCTCCAGAAATAGAAAAAAAGAGAGACGTACCAGCCACAAACAGTTATCATAGAGGGCAAAACTTTCCATTTCTTTATTATCATAAATCGTGAAGCCTCATTGATGCATATTTTATCACAACACTCTTGCCATATGTGATCTGAAGTTTCCGAGCATATCCCCAGGGACCACAGTTCCTGATATAGATAATCAAGAATTCCTTTTATGCTCCTCTCAACACTGCCACAGCTCAGATTGAAATTAGCATCTTTTACAATGAAATACCAGTTGCTGTCACAAACAGACATGACAGCTGGAGAGAGAGGCCTGTTTATCCAGTGATATCCACGTCTTCAGTTCATTATGGTTTATTAAGATGTGTACTGTAAGCTCCTGAATGGAGAGACATTGAGTTTTTGCACAGTGATTATCATTTGAATAGAGGCATCAAGAAGCTGCTCTCAGATGGGGCTGGGGGGTGAAAAGGTCAAAGATCAAAAAATCACCATAATAAGCATCTGCTTGAAACCCATCATTTATTCTCTGGGAACATGTCTTTCTAAGATGGTGTTTTCTCACTCTCATTGTTTGAAATGTTACTTTCTGATGGAGAACCGTTTGAGAGGAACTTGGTGACCCACATTCAACTTGCTTCCTGTACCTAACTCTGTAACAGGAACTGCTAGATGCTTCTGTGTGTTATCTCATGATGCAGAGTCATGAGGTCAATTTCAGGACACGGGTAGCAGGCATCTATTTTGAAGAAAGGTGTCAAGGTACTTAGCCAAAGCCACACAGCTTACACACAGATGTAAGAATTCCAAACCTGCTGTTTTTTTAAACTATCCCATACCACCTAACATTTTTTTAGTTTTTTAAATTTGGTTTTGCAGTTATCTTTATTGGCTAGTGGTCATAAAGAGGCATGTGGTTCCATTTTCCTCTGATAGTATTTGCGGTCACCATTTATTGTGTGTTTCCTATGTGTTAGGGAAGGTGCACAGTGTTTTATATAGATAATCAAATATAATTCCTTCAAGGTTGACATTATTCCTCTCATTCTTCAAATGAGTGAACTTGCTCAGAGAGACGAAGTAACTTGTCTGGGAATATAAGTAACTAGCTCAGAAACAGGAACAGGGATCTAAAGCTAACCACTCCAAGATCTGCTGGTTAAACCCCCAACCAGTGCACCAGGAGCTAATCTTCAGATGGGGACAGCGACACCCACATCCGCAGAAAGCGGGGTGGGTTATGATGCTGGGACCAGCGGCGGCGGTACTCAGGCTGTCTGGTTCCAGAGATAACACCCTTAACCATCATACGGTACTGCTACGTTGTGTCTCCTGAGATTTGTTAAGGAGCTTGCATTTCACGTCACAGATAAAGTGGAATTACTGACAATGATGTGGTGTTCCCCCAGCCCCCCATCTCCCATTCCCCCATCCTCAGTGCCACCAAACTGAGTGAGTTCATCTAAGCAACAAGATGCTTCCCAG
Organism: Mustela nigripes; assembly: GCF_022355385.1. Classification (NCBI taxonomy): domain Eukaryota; kingdom Metazoa; phylum Chordata; class Mammalia; order Carnivora; family Mustelidae; genus Mustela; species Mustela nigripes. The sequence continues at coordinate 76,989,466 of NC_081564.1, read as the reverse complement.
TAGTTAGGAAAAGGGTGGGAGCTGTTCGCATGCTCAAGAGTCCCATTCCTTCTTCCCGGGCACATGGGAAGAGTACATTCCCAGTCTCCCTGCTGTTAGCTTAGGGTCCCATGGCAGGATTCTGGAGTTGATGAAAAGCAGTTGGAAGTGATCTACACCATTTTCGTGACTAACTGTAAAATAGTCCGGGGCAAATAATACATTATATGTTAACAAAAATAATTAAAACAAATTTCTGAAAGACCCACCACACCTTCTGCCTCTCCTTGGCTGACTTCAAGCAAAGATTTCTTCCCCTAGGGGAAGCAGACCCAAGAGATGGACATTTCTGAGTCATTTCTTAGAGGAAAAGCACTCAGAAGGACTGCGTGGGAGGCGATTGCACTGTGATGTGAGCGAGACCTAGACCTCCAGCGTGTGAAAGCTCTGACGTTTGGCATTTTTGTTCTAGCAGCTAGTAGGTGTTACTGTAAGTCCTGGTGAGTAAATGCAGCCCCCTTTCTTTCTCGTGCCAGCACACAACGAGTTCAGTCATCCGCTTATGGTTCCTTTTGGCTGAGCAAGGACTCTTGCTTGGGCTCACCCTCCATTTGCACAACTGCCCTGACACATCCGCCGGAGACCTTGCGAGTCTAGCCCTAGAACCAAGGAGATCACTGAAGAGAATTCAGTCTTGTCAAAAAGTTAGGGGTCTTGCTGGAAGAATCAGAAGGTTTCTAGCAATAATTTCATGCTAGAAATGTAAAGAAAAATGACAAGGGCTTAGAACATAAAGCCAGTAGAAGAGAGAGAAAACCCTAGATTCTTCTGGTATTTCTTAAGACTAGGCAGCAACAGACCTTGCCAAACACCATGAAATGCAGTGGTCATGCTAAGGCACTGTGGCAGGTGGCCATGGAGGTGGAGCACTGTATCGCACTGTCAGGACCAATGGCCTGGGCCCTGGGGTCCAGTTTCAGGTTAGGCAGCTACTGTGTGGCCAGTGGGAGTCACTTCAGCCCTCTGGGTTCAGTCAGTATTCAGGGATTCCTTAATGCCTGTGCCGATCTAATTGGACAAATACTTGAATGGGTTTTATTGGTTGAAACAGCCCTGTTATGGCTCAAGTGTATGTATCTGCCTCGAAATCATATGCTGAAGCCCTAATCCTCCCAGGGTGGCTGTTGAAATAGGGAAGTGATTAAGGTTAAATGAGGTCACAGGTTGGGGCGCCGATCCAATAGGACCAATGTTCCTATAAGAAGAGACACCAGTGCTTGCGCTCCTGCTCTCTCTCTCTCTTCCCTCCCTCCCACCCCAACCTGGCCACACATGCATAATGAAGAGATCAGGTGAGCACACAGTGAGAAGGTGGCCATCTCAGTCCCAGGGGAGACTGCTCCCTAAACACTAGGCAGCCTGATCTTGTACTCGCGGGCTCCAGAACTGTGAGAAAATAAGTTTCTGTTGTTTTAGCCACCCTGTCTGTGCGGTTTTATCTTGGAACCCCTATAGGCTAATGTGCCACCTTTGTCTGTGATTCTCTAGTCATTCATTTAAATCTTCAGCTGCTGTTAGTTTATGGAGAAATGTGCCAGATTACATCGAGGCAAGCCACAGTTGTGAGATTGATCAAAACATCCAATTTTAATAATGTTTATACGCTTCTCTTTCTTTTCTTTTATCATATGCACTTGGCAATTTAGGAGTCTTATATAGTACTCTGGCCTAATTTGGGATGTTGCTGCATTTGGTTTTAGGCTTGGTTTCGAGAGCTACGGCTTGAATCACCGTGTTCTGATTCTCAGTGCAGAGCCTCTAGATGCTGAATTTCTAGATATCCATGGAAAAATAATTGCCATTGTATGGTGTAGGAGTGAATTTCTAAGACATGCATGCTAACAACAGTGGAAAGGGCATACTTCTTTACAAGGCAAAAACAGAATGGAGTCATTATGGAATCTTAGAAGACATTCATTAAGAACTTAAACTCCCTCTAAATTAGCCTATTTCCTGGATAGTTCATATTCATGCATCTCAACCTGGGAAGACATATCCAGAGAATGACAGTATTTTGGGTTCAACTTGCAAATGAGTATTTCAAACTGCTAACAGTTAATGAACTTCTCTAGGTTTTCCTGGGAAAGTGCCCATCTCCAGAACCTAATTCCATCCGTTTGTTTTGGATTTGGGCTGGATTTGCTAGGAGGCAGATGGGGAAAGTCAAACAGAAGATTTTTTTTAGCAGGTAGGGCACAGAGAACAGATTTGCCAAAGTACCACCTGGTGCCTGGAATTCAGAGATGGAGACATGGTTAGTTGTTCTGGTAATTCCTGGGTTTCTCACAGCCAGTCCTAAAGAGTATACATTTCGACTCCTGTCTTCTTCAACCTTTAAAGCACAGCCCACGTGCAATTTAAAAATGAATTTATTTTTCCCAGTGCATCACAAAGCTACACCTAGATTCCAAGGAGCAACCAAAATGTAATTATTCACATTTTTAAAAAGCTGACCACTTCCCCCTTTCCTGCACATTGAAGCTTTACAGCTCCCTCCTAACACCCTTCCGAACTTCCCTTGTTCCTTTCTGAATTCTCGTTGTGCTCGTGTGCTCCTCTCCTTCCACCTTTGCAGCCCCTCATCTTTCTGTGGTTGCATAGGTAAGACAACCACCTGACAGGAGGTCAGCCTTAGAACAGTCCTAGCACGGAGCTGACACTCAGGAATGTTTCGGGAGTAAAGCACTGGCGTTGATGAGCCCCTACTTTTGAGAGGGGGGAAGCTCCGTGACATAGGAAAGGAGCGCATTCCTTTTCTGCTTTGAAGAAGTTATGACTCAGTTGAGGAAATACACCCCTGAGCCAACCACCATCTCTGGGAGAAACACCATCAAACATGGTGCCCAAAAGTAGGTTATTACGCGGAGAACAGCAGAAGCTTGGGGGTGGGCAGAGAAATCTATGGCTAATTGTTTGAGGTCTCATCCAGGAAGAGATGTTTTGAATCATCTTTTGGGGAAAAGGATCAGCGATGGTTCCAGAGAAATGTGATTTCCTCAAGAAGTGGGAGTGACATGAGCAAGACTGTGGTAGAAACAGTTCCTAAGAGTGGTCGAGTAAGGAAAGCGACTTAATTGGCAGGGAAAGTCCGTACTTCCATTTAAAAACATTTGTTGAGATCTAAAATGTCCCAAGTAGACCAAAATAGTATGGAATCAGTTGCAGCCAGGAGAAGGGTGGTTGGCAGATGGTGCTGAAAACATGAAATAGCACATGTGAAACTAATTTGCAAAGACAAGGCTCTATTCATTCACCCAGCAGGTAATCCTTATTGCTCTTCATCGGCTAATGAAACTATATTGGGTTCTTTAAATGAATGGAACACTGGAGGTAGGACAATTGATAATAAATTGGTCTAAAACACATGATGAATTTTAAGAAAACAAAGCAACATGTCCATTGAAAAGGAAGAAGAGTGTTGTCTATGAATTTCTCAAAATCTTTAAAGAGCTGCATAGGGAGTTCCCCCTCCTAAATTATATTGAGAAAACTCAGATGATCCTGGAGGGAGGCCATATGAGAAGAGGGTTGAGAACAGATAAGACACAGTGTGTCTGCTCCAAGGAAAATCATTATTTCAAGTGTATTGACAGCGTCTCATCTCCTTAATTATAGCTTTGTTGACAGCTATCCACTTTGCATGCATAGAATCCTTTTGAAACAATTCATACTTCATTTTGCCTGGAAACCAGGGAATTGTTTAAGAGAGGTGGCATTTTGTTTTTGTGAATCTGATAGTGGTAAACAAATCTGGAACATTAGGTCTGGAGTCGTGGTATTGGGGCAGAAATTTCCTAGGTTAATCTTCTCTGCACCTCCCCCCTTTCATTGACCTCTGACTCATAAATTTACACTGTCACAAGAGCCATCAGGGAACAAAGAGCAAAGGCACATCCAGTGGCCCTTTGGGTTATCTGATATACCCAGCAGAAGGTGAGCCTCACACTAATCTGGGGGATGTGGCCCACGGGCACCCCAGGACAAGTAGGAAGGAGCTGAGCTAAGAGAGGAGGAGGGGGACCAAGAGAAGTTGTCAGGCTTGGGCATCTGGACTTCACTTATGAAACTCGTTTTCCTAAAAACTGAATTGCTGGATAGCATACCTGTACTCAACTCAAAAGGCCCCAAACACTTCCTTAGTCAACTGTAAATGATTTCAGACCATTAACAATTTCACATAATCCTGATTCTGTTCTCTCAATTAGTGTGGATAATGATCATTGAATTAAGCTATGCAGTTAACCGCCTATCTGCCTAGATTCCCCCTTTTGGCCAACCCTCAAAGAAAAATGTGTGTGTCAAACTTGCATTTTATTTTAGTATTTTTGTGTTCCTTAAAAAATTCTACTTATACTCATAAATAAACAATACTTGTCAGAAGCTACGCTTTTCAATTTTTTAAAAAACAATTTTTTTCTGGGCTCCTTCCATAAATTGTTTATTGTTCAATATGGCTGTGACTTTTCAATGCAGTTACTTATTTTTGATGCCTTCAATTTGGTTTAAATATTTCCTTTTCCGAGCACCAAATGTATGAAAGATTTCTTTTTATTTCCAAATGCAAGAGTTCTCTTTGGTATCTTCCATAGGACATGAATAATGGTGGGGTTGGATGGGAGAGAGAAGGTAGAAGATCCCTTTAACTTAAAGGTTACATATCATAAGGAAACTTCTAATAGTGGCACATTTCCTCCCTCCCTTATTGTGATAAATAAGACTGTGCCTTAGTGGTTATTCTTTTTCTCCACTCGACATCGCTAACTCCTGCCCCATTTATTCAGATCCCTTAGCCAGTGATGACTTCTTCTTCTTCTTCTTTTTTCAGAGAGAGGGGAGAGGGTCAGAGGGAGAAGCAGACATCCTGCTGCGGAGGGAGCCTGATGTGGGACTTGATTCTGGTACTCCAGGATCATGACCTGAGCCAAAGGCAGTTGCTAAGCCAACTGAGCTACACAGGCACCCTAGCCAGTGACTTCTAAAGGTGTCATGACTTAAAGGCAACAACGTTCTTAGAACCACGAATGAGGGTAGAAGTTGATGCCATATTTGACACACATTGATTCAAGAACCTGGGAAGTCTGGCATCAAGGTACTAGCAGTGGCACTTGCCTGGTACGTTCCTCAGTGTTCATAGGACATTCCTGGTTTATTCCTTCTGAATCTCCTGGATAACCCATCAGGTCCTACATTCTGGGCAGCTCAAGTGTGATCCTGGATGTGCCTTCCTGGTTTCGTACTCTGTGCTCTCCACTGCTTTGAGTTGTACACATGTTTCCTGTGACTCATGTTCATTTAAGAGACATCTTTGCTCTTGATTTAGAATATTTCCCACCATGGAGTACATTGAGAACATTCTTTTTATAAAGGTTTCCCCCTATGGAATAACATAAAAACCTGGGGGAAATTGTGAATAAAGCTTCAGTGCACTAACTAATCTCTGTTCCACTTCACAAAGTCTTAGGAACGTTGTTCAGGTCATAGTTTGACATGGTGGAATGGTACCCTGGTGAGGGACTGTTACAGTATGAGGCCCAGCAGGTAGTTCTTTTAGACATGTGCTGGGTGCTCTGTGAACATACATTTCATTAACAACAGGTGACCGACCCCTACCATGGACAGAGGGAGAACTCCGTGAGCCACAGGGCTTGGCGAAGCCTTCTGCCTTTTGACAAAAGAGCCGCCTGCAGAAAGCCGCTTTGGATGCCATCTTCAGTCTTATGATAGGTGCTCGGGCCCTTTCGTACGACTGCCTTTATGCTTTGCAAAAATGACCAACCTAGAATTACGGGCTTCATTGCACCTTGCAATGATTGTAAGCACCAAGCCGGCAATAAGTTTAGAAAGAGAATGCTGAACTGTGTTTGAAATCCTGGGCTGATTCTTGTCTGGAGTGGCGGGTGTGAAGCAGCTCTCCCTGAAAATAGGACGTGGCCAGATGCAACCTGCAAAGTTGAAGCTCCCTTCACGAAATCAGTCACAGTTAGGCCGAATCCAGTGCTGTGTGGCAGAAGAGTTTAGAGCTTTTCATCAGCATTTTGACAGTGAAATAATAAAGGTATAGAAAGTAGTTTTAAAAATCAGTTTGGTTTTACAAAGTAGCCAGTAAGATAACCATAAACAGAAGAAATCCAACAAGATGGTTAGGATCAGAAGAGAACACAATCTCTAATGATATAACTGTCTAAAAAACCTGACCGTGACAATTTCCTAAATCTGTGGAAATCCAAGTTATCAGTCTTGTTCTCATACTAGTACTTATAGCCCGGAGGCCTGGGTTCTAATTCTTTCATTTACAGAATGGTATCTAAAATGCTTTTCCCAAGTCTTTCTTCTATAGATGTTAAAAACAAAAAAAATCCTAAAAACCTTGTTTTGCTCATTTACTTAAAGTCAACTCATAGCAATTTGCACTGTTTGAAGGGGGCAATATCATGGATAATAGAAAATAGCAAATAATTTTTGAAACGTTGTATTTGAGTCTTTGGAAAATGTTTTAGGTATTTGCATTTAAATAGCCATATGTCTCAAACTCTAGAAATTGCCAGCATTTCGAGCAAAATAGTGTATTCTTGCTGAAAGGATGAAGGAGTATGCTGTGTATTTGTAAAGCAGACTTTGTAAGTCGGGACTGACTTGGTTTCACATAGTAAGGCTAGAATTAGTAGCTGTGTAACCTTGGATCAATTATTTAACTTCTGTTTGACTCAGTTTCTTCAGTTATGAAGTGGTGATGATACCAGTTCTTATTTTAGGGGGTTCCTTTCAGGAAAAGATGGGATAAGATGCGGGTACATTGGGACGCCTGGGTGGCTCAGTTGGTTAGGCAGCTGCCTTTGGCTCAGGTCATGATCCCAGCGTCCTGGGATCAAGTCCCACATGGGGCTCCTTGCTCAGCAGGGAGCCTGCTTCTCCCTCTGCCTCTGCCTGCCATTCTGTCTGCCTGTGCTCGCTCTTTCCCCCTCTCTCTCTCTGATAAATAGATAAAATCTTTAAAAGAAAAAAAAAGATGGGGATACATTGCACACAAGGCTTGGCACACAGGAGACAATTCTTACTCTACATGATGATACATGGTAAGATTCTCTCACCTGCTCATTGTTATTTTACTTACCCCTATAACTCTAGATATGTGGGGTAGAGGAAACACAGATCTTGCTTTTATTAACAGAATTACACGGAGTAGTTTATAAGGTCCATAATAGCCTGTAAGAGAGAGTTCCTGGGGCACCTGGGTGGCACAGTTGGCTAAATGTCTGACTCTTGGTTTCAGCGTGGGTTGTGACCTCAGGGTCACGAGACCAAGCTCCTTGTTTGGGCACTGGGCTCATCCCAGAGTCTGCTTGGGATTCTCTCTCTCCCTCCCTCTGCCTCTGCCTCTTCCCCTTGCACTCACACATGCTCTCTCTGTCTCTCTCTCAAAGCAAACAAACAAATAAAGAGTCTCTGTACACCGAGAGCTAGAAAGTACCCTGGAGACTGTCTGGTACATTCTCCTCTCTGTTTGGGCTCAGACTCCCATAGGCCAGTCATCTGCATCTTCCCCCTCTGCTGACTGAGAGCTCACTTCGCCCTAGGGGAGCCCATTCCAACGTAGGACAGTCAGTTCATTAAGAAACTTGTCATGGTGCTGGAGTAAAGTTTGCTTCTCTATAGTTTCCATTCGAGGGGCCTGGCTCAGGTGTCCATGCAATTCAGAATAAGTTGCATTTCTATTTTTCGTGAAGATATTCCAGATACTTGAAGATGATTGTTATGTCTGTCTATTTCTGTGTCGGGTCAGCCATTTTGTAGACTTTCAACGATTTCTCTCACCTCAAAGATATGCTTGTGAGCCCTTCATAGGCCAGTGGATATATTCTACAGATGGGACTCAGGCAGAGTTTGAGGAGCAGAGCAGAATGGGACAGCTCGGGTGCACCCTGACCAAGACAAAGAAAAGCCAGGGAAGGGCTGTGACCGAGCAGTGTGAGTTTGAGTGCCAGCTCTGCCTCTTCTTAGCTGACAGAGGCTGTGGGCCTGTCCCTCAGCCTTCACATTGTCTGTTTTCCTCATAGGCATTTGTTCGTGTGACAATTCGTCTCCTCAGGTGCAACCCATCTCACCAACCGTTTTGATCCCATTTCTTCTTTGAACATATCACCTTTCCCTTCTTGCTTCATTACATTTATAACTATGATCGGCACACTGGTACGGGCGCATCCACTAATTAAAGTAAAATGTAAAACGTACCAAGTCCAACAGAGGCCTACAATAGAGCATTCGAAACCTATACGAGGTTATCCATAATGTCATCCATTTATTAAAGACGTATTATTAGGCATTGACTGTGTCACGCGGCTAGCATAACTATGCAAATTATCTTATTATTTGGGAAATGGATGACGTACCTTTAAATTGAAAACACGTGTGTTTGATAAGTAATGCATGGACATTAAACTTCTTCTCTGGTGGCAGTTCTCTGTCTGGGGTAATTTCACTTGCCAGGAGACATGTCACAATGTCCAGAGACATTTTTGGTGTGCACAGTTGGGGGGAAGGAAGCTACTGGAATCTAGCAGGTAGACAAGCAGCTAAGTATCTTACAACGCACAGATCAGCTCCTTTCTTACCTGTCCAATAAAGAATTTATAATTATCTGGCCCCAAATACCAGGGTAGAAGTTATAAAACCCTGCTCTAAGGGCGCCTGGGTGGCTCAGTCGGGTGTGTCTAACTCTTAATTTCCGCTCAGGTCATGGTCTCAGGGTCACGAGATGGCACCCCATATCTCAGGGAGTCTGCCTGAGATTCTGCCCCACTCTCTCTGCCTTTCCCCATCCCACACATACTCTCTCTCTCTCTCATAGATAAATCTTTAACAAACAAACAAACAAACAAACAAACAAAACAACCCTGCTCTGGGGGAGGTGGTAGAAATGTACAGTGAGTACACTTTCAAACTGTAGAGTCCTAGGTTTGAAATCTGCCCTCAGTGACCCCCTAACCTTGGACTTCAGGGTTTGCAGATGCAAAACAAAGATGGGAGCAGTGCTGTCTTCACCGAGGGGACTAAGGATGTCATGCCTGTGAAGCACTCCACGTAGTGTCTGGCACGGAGGCGAGGACTGAATACGTGGTGGTTATTTTTATTGTTCTGTCTGCTTTCTCTCTGAATACTACGCATTTTAATGGACACAGGCGAGCTACTGTATACATAGATGTATCCAAAGAAAGGGATAGCACTTCTATATCATAAAGAAATCTGTTGTTTTCCTGTGTTTAAAGAAACGACCCTCAGCAACTTGATCTCCAAATGTTCACCAGCCCGTGAATCAGATGATCTGTGCTTAGCCGCCTGATGCATTCCACTGAGATGCTGGACTGCCAAGTGGACTAATTTTTTAATGACTACTTGAGGATTTTATTTCCAAATACCAGTATGCCTCCCATTTTTAGACAGACATAAATGTTCCCAGTGTTATGGAGATGAGAGCACAGGGGAGGGGAAAAGGTAAATAAAACTGTAACACTTCAAAACTACAATGTGGATGAAAATGTACTTTGACCGCTAGATACTTTTTGCTTTAAATACAGTCGGTAGTGATGTTAGTGATAGCACAAAAAATGTTTAATATTTATTGGTAAGATGAACATCCTTGGGAGGTTCTTGCCAGTTGGTGCAAATTATGGGCACAGATTTAGATTCTTATTTAATATCTAAAAATGCACACAAGACCCGTGCTTTCCAGTGTGGCTGCTTTTTTCAGTGATGGGATGACAGTGCCTCTGCAAAGTCATACTCCAGACGAGACCTTGGATGCAGGGAATGGAGGGAACTGAAGAAGAGAGCCCTGGGAACTTGTATTGTCTTTGCATTAGAAAACGAAGACAAGGCGACCTTTGGGCCTGTGTGAGGGTGGGCACAGAGAGGGCTGTAATGTCCCGGTGGTTTTTCCCTGACCTGAAAGGCTGGCAAGTAGGTGATAATGTGTACTGTACGGGTTATTCAAAACATCTGCATGGAAGAAGATTTAAATACAGAGACTGAGTGTTTACTTCCATCTGTTCTGATACTTCTATCAGAGCGCTAATAATCTTTCAAATTAAAAGACATGTATTTGGTTGCCTTTAGAAATTACTTCTAAATGAAATTCCTTTAGCCAATTTCTAATTAAATTGCTGAATTACTTCCGTTGGCTTTAAAAAACAAATTATGGGAAGTTCATCGATTATTCATGATATATACAAATTAACCACATATTAGGGCTTGATACGGGATTCAAAGACTTTGACTTTATACAATAAAATAAAGTGATAATGAGTATGATATGAAATCTTCACCGTGCCTTTGGGAAAATAGTATGCGTACAATAGTTTTAACTGCAGATTTTTATAAATACATTTAAAATACGTATGTATGTTCAGGTGCACACTTAAAATGTCTCTCCAGCAATTTGTAGCAACTACTCTTTCCAAAGCTGTATTGTAATTTGTTGGTGGAAAGTGGAAACCCAAGTGTGGTTCCATACAAAGATATCCGCTAGAGAACAAGAAAGCTGTGCTGTTCATTTTTTTTTTTTAAGATTTTATTTATTTATTTGACAGAGATCACAATTAGGCAGAGAGGCAGGCAGACAGAGAGAGAGAGAGAGAGAGAGAGAAGGAAGCAGGCTCCCTGCTGAGCAGAGAGCCGGATATGGGGCTCGATCCCAGGACTCTGGGATCATGACCTGAGCTGAAGGCAGAGGCTTTAACCCACTGAGCCACCCAGGCGCCCCTGTGCTGTTCATTTTCTCATGCTATTTCGACCACAACCTTAACTCGAATCCTAGTAAACAACTCTCTCTGGGAACAAGGGGTAATTGAATCTTCATGCTAATTCTATCCTGGTCTTCTCTTGACTGCTAGCTCCCAATTATGCCAACATATTACACTATGTACTATTCTCTAGGAAAACACTAAGACCACCTTGTTTGTTCAACTAAGGTCAGACCTAAAAGGAAAACAGAAAGACCAGGCTGATGATTTACCTATAATGGACATTTTAGTTCCTTGTGGGCACCTGCTTTTTTTTTAAGGTTCACTTAGGTTATTTTAGTTATAAATCAGGTGCAAGAACAGGTAAGTGTAAGCGTATTGGTCACAAGTAATTCCAGTGTGCATTTCTGTCCTCCTGCCAGATGCTGAACACAGTGTTACAGGTGCGTGGTCAGCTTTGACCATTTGGCCATACTTCAGACAAACTCCAGTGACAACCGGAAGTAACCATTGCCATGGAGTGGAATAATTATTCTATTAATAACCCTTTAATTAGCTGATAGAAGATGGAACATGCAGCCATGTAGTCATAATTGGTCTAGTGAATCCTCGGTGCTTCAAGGGTAGAATTTGTGTGACTACTTGTTGGGAATAATAACCATTTGGTGAAGTGTCATGTTCCTCCTGAAGAGTTAATGTGTATTTTTAATAACATACACGCGTAAACACGATCAGTATTTAGGTAAAACTCGAAAACATGCCAAAACAAATGGAAAGCCTTCGAAGTTTTTCCTCTTTTCTTACCTTCCTCCTCTCCACAGCAGAAGGAACATTACGAATGAATGAACACCAGTAATGATTCTTATTATTGTCACAGGCATATCTTGCCAATTTAGAGAAATAATTTAAAGTAACAAAGACCAGGTATTTTACGTAAAATATTAAGAATTCATCGAACTTGACAGTTCCATTAATTCTCTTATATTTTCCTTCTAAAAAATGAAATCATCCCATATTTATTGAGAATCTACTGTGTGTAAGATTCCAACGAGGAGCTATAGAACTATACAGAAATATTTCTTCCATGCAAGATACCTCCTTGCTGTCAACATGGTCAAGGTGTTAGTTGGAAGAGGGGCCAAGCTTTTAATTAGATAGTTAACCATTCTTATACATAAAAAGAATGCCACTTTCAAAAGGCAGTGCTCTGTGATGTATTTGACATTTGTACTTTGCAGGACATGACCTGCCCTTACTGCTTTGGAAGAAGAAATGAGTAGTATTGTTATAACTTTACTTTGCATATTTTAAAAAGATAGACCAGTTTATAGCTTTCCTTACTCTTTTAGTGTAGTTATTAACTGATGTATTCCCATACCGAATGGGCTCTCTTTTATGATTCCTTAAAAAAAAAAATTGCATATACCTTGAGGGGAATTGGACCGTTTGCATTGCACTTGAGTAATGCTTTGAGTTGAATATTTTTAGGGTTCTAAAATTAAGTTAATCCATATGTAATTAGGAACGTTCTTAACTAGACAGTCCTGGTTAGCAGGAGATTGGCAGGTTATTCTGAAAAACTATTTAGCAAACCATGAATAGCAATTAAATGAGAAAAGACTAAATTTCTCTTTAAAATGGGTTGTTGCCACAATTTAATGTGGCGATAGGATTTTCTATTTTTAATTGCTGTAGATAGTGCGTTTCATAAAGTATTTTGTCGTCTGAAATCTAGATAGTTCCATAATTTCGCACCACTTATGCTTTTTAACACTCAGTAAGTAATTCTGCCTTTGCAATCCCTTTTTATTCATGATGGGTAGAAGAAACTGAAGGTTGGTAAAGGTAGTTCTGTACCTCTTTAGCAAACTGAGATCAAATGCATATCTTGGAGAAATGAAGTATTTCTTTTCATGGGACTTTATGACCTCATGTAATTTAGCATGCTTACTTTATAACATAGTGCTTTTATCCACAGAACAATTATATTTAACGTTGATACTTAAAGATGTTCTTTTCTTTTTTTTTCATTCGAACAATGAGAACTTTGCTCCATATTCCATATCAATATGAGGATTCAGGGACACTTTAAACCTGATGCATAGATAACATCATTCTTCCTTCCCACCCCTGATACCAAGTACTTAATGCTCTCCACAGTCTCTCACTCATTTCTTATTTGCAGAAGTCATTTTGAAAGGAATTTATGACGGTGCCATCTTTTAGTAAATAACAATAAGTCACAGTCTACTGCCTATAATAACTAGATGCTCGGCTGCTTAAAATCACCTTTATCACTTAAAATATGTTTTCTTTTGTCTCTAAATTAGTGTGAAAATACAGAGGAGGCTATTTCTTCAATTAAATGTAAAAGATTAATCACTAGGCAATTTGTTTTATAATAGAAAATAATTAAATGTCAAAAATGGAATGTTTACTTCTTAAACTTTAAATGCCTCTAAAAAAAAGTGTCGGAAGCACAAAAATTTAGTTCTATTTGCATATTTTTTGATTGAGCTGCTACTAACTGCTTCACCTAACTGAAGTCTAGTAACTGACGCCCAGGTCACCTAATGCATTCATTCCTACTGTCTTCCTCAGACTGGTTTTAGAAGATGCCATATTTAGTCCATAACCAGAGTAGAACCTGGAGGGGAAGAAATGGCAGCAGTGGGTCACAGATGCAGTGTCCCCAGTGTTCTGGGGATATGAATATTGCTTTTCTTTTCTTTTTTCTTTTTTTTTTTTTTTTAACACTAACTAGGATTTCCAGAGTACCATCCCAGGGAAACAAGTGAAGATAAAAGTGATGTGTTACTTTTCTATTTCTCCCTTGCTCGTATTTTTGCTGCTCTGCACTACTGATTCCAACAGCACTAGATCAGAATGAACAATTAACTGTCTAATTATTCTAGTCACAGCAGCCCACAATGAAATCTTTATTCCGTGTTTACAGCAATCTTTGGCAGAGGCTGTCTTGCTGTTTCTAAACTAAGAAGAACTGCCCTTTGGCTCCTCTGGGCATCAGCTGCCTTGGTTTCAGCCTCGGATGCCAATAATCAGACTTCTTTTTCTTCCAAAGTGGACATTTTTTTTAGGGTGAAAAGACCTATTCTCATCACCCCCCCATATATTCTGGCTGATTTATGTTCTGGCCCCTGCAGCTCTTCCTTCCGTATCTCTTTACATTTTTCCTCTCTCCATAGAGCACCAGCAGGCGAAACCCCATTTTAAGTCCAAAATTGTAAAAAATGCTTAAGCAAACAGTGCTCACTACTATGAGGGGAGGAAAAGTACAACAACTGGTTTATGGGTAGAGGGAAGTCAAGGAAATCCCCTCTGCTTTTCTAAACTGCTCATTTTCGAGCTCAAAAGGCATTCAATAACTTCTCCACCAGGGGAAAACATACCCACTTTTCAGTGGCTCTCTTGATTACTTCCAACTATTTACTTAAATTCACCACCAGCTGCACGTCTTTGAGAAGCTTCAGAACTTGGGGAATATTTACAAATATGTAAGGGGCTGAGAGAGTACGCCTGGATCTCTTTGAAACAGCAAGACAAAACTATTCTACTCTACAGTCGGGGATAGAGAAATGACCACCAATCCAAAGGCAAGAGAAAGGCAGTACCTTAACGGAAGGGAGGAGGAAAAAGCACCTTGGTTAGCCCTCTTTGGACTGATGGAGTGTCTTTCCTGAATCTGGGAGCAGATGATAGCCACTGCTAGGTCCGCTGCCCTACACTGCTCAATTGCCCCCTGCCCCCCGATCATTTCCCTGCTCTGTGAGGGTGATGGCATCTTTTTTCCCATTCCAGTCTCCAAACCCTATGTGATGGTTCCCCTAACAACCCTTGGGTCTGGCCTCTCAGCCCCCAGCACTTAGCCCATTCGCATTGCCTTTCCTGTGAGAACTGGGTCATAAAATTTTACAGGGGAGAAAGGTAGAAGGAGGCGTTTCGGTAGTATCAACACTGATTAAATTCCCGGGCAACTCTCCCCAAATGAAAGATAATTTTTCTACAAGTATGCACAAGAATGTCAAGAATGCTAAGTCATTTTTATGTTTGTACTTTCCTTTTCCATTTTAATTTTACACTGCCACATGGCACACATGCTAAAAATGTGTCTCCGTAACCTGCAGTGTAGCAAACTTTTCACAAAACATTCAAATCTCGTATTTTATAGACTGTCCTTTCCCAGGATGCTCCAAGCGTTTTTTGGGGATGTGAAATTAGATCATCTCACGACAAATGTCCTATTAGAAAGGCATGGCTACTCGTGCATTGGCAAATAGAGAAAATCAGAAGCACGGGAAAGGAAAGGTCACACCAAAGTCAGCGGCGACAGCCTTAAGTAGACTCTGAGAGCTTGGTTTGCCAATTTATACTACTTCCCACTTGCTCTTCATTTGTCTCTCTGCTCTGGCAGAAAGGGATACGGCCAGTGAAGAGGCTTGACCTCATCTCCTGTACTTGGCTTAGCTCTGACACGCTGTTCTCCCCACACTCTTGCCCTGTTTTCTCCATCATCAGCTGGCCAGCTCTCACCAGGGGCCAAGCCAAGAGGAGGCAAGCGCAGGTGCCCTTGTGGCTGCCTCCAGTGTTGGGAACCGAAGCCTGCCCCTGCCAGGTCACATGCCCAGTGGGGCTGCGAGGGTCACCCGAAGATAAAAATTAATTCCCAGATTGTATAAATACAAGAAAGGAGAAAGCTGGGTCATGGACGGAGTTCACAATTGGCACTGACTCCACTGCTCCCCAGCCCCAGATAAGGCTGAGGAAGGCGAGCTGATGGAAGTCCATCTCTAGCATGGGCGCAGTCACAGTATACAATTGCGACTTTTTGTTTCTGTGTTTTTAAGTCGCTCCGATTCCTTAGCTGTGTCTCTGACACCACCACGGTATTTCCTTTGATGGGAGGACATCAGAGACTAGCAGGGAGCAGGGGACATTTTATTTGGGGAGGGGCAGACTCAGTTTCCAGGCGACCTATTAACAGAAGACAAAATACTTCCTGGCGGTTGTGCCAGTAACAACAGCAGCAATAGTAATAGTAATGACAATGACAATAATAAAGGCACAGTGAAGCCTGAATCCACCAGGATCCAACCCCTCCGCCCCACCCCCAGGTGTTGTGCTGCCAGCCCTCTGTCTCTGCCAGGTCTCAGCACACAGAAAAGGGCTCTGGCAGTGCCTCCAGGCTGCCCTCCAGGTTCCATCCCCCACCCCCGCGCCCCCGAGGTGGATAGCCAGGCCGAGTCTCCTGCTTCAGCCCAAGTCCAGCCCCCAGTCTCTCCTGTTGCTAAGGGCGGGCTGGGACTCAGCGTTTGCGTTTCTTGGACGCATCTGCAACTTTCACCCTATCCGACCTCCTAGCAGCCTCCTCTCCCCAGCTCTCACCCCACGGCCACCACGGCGGGCAAATCCCAAACACCCCGAGCGCAATAAAGAGCTTTCCCTGGGAGTGTCGGGCCCGGAGACAGGAAATCCGGGGAGTTGGCGATGTCCGGCAGGTGGCGGGGACCCGAGTCACCACCACATTCTCCTCCCACCGCTGAGCTCGAGCGGGGGCGCGGCGAGGGCTGCGACCGGCCCCGCAGGCGTCCGAGCCTCCCCGGAGCCTTGCTCTCCGGTCCCCCTTCCCGGGGCGCATCCCCGAGTTGGGGACGCAGCCAGCTCTCGCCCATCGGCAGCCAGACGGAGGCGCCGCCGCCCTCGGGGAAACGAGGGCGAAGCCGGGTCCAAGCGCCCCCGCGAGCCGCGCTCTTGGGTCCTCGGTCCCCACGTCCCCGCGCGCGCAGCCCCCGCCACCGGCGCTCAGCGTCCTCCGTCCGCCCCGCTGCGCCCCAGCTCCCTGCCCCCGGGAAGCAGCTCCCCAGCCCGGGCGGCTCCTTCACGTCCCCTTCCCCCAAAGTCCGAGGAAGTCCAACTCCGAGCGGCCCGCAGGCTTGCCGCGGCGGCGGGGACCTGCGGAGAGAGCATGGCGCGGAGAGGGACAGAGCGCCGCGCCGGGGGGCTGCTGCCCGGAGAGAGCGGGCACCGGCTCCCTGCGCCTCCAGCTTCCGGAGCCTGGGGACAAACGCGCGGGTCCCCACCCGAGCACTCCCCTTTACCTGGCACGGCCGGCGACTCTCCGGGGACGTTCGGTCCGGACTCCTTCGGGGCGGGCGTCCAGGTCACATCGCTGCCAACCCCGCCGGGCGGCAGGTGTCCCGCTGCGTCCCTTCGCCTCCGCTTGCGACGTGCCCCCGCCCCCCACCCCCCTACCCCCTGTATCAAAAGTGTCACAGCTTTTCTGCCTTCGGATCTTTCGCAAAGTCTCCGCGCGGTCGCCAGGAGTTGGGCTGCAATGCCAGGCGCGCCAACCCCGCGGATGCCCTGCCCCGCCCTCCCGCGGCCCCCTGCGCTCGGCCCGGCCGGGGAGAAGAGCCGCCTCGTCGCGGTCACCGTCCCCGGAGCGCGGCGCGCGGTCCGCCTCCCCTCCCTCGCGCCTTCCCTAGCCCGAGTGGCTGCCGCCTGTCTGTGCCGCGGGTCCTCATTCCCCTGCTCATGAATATTCTGACAGAGGCTAATGCCGTGGAAGTAAATTGAATTAGCCAATTGGTGCCAGGAATGTGCGCTCCTTCCTTCTGAGGAGCTGTCTGGAACCCCACCAGATGAAAGCAATTAGAGTCCGGTTGGCACCCTGTGGTTCAGAGCAGTGAGGGGCAAAATGGGTTAATTCTTTAAATGCAGTTTAGATACCACATTTACATGTTTAAACCCCTCTATTGGCTGAGAGAGTAAGGGAGTGTTGAGAAGGAGCCAGGGGGAAGGAGGTAGGAAGTCCTGGGGGCAGAGGGGAGGGTGTCGACCCCCAAACTCCCCCGAAGTCGAAGCGACTTACTCTGCATAGATTCCGGATTCCGGAAGAGGTAGTTAATGAGAACTGGAAAAGATAGGCAAACGGGATCAGAAAGGAGATGAATTTCGACCTGGGTTTAACCTTGACCTTGAGGATTCCACAGACATAATTTTCAGGAGCAGGAGTGGGGAGAGATGGTAGACGGAGAGGAAAACCTCTATCATTTACTTTTAAGAATTTCTCCGAATGCTGTCATTTACTGTCTTTGTCCTCGTAGCAAAACCATAGGGTTCTAAACCTTTGGGTGAGGCAGAGATGGGGCAGAGTTCCCTGCAGGACAGCGTTTTCCGAGGAGGAAGCTGAGGCCATCCTCAGGTGAGGGGAGCCTTCTGAATGACACAGTAACTATGACAAGGCCGTTCCAGAAGGCAATTTCTGACTATAGTCCAAACTTTTTGGCTGTGGGGCCAGACAAAGTCGACAGGAGTGACAGCCTCTCCTTTGTCCTGCCTCCTACCCTCCAGTGCCAAGTTCTTCAGAAGTTACTGACTACATTTACTGACTACTGGCTAGATTTAATCCGTGGGACTCCCTCTGTTCCCCTTTCCGCATCCACATCTCTCTCTTTCTTTAAAGTCTTCAGGTGGGGGCACCTCGGTGGCTCAGTGGGTGAAGCCCCTGCCTTTGGCCCAGGTCAGGATCTCACGGTCCTGGGATGGAGCCCTGTGTTGGGCTCTCTGCTCAGCAGGGGGCCCGCTTCCCCCCCCCCTCTCTCTGCCTGCCTCTCTGCCTACTTGTGATCTCTCTCTCTCTCTCTGCCAAATAAATAAATCAAAACTTAAAAAAATTTAAAGTCTTCAGGTGGATTGCTTCTAGGATTTTTTAAAATAATATTAAAATACTTAAAATATTTAATAATATAAATATTTAATAATATTTTTCAAATATTATTTGACAGACAGAGATCTGTCAAATGGGCAGAGAGGTAGGCAGAGGGGTAGGCAGAGAGAGAGAAGGAAACAGGTTCCCTGCTGAGCAGAGACCCAGATGCGGGGCTTGATCCCAGTATCCTGGGATCATGACCTGAGCCCAAGGCAGAGGCTTTAACCCACTGAGCCACCCAGCCGCCCTGCTTCTAGGATTTCTACCCCCCCCCCCAACCCCCATTACTGATTTTCTAAATAAATAAACTTATTTTGGGACGCTTGGGTGGCTCAGTTGGTTGGGCGGCTGCCTTCGGCTTGGGTCATGATCCCAGCATCCTGGGATGGAGTCCCACATCCGGCTCCTTGCTCCACGGGGAGCCCGCTTCTCCCTCTGCCTCTGCTGCCACTCTGCCTGCCTGTGCGCGCTCGCTCTCTCTCTCTCTCTGGCAAATAAATAAATAAAATCCTTAAAAAAAAAAAAAAAAGAAACGTATTTTGATGAATTGATTGGTTACTAAATGTTTTACCTGTACTTGCGGTACTTGTGGCCAAATGATCTATGTATCAACATCTGATAAAAGGATATGTATAAGCAACTGATAAAATCCCCAAATTTGCGCTGATGGAAATAAATACCCCGGTTAAGGCGGTTATGCCATATTTTAATAGGTTTCAGCAAAGCTTAGGATTGGAACTCCCAGTTATAACAGTAACTATTACTTCAGCGGCCAGTGTTTATTGAGACCTTGTCATGTGACAGACACACATTATGGGAATCATCTCATTCAAACTTCCTAACTACTCTGTTCAATATGCACTATTATTTTTCCATTTTAATAGATGAGAAAGGTGTGGCTCAGAAAGGTAAGTAGTATATATGATGGGGGGAGATGGCGAAGATGAACTCTGATTCGAAGCAGCCTAATCAATACGCCAGAGTCTTCAGGTCCCCAGGAGCTTATACTGCCTTCTCTAGAAAGAGAAGTTTCTGTTTTGTTGAGGTGATTTCTCCTTGGTGATTAATTCCCTACCAAAATTTAGAGAAAAAACAAAACAGGCTTTTGTTTGTTTGTTTGTTTGGGGGGGCATGGTGTGCTTAGTTTCATTGTTACCATGTTGGGCCATAGGGTGCCTGCATATGTGGTCAGTGTTATTCTGGGTGTTTCTCTGAGGGTGTTTTGGGTGAGATTAACATTTAAATTGGTAGACTAAATAAAGCAGATTGCTCTTCTCAGTATGGGTGGGCTGCATTCAATCAGTTGAAGTACCAAATAGAATAAAAAGGTTGGCCCTCTGAGTGAGTGAATTCTCCTGCCTGATGGCCTTGGGATTGGGAATATCTGGGAGCTTCTGCAGGTTTTGGACTTGCCAGCCTCCATAAATGTATGAGTCAATTCCTTATTATTTGTCACCTATTGGTTCGTTTTTTCAGGGAACCCTGACTAATACAGATGGATGCCTTCAGTAAATACTACTATTTGTGAATTTCCCATGAATGTCTGAATATTTCCATCCACCAACTCATACTGTATAGTATACAATAAATACAGTTTTTTTTACTTAAAGTTTTTTTTTTACTTAAGGTTTTCTAAACCCATTATTAATAAGGGAGGAAAAATTATATGTATACATATTTATATGGATGAGACTTCATCAGATTTTAATAAAATCTTTGAAGAATTCAACAATGGACTATGGTAGGTTTGCTTAAAGCAAGGTTTATAGATAGACGAGGGGAGAAATTTTAATATTACAGTATTAGGAGTAAAAATGACAGAGCTAAATCTCTGAATTCAACAGTTGTTGAGTGTATTAAATGTAAGGCACATTTCTATTCAAAGATTTTCTATTGAAGTTCACAGTCAGATCACTTAAAACAGTTGAGGGTCTGCCATATTTTATTCTCTGAAACTTTGGGTAGTTTAAAACCCTTTGTAAAAAAAAAAGTATATACTGTTTTATCCCTGTACTAAATATTTAATATTTTCCCCATCATGATTCTTCCCTTACAATGCTCCGTTGGATCTTTCTTTTATGGAGAGTATCCTCTTAGGATTTAGAGGCAATATATCACAGAAAAGTCTTCCGATGTTGGAATGTTTATTTATATGAATATGTTAACATGATTTTAGGGTCCATCAAATGTTACCAGGATGAGTGCTTTCCATATGTCCCCCAGAGTTCAGTGGGCAGTGTTGGGGGAGGGCTGTGAGAGTCCGAGATAGGACAGTGGGTTGGGAGTGTGTGGCAGTCTTGGGCAAGCCATTCCCCTTTGGAGCTGGCCAAGTTAGCCCCTCTGCAAAGTGGAAATAATAATACTGTATTTATTGGGTCCTTTGCTATTTACAAATTGCTTGCCCATATGCTGTCTCATTCTATCCTCCTAGTAATTCCATCCTCCTTATAAATTCAGCATTGTTTCCATATGTAATTGACGAGGAATATGAAGCTCCCAGAAATGCAGTGGCACTCTGAGCTTCTCCTAGAAACAGATAGAATGGGGACTTTGATCCACTGACAAAGTCACCTTCTCAGTGAAGCCATCTTTTATCTCTCTCTCTGCCTAGCCTCCCTCCTGCAACCGCCCCCCCCCCCCACACACACCACTTCTTTTTCCAGTAGAAATACAATCCTCTTCTTTGTGTTCCCCTAGGATGTCTAAGATGCACAAAGAAATAATTAGAACACAATGTGTTGTCTCTACCACTAACCAAGAGCAACCTGAAATCAGGAACCTTGTCTTAATCACTTTTGTATCCCCAAATTTAGCTTCGTGGGAGGCATTCGGAAAGCCCACCAACACCAATTATGCACACTTCAGAAAATGTGTCCCATTGGCTTTCCTGGGCTCTTAGGATTAAATGTAATAGTTGGCAGGGGGTTTGGGAAATTTAAAAATACCATGTAATGATATTATTATTATTGGTCAAAAGTAGATTCAGAAATATAGCAACTTTAGCCTTGACCTCTGGCTGATAAATTGCATGGGTGAGAAAGCAGTTTGATCATTTTTATGTCAGCTACTGTTATTTAGGACATGGATGGATAACACTTGCTCAAATTATAATCATCTGGTTAATAGTAGTACTACACCGGCCCATTAAGCAAGAAGGTATTAGTCTGGGAAAGGTGAGTGAATGTGGTGTGTGTGTGTGTGTGTGTGTGTGTGTGTGTGTGTGTAATCTTTCTGCAGTTTTGAGGGTATTTTCTGTGAATGAGCAGCTTCAGTTTTGAGGATGGCCATATTTCTCTAAGGAAGGGATTGGCTTTTTTCCTATGGGATGATCTTTAGTAAGAGCTCCCAAGGTCACCGAGCTAATGACAAAGCTGGGGCTCTTGACCCTCGTTGAGTATTATTTTTGCTACCCCACAGTGACCCTGATTGGCAGCCACTGCGCATCCAGTGTGGTTTATGGTTTTACAATTGAGATAAGTGCTAAGCAGCTCAATCCCTCCTTGTAATTAGTCTCCTGAGTCAGCAAATACCCTTCCAATGCAATTTCATGATCTAGATGATCAGTTTTACTCATTCCAGATATTTTTTTGGATTTGTAATGGTAATTACTTAGTAGAACTGATGACAGTGACCCATTAAAAACACTTTTGTGGCTTCATAGCCTGTCTGACCTTAAGTATTCATTACAGAACTGTTGTTATAATAAACACACACACACATGTTCACAAAACCAAGACGAAGTCGCTCTTCATCTACATATTCTTCTCTGGAGCGTTGATGGATGAGTCGGATGATGTCTCTGTACTGATTTCACTAAGGCCATTTGCAGTTCTGTGTTACTTTACTTTTGTTTTGGTGTAACATGTGCATTTATTCTGTCTTTTGAATTTGTAGGTTCATTAGTGACTTTCCGTCATCCTCCGAAGAAATTGTTTCCCTCGCGGTAGATGCCTGTCAGTTTCTGTCTGTTTCACTGTGTTTGTGACTCTGGTAGGAGGTAAACGCACCCCATCACCACCACGGCCAAGGGGAACTGGCTGTAGAAACATTCAGTGCTTGTGACGACATTCTGGGAGCTGACGCTGCTGGTCCAGTCAGTCAAATCCGGCAGACGTGAATACATATCCTTGCTGTGGGCAAGGTGCTGTGCTCGTTATTAAAGGGGTTTCAAAGAGAAATTAAAACCAGTGACTGCTCTCAGGGAGTTTATAATCTGGGGGGAGGGCCTTGATATTTAGCAAAGTGGAAATCTAAGGCAGAAATCGGTAGTTTCTATGAAAGGATAAAAAATGAAGTGCTGTGGGAAGCCCAGTGAGGGAGAGAGTTTTTTTATCCCCCAGTGGAGACGGAAGAATGGGACCTAAGAGTGCTCAATGGAAGGGGTGTGTGTTGGTTGGGTTCTGAAGACTGGGCAGTACAAGTAATGAATTCAGGGGAACGGGAGCGGGGAGGGGGTTATCAGTGGTCAGAGGGAGAGCCTGGGAGAGCACAGGGTGATTGTGACTGTGACTGCAATGTGCCCGGGTACACAGGACATTGAAAGGAGATACCCCTAGAAGGGTAGGTGGAGCCCATAGGGCCTCGGGTGCCATGTGGAGAAATACATACGTTGTAACATGGGCCAGGAGGAAGGTGCTGCTTTTGAGCCAGGAACTGACCTAACTGCAGCCGTGCTTACATTTGAGCGTGGGGCGTTTGGGGGGGGGGGGGGGCACGGAGGGGGTGGGGACCAGCTGGGAGACTCGCAGCGGCGGAAGCAAGATGTGATGATGGCCTGAGCCAGGAAGGTGGCAGCAGGAGCTGAGACAGGAGGAGAGGTAGAAAAGCGGTGTGGCGGGCATGTCAGCCTTACCTTTGAAATAATGTCTTCTTACTGCCTGTCCTGGATGTTTCTGGTCTCAACAGCCTTCCCTTTCTCTCTCTCTCTCACACACACACACACACACGCACGCACACACGCACATACAGTACATACTCAGATGCACAGATAGGCATGTGCATATACACAAACACACTTCCACGTGCATGCACATGCACACACATGTACATATGTGACACACACACACAGTGAGCTTGCCTTTTTCTCTTTGTGTCTCCGTACGTAGCACGGTGCCAGGCATGTTGTCGGCACTAGATAATTGTTTGCTGAATGGAATAAAACACAATTGATGTGGGGTGTCAGAGAAAATGAAGAATTGCAAAATATTGATTCTGGCTCGTGCTGGAGTTTGGTAGGCAAACAACGAAAATGCTCTTTGTCCCTTATTAATTGGCATTGGGAAAAAGAGCGTGTCTGGGGTTGAAGATGCCTCCTGGTTATGGAGGTGTCTGAGAAGATGAAAAAAATCTGGTGGAACCAATGGTGGGTACAGCTGGAGAACCTCATGGCTAGAACACATCTCCCCTGGGGTCTGAGAAAAACACACGTGAACTTTAGGGCATCTTACCAAGGTTTCCTTTTAACTGTTTCCGAGGTGGGCTGGCCATGGTCCCTCGGAGGTGATCGCGTTCTTTTCCTCAGAACCCATACCTGTGTTAGGTTATGTGGCAAAGCGGAACGCAGGGTGCTCGTCAGCTGGCATTCAGTTAGCGGGGGTTGTCCTGGATTAGCCAAGGGGGCTCGATGTCATCGCAAGGGTCCTTAAAAATGGAAAATGTAGACGGAAAAGGCAGAGGCAGAGTAACATGACATGAGGACTCTGCTGGCCATGGCTGGCTTTGAAGATGATGGAAGGGGCCATAAGAGGAAGAATGGAAGTAGCTTCTAGAAGCTAGAAGAGGCAAGCAAACACTGTTCCCGGGAGCCTCCAGAGGGGAGCACGGCTCTGTTGACACCCTGATCTTATCCCAGTGGGACACATGCCAGACCTCTGATAGAACTGTGAGCTCCTGAATTAGGGCTGTTTAAAGCCACTAACGATGCAGTAATTGATTACAAAAGCAGCAGAAAACTAATCCAGAAGGATAACCAGTGTTCCTACTATTTTGGATTTATTATCATATATTAGTGTGCGTGATGCCCCAGACGCCATGAGCTATGTCTCTGTGATGTCCTAGATTCAACTATAGAAATAGGTTTTGTTATAAAATTCCAGCTCTCAGTCTGAATATAATATATGTGACAGCATTAGTGGTGTGAAGTTCAGAGTGTATGTTCTTTGATTATGTCATACTGTGTGCAGTGAGGGGGCCGATGGTTTTAAATTAACTTCCTATGCAGTCCCTCAGACAGTTCCCCTCCGTGTGACACCAGCATCTCGAGAGTTGTGAAACACAGCACGGATGCTCTGAAATCACGATGCATGCTTATAACCTCTTTTGCTGAAACAAGAGAGTCATGTTTAAATGTTTACTTTTATAATTCATTGTCAAGTGGCATATCTTTTGGAAGAATGCATTTAAATCATTTGTCTTTATTTTCGTGATTGTTATTTGTATGACGGATGTCATGTGAGATGATTAAGAATTTAAAAAAATGAAAGTAATATAATATTAAGTTATGGTTCATATAAAAAAATGTAAGTTGCCAGCAATGGGAGTGGGAATGTCTGTGTTTTAGCAATGTGTGGGTTTGGCTTATTATTTTCATTTTGATGCTTTCTCAAAGAATAGAGTAAATGGTGGAAAAAAACTCTTGAAATATATTCACTGTTAAATTCGCATACGCTCAGCATGACACATATGCATAATAATCACTTCTTATTCATAACAAATCCTTTAAGAGCTGGGCAAGGTGCATGTTATTTAAAAATACACTAATTCCTAAAATTAGCATGGACTATAAATTAATTTTTGAGGCTCCGGTAAGTAAGTCCTCACATACAGATAGACTGCTGTGAATTTTGATGTTTAACTAACCAAATGTTAAGAGAACATAAAGCAGCCTAAAAATAAAGTATAAAATAGGATGACTAATTTTATGTGGAGAGGTTTTGCAGATGATTGGAACTCAGTTTGCAAGTCCCTTTGTAAGTAAAAACTATTTGTTATTCTTGACGTTATTCTGAAATCCTTATGCAACAAATAATCATAAGAAACGGCTCTAAATATGCTTATTGATAACGTATTAAAGGCGAAGTTGTAGATGACTTAAATCAGAGGATTAATGCTGTATTACACTGGAAAGTTAATAGCCACTAATTACATTTCTCTCTCTCTCTCTAAAAAGCATTAAGAAAACAAAAGGCGGAGAGTGTGGTGGCTAAGGGGGGATCCCAGGAGTCTTGGCTCTGCTACTACCCAGTGATTTTGAGTAAATCATTGAATCCTGTTGTGTGTCTACACTTCCTTATCTGGAAAGTGGGTGTGACTGGTACTACCTACCTCACAGGGTTCTTAAGAGCATTAAATTAGAGAATCATGACAACTGTTCAGCACCGCAGGGCACATGGTAAACATACCTTAAAGATTACCCATTATTATTAATAAGAGTCATGAATATCTGTGTGTATTTATGCTTTTTAATGTCATCTTTGTCAAGAAAGGGTATTGGCATATCTCCTTTAATATCATTTGTACCATTGTGAAAAGAAGAAAGTCAGAATTTTTTGAATCTAAGGGATCTTAGGGACAGTCAGATCCGGCCCTCTCATTTTATTGTTGGAAAAATCCCGAGGTATGGAGAGTCAAGGGAACTTAAGAAAGTCACACCATTTTGTCCCCTCCATGTGCATATAGGCTGTTTCTCCTCTTTGTGTGGATTCATGGAACAATCAGCTTTTTAGATCCAATGAGCCTGATTCTTGTTCTTCTCAGGAGTGGGGCTTGGGGAGCTTTGTTAGTGTGGGGGACACAGAGGGGAGAAGCATGGGTATTGAAATGTGTCTCACACAGGAGCGGTGTGCCCAGAGGGGTCCACTGAGAATATTTGGAAAGGGCCCCCTTTTTTCTTATAGGAGAAGTGGGGTCGTGAGTTTATCCCTGTGTCTACCCATTGGATGGACCCCAGGCAAGTTCTTCATTTCTTTTGCTTGCATTTTCTCCTCTATAAATCTGACCTGTGATCAGACTTCACTCCCAAGGTGGTCAGGAGCCCAGAATAGAGCCAGCTGTGAGAGATACCCACCCAAAGTGGCCGATGTGACTGCTGTTGTGAAAGCGGTCGGAGATGCAGCTGAGAGCAGTTAGAGCTGGGGCTGGTCCCATTAACAAGAACCCTGTTTAGTGACAGGAGGGTTTTGGATAGGATTTATAAACCGGATTGGCGGCCATTGCAGTGTGAGCTTGGAAGGGGCAGAGACAGCAAAATGTGGCGGAGAGGGGTACGTGCAGGAGATACAGGAACAGGAGACCGAGAAGGGGAAAGGAAGCGAATGAAGTCTGTTCTGCCTTTCACGCAGCTCTTAAGTAGTTAGGAGTGAAATAAACAGAGAAGTAACGAACGTCTAGGAAGTCTGTGAACGAGGGAGGGGAGCCCATAACCGTGCCATCAAGAGCATGGTCGCTGTGAGGGGAGACAGGAACCACTGTGCAACAAGAGGGACCGTTACAGCGCTGGGGACCCTGGCCATCCGCTCAGGTAGGATCTGCCCATGGGAAATACTGTTCGCAAACCGGGTTCTGCCCAGGAGGAAGTTTGATGTTAAGCTTCAGACCAGTGGAGAAAATGGATTTATTTTGGAGATCTTATAGGAGAACAAGGGACAGGACTCTTGGAAGAAGTTTGTTGTGATTTTACTTAGCATGTTTAGGACGAAAATTGCTCACCGTTCTTTCCAGAAATAAAATAGTGGGATTGAAGCAATCATGGCTTCTTTTGGGATGGTGCTATTTTGGGAAAAGAAGAAGACATATTTGGGGATACGGAACTATCCATAGCCTAGGGAAGATGGAGTTAAGCCACATTTTAGGAATTTTTTTACCTAACGTGCAAAGGGCTATATCTGTTAGTGAACGGCAGAGCTGCTGCGGCTGATGGCAGCAACAATACTAATCCCAGCATTTATTACTTGTTTACTCTGGGCCTGCATTTGCATATATTGTGTCATTTAAATGGCATCGCCACACCTGAAGGTGCCTACCATTGTTATTATCCCCACAGATGACTGTGGTGAAGCTTTGAGAGGTTAAGGATTTTACCAGAGTCCGAAGACAAACAGGTTACAGGTGCAGCTTAAGAAATTATTCCAGTAAATATGCTGTCAGGGGAAGTCTTTCAGGTGTGGAGAACAAGGGCCCAGCAGTGATCTCTTTATATAAAGTGGCGCAGCATCTCTGCGAGGAGGAAAGGCCGCAGCACACCCTGCCTGAGAGGGCCGCTCAGAATGCGACCGGAGGGGACGACAGGGTCCTATCTGCCCTTCTTGGTGCAAGGTCGCCACCTAGAGGGGAAAAGTGAGATGGTCCGAGGGGCCACAGAAATCAGGGGAAAAGCAGGGTTGATGAGGAGGCAGAAGAGCGGTCAAAGAGCCCGATGAGGTGTCAAAAACAGCGTGATGAAGAGAGCTCCTGCTCAGCAAAGGAGAGGAGAGCTGATTGCCCCAGAAAAGAGAGGTCCACGGTCGAAGAAAGGAAAGGAGGGGCTTATGGCAGTCATAAACTGGAGAGACCCAACACGGTAAAAGTGATTAATCTTTAGAACTTGGTGAATCCCAAAGATAAGAATAAGGAAGAAGAGCAACAGGATCTGTCCTGGAGTAAATCGGAGAAGAGGGAGGGAGGCTTAGGGACCTAAGAAAAGTCAACTGGGCCTTTTTTATACAATGTGTAAAGCAAGTAACTCACTGTCACCGAGTCGGCCAGGCAGAGAGCAGGCAAAGGTGTGGCGTAAGGACAGGGTTCAACATGGCATTCCTGCATGTTAAGTTAGATGTGTGGTTTTACAACACTTGTCAATAGGACTGAGTTTAGGATGAGGGATGGGCTGGTCAGGTTCAGGGTTAGGACTAAGTCAGTGACTGCTCTAAAGGTGTATGAAGTGAAATCTGGGTGGTGTTTCCATGATAATGAACTTCCACCAAGGAAGGAGGAGGTCAGGTGTACATATGTATTGAATAAAGAACTGTTTCTCAGGGGGGAAAACATGATCAAATTGAAAACAAACAAAGAGTGACCAGTGGAGGTGACTGTGTAGTCAACGTGAGAATATAAATTGACGTGTCTCTCCCTTTCCCTCCGCCCATGCCCACACTCACACCCACAATCGTAATGGTCAACGTTGACGGTGGGTGTGCCTGCTGCTTTGAGAGCGTGGGGCACATTCCTTCATGTATTCCTCCCAGTAACCCTACAGGGGCTTTGACATCCTTCCTAAGATTCAGGGCCCCAAAGCCAGAGAGGTAAAGTCACATGCGCAAGGCTGCACAGTAATCAGAGGTATAGAAATTGGATTCCGGAGCCTGTACCCTTTACCGCTACACTGTACTGCTTTTCAGACCTATGCACTATTTACCGGCTGGGATCTGTTACCGAAATGATGAATGAGCCCTCAAAATTGACAGACGTATGCGTAACAACAATATAAATCGTGACTGGTAAGTGAGCAGGGGTCCTTTGGTCCTGTCTCACGTTAGGCTGTTTTTGCAGGGCGTTAGTATTCGTTATCGGTAGCGACACAACAAATTGTCCCAAACGTGGTGGCATGAAACGGCACATGTTCTTTTAGTTTCTGTGCATCAGGGGGCCAGAAACCACGGCGCTGGTGTCTCTGGTGCAGTGTCTCTCCAGAGGTGAGGGGGAGGCTGTTGGCTGGGGCCGCAGTTAGCTCAGGGCTCAGCAGGGGCGGGGGTGAGGGGTGTTTGGAAGCCCACTCCCAGTGGCTGCTGGGAGACTTTGGGACGTCACCACATGGGTTCTCCACAGGCTTCCAGATGTGGCAGCTGGCTTCCCTCTCCCTAAGACTGTCACAACGTGGCAGCCGACTTCACAAGTGCCCCAGATGGAAGCGGCAGCCTTTTAATAGACTCATCTCCCTCCCCCCCCCACTGCTGTTCTTTTAGTTAGAAGCAGGCCTCTGAATTGAGCCCACACTCAAGAGAGCGTTACACATGGCAGGATCATTGGGGAGCATCATGGCGGCCACCATTATCATGCCCTCTTCCTTAGGAACCGCTCCTCTTTCTCGGTCTCCAGCTCTGCCCTCCTCTTCTCTTCCTACATGGATGGTGGCCGTTAGGCTCCTTTATGACTTTCTTTTATCTGCTCACCTCTTTGCTCTATTCTTATATGTCTCGCCCCGCCCAACTTTGTATCCCTCTTAGTCAATGTTCTGCTTATCCATGGCTTCAAACATATACTGATTATTCTTTTTTTATCTCTAGCTCTGACCTCAGTCTTGTGCCCCCATCTTATTTGAAAGGGGGCATCAAGTACCTCCATTTTGACCTCAGTCTGTACTTTCTGACTGAGTTCTTCTTTCTAGCCTATCTCTTCACTCAGGCAAAAGACTCGGGGGACGTCCCCTCGTGGGAACTGAAATTACCCCCTCAATTAGTCAATTAGGACTGTCCTAAGCCAGCAAGACCCTGTGTGATTGGCCCCAAGACAATGATCGACCTGACCTTCACTGCCCACCTGAATGTACCTGTTGACCTTTGTCCCTTTGACCTTTTTGTGTATATAAACCTGGAAATATTTTCGGCACTTTGGAGACTGTCTTTGAGATGCTCGTCTGTTGTCTTTGCTGTGTTGGCATCACTGAAATAAATTCTTTTCTTGTTTAACCACCCTCCTCTCTCTGCCTGTGGATTTTGTTGTGGTGAGGAGCTAGACCTTGTCTGTTTGGAACTCCTGGAGCTAGATACTCTTATACCTTTGTGCATCAGATCCAGATTTCTTGCCTGCTGGACACCGTGGCCTGTCTTGTGCATGGCCAGTCTGATGAAAGAAACCAAATCCATCACCCACATTTTCTCACCCATTACTTTTCCCTGTCTCTGAGTATGATAAACTATTCACCAAGTCATGTGGTCAGAAATCCAAGAGACACCCCTGAAATGCCTTCCTCTCAGTCATCCTTAGGGCCCAGCCAGTCAGTATTAAGGGCTGTCCATTCTAAATCCTGATTGTTTCTTTCTTTTTTTTTTTTTTAAAGATTTTATTTATTTATTTGACAGCGAGAAATCACAAGTAGGCAGAGAGGCAGGCAGAGAGAGAGAGAGGAGGTAGCAGGCTCTCCGCTGAGCAGAGAGCCCGATGCAGGACTCGATCCCAGGACCCTGAGATCATGACCGGAGCCAAAGGCAGCGGCTTAACCACTGAGCCACCCAGGCGCCCCAATCCTGATTGGTTCTTGGAGTTACAATCTCTTTTCTACCCTTAAAGCCACCTCTGCCAATTAAGGTCCTCATCATCTCTTCCTTGGGTTATCAAAAACAGTTGTGTTGTGTTTTTTTTTTTTTTTTTAAAGGACTCCCTACCTACAGTTCATCTCTCCTCAAACCAGTTTTCTCTAAAAGGCAAATGTGATCAAGTTCCTCTTTTGTATAAAACTATTCTGGCTTTCCAACACTTGCAGAATGAAATCTGGAAGAGATCCTGGTGGAGTGGAAGAAGTGTGGGCTATGGAATTAGACACAACTGGGTTCATTCCCAACTCTACCATCTAAGGGCTGATTGAGGTTGGATATGTTAAAAAAAAAAATCCCTAAGCTTCATTTTCTTCATCTATAAAATGGACATAATGCCTTCATTGCAAAGTTGTTAGTATGAAATGAGATTACACGAACTGCTAGGGTTTCCATAGTCGCGGGTCATGTTTGCTCAGAGTCTGGCTGCACAGGTGGCTTTATCTTTGTTGAGGCAGTTAGCGCATGTAGTTCTCTAAATACATTATTCTCTACTCTTCTTTGATTTTGAACATGATTTTTTTCTTTCTGCTTGGAACGCTCTTTCCCTTCCACTTTCCCACGTGCTCTGTGGCTTGCTGATTGGCGAATGGGCTCTTCCTTCAACACTTTGCTTTTCTGTTGCAACCTCTTGGATTGCTTCCTACCAATGGAGACTTCTTGGACCTACCTTCACGGTGGTGCGTGCGTCACTGGATGCAGTTGTTTCTTGGCACACCTAGCTCCACAGGTAGATCTTGAACCTGTGAGTGTGGAGAGAAGTGTCTGATCTCCCAAATGCCTAGTACAGTATTGTAGTGTAAGCGCTGGCATTGGCTTCTGTTGTTGTTCTTTTTCGGTAATGCAGGTGCCTGACTTAAGCTTTGGTTGCCAAGGCATCCAGTTCAAAGAGGGATATCTTGAATATGCTGTTGCCAGTCACCTGACCAGATAAAGAGCCAGGTCAGTTGTACCCCCAACCTGTGTCTCTCCCCCACGCCCCTTTGTTTTAGAGAGCTTGGTTGATTTTGATTCATCAACCATTTGGGCCACCATTTTTGTTTGTTCATTTTTTCTTCTGGTGCTTTAAATTCTCACACTTATGTTTTAAATTTACCAATAGAAGAGTGAGCTGGAGAAACCCTAGGTCCCTTCATCAACCCCAGTAAATGTAGAACCCCAGGCCCACATGCTCTCTTTCTACCTGTGACCTTGTTTTGTGGCCCCAGATGTGCCATGTAATTTCTGGGTCCTTAAGTAACAAACCTTTATTTTTTCAAAGTTTCCTGATGGCTATTGTTGAAGGGCATCCAACAGTCATGATATGAACCAAAAGGGCTTGTCCAGCCACAACACTGATAATTGATAGGCTGAGACCAGCACAAAACAAGTATGTTCTAGACAGAGACAGTAAGTAGATATTGTCTGAAACACATTTCCTGACATCTGGGTGAATATCCCTTTTCCCTTACAATTTTAAGGGAATAGCCAGGTTAATTTGTACAATCTGGAAAATTTAGTTATATTCCACCATAACAGAGGAATAATCTCACTTTAGAATATGTTGAATTAAAAAATATAAGCCAAAATCCCATCTAAAAAGGTTGCAGAAGGATGGAATGTGTAATGAAGCAGGAGAGAGAATGCTTTCAAGACAAAGACATGAGACTAAGGGCATTCAAAAGACACCCATTTGTATGGGAAACCAGTGAAGAAATCAGAGCATGAATAACAGGAATCAAAGAACAAATAACAGAAGAATTTATCTATAGGATGAGGTTGATCGAAGTCAAGCAATGGCAAATTCATCTTATTTGCAAGAGCAGAATGGGTGCTCTACGGTAGAGCGCCAATAGATTAAGAGGTGCTGAAAGAGATCCGGAAGAGCTACATTCTGAGATTAGAGGTTGTGGAGAAATGAGAGAATTCAGAATGAAGAAGTAAAGCACTTAATGGCAAAGAGACCTTCAACGTCTGAGAGCTGGAAAGAGTAGATTCTCCAAGAGAGGAGGGCCAGCTGGGCCTTTTCCTGACTCAAGCAGCTTGGGAGGTACCGTCTCCTTGGGATTCTCCTGGTCATCCTGCTGCTTTCACTGGTTATACCCAGCTCACCTCATAATATCAAGCCCAGGTGCTCCAGACCTAGAAGACCGGTGTCATCAGCAGGACAGAATGACCTAGGAGGGTGTCATTATGTAGAGAGGTGTGTGTGTGTGTGTGTGTGTGTGTGTGTTTTAAAGGAAGCCTATTCGTTTTCTGCCATCGAAACAGTTCTATAAAGAATGTTATTGATAGTATCTTTTGAAATATCACTTACAGCTCAGAGTTAGCGATGTGATCAAGTTCTTAGGGACAGCAAATCATTCTAACTTAGATGGCTCTCTCTGCATTTTTGAAACCCAAGTGGCCAATGTTCACAGCCCCTCATGGCACATGGGAGAGAAGTGAGGTTCCTGGTAGAGAGGAGGAGGAGAAGGCAGATATTGCAGCTTGATTTTGTTGATATTTTGGATGCTGATTGAAGAATTTGTGAGTGAATTCTGCCTGCAGGAAGCTTGCCAAAACCGAAGACTGTTAAACAGGTTTCTAAACGCTTCCACAGATCTTGTTTATGTGGCGGAAGACCCATCCATGACTGATGTTGGTCTTAGGGAAGAAACAAGGGAAGGTGCCAAAGAAAGGAATTTTATTAGGTTTAGACGGAGAACAATGTTTGGATCAGCAAACACGGTTTTTCCCTAAGATCTCTCAGTGTGGGTACCAGCCAAGTTAATGCCTGAAGAGTCTATACAGACGTGAGAGATATCCATCTTTACTCTCAGTGGTGGAGAGGAGAAAAACTGTAGTAATAAGAGGTTGTCATAGCCCTTGTCATATTGTGGATTTTAGATTTTTCAGGATGATAACTAGTTACTTCAGGCTGGTAGATTTTAAAGATAGAAAAGAAACAGTAGGGTAGCATACATCCCATATTAACATATGTAGACAGTGTCCCACTGGTAATAAGACAAAAAAGAGTCAGTATTTGAAGTATAAGAATTATGCCAGAAAAACAGACTGTGTGATCCCCAAACAAAGGGAAAAATTCTAAAAAAATGTAAGAAAATGGATGCATCCACTGAGAGCAAGGACAGAAGAGTTTGGGTGTATTGTTTAAAGTTATTAAAAGAAGCAAAATTAAATAGAAATGAAAATAAAGGGGTGCCTGGGTGCCTCAGTAGGTTAAAGCCTCTGCCTTCGGCTCAGGTCATGATCCCAGGGTCCTGGGATTGAGCACCGAGTCGGGCTCTCTGCTTGCTGGGGAGCCTGCTTCCCCCTCTCTCTCGGCCTGCCTCTCCACCTACTTGTGATCTCTCTCTGTCAAATAAATAAATACAATCTTAAAGATGTGGAGGCAGATAAATACCAGGTGTTCACAAGCCATTATTAGAGAACACATAGTTAATTTTGTTTGTTGAAAATTTTATGTTGAGCCTTATGGGAAATCTGGACAAATGTAATGAAATGTTTTGCTATAGGCTACGAGTTGTGGTGAGTCGTTACTGGATTTTGTATGATTCTCTGTGAGAGAGTGGGATGTGAAACTGGGGGGCAAGCCTTTTGTTTTATCTCCTGATGGAAAGGAATGTCTGCCAGAGAAGCAAGGTTCTGGAAATCCAGAAGAGACAGAGGGTAGGAGGAATGTGACCAGGGAGATGATGGACCGGGAGATTTCTTACAGGGAAACCAGCAAAGTTTCACAAAGAAGCGTCAAAGAAGGTTTGTGTTTATAAGACAGGAATTGAAGGATTTAGATTGAGGACATTCAAATCATCCTTTAAAAGCTTCAGGAAATAGAAAAAAGTAGGGCAAAGTTAAGGATGTCACATGTGTTGTTTTATACAGAAGGTTTCTGCATGAAGTCAGCATAATGTTCCCAAGGAGATTTCATTCATCCAGGAACAGTGTTGGGGGAAAATGATGAGACATCTCATCTCCCCAAATACCATGCAGCAAAGTATTTTTGGACTCTAAGCCGGCAAGGTTATCAGGGAAAGAAGAGGCACAGGGAAGTGACTGAAAGAAGATTCTTTTTCAAGAGAAAGACCATGGAGACAAGAGGTGAGGTTGATAATGTCTCATTAGCCTGGTGTAGCTTCAATGTGGGAAACTGTGAGTGATTTATTAGACTCCAGAAGTACTAGGAAGATGGATGAAACAAAGAGAAAAATAAAGATAAACCAAGTGATGGTTTCAAGAACATGGAATGTGAACATATGGATTTTATAAGATATTGACAGGGCATATTTCTAGAAATATAGTTTGGGAAAAATATAAATCTGCACATCGAATATATTGTTTTGATAATGTATTCAGTGGTAGGGAATTGATGGAGTCATTTAAATGAAAACTTAGAAACTTGAGGAATCCTTTAATATTTGGAGTTAATGGGATCCTAGGCATCCTGTAAAGCCTCCACATGACATTTCTATGATTAGATATGCTAAAAAGTAAGATTCTTCTAGCCATAAGAAGCAAGATTTTTCTTTAATTAGGCTTCTCTGAAGACGAGGATGGCTGGAGATGGCAGCAGGTCATTCTGGAGACTCCGGGAAACCTGTCAAAGCTAGACATAAATGGAAAACAATGAGTGACCATTTCCATAACTCCACCTGTATCTGTATCCAGCCACAGTAACAAACAACAACAAAATCCTGCCCACCAGTTATTTCATTTATATGACACCCAGACCATGGCTGACTGATTTTTTTTTTTTCCCCCGATCAGAATTGGCCAACTCTTTAAATATCTCATGGAAAATATTTTTGTCTTCACTTGGACACATGCTCTAGTGGCGGGAGTAGGCAAAGAACAAAAACAAAAGCAAACAAAACCCAGAAACTCCAAACCCAATAGAGAGTCTGTTCTCTAATTAGTACAGTGAATAGCACTTCCAATACACACACACAGCACCGGACTGCAGTGTGGACAGACTCTCTCTTAGGGGAGTAAGTAGTTGAGAAAAAGAACATCACAGGAAGATCCTCTCTTCAGGAGGGCAGGCCTCAGGTAATAGGAACAAAAGTCAGCTGGTACCTTTGTGACTTCTGGTGATCGCAGGGGCAGCCAGGCAGCCTGTTCCATCGGCATGAGCAGGTAGATGCACCTGCGGGCTGTCATCACTAGTCCGGCTCTTCTGTCTGAGCCCACAGAGCTCCACGCCGGCAGGCTGGGGACGGAGTGCTGGGCTGCTTATCCTGCGGCTCATGTTGGCTGCGCTGTGTTTCTCTGGTCTCAGGGCTATTCAGCAATGTGGAGCCCCTCTTCTTTCTTTCTTTTTTTAAAAAATTTTTTAAAAAAGATTTTATTTATTTGACAGACCAAGATCACAAGTAGGCAGAGAAGGAGGCCAAGGGGTGGGGGGTGGAAGCAGGCTCCCCACTGAGCAGAGAGCCTGATGCGGGACTCGATCCCTGAACCCTGAGATCATGACCTGAGCCGAAGGCAGAGGCTTTAACCCACTCAGCCATGCAGGTACCCCCCGCCCCCTTATTTCTTATTTTTACTTTTTAAGAGAGAAGGAGGAGGAATGGCAAAGGGAGAGAACCTTGAGCAGACTCCATGCCTAGCTCGGAGCCCGACGCAGGGCTCGATTTTAAGACCCTGGGATAATGACCTCAGCAGAAATCAAGAGCTGGACGCTGAATGCACTGAGTCACCCAGGCACCCGAGTGTGGGGGCCCCTTTAATACAGCTGGTGGGCTGCGTGTCAGGCCATGGCAGGAAATGCACTCTGAGTATGTGAGGGCACCGCGTGTGGTCATCCAGGAACATCTGAAATCCAGAGACTGCACTTTCTTCGCTGTCAGTGTGAACCACAGGGCAGGAGCCCCGGGACCCCGGGAAGCGTCTCAAGTCTCATCCAAGCCAGGCCCTGCCATCAGATTCTCTTGTTACCATAGGCGCCCATTTAATTAGACTCTGTCACTTGGCTTGTACTTCCCGGCATTGTTGGAAAAGGCCAAATCTGGCTTATTTATTTATTTATTTATTTTTAAGAGAGCAATAGAGACAAAGAAACTGGAAGAAAAAGCATCTTTTCAATAGCCTGAAGTTCAGTATTAAAATACAAGGATGGTAGCAATAACCGCAGAGCTCTGCAGAAATCAAAACTTAATATACTCCCTCCAAAAAAGTAATCATTTGAAATCCTTTTGTGCATCTTTTCATGATACAGGATTTGGGATGTTCAGGCAAAATCGTTACCCATCTTTGAGAATAAAGGATTACTGTGATAGGGACAGGAGAAACAACAATGAATATGATTAAAATATTCGTTAATATTTTTTACTCCGTGTACACCATTGAGAGGCTGCCAGCTGTACATCTATCTTGCTGGTGAAGCAGATGAATGTGATCCTACAATACTCGTCACTGCCCAGCAGTGACTGCCCTGCATTGTTTGGCTCTCTCTCCCAGTGCTAGGCAAGAATTTTTCATTAAATGCATCATTTACAGCTCGCTGCAGTGGTTCTACAAAGTCAATACATATCCTTAACAGAGAGCAAAGAATGAAGCGTGTGAAAGGAAAAGAGAGGCTGGGTGGGCGTCCAGCAACTGTTAGGAGCCCCGCGCGGGCTTCCATGCAGCCCGGGCTCACTGCCTGTGGCTTGGGTTGTAGGCAGAGAGTACAAGCCTGTGTGTCCCCGGATCTCTCCTCTGATCTGGGTGCCCTAGACCACGGGGCTCTGGATCTGGGAGTCAAATGGGAAATAGCAGGCAAGTGCAATTTTGGGGGGAGGTTAAGAGCCAGCTAAGATGCCTCGTATCTTAATCCCAAAGGTAACAGGAAATATTTTGCTGAAATGGAGTAAATGACCATGAGTGACTTTTCTCTTTCCCATCAACTATCGAAACCTACCCAAAGGGGAAGCATAGTGAAGTTCTCTTCTCAGTGATAATCTGGGCATCATTCCATAATAGTCTGTAAGGGTTTAGGCTGATGTTTTATGAGGGAAGTTGCCTTAATTGGTTTAAAGATCTCTGAAATGATGCCCACGTGTACATTAGTAGCTCAGGTGGTAATTCGCTTACTTCACAAATAATTTCTAAATCCATACTATGGGCCAGACTCTATGTTAGGTAAGAAGGATAAAAATAAATAAATAAGGAGACATAGTCACTTCCTCAAGAAACATTGGGTCTAGCCAGCACCCTGTCCTAAAGCTCAAGCCATAGGCGGAAGGCACTTGTCAAGAATCCTGGACAAATCACTGTATTCAGGCAAACATGATTCTGATTGCGAGGACATACTTCTATCGGTGACACAGGAAAGTTAATTCATTCAAAATTCACATCTTAATAGAAGGACCCCCCCCAATTATTATTACTATATTGTTATTATTACTTTGCTCTATATAAACTGGTCTATCTATAAAAATAAAACTAGCCATTTTCTTCTATAAAGAAGGTAAAATTTTTAATGATTTAAATTCACGGCTTGATTAATAGAGCGGGCTAAGTAAGTTAGCCATATGTTTAAGAAAAAGAGAAATGAGTGTGATCCTCATGGAAATTGGCCTACAGACCTAGAGTCTGTTCCTGCTCTTTCAGCTTTTTCCAATTTCTTTCCTTTGATTTGCTCCAGAATGTGTGCTTGGGAAGGAATCCTGAATATGCCTGAAACGAAAAAGATACCCCGTAGGATACTTGATTTTTAGGGCAACTTCCCTCCCTTTTTCAGTGGCTTTGGGTGGTGTAGAACAGAGCGTGAATGAACAAACCCATGGGGTGTTTAGGGAGGAAGTAAGGGCAGTGGCACAGCATTATTTGAAAATAAGAACCCTTCACCAGCTCAGACTTACTTTTCCAACCTGCGTTCCAGCCCCGGCAGCCAAGATACCAACGAATCTGTAGGCGAAGCTGGGTCTAACAGGTGCCTTCAGTGCTTTCCTGTTCGGCCCTGGTTTCTGAGAATTTACTAGAATGTCAAGGGAGCGTTCTGGTGAGCAGCCTGTCTGATCCGAAATTAAAAAACAAAACAAAAACAAAAACAATGGAGATCAGTTTCACAGGGGGAGTCTGGCTGCTGGCTGTTTTGTCTTAGTTTGCTTCTTTGTTCTCTCAGTGCCCCTCCCAATTGTGGTTAAAACAACCAGCTCTGAGCTGGCACACGGGCAGGCTTGGCATAACCCAACACCATTTAAATCTCTGCACTTGCTGAAGCAGATCCAAATTTTTTTTTGTAAAAGAATTTCCCATTTGGATATAGATCTTTAGAGACCTGTTTATTCTTTTCTCAATTTTTTTTTCTTATGAATCCGTTATGTTACTTGTTACCTGGAATCTTTGGTGGAAGATGGAAATGAGGGTGCTTGAAAGTGCGGGGCAGGAGGAAGTGGAATTTGGTTGTTTTACCGAAGTCATGGAAGTTTATAGGGATGGCGGCATTTGGAGAGCTACTTAGAGTAATTGTCTAATGTCTTCTGAAGTTCGGGTGTGGCTTTAGATTTTATTGTTTGACTTAAACCTTTCAATGCAGAATTTCATTTCTGTGTTTCTTTAA
The DNA here is from genome assembly GCF_022355385.1 of Mustela nigripes. Lineage (NCBI taxonomy): Eukaryota > Metazoa > Chordata > Mammalia > Carnivora > Mustelidae > Mustela > Mustela nigripes. The sequence continues at coordinate 76,950,154 of NC_081564.1, read as the reverse complement.
TATGAAATGCTCAAATCTACAGAAACCTGGAAACTTGTTCTCTGATCTGCTGTCGCTAAATTATGTATTTCTCATTTGGAAAACTTTCTAAGTTAAATATAGATAAATTAACTCTACTTTTGAGTAAATGAAGACATTTTTTGTTGGTATTCTCAAGATGGCTATGTGGTTTCAGGGTTTCAGTAACTTTTTCCCAGGTAAAAACTCTATACCTATAACATTTTATTCACCTAAATTAATTTTACCTTTTCAAGTGAGGTATTTTAGTCATAATAACATTAAGAAGTTTTCTGGGACTATTAAAGTTTAAAATGTAAAAATGGTATACAAACAATAATAAGAACAAGAACAAGAGCGGTGCCAGATTTATAGTAGAAACTTCATAAATATCTATTGAATGAATGAGTAAATGATAAAAATTAGCATTTTCAAACATTAATTATATGGTAGGCCCTGTGCTAAGTATCTTTTCATTTTTATTTTTTAATTTGTTTTTTAATTTAAATTTAATTGACATATAATGTATTACTGGTTTCAGAGGTAGAGGTCAGTGATTCATCAGTGTTATGTAATATCCAGTGTCACATGCCCTTCTAATGTCCACCACCTGGTTACCCTAACCCCCCCCACCCCCCCATCCCTCTCCGTTCCAGCAACCCTCAGTTTGTTTCCTATGATGGAGAGTCTCTTATGGTTTGTCTCCCTCTCTGATTTCATCTTGTCTTATCTTTCCTCTCTTTCCCTATGATCCTCTGTCTTGTTTCTTAAATTCCATGATATCTTTGAGATCATAGGGTAACTGTCTTTCTCTGATTGACTTATATCACTTAGCATAATAATCTCTAGTTCCATCCATGTTGTTGCAAATGGCAAGATTTCATTTTTTGTGATGGCCGAGTAGTATTCTGTCGTGTGTGTGTGTATGTGTGTGTGTGTGTATTCCACATCTTCTTGATCCATTCATCTGTCGATGGACATCTGGGTTATTTCCATAGTTTGGCTATTGTGGACATTTCTGCTATATACACTGGGTGCAGGTGCCTTTTCAGATAACTACATTTGTGTCTTTGGGGTAAATCCCTATTAATGTGATTGCTGGGTCATAGGTTAGCTCTATTTTTAACTTTTTGAGGAAACTCCATGCTGTTTTCCAGAGTGGCTGTACCAACTTGCATTTCCACTAACAGTGTAAGAGGGTTCCCCGTGCCATCTTCTTCATACTTTTCAACATCTTTCATTTCCTTACTTGTTAATTTTAGCCATTGTGACTGGTGTGAAGTGGTATCTCATTGTGGTTTTGATTTTTATTTCCCTGATGCCAAGTGATGTTGAGCATTTTTTTCATGTGTTGTTGGCCATTTGGATGTCTTCTTCAGAGAAATGCCTGTTCCTGTCTTCTGCCCATTTTTTGATTGAATTATTTGTTCTTTGGGTGTTGAGTTTGATGTGTTCTTTATAGATTTTGAATACTAGCCCTTTATCTGATATGTCATTTGCAGATAATCTTCTTCCATTCCATTGGTTGTCTTTTGGTTTTGTCAACTGTTTCCTTTGCGGTGCAAAAGCTTTTTATCCAAAAGAGTTCCTTTTTGCCTTTGTTTCCCTTGCCTTTGGAGACATGTCTAGCAAGAAGTTGCTGTGGCTGAGGTCACAGAAGTTGCTGCCTGTGTTCTCTAGGATTTGATGGATTCCTGTTTTGCATTTAGCTCTGTATCCATTTTGAGTCTATTTTTGTGTGTGGTATAAGGAAATGGTCCAGTTTCATTCTTCTGCGTGTGAATGTCCAATTTTCCCAACACCATTTGTTGAAGTGACTTACTTTTTTCCATTGCACATTCTTTCCTGCTTTGTTGAAGATGAGTTGACCATAGAATTGAGAGTCCATTTCTGGGCTCTCTATTCTGTTCCATTGACCTATGTGTCTGTTTTTGTGCCAGCACCATACTGTCTTGATAATTACAGCTTTCTAATAGAACTTGAAGTCTGAGATTGTGATGCCATCAGTTTTGGTTTTCTTTTTCAACGTTCCTTTGGCTATTTGAGATCTTTTCTGGTTCCATACAAATTTTAGGATTATTTGTTCCAGTTCTGTGAAAAAAGTTGATGGTATTTAGATAGGGACTGCACTGAATGTATAAATTGTTCTAGGTAGCATAGACATTTTCATAATATTTGTTTTTCCAATTCATGAGCATGGAATATTTCCATTTCTTTGTGTCTTCTTCAATTTCTTTCATGAGTGTTGTATAATTTTCTGAGTACAGATCTTTGCCTCTTTGGTTAGGTTTATTCCTAGGTATCTTACGGTTTTGGGTGCAGTTGTAAATGGGATCGACTTCTCTATTCATCTTTTTTCTGTCTCATTGTTAATGTATAGAAATTTAACTGATTTATGGGCATTGATTTTATGTCTGGCCACTTTACTGAATTCCTGTATGAGTTTTAGCAATTTTGGGGTGGAGTCTTTTGGGTTTTCCACATAGAGTATCATGTCCTCTGTGAAGAATGAGGGTTTGACGACTTCTTTGCCAATTCAGACACCTTTTATTTCTTTTGTTGTCTGATTGCTGAGGCTAGGACTTCTAGTAATATGTTGAACAGCAGTGGTGAGAGTGGACATCACTGCTGTGTCCCTGACCTGAGTGAAAAAACTCGGTTTTTCCCACTGAGAATGATATTTTCTGTGGACTTTTTGTATATGTCTTTTATGATTTTGAGGTATGTTCCCTTTATCCCTACACTGTGAAGAGTTTTAATCGAGGAAGGATGCTGTACTTTGTTAAATGCTTTTTCTACATCTATTGAAAAGGTTATATGGTTCTTGTCCTTTCTTCTATTAATGTAGTTACCACATTGATTGATTTGTGGATGTTGAACCACCCTTAAAGCCCAGGAATAAATCCCACTTGGTCATGGTGAATAATCCTTTTAATGTACTGTTGGATCCTATTGGCTAGTATCTTGGTGAGAATTTTAGCATCCGTGTTCATCAGGGATATTGGTCTGTAATTCTCCTTTTTGGTTGGGTCTTTGTCTTGTTTGGGGATTAAGGTAATGCTGGTCTGATAGAAAGAGTTTGGAAGTTTTCCTGCCTTTTTATTTCTTGAAACAACTTCAGAAGAATAGGTATGGTTTCTTCTTTAAGTGTTTGACAGAATTCCCCTGGGAAGCCATCTGGCCCTGGATTCTTGTTTGTTGGGAGATTTTTGATGATTGCTTCAATTTCCTTGCTGGTTATGGGTCTTTCCAGGTTTTCCATTTCTTCCTGTTTCAGTTTTGGTAGTTTATGTTTCTAGGAATGCATCCATTTCTTCCAGATAGTCTAATTTGCTGGCATATACTTGGTCATAATGTGTTCTTGCAATTGTATTTTTTTGGTGTTGGTTATGATCTTTCCTCTTTCATTCATGATCTTATTTATTTGGGTCCTTTCTCTTTTCTTTTTGATAAGTTTGGCCAGTGGTTTATTGATCTTATTAATTCTTTCAGAGAAACAGCTTCTGATTTTGTTGATCTGTTCTACTGTTCTTTTGGTTTCTTTTTTGTTGATTTCTGCTCTCCTTTATTAATTCTCTTCTTTTGGTGGGTTTCAGCTTTATTTGCCATTCTTTCTCCAGCTCCTTTTGGTATAAAGTTAGGTTATGTATTTGAGACCTTTCTTGTTTCTTGAGAAAGGCTTGTATTGCAATATACTTCCCTCTTAGGACTGTCTTTGCTGCATCCCAAGAGTTTTGAACAGTTGTGTTTTCATTTTCATTATTTGTTTCCATGAATTTTTAAAAAAGTTTTTCTTTAATTTTCTGGTTGACCCATGCATTCATTATTTAGTAGGATGCTCTTTAGCCTCCATGTATTGGGGTTCTTTCCAGATTTCCCCTTGCGACTGAGTTTGTTTCAAAGCATTGTAGTCCAAAAATATGCAGGAAGTGATCGCAGTTTTTTTGATACTGGTTGAGACCTGACTTGTGACCCAGCATGTGATCTGTTCTGGAGAAGGTTTCATGGGCACCTGAGAAGAATATGCATTCTGTTGCTTTAGGATGGAATGTTCTGAATATATCTGTGAAGTCCATCTGGTCCAGTGGGCCATTCAAAACTCATGTTTCCTTGTTGATATTTTGCTTAGATGATCTGTCGATGATCTGTCCATTGCAGTGAGTGAGGTGTTAAAGTCTTTGGGTCTCAAATGAGTATCTTGCAGATAGTCCATCAATGGGTCTTGTTTTTTTTTTTGTTTTTTGTTTTTAATCCAAGCTGATACCCTGTGTCTTTTGATTGGGGCATTTAGCCCATTTACATTCTGAGTTATTATTGAAATATATCAATTTAGTGTCATTGTATTACCTGAAAAGTCACTGAATCTGTATTTTGTCTCTGTTCCTTTCTGGTCTCTGTTACTTTTGGGCTCTCTCTTCACTTAAAAAAAAGATCCTTTTTAATATTTCTTGCAGGGCTGGTTTAATGAGCACATATTTTTTAGTTCTGTTTGTCCTGGAAGCTTTTTATTTCTCCTTCTATTTTGAATGAGAGCCTTGCTGGATAAAGTATTGGCTTCATATTTTTCTCATTTAGCACTCTGAATATATGATGCCAGTCCTTTCTGGCTTGCCAGGTCTCTGTGGATAAGTCTGTTCCTAGTCTTATGTTTCTACCCTTGTAGGTTATAGACCTCTTGTTCCAAGCTGCTTTTGGGATTTTCTCTTTTTCTCTGAAATTTGCAAGTTTTGCTGTTATATGTCAAGGTGTTGACCTATTTTATTGATTTTTGAGGTTTTTCTGTGCCTCCTGGACTTGAATGCCTGTTTCCTTCCCCAGATAAGGGAAAGTCTAGGGTATAATTTGGTCCAATATACCTTCTGCCCCCACCTTTCCTTTTCTTTTGATATCCCAATTATTATAATATTGTTTTGCCTTATGGTGTCACTTATCTCTTAGATTTTCCCCTCATGATCTGGTTGTTGTTTATCTATCTTTTTCTTGGCTTCTTTATTCTCCATCATTTCATCTTCTTTATCACTAGTTCTTTCTTCTGCCTCATTTATCCTAGCAGTTAGAGGCTCCATTTTTTTTTTTTTTTGCACCTCATTTATAGCCTTTTTGATTTTGACTTGATTAGATTTTGGTTCTTTCATTTTTCCAGAAAGGGATTCTCTAGTGTCTTCTATATTTGTTTCAAGCCCAGCTAGTATCTTTATAATTGTGATTCTGAACTCTAGTTTTGACATCTTACTTATGTTCATATGGATTAGGTACTTGGCAGTCAGTACTGCCTCTTGTTTTCTTATTTTTTTAAATTAAATTTAAATTTTTTTAAATAAACATATAATGTAATTTTATCCCAGGGGTACAGGTCTGTGAATCGCCAGGTTTACACACTTCACAGCACTTACCATAGCACATTCGTTCTCTTATTTTGAGGTGAGTTTTCCCATCTTGTCATTCTGTCCAGAAAAGAATAGATGAATGAGAGAACAAAATACTAAAGTGGCAACAGTGACCCCAGAGAAATAGACACTAAACAAAAAAGAAGAGAACAGATCTCCAAAAATAAATAAATAAATAAATAAATAAATAATTTTAAGAAAGAATATAATCAGACAGATGTACAGACGGAGCAGTGCACTGAATTCTGCGATTATTTTAGTCTGTTTCTTAGAAGAAACTGTATCCCAAAATCGTAAAGGAAGAAAAACATATATATACAAAAATAAAGTTAAATACAATGAAAGGATAGAATATAACTGTAAAAATGAAAATTAAAAAAGATTTTTTAAAGATTTTTTAAAAAAAATTTATTTATTTGACAGAGATTACAAGTAGGCTGAGAGGCAGGCAGAGAGAGAGAGGAGGAAGCAGGCTCCCTGCTGAGCAGAGAGCCCAATGTGGGGCTCGATCCCAGGACCCTGGGATCATGACCTGAGCCGAAGGCAGAGGCTTTAACCCACTGAGCCACCCAGGTGCCCCTAAAAAAGATTTTTTTAAAAAGAGTTGATAAAATAAGAATTCATGGAAAAAGGAAAGAGAAAAAAATTAAAATTGAAAGATTAAAGAATCATGGGAAAAAAGCCCATGAATTCTATATATTATTTTCCCCTAGTGCTGGAGTTTGGCAGTTCTCTGTGATCGGTAAACTTGGCCTTAGTCAGATGTTTTTGCTGATCTTCTGAGGGAGGGACCTGTTGGGCTGATTCTCAGGTGTCTTTGCCTCAGGCAGAATTGTACCACCCTTTCCAGGGGGCCAGGCTGAGTAATCAGCTCTGGTTTGCTCTATGTAGCTTTTGTTCCCCAAAGGCTTTCCACACCTTTCTAGAATGAAAATGAAAGTGGCAGCCTCCCAATCTCCAGCTCCAGAGCTCAAAGAGCTCTGCCTGCTCCTCAGTGCACCCTCAGGGAAAAGCAGTCAATCACTTCTGTCTCCCTGGTCTCTGGTGGCACTGGACTGTGACTTGAGTGTTTCTATCCCAGGCACGTGAGCCCCTTTTGAGTCTCCAAATCTTGCAGACTCCTGCACCTCACACCCACACCACTCCTCATGGGGCAGGAAGGGGTTCTTGCTGTTTCTGCCGCTTGTTGGGCCCTTGTCCAGAGAGTAGTTACCCAACCTTGCTATGGTTTGGGTTTCTGGCAACCCCGAGCTGAGAGCCCTCTCCTAGGCTTGCTGATAGCAGCCGGCTTCCCTGCTCTGATCTTTGTGCCACACTCAGGCACCCCTAGGCTTCCTGTGACCCCAAGAATTCTAACACTGTCCAACCTAGGATTCCACCCTTTGGCCGCTGTAGTACCTTTCAGGCAGTGAAGTTCCTCACGGGAGCAGACTTCTAAAGGTTCTGATATTGGGCTCCTCTGCTATATCGCTTTCCAGTAGCCGGCTTGTGGAGGCTCCCTCCACCCATGGCTTATCTTCCCATATATCGCCTCGAGTTCACTTCTCTGCACCTCCTACCTTGCAGAAAGTGGTGGATTTTCTATTTGTAGAGTTGCAGCTATTCTTTTCTTAGATCTCCAGTTGAGATGACAGGTGTTCAGAATGATTCGATCGCTATCTCGCTGAATCCCTGGGAAAAGATGAAACAAAGGTCTCCTACTCCTCCACCATCTTGGGCCTAATCCTAAATATCTTTTTAAAGAAAACTTTATTGAGAGATTTAATTCACATATTTATAATACACCCACTGAAAGTGTCCAATTCAGTGGTTTTTAGTACATTCACAGATATGTGTAACCAACACCACAGTTAATTTTAGGACATCCTCATCACTTTAAGAAAGAAACCCTTTAGCTATCCCTCCTACTCTCCCTCCACCGCCAGCCCTGAGCAACCACTAGTCTGCTTTTCTGTCTGTGTGAGATTTCTCTATTCTGGACCTTCATATTAGTGGAATCATGGAGTATATGGTCTTTGAGACTGGTGTCTTTCACTCTGCAGAACGTTGTCAAGTCTCATCTAAGTTATAGCATGTAGCAGCATTTTATTTGTGCTAAATATCTTACACATAATTAACTATCACAACAGCCTTTGGAGGTGGGTTCTGTTGTATTTCCATTTAACATATGAACAAAATAAGCCTCACAGTAGTTAGGTGACTTGCCCAAGATCACGTAGCTAGTAAAATTTCTAGAACCAGCACTCTAAGGTATTCTTCTGTGGGTGAGAAGTTTCTTTGTTCTCTGGAAGTTTGAGACTTTGATGCCCTCCAAAGACTGATGCAGGAGAGTGTCTTAGGTATTCTTTGTTTTCATTGGAGGTGTCTTGGGAGAGAACAGGGTTGTAATGGGGTCCCATGGTGCTGGCTGAGCCTTCATACGAAACATGAAGCATGTTCTAGGTGCCCTTTGGAGCACAGGTGCTATGAGGAGAACCATAATTTTAGGTACTAAAACCATAGTTTTAGGTACTAAAACAGTGGTAGATTTTTCTCTGGATTAAGGTCAGAATTTTGGGGTGCTGCAAGTAAACACACATTGGGGATAGAGACTTCTGGTTTGCTGTTAAGGTGATGCAGAGGGCAATCTGAAGCAGAAGGACATGGTACCCACCAGCATAAAATCTGGAGGCCTCATCCCCACATTAGCTTTTATAAATCTCCCTCAAATTTTTTCTTTTGTTCTTTTGTGCAACCCCCACTTTAAGATATTTTGGTCATTTAAACCTTATTTTTGTTTTTATTATTTTTAAAGATTTTATTTATTTATTTGAAAGAGAGACAGAGAGAGCATGAGCAGAGGGAGAGCAGAGGGAGAGGGAGAAGGAGAAGCAGACTCCCTGCTGACTGGGAAGTCTGATTTGATGTGGGTTTTGATCCCAGGATGCTGGGATCATGAACTGAGCCGAAGTTAGATGCTTAACGGACTGAGCCACCCAAGTGCCTCTAAACTTTATTTATTTTTAAGATTTTATTTATTTATTTATTTAAGAGAGAGAGAGAGAGAGAGAGAGCGCTAGCAGGCAGCTGGAGGAGCAGAAGGAGAGGGTCAAGCACACTTAGCTGAGTGCAGAGCCCAACGCAGGCTTGATTTCATGACCCTGAGATGATGAGCCAAAATCAAGAGTAGGACACTTGACCAACTGAGCCACCCAGGCACCCCTGATTTAAACTTTATTTTACTTGTGTCCAGATAGTAGGTGGAAAAAGTGGCAGAGAGGACAGTGATGTCTGGACTCTGATTTGCCCAGCTCTGGGAAGGACCTGTAATACCTGGTTGATGTTACCTGGTTGAGTGAACTGAGGGGCCAAAGAATTAAGGTGGTGGGCGTAGAGCAGTCCTGGTATATCATCATGGGCTTCAGTGGAAGAGAGGGCGGGTCTTCTAGCTCTGAAATCTCTGCAACTGTGCAGGTAGTAGATGGAGGGGGAATGTCTCCTCTCCAGTCATACCACCTTCAAGGAAAACCCATGTCCACTAGACTTGGACTGTGGTCCTCTCTCTAGCGTCATGTTCTGGTGAACTGGCATGGAGTGCCAGATTTCCTTGTGAGGCATTTATCTGTCAAATGGTTCTCAAAAGGGAAGAAATATATGTGGTCTCACCCACACCAGCTAGTCATGTCTCAGTGGTAAAGGATTGATTGTGCACTTTGTTAATTCCCAAAGGTACACTGGGTGCCTTTCATATGACAAGCACAGTTCCAGCTGTGTGGGACACATAAGTGAGGTAAAGATTGTTGTTCCTACAGAGCCAATATTCTAGTTCTTTGTGAATGTCTTGGCTTTTTTTTTTTTAATCGTCTTGCTCTAAAAAAAAAAAAAATTCCTTTTAAAACATTCTGGTGAGTATGTATTTTTTAGGCATTTCGCTGATAATTAGAATCTCCCATCAGAGGGAAATTTGGGAAGGTTAAAAAAAATTGAATTCATTTTGCTATTTCAGTTCTTTTAGAAAAGAAATTATATGGAGTTGTGGTTTCACCTAATAGACAAAATGCTGTTTTTACATTATGCTCATATTTCAATTATCTATGCTAACCCTTATGCCTATTTCCATGGATAACTTCGAGCTGGCTTCACTTCTGGAGCTTATTGTGAATGGGTTTCATTTTGTTTTGCTTCAATATGACTGTCAAAAAAGGAATTGGGAGATTTCCTCAATACATAAATAGCGAGGGAATATATTTTGTAGTCCTTTTCTTCAGAAGAATGATCTAGATAAATTCGTACACATTTTATTTCTACCCATCACAGCACAGCACAACACAAGCCACTTCAATTACCTCAGCAACGAGCTAGCAATGCAACTCTATCATTTCAATTTTTCATCTTTTCCCTTTGACTTGATGTGTGTTCTACACAGTATATCAGCAAAATCTCATCAACCCCAGCCTCCTTTAGGCTAATAAATCTCAGTCACAAATTAATCTCACACAAAAGAAAAAAAAAAAAAAAAAGGGAAGATCACAACAGGAAAAAACTAATGGCCACAGTCAGTCACCACTGTATTTCCCAAAATAAATACTCCTAAGCCATGGTAGGGAAGTTTCAGGTTTTTCAGCTGGTGTTGAACTGTTACGATATTGGGCTGTTGCTGTCATTTCTTCATCTCCCTTGATTCTGTGGGAGCACCATGACCTTTGGGTCATTGCTTATTCAACCAGTGAAGTCACTAGTGTCTCAATGATATTGGTGAGAATTATTCACATAGCTTAAACAATGCTTGTATTTCTCACTGAACTTGGTTTATCTTTGGCTACTTCCTTTTAATGTAAGAATTTGATGCGTTTCTGTCATTAAAATGGAAATGTGCCTTCACCGAGAGGGACCCTGGAATCCATGCCGGGGCAGTGTTAGCATCCTCTCACTTTTCCAGGAGTTGGAACCTGGCTGACGTAGGCAAGAGCAGACATCATCATGTATAAAGAAACAAAAAGTTGTATTTCGCAATCATGGCAAACGACTCAATGTCAGAGGAAACAGAAAAAGAAAAAAAAAAAGAAAAGTAGGATCTGGATCGTTAGTTTCTTTTTTCAGTGTCCAAAGTAGAGGCCAATGTTATGAGACAATACCCCAAAAGAGGATGTTAAGATACAGCCTTGATTATACCACATGTGTTTTGTTAAATGTAAATGATCTCTCTGGAGAATTTTGCCACATGAACAAGGCACAAATGTCACTATAACCAAGGGCACGTGGTTATCTTTCTTTAAGTCAGAGTCACCAAAATGTAACTCTTTTAACACATTTATCTTTGTAAAAACTCTAAAGTGGGTTGTGTCACAGTGTGTTTAGGTGTTTGTCACTCAAAGCACGAAATAAGCCTTGAATGCGTTCTTGAAAATATTGGAGAAATCTGGAAACTGATTAAAGTTATGTGAAATTTGAGGGGCCAAACTTAACTTTTGTTAAAAACAATTTTTGAAGTCCTTAATTAAACATGAAAACATCAAAATAGAAACACATGGTGTTCTCTTTCTTTCTTGGTTCAGAATATGAAGCTATCATATGAGTTTCTCTGCCTTGAGTATTGTATTCAGCCTTGCCATTAAATTTTCTGCCATTTATTTCTTCAGTTCTCCCATTAATTATGAAAAATTACTCAGTGGTGGCCCAAAGGTGATGGCGTGCAGTTGTCACAGACAGCTGTTGATGGTGCAGATGGTTTTGTTCATTTTCACATGCCTTTGTCTCCTCTGCCTCTCTTTCTTTCTGTCTCTCTCTCAACATAGAACCCAAGCAGGCAGTGACAACCAGTTCCTTGTATACTGTCCTCTTTGTTGTGGGTTCTTTGGCCCCTTCTTTAAGCAAGACTAAAGATTTTTAGGCATTTCAAAGATCAGTATAGTGAAAGACACCTTATTGGGCCAAACCGTGCATGAGAAGAACAACATTGGGAAACAGATGATTCTGGGATAAAAGTGTAACAGAACTGCTGCGCATGTAGCCTCAAGGTGCTGATCCGCTGTTTACAATCCCCCAGTGATGAACCTAGAGTTCCCCAGGATTTCTTAATTTATTTATTTCATCCTTTCTTTTTTATTGATTATTTTGCTTTTAAAACTGGAATTTGAGGTCTGAAATAACAAAGATGCAGGAATTTCTTTTTTGCAAAGATAGACTTTCACATTCTTAGTGCTGCTGTAGGATCATGAACCAGGTACTGCATGAAGGGTTTTACTTACCCAGTGAAACCTGGGAAGGGCCTTTCTCTTGATTTCTCCAGATTTCCCTCCTGCCCATGTGTGTTTATATATGCAGCACAAAAAGAATATGGGAAAGTTATCTATGTGTTCCTGTCATTTCTCTCTTGTTCTTTTAGATTATTTCACACTTTTAACTGATATGTATGTGTGGATATATGTATATATATGTGTGTGTGTGTGTGGTTATGTGTATATATATGTGTGTGTGTGGATATGTGTATGTATATGTGTGTGTGGATATGTGTATGTATATGTGTGTGTGTGGATATGTGTATATATGTCTACACACACACATAGTCTGTATATTCTGTATATAGTCTCTGTAGTCTGTCTGTATAGACTATATCTACATGTATATGTATATAACAATCTGTATTAACTTTTTAATATTTTCCATATTTGGGTTTCTTTAGGATAAATTTCTGTAACTAACTAGCAGAACAAATAAAGGACATAAATGTTTTTCTGTTACACATTCTGCCCAAACCCCCTTCAGAAAATTTGTAAACATTACTGTTTAAGCAGGAATATATAGAAATGTCTCTATAATATTTTTTGTTCTGAAAAATCACCAGAATTCTAGTAGAAAGAAGAAAGTGAAGAAGTGGTAGGGAATCATGCCTCTTTTGTTCAAAATTCGTAAAAACCAGAGGCCAAAGAACTTGTTTTATTTTTTCCCTTCTATGAAGTTTTTAAGAATTCCTCTGAAATAATTTTTCTTTTATTTATTTTTTATATTCCTTTCTCATCCTTTCATTTTTGGGGGGCATCCTTTCGGGCTTTTCCTGTATCCAAAATAGCTATTGTCAACAGTTTTCCACTATTGGTTAAAACTTTCAATCAGAAGCAGTTCTTTGGCGCTTGTTCACATGTTTCCCCCTCTCTGCATGGTTGAAAGGAAGCACTTGTGGGCCTTTGCTCTTGAACAGGGAGTTTAGACATCCAACAGCTTAGACATCTCTTGAGTACTAGATATAATCAGGTCTAAAGTACGAAAAATCTTCAACCACTTCTGTGTTTCACTCAGGCACAAAACCTTGAATTTCCTTGACCATCTGACACACCATCTCCACTGCCAACACCCCAGCCTAAGCCGCCATTTTCTCCTGTCTGGACCACCATAGAAACCTGATAATGACTCTTCTTGCTTCCTTCTTGTCTGTGGTCCATTCTCTACATTGAAGCCTGGGTGGTCTGGGGAGACCCCAAATGAGATCATGTCTCTTTCCTGCCCTACATCCTTCACTGAATTTCTGTGACAATTAGAATAAAATCCTATCTCCTTTCCATGGTTTCGGCAGCTCCACCAGATATGGGCCTGTCCAGCACCCATCTCGTCTCCTCTTATCTCCCCTGGTCCACTTTTCTCCAGCCAGGTGATCTTATGTCTTACTCCTCTGCCAATCCTGTTCCTGGCTTAGAGTTTTCACTTGCTGGTCCCGCTCCCTGGACAGCTTCTCCCTGCAGATCCTTACGTTGCTGCTTCCTTCTCACCGTCCACCTCTTAGCTCAAGTGTCATCTCTCTGACAGTCCTTCTCAGATCTCCTTATCTTTAGATAAGTACCTTCTGCTCCCCACTTTCTATGCCATGGACATACTATTTTTTTCTTCAGAGCATTTATTAGGAACTGAAATGATGTTGCTTATTTTTCAGTTTGTGTTCCTCTTCCATATTCCCCAGAGGAGCATGAGCTCTGTGATGCAGACCTCTTGTCTGCTGTATTCACTAGTGTCTGGAACAGTAGCTGGAAGAGAATGAATGCCTTACTGAACGAAGTATCATTGAAACCTCCCTCTCCTGTGTCCAGTCAATTTCCATATTCTATTGATTTTTTTCTCCTAAATATTTCTTGCATCTGTCTGATTTTCATTATCCTTTGCCATTTTAGTCTAAACTTTATGTCTTCAGTCCTAGGCTGCTGGATGAGCCTTATAACTGGCCTCCCATATTCTTTTGCCTCTTCCTCCAGTTCATCACTTCTTTCTTTAAAGATTTTATTTATTTATTTGAGAGAGAGAAAGAGAGAGAATGAGAGGGGAGAAGGTTAGAGGGAGAAGCAGACTCCCTGCAGAGCTAGGAGCCTGATGCAGGACTCAATCCCAGGACTCCAGGATCATGACCTGAGCTGAAGGCAGTCGCTTAACCAACTGAGCCACCCAGGCGCCCATCATCACATGAACTTCTTAAGGCAGAGTTTTGGTCTTGTGAGTTTCAGGTTTTAAATCTTTAGATCTTTTTAAATCTTCAGTAGATTTCAGCGGGGTGATGAGCCATCCCAATACCTTCCTTTATTGTGACTGTCCAGTATACATACATCAGTATTGTTAACAGGCCCAGTTTCCTCTGACCACAGTGGTTTAGCATATCCTGGACTCAGAATCCTTCTCTTGAGCTCATAAATGAGTACTCAGAGAGAAAGGATCTTTCTTTCAGTCTAGCTGGAGAAGTTGAGGGTCCTGAAGGCCAGGATCCCTGATCTTATGGTGGTGATCCATGTGCAACAAGACAGAAAACAACACATGGAAGAAATGAGAAGTAATGCAAGAGTGAGAAGAGGAAACATGCTGATCATATCATTTGAGTGCTCGGACCCTGCTGTGTCTGAATTTATCAACTGGGGGAAGCTGATAAATTCCTGTTTTTGAATAGACTACTCTGGCTTGGGTTTCTGTCACTTTCTGTCAAAATTTTTGATTACTGTGACTTGACTTTCAAACCTTCTAAAATTTGATCAAGTCTAACTTCCCACTCCCATCTTTTTCTTCTGCTTTCATCCACTGTTCTCAGCACTTCTTTCTAGCTGTGGTTGTGTTTTCCCACCTTGACTGATTTCCTGTCATCATCATGTGTGGGATGGCTTCTCTTCTTCTTTCTGCTTGTTTCAGTCCTTTCTGTTCTTTAAAACTCAGAGTAAATTTTCCCTTCTAGTGGGGCCTGGCTGGCTCAGTCATGAGAGCATGCGGCTCTTGATCTTGGGGTTATAAGTTTGAGCTCCATGTTGGGTGTAGAGATTACTTAAATTTTCCCTTCTTCATGAAGTCTTGGAGAAGACTCAGCTCATACTATCTTTTCCTCCTCCAGACCCCTCTAATATTTTTTGTTTGTGACATTTGTTTAAAAGTAACTATATACCACCTTATGCTATGCTACTGTTGCTATTATTCATTTATATTATAGATTAGGATCTCAAAAGTGCCACCACCTGCAGGGCTCAGTTGATGTAAATATGTGAATTGGGTTGGTATAATATGAGGAATGGTGACATGGTAAATGGAAAGGTGTATGTCCTTCCTAATTGCCTAAATTGAAAATTTTAAAAACTGTGCTGACCTAGTGAGCCATGCAGGTTGGATCTAGTCCCTGCTCTTAATCAGAAATTATGTTTTAAAGAAGTGAAGTAGGAGTTAGATAGTTGTCTTTACTCTCCTCTAGGGGACCATCAATGTGACAGTCCTTGGAATGCCATTTTGAAAAAGAGATCAAAACATTTTTTTTCTTAAGAGGACCAGATCATTCTCAGATGCACAGCATGTTTTCCCTGTCCACATCACATTTTACAAGTAGAAGGGGCCTTGCAGATCATGCATTCCAATCTTTCTCCCAGTGCAGAAGTGCTGCATGACAGATGGCTTCTACTTGAGCATTTCCAGGATTTAGAAGCTCAATCTTTTGTTGAGAAAGCCTATTTCTTTGTAGAGCAGCTCTAATTAGAAAATCCCTTCTCATAACTTGACAAAATAGACCCCTTTAAATTTGTATTTATTGTTTTTTTGTTCTGTTTCACAAATATACAACATCTGCTTGTTGCAAACATGCAAAGGTATTCAAGAAGACAAATGAAAGGGTAATAAAAAAAAGTTATACCAAGCCAAACTTCCTTTATGACTTGAATTATCACAACTTCTTAAGAAATTGAGTAGGATGTAGGAAAGATGGACCCAGTCACTACTAACTTCTAGTTAAGTAGTGCTTCGGTTCAGAAGGCACTTTGGATACTTAAAGTTGTATGATGCTCTTACTCTGCAAGCTGGTTGTCACTATTCTCATTTGTGTATCTGACACCACCTTTGTCTCAGGGTTTTAATGAAGGGAGGTACCTTCTGCAGTCCAATAAGGGGGCAGTCCTAGAATCAGCTTTTCACCTTTCTCTCGGCCTTTTTATTCATGCTTCTCTGTAAACACTTAGCCTGGGGACACAGGGGGTGCTGTGCTATGTCCTGAAGTATCTCTTATGGAGTCTTTCTCAATTCGTTCTGCTTTTATTAAGATAGACATAGACCGAGATCTCAGAAAAGCCCATTTTCTTTGATTGTCAATAGCATTAGATAGTCTCTATATTTTTCAAGGCCCATCTATTCTTTGGAAGTCATTTAACACTCACTATAGAAAATGTTATATGGCAGGTTGTGATATGAGATGAGATGATACAATACTTACTAGTTTCAGATTTTATTTCACTAAAAGCTTCCATCTTATGCATTATTCTTTGTGTATTCACAGTGCAGGTGCCAAAATGCTGGGCTGCCCCATAAATTTCCTCTAGGTATATGGGCAGAGACTTGAACTCATAGATAAATTAGGGCACTTATTGCCTTAGTCACTTCTGATAAAAAGGTTGCAACTAGTTTTACATGGATAATGTTATAAGAGACTTGTTACCAGTTTTTCTGCTGACAAAAATGCTGGGCTGAATAGTGGGAGTAGAAATTACTCTAATCCCAGTGTGCTCTATTAATAGTTCCTCCAATTGATAATGACCATGCATAGCTTAGATGGAGCTCGTTGTGGTCTCCTGCACAAAGAGTGTACTCTTCTGCTCACTTAAAACTTGGTTCTGATCTTGAAACTGATGCTAGGGCACCTGGGTGGCTCAGTCAGTTAAGTGTCTGCCTTTAGCTCAGGTTATGATCCAGGAGGCCCAGGATTGAGCCCCACATCAGGCTCCCTGCTCAGTGGAGAGTCTGCTTCTCCCTCTCCCTCTGCTCCTCCCCTGTCTTGTGCTCTCTCTCTCAAATAAATAAAATCTTAAAAAAAAAATAAGAAAAGAAACTGATTGATGCCACACATGAAACAAGAGGGTCTGAAATGTTTATTATTCACGTGCTGAGTCTTTCTGGGGGGAGTGGGGTAGGTTTCCAGGCAGGTCTGAATGTGGGATGAGAGAGCTGGGAGAGGAGATTGGCTTGGCTTTTATTGTGGTTGCGGGGCTGGAACTGGGGTGAAGGCTTGCTCACGTGGGCTGGGGCTGACACCATTTGAACTTTTTACTGGCACTAAAGGAGGGTGCACACTGGCTTTCTTAGCAGCTTGCTCCGATGTGGAGCAGAAGGGGAAGAAGCACTGGTGGAATGTGGAAGCTGTCAGCAGCCAAATATAAAACCGTAGCCAAAGACTTTACTATAGTGCTAAGTTGTGCTTTTACATAAAATCAAACTTTTCTGAGCAGGTGCACCGCACCCGGGATGAAGAGCTCACAGATCTCTCACTGACTGCTTCCCTTTGACTTCTTGCTACCCTTCTCTTCCCTGTAAGACCCTTCCTGTACCCCGCCCTCAGCACAAATGTAGTAGTCTTAAACTTTTGGCTCAGACTCCTGCTTCTCTTACTAAGTTTGGATTCCTGCTTATATACATTCATGTTCGAGCAAATATGTTTATACTATGTATATGTGTGTATAGACTACAGGGAATTCAATTTCCTTTTCTTCCTCTTTGGGTTACGAGTGTGTATTGTCTTTGCAGAACCATGGCAACGAGTTGTAAATGATGGATGAGCAGACCAGCTCCAATGTTGGAGGAGTGCAGGTGTACATGGCCACTTTTTTTTTTTTTTACATCTACATTATTGGCATGTAAATCTACTAAGTCTTCTTGACTAAGGCTGCGTTCTTTAGTGACAGTTTGGAAATTGGCAGTTGGCTTAATGAGGTCATTGTAGGGACTCTCGGTGATTGAAAAGAGCATCATTCTCAGTAAGTATGTTCTGTACAGGTAGAGCTTGGAATCGAATGGTTTCTGCACTTGGAAATTTGGGAGACTCTAAAGGAGGCATTAGTAGAGAATTTGACTTGTAAAGAGATTATCTGATCCTAGATTTTCAATTATTTTTTAACACAGATTTGTTGTTTTCTGTTGTTGTTTATGCTTACTTAATTTCAGGTTTCTTATCTATAATTCTCATGAAAAAAAGCTCTGGATGAATGTTGGGCAAAGAAGCTACTTCTCACTTGTTCCTTACAGTCTAAAAGGTATTAAAAATAGAAAAATTTTGTTGAGACAGATTTTACCAAGTGATTAAAGGCATTTGGAATTAAAGCTTAGTGCAGTCTCACTAATGATTTTAAAATATTGAAATTAGAATCTGTCAGGTGCCAGGTACCTAAGGAACAGAACAGATAATACAGTTAGGCAAAGTCTCAGGTAAAATTCACTGCATTTTAACTCATTCATACACGTTAAATATATCTGCTGGGCTTAGGGATGGCTTATTGTTGAGAGTGCCAGCTTCAGAAGTACCTAAGACTTTCTGTTTTGCTTCAAGATTCAAAGCAAGCCCTTGGCTGACTACTGTTACTTGCACAAAGATTATATGCCAACATTATTATTCTTGCCAATGTAAACACAAAATGTGAGAGGCTGTTACAGTCTCTACTACACCACACTTTTCGCCATGATAATTTAAAATCATTCATGTACTTTTACTTAGTATTGGTATGATGTTTTATCCTAGGAGAACTCTTTGAAATTTCCATCATTAATAATCTTTCAAACAATCCAAGAGATAAGTTTGGAGTCCTGGCACTGTCTCACATCTGAGTATACAGAACAGAAAGAGGCCACTGGACTTGAACCAAATTATAATATTCTAATACAAGAATGAGAACTAATAGCCCCGGAGTTTCCAATCAATTGTTTAGCCAGCTGACTTATGTTCCTGCAAGTCATGTTACGTGTATGAACTCAGACGAACTGTTAGGTCCTTGAAAGGTACATCTTAAATAGGAAGCAAATCAGAGGAATCAGTTGAGCTCAGTGTTCCTTCAAGAGAAATACTCTGTGGTTACCCACCTACTATAGAGTTACTTCTCCCTTCACTCCTGTTACATATTTTTCCATATATAATGCAGAGAAAAACTTCCGTGGGAAGTTACTCAGAATTTTCATGGTGTTTCAGAGGAAAAAACTTCTGACATATCTGTGGAAGGTCTTCATTTTGACAGCTTCAAGTCTTGGATTTGGGTACTAGAGAACCAAGAAAGAATTTCTTCATACTAGGAGTCAGTCAGAGAGAAGACCACGAGCAGCAGTGATAAGAAATATCCAGAGGAAGACTTTTTGTGGTACAGACCTTGGCGTGATTAGAACATCAGGCAAATTTGGACCAGATCATACAAATAATTCACAGAGCTTTTTCAGAGATATGAACTAGAAGATTTATTAGGAAATCAAGTGTCCACGATAGAACATTTTTAGCTGCTTGGCAAAAAGCCTTGGTCAAACAAAAAGAATTCAGATGCTTTTGGTGACAGCTGATGTGGAATAACTTTTTATAGTACATGTTCTATCATGTGGCACAATTTGTGAATTTTCTCAAAAAAAAAAGTGACAGTCAACTGAGGCCTATGTTTGTGGGTTTTATCTGTAAAAATAAAAGATTTAGGTTCAGTGGAAAATAAAATTCACAACTTATCAACATTCAGAATAGAAAAATGTTTCAAGGCTGTTTTAGGGAAGATGAATGAAGTTAGAGAATTGTTCATGATTAGCTTCTAAACTTATGGAATGTAATTTAGAAAATAAAAAAGATGTAGCTTTGTGTTCTTTTTTGCCAGAGTTAGAAAGTAGTCATAAAGAGATTACCAGGAAGCCATAAGACAGTCCAAAGTCTTCTAGATGAGTGAAATTCCTTATTCCTTTTCAGGATTCTTTGTTGTGGTAGAGAACTTTCTTTTGTGTCCAACCACCCTCTTGTCTTGAACGATATGTCTTTCCTTAGGATATCTACCCATCCTTCAGGATGGGTATCTACCCACCCTTCAGGATGGGTATCTACCCACCTCCTCTGTGTAGCCTGATTGCGCCATGGGTTGGGAGAATGCCAAGATCACCCTAAATCTTTATGCTTCACTAGAAAGGACTTATGGGGAACAGAAAAAACTGCTATACTCATGGTTATAGTTTATTACAGTGGAGGGATGCAGATTAAAATAAGCACAGGGAAAAAGCACACAGGACAAGGTCCAGAGGAAACCATGCACAAACTTCCAGGTGTTCTTTTCCAAGAGAATCACTTGGTTGGGCTTAATTCTCCCAGCAATGATGTGTGACAACACATGCAGTGTAGCCAACAGGGGAAGGGCTGTGGGTTGGTGTTCCGAGTTTTACTGGGGTTAAGTCACATAGACAACTGACCTCAACCACTCAAAGCAAAAATAGGCATCAGCATAAATCACATTGTTAGCATAAACTATCTGATCGAACTAGTGCTGGGTGACCCAAGACTACAGGCATACAAAAGCACTCTTACCAGGCAGAATATTCCAAGGGCTCAGAGCTTGTTTTTTAGGAGCCAGCCAAGGACCAATCCTCAAGAAGGCAGTACTTGGGGGGCACCTGGGTGGCTCAGTGGGTCAAGCCTCTGCCTTCGGCTTGGGTCATGGTCTCAGGATCCTGGGATCGAGCCCCGCTTGGGGCTCTCTGCTCGGCGGTGAGCCTGCTTCCCCCTCTTTCTGCCTGCCTCTCTGCCTACTTGTGATCTCTCTCTCTCTCTGTCAAATAAATAAATAAAATCTTTAAAAAAAAGAAGGCAGTACTTGGGAATGTGCAGGGTTTGAGCAACACAGGCCTACTGAGTTATCTCTCTCCCACAAAGCCTATACCCTTGGCCCCTGGCCTAGGCTCTCTTCCTAAAATGATCATATTTTTATGAGTATCTGCCTTTAATATAGCATTTATATAACATGCAACGATAGTGTCAGCATGAATACACCTAATATTTTACGGATCTAGTGTGGCGTAGGGATAAACTTAAAGAACCAGTCCATCCTGTAAAGGCATTATATGCCTTTTTATATATTTTATATATTTATATATTTGTACTAATTTGATTATTTGCTGTTCTCCCTGATCTGTTGTTATTTGTACCTTGTGATAAATGTGTGTTAACCATTTAGCATAGTAATTAATTAATGTTTAGCTAAAATCCACTTCTTCTCAGGCCAGTCAGTTTCCATCAGTACTACTATCCTGAAGAGGCTTTAACTGCAACTTCTGAAATATTTGATCATTAATATGGGTACTATTATATAACTTATTTATATAAGGCAGTTGAATCTTACCGACACTGCCCATGTTACACTATATTAAATATAGTCATGATACATTTCAGTTCTGTTACAAAACATATCAGTAAGAATTATATTGGTATTTGCAATGTCTTCCCGACAGAACTGGCCCTTGTCTATATACCAGATATTATGGACAGGAATCATTAAAATTGACCATGGTTTGGTTATTTCTGGGTTCTAAGTCAGTTAGGGACAAAACCAGTTCCTTACTTTAGTTCAAAGTTTTGTATTGAGACAGGTTTCCATTGTGTGCTCCTTTGTAGCCAAGCCCACTTCCTTCTATGGAGAGGACACAAGTGTTACTCAGAATAGTTCTTAGCCCTGCTAGTTACATCACAGTTTATATTTTATTCTGATCTGTTCTTGAAGTGAAAGCAGTCAATGCTCATTCATGTAAATTAAATTGCCCCGGAGAAATTTCTGAGGTTTGGAGATCCATGATGTCCCATAAGTCCACTTCTTAAGCCTCAGTAGCAAGGTGGAAGGCCATTGCCCCATAGTTATTTTAGCCTTAATCTGTATTAAAATAGTCAGGAGGCACCTGGGTGGCTCAGTTGCTTGAATGTCTGGCTCTTGGCTTTGGCTCAGGTCATAGGATTGAGCCCCTTGTTGGGCTCTGTGCTCAGCAGGGAGTCTTCTTAAGGATTCTCTCCTACTCCCTCTTCCCCTCCCCTCAAATAATAAATAGATAAAATCTTAAAAAAATAGTCAAGAGGTACTGGTGCATTGGGATATAAGCCCTTTCTCAATGCTGGGTCCTAGTATTATCGAGCATTATTTGTTGAGTTGGCCTAACTCACTTCACTAAATCCTTGTCATCTTTTCAGGCTGGGTCCCAACCCTTACCTTCCTCCTGGAAGAGAATTCCCTCTAATCTGCTTATTCTAGTTCATACATCTTTTTCCTTTGAATATTTTCCTCACTAAAAGTGAATTCAGCTTGTCCTATGATGTCTATACTGGCGCCCATCTCCTCTAAAACACTTAGGTCTCATGGGCCAATGGGGTTTACCCCACTGGCATGTTATTGCCATTGTGGACTAATAGCCTGAGTGCTGTTAGGATACATGTTTCGTACCCCCAAATTTGGGTCTCTCAAATGTTGGGTTAAATGAGCGGTAGTCATGCCTAGATGCAATGTAGTTTGAATATGCTGTGTGACTTCCCACAGCTTTCCTCTTCTTAGGTTGGGCTGCTTCCCAGGGGAATTTGGACCCACTTGTGAAGCCTACTGGTTAATTCTCATCAGAAACCCATTGGTTCTTCTATTCTGGCTAACAGCTTTTCATCCACAAGAATGAGAGCAATATGCCCTTGTGCATAGTGCATGGTGGCATGTCAGGCAGATAGCTCTCTGCTTTCTCCATTATGACCAGGGGCCTTTCTAAGCATTTGTTTATCAAGGTTTATTTATAGTTGCACAGTGATCAGTCTGCCAGAAGCTATTACACAGTTGCTGGAGATTTCTTCCCAAGTGATATCATTTATGGTATATGTTACCTCAAAAATGAGAGTCAAAAGATATTGGCACATAACTGGAGTTCCAACCTCATTAACAATTTGTTGAGTTCATCATCGCATTGTACAACCAGAATGTTTCCCAGAATGATGCCATTCAGGTTTGCAGGCTGCCATTAGACCTTGTCAGGTTCCAAAAGCAGGGGTGGTCTTGGCAACCATATGGCTTCATTATTTTGGGCATCTGGTATAATTATGCTATGAGACAATATCATTCTCTTGCTCTGACTCTTTCTCAGGGCACTAATGTGATATTGGATCTCCCTTGTTCCATATCCACTTATTCATTCCTTTACCCTCAGCTACTATTTTTTTCCCCTCTACATTTATCATTGATTTTAACCTAAACTTTCCCATCTTTAGAAGGCACGTTAGTTTCAACAACTATACTGGTCTAGATAGGCCTCCAGAATACCAGTCTAGCAAGATCCTCCCTCTTACCAAATTCCCATTTCTATAGGATAGGGTCATGCAGGTATAGAACTAGCAGCGTATCTCTAATCCTAGGCAGTATAGTTCTGCTCACTGTCTACCCCAATTTTGCCAAATGGGGTAAAGGCCCTCTAAGTTATTTGTGTGGGACCATGCTCTCTCACAGAATTTGTGCTTAATTAAAACTTCCTGATTGATTGATTGATTGATTGACTGATTATGGGAGAGTCTTGGACAACTATTAGAAAATGGCATTACTATTTTTTTTTTCAAACCCATCTAAGATGTTCTTCTCTTCTTGATCACATCTTAGGCAGATTATGTAATGTTCTAATCTCTTTCCTGTGATGAAGATCATTCTCTTTTCTGTAATTGTGACTTTTTCAAATAAAAGAATTTTTAGCGCATGTAATTGACAGTCTCTCTTCTCTTTGCACTGGGGAAAGGATGTGCTCTGTTGTATTTCATTCCTTCTCCTTGTTCTTCTTGCTTTGTTGACTCTTGGATAGGTAGGCAGTTAGAGGAACGAGAGGATGAAACATTACCTAAGTGGTGCTCTCCTGCTCTGGAGGTAGATGCTTCATGAGGTATGCTGCCTTGTGGGCAACTGCATGGACAGGGTAATGGATGGATAATCTAGAAGTTCTTCCATCGCATCGCACATTTCCAGTATACTGGCTTCACACTCTCTCTGGTTGACTAATCTGAAAACACTGTTATCTGTAACCTTGTATTATGTGGTTTCCTCATCCTCCCCCTCTTGGAGGGCCCAGTCCTGCCACCCTCCAAGTACTTGCTTGACCCAAGGAAAACAAGACCACCCTTGCAGTTCGAATGACCCACTGCTACCCGCTCTTCTGTTTTGTTTTTGAGAGTTGTGGTCTCCCTTCAAAATTTGCCAGACAAGGGGACCCATGTGTCTCCATGCTCATATATGTGCAGACTCTAGGCCATCCATGTCAGACTTGCTCGAGAACTCTGTTGCTGCATTCTGCTCTGATGACAGGGCTGGGAGGCCTTCTGTACTTCTCCAAGTGTTGAGTTTGGCAGTGACACCAGCCCTCCCTCTTTCATACCCAGTCTCCTTGAGTCAGTCTCCCTTCCTCCTCCCTCCCTGCCTCTCTTCCTTCCTTCCTTTTTAAAGATTTTATTTATTTATTTGTCAGAGAGAGAGGGCACAAGCAGGGAAGGAACAAAGAGGGAGAGGGAGAAGAAGCAGGCTTGATACAAGACTTGATCCCAGGACCCTGGGATCATGACCTGAGCGGAAGGCAGACCCTTAACTGACCGAGCCACCCAGGCATCCCTTGAGTGTTTCTTTTGCTCCTCACCTCTTTGTCTTGGAAGGTCAGGTCCAAAGGCCACCACACTCTCCCTTTAGGCCACAGACTCGCTATTCTATTGCTGAGGAAATCACCATAGGGCATTCTTAGGCAGGTTGGAACCGGCAGCATCACAGCTACAACATCCCAACACTTGGTCCTACAGAATGATTGAGCTTTTACAGGGCAGTTCCCACGAAGGAGGTATTATAACATCTCTGTCGTGTGTTTATCTGTAGGCAGGGAAGGGTTGCTGAGGAACAAAATTTTATGTTCCCTTTAACTTGGTTCTCAGATAATAACATTTATAACAATTTAGCACATTTGGACATTATAATATTTGAAAGAAATGATTTCTTACATCTTTGGAGATTTCAGGCAGGAGGCCCATTTCCTGTGACCCTGTCACAACTTTTGTTGCTGTGATCATTTGGTATGCCTATTATGGAATAATCTGTAAACCAATCCCTGAAGACAAGTGGATTTCAGTCATTTTCATTTTTGTAATTACAATTTTAGTAATTTCAAGGAGGGAAGTGCTGGATTCAGAGGTTTCAATTATGTCATCTTCCCTAATTTAACTTAGCAACTTTCTTTCTGTAACTGTGTTAACCAGAGCTCTATGGACGAATCTAGGGACGGCTCCCATTTGGAAGCTGGATTATGTGAAATTTTATCTTTTTTTCAATACCTGCATGGATTTTGGGTTGATATACCGATTGCATTCTGTTTTTTACAAGTTTAGGTGCAGTAAGAAATTGGCAGCAGTATAAAGAATTAGCATTTGAATCCCTGAACTTGGTTCATAGATACCTTTGGAAGTAGACTTAGAAAATTCTCCAAGTGACTAAGGTGAAAAGCATATGGATCTAAATGAAATATTCTGTAGTTCATTGATGGGCACAAATAATAACTGCAATTTTCCTATTTGCTTTCAAGATTTCTTATGAAAAAGAACCCATCTTTTTCATGGTCAGAGTGTCCCAGAAATAGTTGTAGTGTTTGTGACAGATTGCCAGGTACTTAGATATTATTTTAATATAAGAAAATAATCTCGCATGAAGCCGTTAGACTACAAGCTTTTGGAGAACAGACACTGTGTCTTATTCACTATTGTTTTTCTATTTCCTAACACACAGTGCTGTATTTGTAGTACAGACTTAATAAATATTTGCTGGATGGAATCAGATCCCCATACTTCCTAAGCGCCAAGCTCTATTTTGGGTGTGCTATGTGTATTAACTCATTTATGTGTCACAAAAACACTTTTAAGTAGGTGCTACTATTATCTCCATTTTATGACTGTGAAATTGAGGCAAAGAGAATTAAGTAATTTTGCCAAGTAAGCAACTTGGGTTGAGAGCTTGCGCACTTAACTGCTCTGCTAACCTACCATTCTCCCGAAGGACCAGCTGTCATACTGTCGTTGGTGGGCTCTAGATGAACCGTCCTGGTGTCCCTGGGGGAAGGAGGGCAAAAGGTACAAACTTCCAGTTATAAAATAAACAAGTCACAGGAATATAATATAATATATGTCGTAGAGACTAAAGCTAATACTACCATATTATATATTTGAAACTTGCTAAGAGAGTAGATCTGAAAAGTTCTCATCAGAAGAAAAACTTTTTTTTTTTTTTTTTTTTTTGGTGATTATGTATGACAATGGATGTCAACTGGAAAAAAAAAAAAGATAGAGATCTTTGGTAGATTTTTGACAGCCTGAAGTTTTCCTTGGCAGGGTCTCTTGTCAACAGATATTTTATCAACAGATCTCTTCCTAACAAGTAAAGCTTTGTACTGTCAGCAAGAGGCTTTATAATCCATTCTTAATTATTGGTTAGATGGATGTGTTTTCCTCAGAATTGTCACATTTAGGATGGTGCAGCATTTGGGTTCGCATGCCATGAAGTTATTGCCCTTTCCATTGTTTTAGAGAGCTGTCTGGCTTGCCAGTAGTGCTCTTGACCTTGGAATCACACCAGGGCTTACTTGGGAAGGACTAGCTACCAAAGGCCTAAGCAACAACTCATAGCGATGGGCCAGTAAAGCAAGGAATACCTTATGAAAAGAAACCCCATTAGGATGGGCAGATGACTAGGTAACTGACCAAGAGCACACCAGAGATCTCAAGGAGACAGAGGTCTTTACCTTCTATTCCATAAGTTTATCTATCTATCTATCATCTATCTACGGATGGATATCTTCTATCTACCTACAGATAGATATCTTCTATCTATCTATAGATATAGAAATCATCGATCGATCAATTGATAGATATCATCTATCTATCTATAAGTAAAACAGGAATTAGAGGAGAGAAAACTGGAAAAAAAATGCAAGTGCAGGAGGTTGAGGAGTAAGACAGCTGTGTCTGTGTTGGGGAGCTGGGAGGAAAGGTACATATGAATTGTGGGGGGAAGCTAAAGTAGGACCAGGAACCACCCACATCTCTACTTTGGTGATCTTTGTAAACTTCAGTTACACCCCAGAGTGGATGTGTTGCTGTGGAAGTTCTCAGTGAAGTCGCTCGCTCCAGAGGATCCAGTTTTTTGATGGCCCCTTTTGGCACATCAGCTTTGAGGCCTCCCCTGTCCGTAGTTCCAGAGTGGTAGTCTCAGAATAATTCAAAATGACATTGTTCTCTTTTTCAACTGCCATGAAAGGACCAAAAGCTATAATCTGTCTAATCAGAACTGCAAGCACTCACCCATTTATTCACCATTCAGCAAATATTTACGGAGAGCCCTGCTTACGTACGGAAATAGCTGAAGCCAGGGTATATTGGGAAGTTATAGCTCCGCTATGAAAAAAACCCAGCTACTTCACTTTGTAGAGAGGTTGTTATGATCTGTAGAATTATTTAGGAAATAACTTTTGGGTTCATATAAATCTAGCTCTTCAATCTGTGCAGAAACCATCCTTGCAAAATTCCTGGATCTGTTTTCTGCTACTCTAGGCCAAAGCCATTTTGTCCTTTACTTCTCTGCCCATAATTCAGTTGGCCTATTTATATCTGGATTCCATCCTTGATTCCAGGACGATCTGGATGGGGAACTTTCTGCAGGCAATCCTGTTTATCCAAGACTGCGGGTGCTCAGAAATGAAGGAGGAGGGAAGCCAAAGTGAAGCGAGAACTGAAGTCCTCACTTGAAAATTGCTGGCGTGCCAAGCTGAAGGAGAGGAAGAGCCTAGTTCTAGAAGAGTCCGGGCCCTTAGAGGGCATGGGACTCAATCAGGAGGAGGAGCAGACGGGGGTGTAGAGGCAACCAGGCTGTATAGAGGGCTGTGGTCTGTTGACTGTGTGCTACCATAGGCTCTTCCAGTCCTCACGTGGAGCGGGAAGACCAGGGCTGGGACTTCCATTCTAACCTTGGTGCCCAGCCCCCACCCCTGCCCCGCCCCGCCCCCACCCCTGCCCTCAGCCCATTACTTCCGACTGGGCAGTAGTGTCTCTAGGTTTGAGTACTGGGAAGCTGTGAGAGTTTTAGAAGTTGACTTGAGGCAGGAAATACATGAGCAGTGAAGTTCATTTTCCTCTGGTAAGCACTGGTGTAGCTTTTGTAGTTGTTTATCGCTGATCAGAGATTTGACTGCTCTGCCTGTTGGAGAACAAATTGTTAGGTATTCACCACCACCCTTGTAATTGCAAGTGAACGTCCAGTGTGTATGTGTGTGTACACACGCAGGTGGGCGTGTAGGTCCAGACTTCCACCCAACACGATACCTCATCTGTCCTGTATGGTTCTGGAAGGCCTGGGACTGCCTGTATTAATCCTGAACCCTTTAGATAATCTTCTCTGACCTTTGTGGAAGGTTATGGGAATCTGAGATGAAAACTATGATCTCTTTGAGTCTGGCTTTCTCCTTGGGGTAAGGCATCTGCCTGGTGTAAGTATCACCCTGTTGTGTGCATGTGGGGTGTGTGTCTATGTGTGTGTTGGAAGAACTCTTTTATTTCTAATTTTGTTATATTCTATTTTTATTGTGTATGCTATTTGCTATTTGCTACTGCCAACCCTATCAATTTCTTCTTTCTTTCTTTCTTTCTTTTTTTTTTTTTTTGCAAGGGTTCCAATTCCTTGAAAAGCAGACAACCCTCTCCAGATTTCTTGTCATCATCCCAGCCCCATACCTATTCTGTGCAGTGGCCCTTTAGTTGCCTGGTACCTCACCTTCCACCTGCATCTCATCCCAATTAACTGTGGGTGAAAATTCTAAGCATTGTGGTGCCATTGCATGTCAGGAATCAGTACTGTTACTTTCGTGATCTCATTGGCATGTCTGAGTCTGTTTCAACATTGCTCTCTTACGGGGTAGTTGGGTGGCTCAGTTGGTTAAGCATCTGCCGTTGGCTCAGGTCATGATTCCAGGGTCCTGGGATTGAGCCCCATGTCAGGCTCTCTGCTCAACCAGGAGCCTGCTTCTCCCTTTCCTTCTGACTGCTGCTCTGCCTACTTGGGCTCTCTCTCTGTCAAGTAAATAAATAAAATCTTAAAAAAATTAAAATAAATAAACATTGTTCTCTTACTATGCTGTTAGCTCCTTGAGGAAAAGGACTTTTCCCCCCCAGGAGGTGTTGTCTATTTCCCATTCAGGTGGTTCCAGTGTTGAGCATAGATTCTGGCACACAGTGAGGAAATCAATAAATATTTGTTGGATGATGAATAAAAATAAATAAATAAATATTCTGGTAGCTTAGAAATTGACTCTTGTTAATAAAATGAAACAAAAACCAGAATGAGAAAGTTCACTATATATTGATATTGAAGATATCAAAAATACACACTGTTAAGTGAAAAATCATGGTGCAGGATCATAACAAGTAGTAGTAATTATTACTATGACTACCACATGACTGCCAGAGAGGGCTCCCTATTATTTCCAGACAGGTTGCTAATTCAGCTTCTGAATCCCATCTATAGAGTTGGATTCTAGGGCCACTTTTGGTACCAGCTCTCTGAGCTTTGTTCCCTAAAAAAGGGACCTTATTGGAGGGGTTTGTCATCTTGGAGAAAAGACAATGAAGGAAAAAGCAAAGTGAACTGAGGAATAAAACAGAAAAATTACAAGGAGGTCTGTTACTAAGGAAGCCACAGCTTCACAAGAACACAGTGGTAAACAGAGGTGGCATTTACAAATGTACACCCAGAATAATCCTCTGCAAAGGAAGGGTGGGTGGGAAGTAGGAGGCAGATGACCAACTTAACTTCCTGCTTATTCTTGTCTTGTTTTCCATTGGTTGGGGTATGCTCTTGGGGACATTAACGCCCTCGCATTTCTGGGTTGAATTACTAGCTTCTTGAAGTAGCTTCTGGAGAAGCTAAGGCAAGTCTAGTGTAGTTAGGATGTTAAGGTATCTCCTGGCCAGTTGTTCTTTTTATATTTACTTACATATCTGCCATTTCCAGAATTCTTCATTCTTTCCTACGGACATGAGTTACCATCTAGTGTTATTTCCTTTTAGCCTGATGGATTTCTTCTAGTGTATCTTGTAGGGCAGTTCTGCTTGCAACAAGTCTCATGTTATTGTTATTTTATTCTGGAAGTGTCACTATTTAACATTCAGTTCTGAAGGCTGATTTTTCTGGAGATAGAATTCTTAGTTGGCAGTTTTTATTCTTTAGTACTTCGATTATATGATTCCTCTGACTTTTTGCCCCCATGCTTTCTGCTGGGAAGTCACCCAATATTCATATTATATTCCCATTAATTGATACATTTTCTTCTCTTCCTACATTCAAGATTTCTTGCCTTTATTTATTTATTTATTTATTTTTAGTCTTTGTCTTTCACAAGTTTGGTTATGATGCATGTATGTGTGATAATCAGATTTTGTCAAGTTTCTTGGATATGTAGACTGTTTTCTAGCAAATTTGAGAAGGTTCAAACCACCATCTCTTCTAATAGTTTTTCCTTCCTGTTACCTCTCTCTTTCTGAGATTTAGGTTGCATGTATGTTGGCATGATTAATCTTGACCCTCAGGCTTCTGAGGTTTGTTCTTTTTTTTTTTAATTCAGTGTTTTTCCTTTCTGTTCTTTGGGTTGGGTAATTTTTATTGTTCTATTGTTCATTCTCACTTTATTCTCTCATCTCCAGTCTGCTGTTGATCGCATGTAATGAATTTTTCATTTTAGCTATTCTTCTTTTTTCTCCCAAGATTTTATTTATTTGTTTCTTATTCATTCATTAATTAATTTATTTATTTAGAGAGAATGAGCTGGGGAAGGGCAGAGCGGGAGGGAGAGGGAGAGAATCTCCAGAAGACTCCACACTGAGCACCGACCCTGACGTGGGGCTCAATCCCATGACTCCCAAGATCATGACCAGAGCCGAAACCAAGAGTTGGACACTGAGCCACCCAGTATCTCTTGGATATTCTACTTTTTAACTCTGGAGATTCTGTTTTTAAAATAAGGGTTATATTGCCTATGGGTTCAGTATTTGAGTTACCATTATCATATTTTTAAAAATTCTTCCCAAGCGTTTATAATAAATGCTTTGGAATTTATTGTCTAAAAAATCCAACATCTCCATCTACCTGGAGTCACTTCATTTTAAATGCTTTTTTCCTCTCAGGGTAAGTCACACTTTCTTTTTCTTTGTATGTTTGTAATTTTTGGTTGAATGAACTCTGGACAATTTAATTAACATTTTATAGCTACTCAGGATTCTGATTTATTTTGTTTGTTTTTCTTTTTATTTTGTAGATTTTCTGAACTTAATATGTGGAATCTTACTTCCCCTATTGTGTGCATACACTTTAATCTCTGGTCAGTTTATTTATTCTCTTTTTCACTTGTCAGCCAGTCTTTAGAGTGGTGGCTCCTGAGTCTGCATAGTTTCTTGGTCAGCCAGTGACTGGGCCAAGGCTGTGCTCAAACACTTTGAGCCAGTAAGACTTCAACCCTCTGCTGAGGTTGAAAGTGCAGAGGTTAGCCATTTTTAAATCTCTTTTGCTTTTTCTTTACCACTAGGCTTTCTTGAGTTTCCCCTGTACATCCCTGTGTCTTGCAGGTCAACGATATGTGGAGGGAGAACCTTCCGTGACTCTCATTTCAAGCATTTATTCCATCCATGAGTGCAGCCTCAAGCTGGAGAAGAGATAAATTTGTCCTTATTGCTTCCTACGAAGGCCCACCATTTTTAGGGAGAAAGCCATGAGTTTCCTACCCTCACCTCCTCACCCCCAATCCAAATAAAGATTGCCCCTTTTCAGATCAGAATGGCTGGTTTTACAGCAAATCTTTCCAGCAAAATCTCAATGCTGGTAAGACCACTGCTCTTGTCTGTTGAATTGGGGTTGGGTATGTAACCAACCCCAGGCAATGAGGCCATAGACTGTTCTTATCTGAAACTATAGTAGTTATTCAGGATCAAGTACTCTTCCAATGTGTTGTCTGCTTTAGGTCTATTTCCTGGAATAGTTATTTTGACAATTTTGACCAGTTACAGTTGTGTGTGTGTGTGTGTGTGTGTGTGTGTGTGTGTGTGTGTGTGGTGTGTGTGAAGATTTGCTGACTTCTTCATCTAGCCATAGCTTCTTTTTAATACGTGAATTAAACTTACTGACATTTACTGATTTGACACAAAAGTTGTATTTGATCTTCATTTTGTCTTGTTACTTTATGTAATATTTTCTGTTTTGTAATGTTTTCAGAGTCTTAACTATGTTCCCTGTTGGCCTATTAAGTTGTAGGTGTGTATAGTTCTTTTCTTACAGAGTTTAGGAGTTTATATTTTTGTTCTAGTGGTTATCTTTATAATTAAATCTTTATATAATAATGGTCTTAGTCTTGTGTTTCTTTAGTCAATATTTATTGATTTCTACAGTGAACAGCCATGTTTCCTTTTCCATGTTCTTTCTTTTTTACAACTCAATTTTAATTATTAGTATTTTCTTAGTGTTTACATTGTATTGTTAACCGTGCTTATGTTTTATCATTTCAATGACATTATTGAATGAAATCCTTTGACTGCTAACTAACAGGTGAAACAATGAACTAACCACTAACTGTACATTCTTAACCTATTTCTTCTCCTAATTGTTGTATGGTTATTACATCATGGGGAGATATAATATTTTCATTTTCTTTTATCATCTTAATCTTCACTTTGTTAATTTTACCATTAAGTATTATCAGTTCTCAGGGCACCTGGGTGGCTCAGTGATAAGCATCTGCCTTCAGCTCAGGTCATGATCCCAGGGTCCTGGGATTGAGCCCCGCATTGGGCTCTCTGCTTGTCAGGAAGCCTGCTTCTCCCTTTCCCACTCTCCCTGCTTGTGTTCCCTCTCTTGCTATGTTTCTCTCTTTCAAAGAAATAAATAAAATCTTAAAAAGAAAAAGTATATTCAGTTCTCTTTGCCAGCTGTTACCTTTTCTTTCTAGGCATTTCTTGCTTGACTAAATCTGGTCAAGTGCCCAAGAAGAACCTGTGAGTGTTGTGCCCCTTGTGCACCTGCATATTCAGTTGTCTGCAGCTTGACACCTGACGTTTCCGTGAGCAGATATACCCGTAATTTTCGATTCACACTCTTACATGACTACCTGTTAGTGTCGCCCCACTTCTGGTATTGTGTGTTGCTGTAGAGAAATTTGTGATCACTTTGCAATTTTAACTTTGTGAACATCTTCCTCTTTTTGCCTGCCTGCCCAGAGCATATATTTATTTTTCTACTCCAGAAACTTTACTGGGATGTGTCTTGTTAACCACAACCAAACTTTACTGGGATGTGTCTTGTTAACCACAGGCACATGGTGAGCCCTTTGGTGTGGCGAGTCAAGAAACTTTGCTCGAATTGTGTGCTTTAACTTCATTGTGTTGACTTGTCTTGGTGTTCTTTAGCATCTTCGATTATGCACGTTTTAGATTTTTTTTTTATTTTTTATCTTTTTATTTGACAGAGAGAGAGAGAGATCACAAGTAGGCAGAACAGCAGGCAGAGAGAGAGGGGGAAGTGGGCTCCCTGCTGAGCAGAGAGCCCGATGTGGGGCTCAATCCCAAGACCCCAAGATCCCGACTTGAGCCAAAGGCAGAGGCTTAACCACTGAGCCACCCAGGTGCCCCCAATTATGCACGTTTTAGATTTGCTTTGACTGCTTTTTATACTCATCTTCCCTCTAACCCTTTAAAACCTTTTTCTTATTTCCTCTGAATTTTGTTCATCTTATTATTTCTGTCTGATACGTCCCTAACAGTGTTTTCTGTAGGGTCTGTTTTTTCAGTGTTTTTTGGTTGTTCCACTGTGCCCTTATCCCCTCCCTTTTCCTTGCTGAGTTCTTCAGCTTAAATTTCAGTTTCTTCTGTTTTCTCATCATCTCTTGCTTGAGTTTGGCATTTCTCCATTGTGATCTTTGTTCCTAGAGTTTTAGTTCCTGAAGTTTTAGTTTGGTGGGGCGGCCAGAACAAAGTGCCACAGACTGAGTGGCTTGAACAACAGAAATTCACTTTCTCACAATCTGGAGGTTGGAAGTCCAAGATTGAAGTGTTGAGAAGGTTGATTTTTTTCCAAGGCTTTTCCCCTTGGCTTATTGCTAGTCATCCTCCTCTGTCTTCACATGGTGCTTCTTCTGCGCATGTCTGTCCTTATGTCCTTTCCTTATAAGGCCAATAGTCCTATTGGACTAGGGCCCACCCCAATGACCTCATTTATCTTTACCTCTTTAAAGGGCCTATCTCCAAATACAGTCACATTCTGAGGTACTAGGGATTAGGAGTTAAACATATGAATTTTGGTGGGGAACACAATTCAGCCCATAGCAGGTAATTATCTTATTGAATTCTTATATTTTAAATTCTTATCAAATGAATTGATTAACTAACTAATTAATTTTTATTTTATTTTTCCAGTGTTCCAAGATTCATTGTTTATGCAGTTCACCCAATGCTTCATGCAATATGTGCCTTCCTTAATACCCACCATCAGTCTCACCCATCCCCCCACTCCCTCCCTCCAAAACCCTCAGTTTGTTTCTCAGAGTCCACAGTCTCTCATGCTTCATGTCCCCCTCTGATTTCCTCCAATTCACTTTTCCTTTCCTTCTCCTAACGTCCTCTATGTTATTCCTTATGTTCCACAAGTAGGTGAAACCATATGGACTCTCTCTGCTTGCCTTATTTCACTCAGCATAAGCTCCTCCAGTCCAGTCCATGTTGATACAAAAGTTGGGTATTCGTCCTTTCTGATGGCTGCATAATATTCCTTTGTCTATATGGACCATATCTTCTTTATCCATTCATCTGTTGAAGGGCGTCTTGGCTCTTTCCACAGTTTGGTGATTGTGGCCACTGCTGCTATGAATATTGGGGTGCAGATGACCCTTCTTTTCACTACATCTGTATCTGTGGGATAAATGCCTAGTAGTGCAATTGCAGGGTCATAGGGAAGCTCTGTTTTTAATTTCTTAAGGAATCTCCACACTGTTTTCCAAAGTGGCTGCACCAACTTGCATTCAAACCAACAGAGTAAGGGGGTTCCCCTATCTCCACATCCTCTCCAACACTTGTTATTTCCTGTCCTGTTGATTTTGGACATTCTAACTATTGTAAGGCGATATCTCAATGTGATTTTGATTTGAATCTCCCTGGTGGCTAACGATGAACGTTTTTTCATGTGTCTATGATCTATTTGTAAGTCTGCTTTGGAGAAGTGTTTGTTCATGTCTTCTGCCCATTTTTTGACATGATTATCTGATTTTTTTGGGTGTCGAGTTTGAGGAGTTTATAGATTTTGGATATCAGCCCTTTGTCTGTTGTGTCATTTGTGAATATCTTCTGCCATTCTGTGGGTTGCCTCTTTGTTTTGTTAGTTATTTTTATCTCCTCACTTTCTGGTAAGTGTACTTCACCTAATGGTAAAATTTACTCTTTATCCCCAAGATTTTTCGCTTATCTTATTTTCATCTTGATTCTGTGAGAATTTCTTTTATATTACTCATTGAATGATTTGAATTTTCCCTAAGTGTCTCCTTGTACAGGGCTTCTGTATGTGTGTGTGTGTGATGGCAGCCTTCCAGGCTTCTTAACAGAAAAGCCCTCACCTGCTCTTTTTGCAACTGTGGCTCCTGAAAGTGAATCATTGGGGTACTTTTCTCCCTGTTTTTCAAAATAAAATGAAGGTCATCCAGGAGAGTTCATTTTCTCAGCTTTCTCGCTTCCATTTCTGTACCCATTTGCACAAACCAGGTATATCCTTTTGCGCTTTGGTGTGAAGTTTCACTTTCAGCACTCTATGTGATTGGGGTCACTGGGCTCTGTCAGCATGCCCACTATTTCCTGTCTGCCTGCCTTTCTCTGTGGCTTGTGTTGTATTTCTGCTAATTTTGGAAGGCTTTATGTATGTTTATGAGTCAGTAGATAATGTGTTTCTCTTAGTTTTACTGAAAACGCAGTTTTAAGTTATTGTGTTTTTTTTTTTTTCTTTTGACTTTTGGGATGAGAAATGGAAAGGTAATCCTTACGCAGCCAGGTTTATACTAGAAGTCAGTCAGTAACTTACTGAATGATTCCTGTCTGCCAAATAGGGGGCTAAATGGCTGTCCATTGTATCCTATCTGTGACCTTAGTGATAAGAGTTAGGATGATAGATCCTGCAAATTAGCTCTTTTATCTCCACCCTGGCTCCCTTTTAGAATGTTCCATTGCACTACCGCTGAAAAATTAGGCTACATTGTTCAGACTTTCTTACAGTTCAGGTTTGTGGATGAATCAGTGGTCTGCCATGCTGTTTAGAATCCATACAAGTGGTGAAGTCTATCTCTATTGCCCCTGCTGGTAAGGTGGTGGGGGCATTTGTTGTTTTGCAGCAAAGACAACAGGGTCATTATAGAGACATGGAGTGTAGGCCCCCATTTTCCAGTGGTATGTTCTGGAAGTCTACAGTTATGGTAACAGTTTGGGATTTCCAGAGCCTAGCAGAAGTGATGCAGACTTAGCAGTTGGGACAGTGGGTTTCTGATTCTCTTGATCCCAAATGATGCCAGAGACCGCAATTCTCTTGAGGGACCAGTGGTGTAGTGTTGTCCTGAGGGCTCATCCAGAACCCGCCCCTCCAGGCCTCTGTCCCAGACCTTTGTAAACTCCTAATGCCATCCACTAAATCTACAGCTGATTATGCTGGCCAGGATGGTTTCTGATATTTGAAACGAGCCTTGATGGGTAGATCATTTCATCCCCATTTTATAGGGAGGGAGAGGTCACCTAACTAGTTAGCAATGGAACTTGGATTTGCTCCAAATTTGACTCCATAATCTCTCATCTAACTACCATGACTGATCACAGATATCAAACACTTCTATAGTGTTTACTATGTGCCCGGCACTGTTCTGAGCACTTTAAATTTGTTAACTCACCAATTCCCACAATAATCCCATAAGCCAGGTACTTTAAAAAATTATCTTCATTACACAGATAAAGGACCAAGACACAGAAAGGCTGTGAAATTTGTTCCAAATCACACAGGTCTGTTGTAAAGTCCACATTCTTAATGGCTAGGCTACCTTCATCTCAAAAATAAGGTTTGCCTTTATTTTACATTTTGAGGTTTTATTTTTTGAAGCAACTTTTAAGATGCAGTCTTTTTTTTTTTTAAGATTTTATTTATTTATTTGAGAGAGAGAGACAGAGTGCACAAGCTTGGGTGGGAAAGGGGCAGAGGGAGAAGCAGGCTCTGTGCTGAGCAAAGAGCCCCACAGGGGGGCTTGATCCCAGTATCTTGGGATCATGACCTCAGCTGAAGGCAGAGGCTTAACCAACTGAGCCATCCAGGCACCCCTTAAGACTCAGTCTTAACTTTGTGGTACAGATGTTGGTTTTAAGTTTTATTTTTATAGATTTGTCAGTTTGGCCCTATTCAAATTCTTCCTACTAGAATGTTCTGAATAGCTGTTTAGTATGTTGCCAATGTAATGGAAATGGCACTGTCATAGAATTATGGATTATCAGGATTGGAAAAAGGCTTATTAATTATCTAGTTCAAGGACTTGAATTCTCTCTATAAATTCCTTGTCTATTTATCAGTCAGCCTGGGAGATTCAGCATTCCCCTAGACAGCCGTTCCATCTTCAGCCAGGATCTATTAGAAGACTTCCTAAGATTGAACTAAATGTGCATTGTTAGGACTCCCATACATTAACTCTTGATAAATACATACGAGTTGTTCTATTTATTTCACATGACAGCCCTTCAGATATTTGATGGTAGTTATCATGCCTCCTGGAATCTTCCCGCTTTTCTTTAGGTGACCTACTTCCATTTCTTCAACACTTTGTTGGGATTTCAGTTGGCTCCAACATACAAATGGCTCTGAATATATTTGAACTAAGCCCAGATTTAAAGTTGGGCATGATTGGCAGTGAGCAGAACAGGACCTCACTGTCCTTGTCCTGGGTTTTGTATTATTTGAATAACTGCATTGCATTATTGAATCATACTGAAATTAGAGTCAGTAAACCTGTAACCCTTTTTGACTCATGCAGCTATTAGGATTGTCTCTTACCTCCTGTGTTTCTTTGGGGTTGTCTCCTCTTGCTCTCTCTGCTCTAAGTATACAGATTACTCTCAGCTGGTGACTGTGCAAGGCCATGTCTGCTTAGGGCCTTTCTTTGAACATGTACACCCTCTGACAGGCTGGTACATGCTTCTTTTTCTATATCAAATTCCCTTTGCCCCTCCATGGTGATGCCTTCTCATTTGATTGGCTATTCCCAGAGCACCCTAAAATGTTCCCTGCATGCATTGCCTCCCAAGGGCAGCCTTTCCTGATTTTCTGTTTCTCTTTGGTCTCTCTCATACACCCTTCCGAGTCTCTGTGCTTTCACTTTCACGAACTTATCTCACTTGTAACTTTTTTAAAAAAGATTTATTTATTTGAGAGAGAGAGAGTGTGTGCAGGGGGAGGAGCAGGGGGAGAGAGAGAATCCTCAAGCGGACTCCTTGCTGAGTGTGATGCCTGACATGAGGCTCGATCTCAGGACTCTGAGATCTGAGCCAAAATCAGGAATTGGCCACTGAACCAACTGAGCCACTTAGGCACCCCTCACTTGTAACTGTGTTAAATGTAAATTTTCATGCAAGATTAAGAGTTCCATCATCTTTTTGTTTACCTTTTTATTTCCAGTTCCTGGCACATGTTCAAAATGCATGTAGACTAATGGATAATAATGGGACTTCAAATATCATGTTGTTGGTTTTGACCATTTAGTCCATCAAGATCTTTGGGGTTCATAACTGTATCACTGAGAGTATTTTCCATTGTCACTAACAGGCTTTATTACCATGCCATTCATGTCTTATCCAGTCGATGATGAGAATCCTTTATCTTAATTGTAGGAGATCCCTCCAGGCTGATTTCAATCCTTTGAATTATGTCCATTCAGATAAGATTGAATTCATTTTGTCATATGACCATTCAACTCATATTTCTTTAGTTTGTCTACATGATATTAAGATAGACATTAATTGCCCTTTTTGTCTTTCGGGAAAAAAAAAAAAACCCACTAAATTCTATTCCATTTCCCTGAAATATCTTGTGTTCTAAGCTCTCAAAAATTAGTCTAACTTAATTTGGTAAACATGGAGCTGCCTTCTAGTAAACATGATTTCTTCTTCTAAGTTCTTGCTAACTAGTTTTAAAATAGAATTTTGCTTAAGATTATAATGCATAATGTACTGTGAAAAAAACAAAATTCAACTGAGTAAATTTGAAGTTCTAATTGGCTGTATTCCATAATTCATGAATTGGGTAGCATCCCATTTAGCAAGTAGAAAGGAGCTCCAAGGAGCTGTACAAAATGGAAGGTTTTTGAAGGGATGGGACAAGGGAGTCATAAACAAAAGATTATTTCAGGCAAAGTCACCTTCCTTCTGGGGAAGGCAGAGGTCTATGAGGTAGATTACCTCACTAGTTCTAACCAGAAAAACTATCTTTTCTCATTTGTACTTAAAAAGTACTCTGGGTAGGGGTTCTGGGTGGCTCAGTCAGTTAAGCTTCTGCCTTTGGCTTGGGTCAATGGTTCTGTGGTCCTGGGATCAAGCCCTGCTGAGCAGGGGAGTCTGCTTCTCTCTCTCCCCTTGGCTGTACCCCATTGTTCTCTCTCATTCTCTCAAATAAATAGATGGATGAATAAATATAAATGGATAAATAAAATAGATAAATTATAAACAAATTTATAAATGGATATTTATGTATTGTAAAAAGTGATATTTAACTGACTGGTTAACAGTGACATTCCTTAAAGAGGCTGAAAACAATATTAGGTTAGGTATTAAGTGTTGTTTTGTTCATGTGGGGGCTTAGCACAAGTGACTGCATTTTGGGCCCGTTACTTCCTTTTTTTAACAATACATCTATATAATTTTGCAGAACTATTGAGAACAAGGAAGACAGTCAAAAAGAACAACACTTTTTTATGTAACAATATGTTTATCACTCTCAAGAAGTTATCATTACCATATTATTTAGTATGCGGTTCATATTCAAATTTCACCCAGCTCCACAGTGATGTTCTTTGGAACAGGATCTGAGTAACCTGGTATGTTGCATTCAGTTGTCACCCCTCTCTCTGGTCTAGAAAGTTCCCTGCCTTTTACGTCTTTCATGACACTGAAGATTTATGAAGAGCATGCTCCCATTGTTTTTCAAAATGTTCCTCAGGGTGTATTGGTCTGATTGTTTCCTTATGATCAGATTTTGGTTAAACATTTTTGGCAAAAATGCTGCATAGATAATGTGTCCTTACATGACAGGAACAGGCATGTTTGCTTATCCAGTTGTTGGTGATTTTAATTTTATCTCTTGGTAAGGTTTCACTCTGAAGAGCAATCTCTTTTGTAGAACAGAATCGAACAGTTTCTTTTTCCCTCTGTTACTGTTTAAAATTTCATTATCAGCCCAAGCTGCTGTTCCTTTCTGGGTGTTTCTAGTTCCAATCCCACTCAATTATTTTACCAATAGTTTTGTTACCTCTATTGTCTAACTGGCTTGGAAAGCAAAGTGCGAAGTATCCCACTTTGATTATTAGTTGCTACATTTGGAAATATGTACCATGCTAACCCAGGTGAGGCTCATATTTTGGGCACTAGGGTTTAGGCATTTAGATCCAGGACAAAAACACTCGTTTCATCATTAATTCATCATCACAATTCCATGGGAAGTTGGCTTATTCCTTTTTTTTTTTTCCTTTTTTTTGTTCTCTCCTCTTCTGTCTTACAATCAATGGCACCATTTAACTGGAATTACTTTTGCAAAGGTTACCCCACAGTCACTTTCTGCCTTATCTTACTGGATGGTTCTACAATATGACCCTGTTGACCTCTCCATCTTTCTAAAATTTCTCTGCCTCCTTGGCTTTCCAGACAGGAGACTTTTCTGTTCTCTGTTTTTTGTTTGGTTGGCTGGTTGGTTGGTGGGTTTTTTTGAAGATTCTATTTATTTATTTATTTATCTATCTATCTATTTATTTATTTATTTATTTGAGAGAGTGAGCAAGCACACACGTTTAAGTGGGGGGAGGGGCAGAGGAAGAAGGAGAGAGAGAGAGAATCTCAAGCAGACTCTGTGCTGAGTGCAGAGCCTGGTGTGGGGAAAGTCAAGAGTTGGATGCTTAACTGATTGAGTCACCCCGGCACCCCCAATTTTCTGTTTTGATAGAGAACTGACCATCTCTTATAATTTGATTGAAAGTTTTCTCAATATATATTATGGGAGTTATTTTTGTCTCTTAGAGTTTTGGCATGAAATGTATTACTGTAGATACATTTTAAATGTTATTGTTTTACTCTATTTTGGAATCTTTGAACAGGGCAAAAGACCTTAAAGCAACTTGTTAGAAATCCTTTACATTGTCAAAGAAATCCTTTACGTTGACGGAGTTAAACAGGCAAGGAAGAGTTTTTTTCAAGAATATTATAATAGTGTAAAAAATAAAGAATATTGGAATAGAGTAGATAAATGGAACTGAACTCTGCCAAAACAAAAGATGGGATGGTTTCTGCGCTCTGGGTGTCGGGTAGCTACTGGAAAAGCACTGGAGGATGTTTGTGCGGGAGGGTGGGGGTGGGGCCCCCAGGAAGGGCTCCTGGAAGGACTGTTTAATGCAATTGGTCCATTGGCATTGGCATTGGCAAATTGTCTCTTGTTTAAGCGAGGCTTCTCTCCTACAGAGACTGGGGCGCTATCTTTCTTGATGATTACCTTTCAAAGGGATCGCTCCCAGGTCCTTGAGAAAGAAATTCCTGGTTCATAAAACCTAAGAGGCCTAGACAAGATGTATCTACATTTCAAAGGGGCAGAGAAAGAATTTGCAATTACAAGTTTTCTAAAATAAATGTTCTAAGAAAAGGGAGGTCAGGGGCCTACAGTTAGGAAGGAGCCTCTGAAGTTTGTCAAGCTGAGGGGAACATGATGGCCATTTTGATCAATGGGGTTTTGGCTTCTCGAATAACTGCCAAGGCAAAAATCGTCACTGGCTCTGAGTTTTGAAGCAAGTTCCTGCTCATATACAGAAGCCAAGGTGAGAAGGAAAGCAAAGCCACCTGAAGGGAACATTCAAAGTAGTGTCCAGTGGCTTGGGCTGAGTGGGGAGCTTCTATGCTGGGAAGACAGGGGCCACCATGGCCCAGAAACTGGTTTTGTGATGATTTTGTTTCTGAGCCATAGAAGGTTTTAATCTTGCCTCTCTCTGTTATGTACATAAAGAAAGCATTTTTATATCTTCTAAGTAATTTAACTTTGAGACCAGAGTGTTTGGGGCTGAAATAAGCATCGCTGTTAATTCCCCCCCATAGCACCGTTTTCTCCTCCCATAACTTCCCTGCTGTCCCTTTCTGCGGTTCGTCTATTACCGCCCTCCTGTCTCGGGTTTGCTCTTTTAATCCTGCTTTCTGCTAGAAAGCTCTTACACTGGCAGATACGGTTTCATTATTTCAGTTTTTGTTCAGATGACCTTGAAGTGCCTATAGAGAGAGCTAAAAAATTAGTAAATATTTTAAATGGGCTATTCTGGTATTCTTTTATTCTTTTGAAGCCTTGGTTTTTATCCTTCATTTGTAGATTTTTGTGTCTGATCTTACTCAACAGAATAGTGAATCTCCCTGATTTCTGGTAATCTACCCTTATCTTGAGCATCTGATAGGCATGTAATTGCTCATTGTCTTCATCTGGTGCCCCAAAGAACAGAGGTTATGCAA
This sequence comes from Mustela nigripes, assembly GCF_022355385.1. NCBI lineage: Eukaryota > Metazoa > Chordata > Mammalia > Carnivora > Mustelidae > Mustela > Mustela nigripes. The sequence continues at coordinate 76,907,716 of NC_081564.1, read as the reverse complement.
TTTGGGGATATAATTTACTGTTTCACGATTCTTCATTTCCGCCCAGATGCTGGCCCTTGTCTAAAATCAGAACTTGTCTAAATGCAGATCAGTGGGCATCATGGGGCTTGTTTAAATATGAACAAAGTCTAAAAATCTAATACTGTGATAATTCTTTTCCTTATATTCTGAGGACAAACTGAAGTTTTGTGCAGAATGATGTATTGCATGGTTAGCAAACACTGATTTTTTCCCCTCTTCGTTTTCAAGGCACTGGTTGTTAGCTGTTTGTTCAGTGCCTTTTGTTTCAAAGCTTTTGTTCTAAGTTCTTTGAAATTAATACATAAGAGTAAATATCTAATCAGTTGCTTGATTTGCTGATATTAAAAAAGTTTCCATAGCACTTTGTTATTCAGAAGACGACTCAAACATTTATAGAGAATTAGTGACCGATACATTTTTTTTTTTTAACCAGTCCATTGCATTAATTACAACAATTGTTTTGGCAGCCTTTTCAAAAATAAGAAAACTCATTCAAAATACTTTTTTTCCCCCCATAAGAAACTGGAGAATGATGTAAGGATTGGTAGGAATAGGTTAATTTCACTGAGGTCTTGCCTTTGAACAAATACATGGCAGAATTTAGGATTGGTTAACATCACTTTCGTGCCTACCACGTAACAAGTGATATAGTGTTTTACTTATGGTATTTCATTTAATGCTTTCTTACACTGTAAGCAGTGGATATTATCTCTACTTGACAGATAAATTGTTTGAGAGGTTAAGCAAGTTTTCTCACATTTACACAGCTAGAATATTTTAGATGTTTATTAAAAAACTATCATGTATCAAGTAAGCTTCTTCTATTCCAGATTAGAGATCTACAAAATGCATTATTTATCTAGTGTAAGTCTACCTGCTCCAACAGGAACGGCGCTAGAGTAATGAAGCAAGAGCACATAGTCTAAACAGTATGGGTGTCCACCCTTCCTCTGAAATGGACTGGTTGTGGGGTAGGTGGGAGGGCTTTACAGGCCTACAGTTCTCTGCCAGGTGATTTACTGTCAGCAGCTGCTTTTGAGTGCCCCGCTCCCTAGGCTGGGCTGTTTCCAAGGAAACATGCAAAGATGTTGGGAATTTGGAGATAATTTCTGATCCTCATTGACAAGAAAAGGAAGCAAAAACTTGGAGTTATCTACTCTGCTCAGATACTGTTTCCTACTGCTCTAGCCCCAGAGGAGTGGAATTTTAGGGCAATTGGTCAGTGGGGCTTCCATAGGCCCCCAACCCCATGTACTGAAGGGGGGAGCATTTTGATTCATGGCCCATTATTATCTGAGTCTTTGCTTTCTATATCATGTTTGTATCACCCAGGTTGTTGGCGCGTGGGCTGGAATTTGAATGATTTTTATCTGATGTAGGCTTATGGATCTTCTCTCTGTTAGCAACGTGTCTTGTTTCCCACCAGCTCCAGTCCTCAAGTGACCCTACTTTGTTCATTGCAGCCTAAGCCCCCACTTAGCAGGATAGCATAGGGGCTACAGGTATAGACGCAGACACCTGACTGCCAGGGCTCAAATCCCAGGCCCCCATAGGACTTCGTGCAGGTTATTTAAACTTCTAGTCTCTCCCTTTCCTTGCCAACGAAGTGAGGCTAGTGCAGTAATGGTAGCTCCCAGGGCTCCTACTGTAGGGTCTAAATCAGATAATACATACTAAGTGCTAAAGAGCAGGTTTTTGTGAAAGCATAGGGCAGGGAGACAGGAGTTACTCTACGTTGGTACAATGAGGAAAGCATCATAAGCAGGATGGGGAGAATTGTAATTGGTGGCATTTGGGTTTTGGTGGAAGATGCCCGTGGTACAGGAAACCACGGAGGCAAAACCACGAGGCAGCCCGTGTTAAGGGAATGAGGCTTCTGCTAGGGCCCTGCTGGAGAGTAGTGAATGCTTAGGGTATGAGGATTAGGGTATAACGGGCCTTCTTCATGGGTGCTGGGTGCAGAAACCTCCAGAGCCAGGGGCTCCAGACTCCTCCCTACTTCTCTGTACTCTGCTGTTCGCCCTTTCTGCATTACTAGGGCTTTTCTTCCTGCCCATCATTTCTTTTGCCTTCCTCATTTTAGCTTGCTTTTTGGGCTCATCCATCTTGACTCCATCTCTTTGGATCCTGTCAGCTTCAACACCTGATGCCAACTGCGTAGCCTCTGGGTATTGATAATTACGTTCGCTGGAGGAATCTGCTTGGTTATCCTATCTTTTCTCATCAGGACAAGGCATAGGCCACTGCCAGCCTGTGGATTGATTGCTTTGGGTCAGGTGCCATTGTTTTGTCTGATGAGCTATGCCTAGAAGTGGCAGGATCATGTGATAGAAAATATAACCTCTAAACCTCAAGAACAGTTTTCCCTAGAGTTGCTACGGGCCTGACAAAATGCCGAGGCTTGCTCAGGCTAATGTACTTGGGGAAGTTATCAGGCCTACAGGCAGTCATTTGGCTAATTCATAGAGCCATGTGACTTGAAGTCATGAGAATGGTTAGCACCACTAAAAAAATAAATTTAAAAATGTGTACATGACCTTTTAGGACTTGCTACATTTAATGGGTGAGAAGAGACAGGTTTTAAGCCAGAGGCTAAGGTGATATAACAAAGGTGTCCACTGTCCCTGAGCAGTGGCGGGAGAGGACTCGGTAGGCTCTGGCTACCTCTGCAGCACAAGCTGGACATGCTGTGGACTTTGACCAGCAAGATACAGAAGAAGAAGAGAAGCCAGCAGATTTATTTCTTGCCCTTCCTTTCCATCAAGGACTATTTCAAGAAACAGTAGTTTCACAGGCTCCATGGAGACAACTGGCGAGATTGAGTAACCAGCTGTGTTTGCTGTGAGGTTGTGACCAGTGTGGGACACATCCCCATGTTTTTGCTCTCTCTAGTTTGCTCCATTACTTCTATTTTTCTCTTATTTTTTGCTTCCCTGGGTTTCCTTTCTTCATTCCCCAAAGCATTAGCTAATCAGTTTTCAATTTTTAATTTATACTTCATTAAGTGTACTGACCATAGCTCACAGCACACTGAACATTCAAAGCCGCCACAGTCGGTGTTTCTCAAGGGGCTGTCCTTGGATCAACAGTATCAGATCATCTAGGGATCCAATAGAAATGTAAGCTCTTGGGCTTTAAGAGCCTTGCTGTACATACTGAATCAGCAATTCTAGTTGATTTCGATGCGTGCTAATGTTTGACAATCACTGCTCTGGTCTAGAGGTTGACAGACTGTTGTCTGCTGGCCAGCTACTTGTTTTTATGAATAAGTTCTATTGAAACACAGCCACACTTATTTGTTTACTTACAGCTTATAGCGGCTGTTATGTCACAGGCAGAGTTGAGTGGTTGAGACAGTCTAAAATACTTAGTGTGTAGCCCTTTAAGTGATGGTTTACCCACATTGTTCCTGTCCAACTCTACTTTTTCCCCTCACAATGAGTTATATCCTTGTCAAGTGGTTTTTCCTTCCCAAACTTGTTTGTGCCAGCTGTTCTTGGTTTTGCAATCATTTAACCTAATTACATTTCTGTACCAACCTGTGTTGTGAATTCCATCAAGAAACAGGGATTTGGAATTTTGTCTTCATGAAGAGGAAGTTGAATGTTTTGCAGAGCTGTGGGGGTGAGAAGCTAGAATGTCCTGGTGTGAGAGTTGGTATGTATAATATAGCCATAAAGTACTCGAAGGAAATACTAACGCTCCAGAAGGATTTTGCGTTCATTTTGTATTTAGACTTAGACTCCATTTTAAAAAAGCTGGAACTGGAAATTGCAGGGAGTAAACTAGGGATGTGGTTCAGGAAACGATGGTGTTTTAGAACATCTTGAGAAGAACCATAAGCTTAGCCCCATAATAAAAGACTGGTAAATAAATAAATATCATATTTTAAATTAAAGTGTATATTTTTAATGACTTTTGTAATATAAGCTTTAAATAATTTTCTTGATCGGATAGGCACACAGAGGCAGTCTTCACAGGTATGCCCTCAGACAGCTACAATTCTATTTTTGTCCTTTGTGAGGGTAGGAGCAGGCTTTCTCAAATGTGTTCTTTGAACTCCTGCAACAGAATCACCTTATTGAAGTCTAGATGTTTAGAAAGAGCCCCTGGAATCTTAATTTTAATGCCTCCATGTGATTCATATACATGCAAAGGAACCAATGCAGCAGAATAATCACCTATTTAATTATTTCTGTTCAAGTCATTAAATACAACACAGCCCAAACTCAGAGGATTCTATGAAATCACTTACTGCTTACTTTCTCCCAATTTCACCCATGAAAAACGTGTTATTGAGTTATTGGCGGCCCTCTGTAAATTTCTCTGGTGGGAAATGATGGATAAATAGGCAGGTTTTAGTTGGGCTTCTGTTTGCTTTACAAAAGCCTCACCGGATAGTGGTTTTTAGTCGTTTGGAGGAGTCCCCGGAGTTGCACTACTGAAACCCGCAAGTTGTGCAAATGTAGAGTAGAAAATGGAATATGGACACATGCGCAAACGTGCATCTGACTCGGTCTTCAAGTTTGCTTTACACAGACGTGCGATTGGAAAGTGGGCGCCGGACTCCGCGCAGGAATGCCAGCGTCCGTGACCCAGAGCTGCCGGGATGGTGGCGACGCGGGGAGCCGGGTTCCTGACTCGATCGCTCAGGAGAGCTCTGGCACGGTCCTGGGAACCACGCTGCCTCCTCTTGCCAGGGCAGAGTAGGAAGGGGCCGCTTGAAAAGCCCCGGTTCCTGGGGTTGGGACTTTGGGGTCTGGGGCCTGACGGATGTGTGAGAAAGCAAAAGCAACATGGAGCGTGGTGTGTGTGTGTGTGTGTGTGTGTGTGTGAGAGAGAGAGAGAGAGAGAGAGAGAGAGAAGGGGGCAGACTATGAGAGGAGGAAACCTAATAGGCTTCTTCCAAACTAAGGACCCTGCTCCTGTGGGGGCCTCACAGCCCAGGGATGGTACCTCCTGCCTGTTCTAATGAGGTTCCCTGTTAACTCTTGTGATCTTTTATACCTTTGTACACATTTATTAGGTTTTCCTCAGATCACCTAGTCTGAATGCCATCTGCCTCTTGCCAAGACCCTGACTGATATTCTGTTTTATCATTTAGCACATAAAAATATAATGCATATTTAAAATATTTTCTTAATGACAAAAGGGCTTCTGGGATCATTGGTTTATCTCCCCTCTATTTCTTTCAACCTCGTGTTAGGATTTGGGGAACTCTGTTTCCCACAGACTTTCCAACTAAATTTTGAATTGAGGCACAACCTCAGTGTTGCAGAGGGATAACTTTGCAGGGTCTGGGGGTAAGGAGCAGAGGGAATGAGGCTCTGGACACTTCACTGCAGCTTCTACCAGAATACCTCCCTCTTCATCTGTTTTCTAGGTTGGACATTTTTGTAAGAATAAGTTTGTACATTTGATAAAAGGATTCTGCTGTTTAAAATGTGTGAAAATCAGTAGGTTAAGGCATAGAATATTCCATTCCGTTTAGAGTATAAATCAGTGATCTGAAAGGGCTAATACCTTATTGGCCATTACCAATTAGTCAGATACTTCCCAAGTAGGGCTTGGAAGTTTCTAGAGCTGGGATGAAGACCTTGTTCCTTGTGTTTGTAGAGACTCAAGGAAGGTAACATAGTAGGAAAGAAGAAAAGAGAGGGCTGAGTTCTCCATGTGAGGACAAAAAGATCCTGTACCCATTTTCTCCTGACTCTTAGTTTGGCCAATCTATCTGAAGACAAGGGGCTGCATCACAGGGCAGAGAATGGCCCAAGAGGAAGCAATGCCTGGTGACTGGCATTTGGGTGTTGGTTATGAAGAAGGTGCATGTGTGGAGAGGGCCAGGCACCATCTGATTATTGTTCATGGCTGAGATCCGGGAATCCTGCCTTAGGCTTCCTTCTTCCTCAGTTCCACATCCATTCTGTCACCAGGTGTAGCGATGGTGTCACATAGCGATTCTCCGTGTGACTCCATCTCAATACTGTTGCTTTTCTCCATGTCAGTTCTTCTGTCTTGGGCCTTCTTCTTGTTTGTCACTCGGCTCAATCCTTCAAGATTTACCTTAAAGGTTACCCCATCAGACAAGTGTTCTCTAATCTTCCTATCTAAACCAGTCCCTCGTTGTGATCTCTTACCATATTCTTAACTTTTCCTTTATATATTTTTTAAAATTTTCATTTTTTAAAAATTTGTCATGGAGAGAGAGAGGTAAGCAGAGGGAGAAGCAGGCTTCCCACTGAGCAGGGAGCCCGATGTGGGACTTGATCCCAGGACTCTGGGATCATGACCTGAGCTGAAGGCAGACGCTTAACTGATTGAGCCACCCAGGCGTTCCTTCTTTCATATGTCTTGACATGAGTTTTAATGATACCCTTATTTGTGGTCATGGGTTTAGTATGGGACTCTCTTAATACTTTTACTTTAGTAATGAAGCATGATTCTGGTTACTCTTGTATTCTTGGCATATAGACCAGTGCTTGGCATAGAGTGGGTGCTTAGTAAATATTTTTGAGAGAGCGAGAGAGAGAGCGAGAGAGAGAGCGAGAGAGAGAGAGAACAAGCACACGTGCCTGAGCACGAGAGGGAAGCATAGAGGGAGTAGGTGAGAGAGAATCTTCATCAGGCTCCATTCTCAGTGTGGAGCCCAGTGCAGGGTTTGATCTCAGACCCTGAGATCATGACCTGAGCTGAAATCAAGAGTTGGACACTTGACGGACTGAGCCACCCAGGTGCCCCAATTTAGTAAATATTTCTTAAGTGGGTGGGTTAATCCTAGCCCTTCACCCCTTTAGGGAAGTTTCCAGGCTGCCAGTTCTGTCACTTCTCTCTGCTGCATCCCTTGAATCGTTCCCCTCCTTGCCATCTGCACTGTCATGACTCTAGCTTATGCCCCACCGTCCCTCACCTGGGTGGCTGTCACTGCCTCCGTGCTGGACTCCCTGGCTCCTTTTGCCTCTGCCAGGGCATTCTCCACATGTGATTAGGGTGCTCTTCTCTTACGTAAGTGCTCCCATTGCCCTCAGCAGGAAGCCCAAATTGTTTGACTTGGTTGAAGTCATTTTCTTGGTTTTATACCTGCTTCCTCTCTAGTCGGAGCTCCTGGTTTCTCTTCTCTAGGTATATTGAACTGATTTCTAAATCTTTGGCTCCTTTTTCTTTCCTTCTGAACTTGCGCGCAGGCTGTTTTTAAAACCCGAAATCCTTGTTTCATTGTTTTCCTTCCTTCCCTTTTTGTCTCTTCCTTTCCTCCTTTTCATGGCTGACCCTTGTTCTTCATCTAAGCTTCTAAAAGAAGTCACTTCCTTGGGCCCCTGTTGCCATGCCTGGGCTTCACTGTCCCTCTGTGGCTTTTAGAATTCCTTATATTATTTCCCATCACAGCACTTTTGTACTGTCTTCCCGTATCTTGTTGACTTGTCTCTCTCACTAGACAGTGCAATCTCAGAGGAACCATGTTGGCCTTACTCAGTGCTGAGTACTGGGAAGTTCTTGGTTCGTTCTTGTTGAATGAATGAGTGGAAGGGTGATTTTGGTGACCAGGGCATTGGGTGTTGTTTTAGAGATAATAGAAGTAGACAAGCTGTGACTGTTACTGAGATATTTGTTGGTTGGTTTATTAATTCATTCCGTTTCCCCGCTCATGCTTTTTCAAGTAGGTATCCGGACCTTGGGATTTCTTCCCCCAGGCAAAGTTTAAAGGAAGGGAGTAGAAAGAAAGAACTACTTGGAACTCAGGGCTAATCTTGTTATTGTTATTTTTGTTTGTTTGTTTGTTTGTTTGTTTTTAACCAAAGCTCTTTGAAGAAATGATGCTGCATATCTTAAAGAGGGAATGTAAGAGGGCATTTTCAGAGGAAGAGAGACCAGAATGGAGAGATTGTTCTAAAATGGGCAAATGGGAAATATCTGAGTCCTTGGGGTAAAATAAGGCTGTAAGGAAACAGTGAGACCTCAGTGGAGAGGACTGTCTGGTATGTCTAGGACGTGAGACTGTAAGGATGTTAGCATCTCCAGAGACCATGGATGTGCTTTTTGTGGGACTGTGTACTCAGGGGTTGGGCAAGGAAATAAAATAAACAAATAAAACATATGTTACATATATTGTTAAATTAAAGACTTTTTCTTCTAACAAAATTCTTTTAGGGCTTAATGTTATGGTATGCATCTTTATTTTTAGTTGTGATATCTGTCTACTGGAATGCCTTTCCCAGGGTTCTGGGTGTGATCTTAAGTAGGTCGCAGAACAGGTGTGGGATTTTTTGGTTCCTTTGTTTTTTTTTTTTTTTTTTTTTTTTTTTTGGTCATAGACATCTCTGATACAGTAGATTTGCCCTGTTTTCTAGAAGGAGAAATTACAGATGGGAGGTGTTCAAACTTAAAGGCCATAGAATAAAGTGACTGGAAATAAAAATATCCAGGCTTTTGTAAGTTGTTTCCTTACTTTTTTGCTTTTAGATAATTAGACTTATTTGGTCTATTTTACTGGTTTACTCATTTATTCATACATAGTTATTTTATGTCTCCTAGTGCTGGGCTAGAAGCTGGGGACTCCTAGCTGGAGAGAGCAGGGGCATAGTACGTTTGAGACCAGAGATGGATATTTTAGTTCCAAACCATGTTTTCAAAATGGACTTTCATACATTCTTCTTTGTCTAAAGGGGTTTATTTCATACAGAGCACATGCACTAAACCAGGGCCCTGCTTTTTGGTGACACGTATGCATCTGGATAATCCTACTTCTTTTGTAGCAGCATCAGCAAGGTATCAATCATCATTGCCATGAGAGCAAATTCTTCTGATCCAACTTGAAATACTCTCCTCTCTCCTCAGACAGGAGTGACTATGGGCATGCCTCCATTATCTCTCTTCCTTGAGATAGTATCTTCCATGCTGAGGAAAGTGATGAACTGTGTATATTTAATCTTCCAGTTATTGAAATAGACTTATATATTGATCAAATTTACATTATGGATAATGAATAGCCTACTGACAACTGATAGCATTTAGTTCTTTGGAGAATTGATAAAAATAATCCACAAAAGCTCATTGAGAGATCCAGATATGGAAGTTTCCGGATTTTAAATGGGGCAGTTACAGAGGATACTTAAAATACCATGTGATGTTAACTTTGCACAGACTCTGAAATTCAAACTACCTGATCCATGTGGAATATATTTGAAAATAAGTTTCATTTTGGCTTTATAATAAATCTGTATCTTCAATGTCTATAAAAAATGGTTACCCACTTTACAATCAGGCAACTAGAATGTTAAGTAGAGGGATGAGAGCAGTCCTTAAAACTTGAAGGACTGAACTGAATTTGGCTTTACTTGGAAATCTCTGGTTTGATTAGAACCTTTTCCCCTAGTGTCAAGTCAGACCCTAAAGGTATTAACTTTAAACTTTGTTAAGACCATCATCATTTTCCCTTTTTATCTGTTCCCTTACAAACTCTGTCAAGTAAAAACAGAAACAACAAGCAAGCCGACAGACCCAACACCACCAATAAAATCAAGACCATGCTGGCTCTAGGGTACTTCTATTTTGATAATGAGAACGTTATACACCGTATAGCATACACATCGAATAGCGTTAATATTGTTGTCTTTAGTTAGAACATTCTATAGAAGATCACGATCACTAATGACTAGATTTATTTTTTTTCTTGTGAACTCCTTTTAAAAATGGGCTCAGTTAAGGGCACCTGGGAGACGCAGTCAGTTACGTGTCCTGGTTTCAGCTCAGGTCATGACCTCTCAGGGTCATGACCCTGAGCCCTGCGTCGGGCTCCGCGCTCAGTATGGAGTCTCCTTAGCACTCTCTCTCCCTCTCCTTCTGCCTTTCCCCATGGTGCACTCTCGCTCTGTCCCTCTAAAATAAATAAATCTTTAAAAAATATAAATAAAATAGACTTAGTCAAAATATAAATAAATTGACACTATTCGTGCCTGCTTTTCTTACCTCTTGGAGAGCCACCCTTCTACTACAGTGGAATAATTGCTGGTAGCTTCAGTGTCAGATTAAAATAACCCAGTACCTTATTCTTATTTATGAATCACAGTAATAATATAATTTAAAATATTTCTTTTCCTCTGGGGGAAAACTAATGTACTGTAACATTAAGCCTAAAAGCACTGCTCAAATTCTAAGAGTGTTGATTCATTGCTTTCTTTTTTTTTTTTTCCTTTTTTTCAAGCTTAAACTCCTGTAATTCTTCTATAACTGGTCTTCCCAGTGGGCAAATATAACCTCCAAATGGTATAAAATTCTGCAACTCATCTCTCCATTTGGAAACCAGCTAAATCTGCATATATTCTCTTCATGGGAGAATTTACCTTGCCTTCCAGGAAGGCTCCATGGTGATTTGAAAGCGTTATCTTTCAGTCTTTAGAACTCTGAGGTCTGGCTTCTTCCTCCAGGATCTACAGATAGTACATACCCCACAGCTGCCCTGCCCAGAACCTCTTCAGTTCTCAGCATTCTTCAGATGGGTTTTAGTGTTAAAGCTTTCGCATTTGTTGTTCTAACACTTGGAATATTTATCTTTTAGCCGGGAAATATTTGCCAGTCTGTTTTAAAGTTTCAAACTGAGATAAGAGACCATTTTTATTTCAGGATGTTACATAAAAGTGTCCTGAACTAGTTTTTTTTTCTTTCTTTCTTTCTTTCTTTTTTTTTTTTTTTCAGTTGGAAACTCTATGGAAATAAATATGCTCCAGAGTTAAGGAGTGTCAGGCCGGAGCCTAGTTTAAGTGTGCGTAGGCTGTTGAGGCTGATCGTCCACGTGCTACCTTAGCCAGAGTTATGGGGTTGGGTGAGTAGATTGCAGAGTTTGGGATAAAAATGGATTAAGCACTTGGCAGCTCCATTCAATTCAAGATGCTAAGTATGCTCAAACATTCTTAAAGAAAACTTGGCCACCTTGCTTGGGGTTTATCTCTGATCCCTGGGATTGTAAACTCCCATCAGAAGACCCAAGTTAACGATCATATGTTTCAACCCTTCCTCCACATAGAGCTTGCATGTTTCCTTTTAGGGTAGCCTTTCCCCCACCCAACCCTTCTCCTCTGACTCCACAGAACCCTCAGCTCACCCCTCTTCTGTGACACTTTCCACATGATGCCTAGCTTAGCTGTTCGATTGCTTGTTCCCCATCTCTGGAATATCAACATTTTAGGGATGTTGTAGTCTTGTTTATCTCATCTATAAAGCCCAAGAACCTCTATCGTGATTTAAAACAAGTGCTGGTTGTTAAACTGATAAATGCATGAATAAAGTTGAAGAGGTACCATGTTTGAAGTTGAATTGGTGGCCAGGGCTGCCCATGAGATGGAGGGGAAATAGTTCTAAGACTTGTGTGCATTCATGGAGGAGCACAGGCAAATCTGGTTGTTACCCAGCTCCTTTTATCTCTGTTCTTTCTGATCAGATAGGACCAGTCTAGGTCATGCCTATTGGCAGGCAAAAGCTGACAATGACTCTGGAACGTCTCTTACCTAGAAGCTCATAGCTGTTTTTATAATGCAGCTATCAGAACTCCCACTGGCTCATCTTGGCAATAAAACATGGCCCTGCAGAGATTGTGTTTTCCTAGGAGGTGATGTTACATTGTAGAGAGACCCAGCTGTGCTACTCAGGATCTATGTGGCCTTGACCACAATGCTTATGTCTCTGGGTCTCTTTCTTTAATAAAATGTGGCCTGATCTATGCAATTCAAGGTGTTGTGAGGGTTAAGTGAGGATTACTATGAATCACATCCGTTACATTGCCCTGCACATGGGGATGTCTCCAGACGAAGCTGCTATCCCTCATGTTGCCCCTCCTCTCACACGCTCACTCTCTGTGATGGCCCGCATTTCTTTGCTGAATTGTATGTGCCTTGGGAAACAAGAGCTCCCGAAAGGCAGGCTCCTTCCCTGGAGTGACTGCAACAAAGCTATTGTGTTTCTTTCTGTCTGGGCCCCTTCTTCTGAATCCTCATGTTTCTGAAGAGTTAGGCTCAGGACAGAGGTCACCAACTTCATCAGACTCACCTTTGTCGGTACCCATGATTCTAGATGATAGTAATGGGCTTTGAATCAAGGTGGCTCATTGGGCTTGGGATTCAGGGGGAGGCATGTGGGTGAAGGTGCCATCATAAGCAGAATCTGGTGCTTCATAGCAGGGGAGGAGCAATGGAGACATTCAGAGGTCTGATACTCATGTTTAAGCAGGCAGTATCCTGGTCCCAAACTCCAGGAAGTCTGAGTAGTCTAGATGCAGAGTAGAAAGCCATGTCCCCTCATGTACATTGATTTCCCATGAAATCTGTTGCTTCTGTGTGAGAGCATCGAGGGGGGCTTTGGCTTCTTAGAGGAATTGCAGCAAGTTTGTTTGACAGATTAATTAAGACAAATCACGAAGGAAGCAATGACAGGGCTCCAGATAGCCAGGGCAGGACGATCTGGGGTTAGTGCCTGGTAGCTATCTAATTAGGAAGGCAAAGCCTTATTGGGAAGAGACTTGACTCCATGGGTCGGCTTTTTCCTTTCCATACCACTTGAGTCTAAACCAGTCTCTTTAACATAATAAATGCTAAATAAATATTGGGTGGTTGAAGTTGTGAATTAATGCTAGAGAAATAAGCAGAGAGAATCAGGAAGAGCTTGAAACTGAGCTAGGACTGATTAGCAATATGGTTTTCATTGTGTGAGGCCAGCAGAGGTAAGGGATATTCTGGATCTAAATGAAGGCAAGAATTCAGATTTGGAGAAGTAAGATGGAGGAACAGTTACTACAATAGAGAACAAGACTGAATCTTACATATGATGTATTAGGTATGTATGTAGGTAGGTAGGTAGGTATGATGTATTAGGTATTCTTGTTAGAGGTGCCTTAAGAGTAGGTTCAGAATTGAACCAAGCAAGAAGTTTGGTTTCTGCCAAATATTAGGCAGAGTAATGTTGTATACATTTAAAATAAAGTCAGTGATTTCGCATGTGAAATAGTTTTCTGAGTTTTCGAGTCACATGCATTAAAGTAGAAAAGAAATATACTTTGTATTTATAAGACCATGTACATCTGTTGATCACAAGATGCTGTACTAAGAACATTACTTGTATTAAATGACTTAATCCTTGCAACTCTATGGAACAGATTCTGTTATAATTCTATGTTACAATGAGAAAACTCAGGCCAACAGAGCTTAAATAAGTTCTATTTAAGAACTTATTTTTCTTTTTTGGTAAAGGTCATAAAGGCTTATCAGTGGCCATGTTTGGATTCAAATCCAACAAGTCTGGCTTCTTCATACACTCTTGGGACCACTGTTCTATCCTTCACTTTCTGTGAAGAAATGATACACCATCATTCTTGGAATTAGGGATTTACAATCATGCCTTTGAAATATAATTCCTCTGTGAGTTGGGGATTCTAAATTAAGCAAATAATTGGACAACTGTTTATTTTGGCTGTTTGACACAAACAATAATTGATCACTATGTGCCAAGAAGACCTTGTGAAGTCAACAAGCCCAGGGATATATTGAACTCGTAAACCTATAACATTTATGTTTGACTTATTTGATAAAGGAACTAATAAAAAATAATGCCATCAGTTGGTCTCTGTATTGCAAGTAATATTAAACCTTTATGGCATTCTTTGAAGGATCAATTTTGGCAACCAGGGGACTCTCCCAAGCTTTAATCACTGTTGAATTTTAAAACAGGAAAAAAATTATGTGGTTACCTAGACTATCGTAAGGATAAAAGACATTTACACTAATTTGATCTTTTGCAGTAATTTATTTTAGAATTCTCAGTGGTAACATTAATCTTCAGTAACTTATTTGAGGTGATATGAGATTCCGAAAGAATTTTTAGAATTTTATTGTAATCCAGTGTGAATTATCTATCTTTATTTGAATGTATAAAATAGGCACTTTTACAAAGTAGCAAAAAGCATTTCTGATAGCCTAGACATTAAAGCAAAATGGTTGGCATTTGCTAGGTTTATTTTATTAATTTTCATTCTTTTTTGGTGACTTTGAAAGTAAATCTTTTATTGTAATTTAGATTTTCATATACAAGTCCAGGATTGAAATTAGTGTTAATGGAAATGAAAACATGTCCTAAGTGTGACATTATTTATTTCTGCAATGGCATCGCTTCTACATTTGAATTTTTTGCCACACAAGTATCACCTGTAAAGGAAAAGGGGTTAGCCATTTATCACTTAGATAATTTATATTTTATAATATATATATTACATATATTATATTATATAGAATATAGAATATATAAAAATATATTTATCACTTAGATAATAACAGGAACATGGAGATCATTTAGGGCTAATATTTCCCTAATGTATAATAATTGCAGTAACTGGTTGATGGATAGATCATAATAATGTTGAGCTGAAAATCCAGACTGAAGTCATTTTAGGCTTCTTTAGAGTTTGGAGTGATTGGGAGAATTGGTGGGCCAGGAGAAGTGTCATCCACAAATCAGCCCTTCATGACAGCCGTTAGGGTTGGCTTTGCATGCCAAATAACTCCATGCACTCTCATTTTTTTTTTTTTTTTCAAGTTAGGTATGTTGAAATGTTACTCACAGTGAAAAAGATTCCTAATGAGAAGATTAGGTATAATTCATGCAGGCTCATATCTGGCCAGAATTAATCTGGTCACAAATAGTGAATGATGGATTTTTTGTACCAGGTGTTGGGAAGGCTTTTGTATTAAGACAAACTCTCTTGTCTGTAGAGGAGTCTCTGGGACTAGTGTAGTTACAATAAAGTGATTGGTATAAGGTCTAACCTCTTCATGGATCTGTGGGATTTAACCTCCTACTCCCCCACCCCTACTCTTTTTTCCCTTTAATTGCATTAATTACCTTGGAAGGTATAAGGTGAGCTTTATCTCCTTTTGTAATATAGGTTGTAAAATATCTGACTGTCCCCTGTTTTGGAGAGACATGGCTTCATTCTAGAGTGACCGAGGCATAGGGTTCAAATCAGAGGAGCCTCTGACACCTAAAACCTCTCACTTTTGGCCTATAGTGATATCTGAGTGTTCTTCTGAACATGGGGGTTATAGTGAGACAAGAGAAGCTTCAAAGCCATTGGTGGGTTTTTATTGCTCTTTGATTACTTAAAACTGTAACAATTATAGTTTACAAGTAGGATTATATATTATAAAGCACAGTTTAAAAATTGAAGTTACACATATCTCGATTACTGAAAACATTATATATACATGGTTTAAATAATTTGCAGTAAGGGTGCTTGCTCTGTGGTCGTGTATAATCTTTAGAATCTGGAAACACTGAAGACTCATGTCTCCAAATCACTGATGGCAACCAGTGATGTAGGGAAGAAAGCTAATAATCTGATCTTAATTTGTGCTTTCATCATTGCTCTCGCAATTATGTAGGCTTACAAGGTGCAATTTCCTTTCCAGACTAAAATCATCTGGCCATCGTCCAAATTTTGAGGGCTTACTGATTATTCACTCAAGAAGCAGAGTGGACTTCGAATGCTTTCTTAAGAAAAATCCTGTGGTTTTGCCTGTGGGTACTTCCTTGTCCATCCATGCTGGTGGGAAGCTTGATGGGATTCTTCAGTGACTTACCATGAACGTTGGTCTTACCCTTGTATTGTTTGTCTACACTGTGTGATCTGCCCTCAGTAACCAGCTTAGAAATGCTTCACCCGAGCTGTTAGCAAATATGTAACCTTAAATTGCCAAGCTTTTATCAAAGTCAAGTGGAGAGTAATAATATTTGTTTTATATTCATTCAGTCTCAGTGGTGCTGAGTCGGATTGTGATCCTAATTTCATGATGTAGAGTAACTGCCTTTAAGATGTTTTTTTAGAGGACGTACATTTAGTACCTCCATGACTTGGGCTCAAAATGATTTCAGAAAGTTTCACATATAGTCATACAGTTGCTTTGACAGAGTTTCATTTTGGTGTTCTATCTCAGTCTTCCAGGATACTGCTGAAAAGCCTGACTACTGGAATGGCTGTTGAATTTGCTATAGAACTGTTATTAGGTCTGGTTCTAAGATTTGAAGTCTGATAAATCGCCATAGAGACCCAGCTCTAGCACTTTAGATTCTTTTAAAAAGTGAACATTTAAGTTTTTGCATACCTATTCCTTTTACTTCTGGAAATCATAACCATTTCAATTATGAATTGTATCTAATCAAGTATCTGTCAAGCAATTCTACCCTTAGTTTATGTGTCTGGAGTGGAGCCGATTCTACTTTTCTCATGTGTGGAGGGGCCTGGCCAATCAGAATATCTCACCTATTTAACATAATATTGAATTTAAGGGTGAGGATGTGACTCAATTAAAGTTAATTTTAGTACTTCTAGAAAAACAAGAGGCACTGGGTTTTTAAAAAATTTTTAATATTTAATTTTATTTATTTATTTTTTTGAGTCGTGAGGTTTTGATATTTGGGCTGCTAGTGGCCATTTTGTCCCCATGAATGAAGATCCTTCTCCTTCAGAACCAAGGCGTTTGGGAGCACTGGCTAACAGTTGCCTTTCAGCTGAGTCCTTCTCTGGGACTTATCCTCCATTGAAGGACCTGCCTTGTCCAAAGTTATGCCCCCTTCCCTCTTGGTTGGTGTGGCATGTAAAGGTCCATGCCCTGTGCCTCAACATGGGATAACTCTGAAGGGCTGTCCCAGCTCCAGAGCTTCTTTGAGGACCTACAAGGAGACCTCTATTGAAACGACCACACGGCTTAGCTGTCTCAGTCTGTACACCATGACACCTACGACACCACTCATTCATTTGTGTATTTGTTCATCTGTTTACTTATCTACCCCTTTATCCAGCATCCATCATTCACCATGTATTTATTCATGCACCAAAGGCTATTGGTTTTTTTAAAGATTTGTTTATTTATTTAAATTTATTTATTTAAAGATTTATTATTGTTTGAAAGACAGAAGAAATATGAGAGCACGAAGGGTAGGGGCAGAGGATGAGGGAGAAATTGAATCCTCAAGCAGATTCCCCGCTGAGCACAGAGCCCAATGTGACCCTGAGATTATGACTTGAGCTGAAATCAAGAGTTGGATGCTTAATTGAGCCACGCAGGTGCCCCAAAGACTTAATTGGTTTCTCATATGTGCCAGGAGTCGTGGAAGATTTGGGACATATTGTTTTAGGGTTAGCTAGCTAGTCATGTGGTAGAGAGAAGGGGAAAGAAGAAGGAAAAAAGGAGGACAGGAAGCAAGAAGAAATAATAAGGAGCTGAAAATATCTAAGGTGTGAGGTATTGCAAAACATTTATTAAAATCCTGTTTAAGCATCCACTGTGTGTCTTGAAAATAAGAAACTATATTTGCTCTGTAATTGCTTGAATCATACATCTTTTACCTTGATTAGCAATTTCAATCAACCAAGACATTACTGAGCATTTTCAAATAAAAAGCTGCATATTTCTCAACCAGAAGTCCTCTATTCAACCTTTTTTATTTATTTATTTATTTTTAAAGATT
This sequence comes from Mustela nigripes, assembly GCF_022355385.1. Lineage (NCBI taxonomy): Eukaryota > Metazoa > Chordata > Mammalia > Carnivora > Mustelidae > Mustela > Mustela nigripes. Next base: position 76,890,193 of record NC_081564.1, on the reverse strand, counting down.
TTATTTATTTATTTGACAGAGAGATCACAAGTAGGCAGAGAGGCAGGCAGAGAGAGAGGAGGAAACAGGCTCCCTGCTGAGCAGAGAGCCCGATGCGGGACTCGATCCCAGGACCCTGAGATCATGACCTGAGCCGAAGGCAGCGGCTTAACCCACTGAGCCACCCAGGTGCCCCTCTATTCAACCTTTTTATGTTTTAAACACTTTTGGTTTGTTAGCATTGGGTGGTGTCTTGTCTTGTCTTTTCTTTTCTTTTCTTACTTTCCCCTTTCCTTTCCTTTTCTTTTCTTTCTTATTTTAAAGGTTTTATTTATTTGACAGTGAGAGAGAGTATAAGCAGGGGGAGGACAGGCAGAGGGAGAAGGAGACGCAGGCTCCCTGCTGAGCAGGGAGTCTGATGCAGGGCTGGATCCCAGCACCCTGAGATCATGACCCTAGCTGAAGGCAGACAGTTGACTGACTGAGTCACCCAGGCACCCCGGTGGCATCATTTCTTATAAAAACAGTAATTTCTCTAAAATGCAGAACTCTACAGATGTGAACAAAAGGAGGTGTTTAAGGTGTCTTTTAGATTTTTTAATGTGATTTTAGTTTTGTGTCCTTTGATTTTTAAACTTCCTTCCCTTGTTTTTCTGTTTATATACATCTAGATTAGACTACTTGATTTTGACATGAAATGTACTTAGATTTTTGAACATAGCTGCTAAAAAATAGCCTCGGTCAGATGTCTGAAAAGCTTAAGCTTATGTAAGCTCAGAAGAGCAATAGGCTGTTTTCTCGAGAGGTACCTCTGAGGGTTAGTGTTGGCTGACATAAGCCTGTTGATACAAGGTGGAGCAACTTGAACCAGTGGAGGCAAAGTGTGCTTCTGTCTTGAGGATTTTGTGAATTTCCATTCTATAATGCAAGATAGTCCTCTGCAGCATTTCCACATCAGCCATCTCAATCTATTGCCTTTGTTTGATTTCTGTGTTGGCAGACCCGTGTCGTCCCTGTGGGATCTTGCCTTCTGTTTCTTCTGCGGGTTCTCCTTCTGCCAAACAAATTTTCTTGCTGCATCACAAAAGCTAAAGCCAGTCAAAAGAGGCTTTATCACCATATTTAGACAGAAATACAATATCAGAAATTATAGTGGCTGTTTTTGCTTCTAATGGCTGCAAACGGCTGTTGCCCCTCTGGCCATCTGGTGGCATGTTTTTCTTTCCTCTTCGTTTATGGACCACGTGGTAGTTTCTGTCTCCCTTTTCCTCTCTCTCTATTCATTTTGCCCACCGCTCTCATCCACTTAAGTCTTATTAAGGACATTGTCAGAGTCAATCACTATTGTGTGCAAAGTATTTGAAAGTCCTTAGAAAGAGAAGGGACATAAGCCTCTTATGCCAGATAAACATTCTAAGGCCACACTGGAATCATTTGGGAAGAAAAAAAAAAAAAGCACAAGATTGCCCTTTCTGTGACAAGTTGCTATTTATCTAGATAATGAGATGCACTCTCAATAAATCATGTATATTAATTTAGTGTGAATTTACTTGTCTCTATCGAGTTATCCTTTTGATATCCAAATATAATAACATCACAAATATACTTTTTAAGGTTCTGGAATCAGAGCCAAACATGTACGTGTTAACTGCACATCTTCCTATATAATATGTTGGTATTAGTGGCTTGTCTGAATCACATTGGGCTTTACGCACAGCTACCCTGCATTTGCTCCAGAGAGAGTCACCATCAGCTAACAACCACACCACTCTATGGGCCTTGAGAACAGGAAGTGAGGAAGGAGCCTATAGCTACTGAAATTTACAAAAAGAATTTTAAGTAGGCAGATTTTAATTACCCCAGAATAGAACTTGGCCGGCACACCAAATTGTTCTTCCTCCTACTCATTTTGGAATTTCTGAAAAGGAAAAAAAAATAAAATAAAAAAAGACACACTAAATTGGTGCACATATTTATATTCAAAAATATACCTGGCTCTAGTCCATTGCACTTGATATCAGAAGTTAACAACTTTAATTTTCAGCTCTAGATCAGTCAGTCATTAGATTGCATCCAGAGAGGTCGCATATGGCTAACTCATCTGTAAGTGAAAACTTTTACCATACCTGGCTGGTCAGTCTAGATAGATTATCTTTCTATCCATCTATCATCTGTGAAATTACCATAATCTCAGGTTAGGCAAAGAATCCTGGGTGGAGTGGGTTCTTTTTGTGTTCTTGCCAATTTCTCTGAAATAGCGTTTCTCAAAGTGCAATCTACGTACTGTCTGCTTTGAGTTTCCAGTAAGAAATTCAGATGCCTGGGCGTCACCTCCACCTGCTGAAACAGAAATCCTCGAGTGCTAGGTCTGGGAACGTGCATTTAAATGCACTCCCAAAGTAATTCAGGAGTACATTAAAGTTTGAGGCCCACTGCTCTACAACACACACAGGCCTTTTCCCCTAGGATCTGGTATAGATCTGGTATAGATCTGCAAATTGAATTTTATAAAAAATAGATTTTGCTTATTAAAAATAGTTTGAAAAGCCTAAAGCACCATAGAGTCATTCTCTTCCAGCCCAGGCACCCTCTTGAATGAGATGGGTTAAGCAGCTCTTTCTCTTTCTCTCTCTTTCCTTTCTCTCTCTTTGTACCTTCGTTCTCTGAGATTTTCACACGTACTGTGGCACAAAGGTACTTGTTTGTTGAGATCTGTTTTCAGCTGTTCCAGGGAATGGCCTTGGCTCCATTTCTCGCAGCTCAGGAGGTGGGAGAGGAGGAAGACTAAGGGCTTGAGAGTAAAGACAGACTTGGGTCCACATCTCAACTCTCCTGTTTTCCTTCTACTTCTCCTTGGGTCATTGAAAGAATGCCTTTTGAGTCCTGTGTTCCTCATCCCTAAGCAAGGGGAAATAATACCAACTTCAAAGGGTTGGTTATGAGGATTAAATAAAATAATAGATAATATAATAAAATAAAATAATAAAATAATATATTCAGTACAGTTTGGCAGAGCTCAGTAAATCGTAACCATTGTTAGTATTGTCGTTGTGCTTCAAGCCTGGGACAGAGGTGTTTCACTAGGACGGGGGTGGGGAGCAGAGGCCCCTCCTTGGGTTTGATAAGGACATTCATCAAGACAATCATATGCCACTCAACATGGAATCTTGTCTGCCGCCTCCCTAGCCTGGGCCCCCGCACACCTGGAGCTGGACCGGGACTGTGCTCCACCTGGAACCCCCCAGTCCCCTTTTCTTGCTCTGTGGGCTCCTGTGCCCATCGTCCAGCTTCCGCATGCTTCGATTTGAATGACTCACACCTGTGACTTTCTTCGGGGCCCTGCCCTTGGTGTCATGGGGTTGCTTTGCCTGTACACCCCGACAGAAGAAAGTGCCTAGGCGTTTCTGTCACCACCTCCCTCCCTCAGCCAGTGTGAGCGGAAGCCCGGAGGTGGGATCCACTGTGAGGTACAATTTGCACTCTTGAATTCTCTGCAGGATCAGGCTGAGGCTTGGACTTGGTTTCTCTCCCTTGTTTCCCCCTTCCTTACTGGCATTTCCTGGGAGCCTTCCTTAAGAGATCACTTGCACATAAGGTCTCATCTCAGTGTCTGCTTTTGGGGTTCCTCAGTAAGGCACGTCCACACACCCAGGCTTGGACTTTGCAGAATGTTCCCTGTTCTCTGCAGCCCTGAGGTCACACATAAACTGGTTCCCACCTTTAGGTTTGATGTTTAGAATAGGGCTAGGCAGGGTTCAGGTAGTAAATATTTGGGGCTTTGCAGGCCGTATACAGTTCTCTGATGCTTTGCTCACACCTGGTTTAGGACAGATTGCTCTTTGCCTTCACTTCTGAGTTCACCTGTGTGTTTTTATACTAATGCCTGCCTGTCCCTCACTAGCTTTTCGTTGCTAATGATGGCTGGCCCAGAATGAATGGTATACCCTTCAGTGCCTTGAAATTTCTGGAAATAAACTGAAAATATGAGGCTCAGCATTACTGCTAACACCTGGATCATGTGCCTGATCTCCAGATAGTTGTTTATTTGTAAGTTACCAGTGTTTGTATTTTAATGGTCCACAGCCGTGTTAATATCAGAAAGACAGAATTTAGATCTATGAATCCTGTGGAAAGCAAGCAGTACCGACACCCAGAAGAGTCATTAGTATTTTGTAGTCTTTGCTTTATTGTTTTGCCTCAAACTAGCAACCTTCAGTGGATTGTTGACATTAATCCTACTCTGATACCAGTTTATTTACTAAGTGACAGAAATTCAGCATTAGCAGAGGTGAGAAAGGCTTATTTACATTCAATATTACTTGACATCTTTGTAATTTTCCCTTTTCATGACAAAGGGAGAATATTTACATTAAAAACACATCAGTAACCTTAGCAATCTCCTTGAGCAGACAAGGGTACATAAAATCAGGAAGCGAGCTAAGAATGATGGGAACACAAATGCTGTAAAGCCTATTTCAGACAAATCTTAAAGCGGTAAGATTAGAGAAAACCATGCAACCATAATTAGACCGGGCAGGCCAGGAGACACAAGGTGGTCTCCAGCTTGTGGAGGGAAATCACTGTTTAAAGACCAGAAAGAAGGCATTACCTGCATCTGAGATTCAGATCATGGCAGTGAAAGAGTTAAGGAAGTCAAGCCAGTCCTTGCAGAGTAGTCGTAATATATCTGAAAGTAAAGCTTTTCTAAAAAATGGAATTTTTATGTAGTATAAATTTAAATTTTGTCATCAAATAATTCTTTGTGCTCTAAATAAAATCAATATTGGATTGCAACACCCACAGAGTAGAATGCATTAGAACATTGGGATGTAATTTGTACTGGAGACATATTCACAACCCTTTCAACTTGCCTTGCAAGGGACAAAACGAAAATAGTGGGGTCTGCGCGTATTTCCAAGAAGCATCTAGGGTTGCCACATCCTAACTTTATTTCTCCGAAGGGCGGATTTGGGACATGGACACCCTGGTAGCAGCATCATGGTGTGAGATGTCTCCTGGCAAGGAAGCCTGCCGGGCCGAACTCAAACTCTTTCCAGGTATCAGGTAATCATCGGCACTGATCGAAACTTACTCAGTGCTCTGCCCCTGTTCTCTCTGGGAGTGGATGTTTTAAATCTGTCCCAAAGTTCTGAGGAGCTATCCTGAAATCCCCCAAAGCTTTTTAGAGTAAGCTCTGTCAGACACATCTCCCTTAGTAAATTTCAGTTGCCCTTTTCTTTTAAAACTTGGCAATAAAAATAAGAGTCCCAGAGAAGTGTAGATTAAAGCAAAGAGAGAAATAAGCTGGACAGAATCCTTACTCTAGGCTGATGTCTTTTAAAACGGAATTTAAGACTTTTTTCCTGGAAAGTTATCTTGATATTGTTTGGGGAATTACATCTTAGACTACGTGAAAACACGTTGCACTGACTGTGTACGCAGGTAAACTGTGATATCACTGTAATATGTTACAGTTTTCTGACGTCTGCTGAGTCCCTGACCCTCCTTCACATGGGGGGCTGCAGGACCTGCCTGGCCACACTTGCCAGGACACCTCAAGTCAGCTCTCAAGCCCGAGATGACATGGAGCTGGTGGGTTCCTCTCAGTGATGCTAGAATATGAAAGGGCATTCTTCACAGATTGGTGAGAGGCTCTGGGTGAAAAGTTGAGGGTTAACCACAGAACAAGCTGACACAGAGTGAAGCCTGGAGCAGGGTCCCGGCTGTACAGAATAGTCCTTTAATGTCTGGTTAGAAATTCACTTAAAAAAAAAAAATCGCTAAATAAGTGTATCTCAGAAGTATTCATGCGGTAGGATCTTGACAGACAAGGTCGAAGCTGGTTTTCATTTCCCTGATCTGGAAGTAAGAATTCCCTTTGCGATTCATGTTCAGCTGTCCATCTTTCTTTTTCTCTACTTGGGGGATCATGGTTTTCTTTTCTATCAGAACACTTAGGATTTTTCATTCTAGTACCAAATATGATTGATTTTACACTATTGGCGTCTCTGAACCTTACTCTTTATCTTTCTTTTCTGTATCTTCTATGAGTATTTTTTATAGATTTTCATTGTTACATGGTGAGAAGATTGATTAGTCTTGTTGGTTGGGCGCTTTCGGCAAAGGTGAAGATGATGGACACTGGCCTCCGCCTGCTGGCGCTGCCCATACGTGTTCCTGACTCTGACAATTTGAACTTGGTGGTTGAGACTTTCCCCTTGTGAACTCAATATTTATCTGTGGCTCCCAGGTGACTTGAAGAGGTGACATGGGAAAATCTGTATGTGAACAGTTAATTTGGCAGTATTTCACAGCCGGGGAAGAAAAGCATCGTGTGTACGAACAACCTCTAAGCCACGGGGCTCCATCTGTCCTTTGTGCCTTGAGCACAGGAGGGTGGGGGGGACCGTGAGAATCCAATGTTTGTTCTTGTGTAAAGCCACAGAGCTCCCCCTTTCCACATCCGTCTTATTTTCCCACATCCTGGTACAAACAGACAAAAGTTGTTATTACAGAAGGTGAAGCTGATAGCTTTAATACATCACATCCACTAGGATGAAGGCATAATTGCTACTTTTATGTTCATTTTACAGTGAATAGTAATTAGCCTTTGGCCCATTACAGTGTGTGAACATAGAATTACCCACCTGCTCCGCCATGTCTCGTTAACTTAAACTATGTGCCTAAATCTTTATCAGAAAACAACTCCTTACCCATCTCCCAGCTGGCACGCTACTTCAGATATGTTCACTTAGGAAAGACACACACTTGAGGATGACAGTATCCCAGTTTTTCCTCAGGACAGGACAAGAAGTTTTAAAGATGCTTTTAGTTACCGTGGTTGGTATAGGTCACATAGCTTTTTGGAAATAAATGCTCACCACTTCCTGTAAAGACCAAGTTCTCTTTTACTTTTGTTCACGGCATTATTCGCTTGGCTATTAGCTGCCTTATGAAGATAATTTGATAACCGTGTTACAAAATCAATGTGTGTGCTCAGTCCTTGAGAACAGGCAGGTCGATGATGAATAACCTTTGCTGATTTGTAGCAAAAAATTTCCCTCTGGGAAATGGGACCTGAGGTGAAATAATCAAGATTGTCACCAAATAAAGCAAAAAGGAAAGCTTGCCTCTTTGTAAAGTGAAAGTAATATCTATTTGCACATTCTAGAAATGAGTCAAAGATTCTGGTGTAAGCTAGAACCTTAGGAACAAACTTGGAGAGGAATTGTTTGAACGCTGTCAGTTACAGAAGAGGAACTGCGGGCTGAAAATGTAAAGTAGCTTGCCTCTTGTTGGAGGAAACACTTCTTTCTTATAATATGTTAAGTGGCTCCAGCATCCAAAAAAAAGGTTTGGTGATGCTCTAAAATTTTTATCTGAGGTAGAAGAGAAACAAGTAGCTTAGTTCTTGGCTTAAAAAAAAAAAAAAAAATTCCTGGGGCGCCTCTGCTTTTGGCTCAGGTCATGGTCTCAGGGTCCTGGGATCGAGCCCCGCATCGGGCTCTCTGCTCAGCGGGGAGCTCTTAACCCCCCTCCCCCCTGCCTGCCTCTCTGCCTACTTGTGATCTCTGTCAAATAAATAAAATCTTAAAAAAAAAAATATCCTGCATGGTATTCTGCCATCACTTTACTTCTATACATATGGTGCTGCTTTTGTTACCAAGAGGGTGGAATCGGTCACTATTTGGGAGCCCCAGCCACTGGCTAGTTTTTAGGTTCTGAGTCCAAAGACATGGGTAGGTTTATTGGTTTCCAACGGCTGCTGCAACACATTACCAAAAACTCAGTGGCTTAAAACAACACAGATTAATTACCTTACATGTCTGGAGGTCAGAAGTCAGAAATCAGTTACAACTGCTCTAAAATCAAGGCACCTGCAGGGCCATGTTTGGTCTGAAGGCTGGACGCGGCATGCGTTTCCTTGCCTTTTCCAGCTTCTAGAGGCTGCCTGCTTTCTCGGGCTTGCGGCCCCTTCTTCCTCCGTCTTCAGAGCACGTCGTTTGTTCTTTTTCCATCTTGGGATCATTTACTTAATCGCATCTGCGAAGTCTCTTGCATCATTAGGGGAAGATATCCTTAGGTTTCAGGGACTGGAAGGTGGACATCTTCAGTGAGGGGGGGAGCGGGGGGGTGGATGCATTATTCTGCTCACTACAGTAGGGCCTCGGGAAAGGAGTGGGGCCTCCAGGACAGCGGGCAGTGTGGCATGTCTGTTGAGACCGTGACAGCCATCGCTTTAGCCGCTGTTTCCTTGGTTATGTGTCAGGAAGGCTAGTGGTTATCCTCAAAAGTTTCCCTAAGTGGTCCCTGTAGCTCCCAGCTGCTGCATCCCATTGGAGCAACTTGTTACATGCTGTCTCTGACCGAGCAGGTCGGGGTGACTTGGGAAGCTGAAAACCAAGTACTGTAAGAGGCATTTGAGAGTCCTGCTTGGTGCGATGGTCACAGCGGTTTAGAAGCTGTAGAGGGCTTCCAGCTGAAGCCCTGCTATCTGCGCTAGCTAGACATGTATAAGGCTTATACTTGAGAGGAAATAAACATCATCTTTCAAAACCTCATCTCAAAACGTTTGCCTTATTTTTTTGACCTGCGAATTGAAACTCAACTGTTTCGCAACAGAATCATCAGGAAGGACAAAGAGGAAATAAAGTGTCTATACACAGTCAGCTAATTACATTTGTGGTTCATTAATATCTTGTTTATGAAAAAAAAATCCATGTGAGACCTTCAGGGTCTTTTCTAACTCAGGGGGCTGTATAAAATTATCTCAATTTAAATAGCATCTTAGAAGGTTTAGCGTCCCTTGGTAAAGATAAAACATCTCATCATTATCAATTAAAGGACTCCTGAAGTCTTTGAAAAGAGGACTTGTTTGCTTAAAACACATGAAGGTCATGCTCACCCTGTAATAGTCAATGAGGAGTAGTCATTTGTTATTTTTAAACAGGCTGTCATTTAGCCATTATGAAGATGAATAACATTTGTTATTACCTAATAATCTTCCTGTTGATTACAGAGAAAAGACACTTGCAGACACCTTATGTGCCTTTCTTAGTTGCTAGATTATTAATGCCTTTTGATTAAATTCTGTAAACACAAATTAAGGTCTTTGTTCTCTAAATTTTGAGCCTGGCATCCAGGCTGCTTAACCGTGCCTTGGTCCGTGGTATTTTGACTTGCATATGTTATTTGCCTACTGTTGGTGCAATGTTGCAAAAACAAAGTTCATTTTTTAATATCAAACAGATTGTCAATGGATCATATGCTGCCTCTATTAAGGTTAGTTTTTGGATGTCTGCCTTCTTGAAGAGAGTTAATGAAGCTATAAGTTACCTGTGTGCCTTCATTTGGAGTCAGGCCTAATTATCTGGATCTTGGCCACATTATTGTCCGAGCCTTATTTCTAAAGCAGATGGAGTCACTCAGGAATGACTTCATTTGTATTAATTTGTAGCACTGTCTTCTGCTATTCATCTCAGAAGAACTGTACAGCCTTTGTCACTGAGAGCGGGGGGAAGACAAAAGAATTTTAGTCAGAAATTAAGAGAGAGATCTACTCCTTCCATGTATGGATACTGAAGTTCCAGCCGAGAGGAAGTTGAGTAGTAGCTACAGGGCAGGGGAAGGGTGTGAGACGGTGACTGAGCTCCCGAAGCTTCAGGAGCTCTCAATTTTTAGAATAAGCCGGATGACAGACATATTGATCCAGCACTTTAAGCAACATTTTTTTTTTTTTTTAGATTTTATTTATTTATTTAACAGAGATCACAAGTAGGCAGGCAGAGAGAGAGAGAAGGAAGCAGACTTCCCCCTGAGCAGAGAGCCCGATGCAGGGCTCGATCCCAGGACCCCAGGATCATGACCTGAGCCGAAGGCAGAGGCTTTAACCCACTGAGCCCCCCAGGCGCCCCCGATCCCGCACCTTAAAAGGGGGGCTCTCTGGGGCTTTTTTTTTTTTTTTTTTTTTTTTTTTTTTTTTGCTGTTGTCGGTCTCTCACCTGGCTCTGGAGAGCCTGAGGGGGCAACCTCTGAGGGAAATCTCCACCTTGACTGACTCTGAGCTTCTTGTAGCTTGTTAGAAAGAACAATCCGTTTGTTAGTGATGGATCAGATACAGGATCCCCTGGTGAGGGGCTGAAGGGTGGTTACAGTTCCGCCTTGGATCCCCACTGTGGCCATCTCCAAGGAAAATAGCGAGGACTAAACTCTTAATTCAGCCATGTTCATAAGCTTTCTGTGGAGATAGGTTGGGTTTGGTTTCAAAGATAAGAGAATTCAGCATTTTTGTTGGCAAGTGATAGTGGAGGTTTCTTTTGCTACTATTTTGGCAACGATTAAAAATCGTCCCTAGCTTTGTCAAAGAACAAAATTCGACTGAGTAAATTTAAAGATCCAGCTGGCTTTTTTAACAGCTCATGAGTTGGACAGCATCCCCTAGCAAGCAGAAAGGACCCCAGAGGAACTGTATGAAGTGGAAAGTTTTCATAGGCAGAAGGGGGACGGGATAAGGACAAAGCAGGTCACTTCATCTTCCTCGGGGGGAACGAAAGGGTCTGTGGGACAGATTACCTCATTGGTGCTGACCAGCCAGTTCCAGACTGGTTAAGACTACATTTCTGGAAAAGGTTGCAGGTTGGGTATTAAACGTTGTTTTGGTGATGTGGGTTTAGCACAAGCAACTCCATTTCAGGCCCGTTTTTGCTTTTTTAACAGCTTTCATGGGGTCAGCAGGAGATTTTAATTTAGTATTAAAAAACCTTAGATAAAGAGTAACAACTTGATTCAATATCTAAATTGCTATTGGCAAATACATGAACTCTAATGATTCCACTAACTTACTCTAATTATGAGATGTGCAATTAGAATGTGTCTACATTGATATCAAAATATCCAAATGAAAAGAAAATAGATGATCTTATCATCAACGTAATGACAAGTATTCATTGATCGGAAGAACCCAAAGTACAGAGACCATTTCTTCAAAAGAATTTTTTTATTTGCCCTTGAGAGAAATTATTTCTAGATAGTAACTTTTGGACATTTCTGAGATTTTAGTATGTGTAAAGTTTTCATTAGAATTCCCTAAGCTAGGAGTTAAATGAGACAATGTATAATCTGGCTTTTGCTTCATGTATTAATTTGCTAGGGCCTCTGTAACAAAATGCCACCAAACGGGAACCTTAAAACAACAGAAGTCTTTTTGGCTTATCATTCTGGAGGCTGGAAATTCAAGATCAAGGCATTGGCAGGAAAAAACTTGGACACAGACGTTACAGGATTTCTTGCCTTCCGTGCCCACAGTTCTTGGTCACACCATTTTGAAGAGTGGAGAGGTAGATCCAACCAAGAATGGTGTGCAGCAACACAAAGTTTATCAAGCGATAGTAAAGCTTAGCAAAGCTTATTGAGCAATAGTACAAAGCTGCCGGAGAAGAAGGGGACCCAAGCGGGGTGCCACTGGAGTTTCGAAGTCTAGGGGTTTTTATGGGCTTGTTGACAGGCTGTTTTAATCCTATTTACCCTCCCTGTGCCTGTCACCCAGTCAGTGTTTTGTCACCTACCAGTCCCAGGGAAAGGGTGGAGGCCTCCTTCCAGGGTGGTATAAAGTCCTTTTAAGTGTGGTTTCCTCTTGGGGTGGGGGTGTGTGTCCCTGCCTGCCTTTCTTCCAACTGCCTTTCATCACGGACACAGACCTACATTCAGGGAGAACGGGGCGTGAAGATGACAACAGTGATTGGGGTGGTTGCTTCCCCAGCCAAGGAAAGCCAAATGTTGTCAGCAAACCCTCAGAAGCGAGGGACAGATGAGAAACAGATTCTCCCTCACAAAGCTCAGAAGGAGCCGAACCTGCCAACGCTTTGATCTCTGATTCCTGGTCTCTAGAACTGGGGGCCGATTCACTCTGGTTGTTTGTGGGACTTTGCTGCAGCAGCCCGAGCCAACGGATGCAGCTACTCTGTCCGCACAATGGATGTATGTCCACACAATGGACAGATGTCTGTCCACACAATGGACGTAGCACCTCTCAGCCCCTCACCCATCAGTGTCCCTCCTTCCACATTTCCTAATTATTTCCTTCCTATGAAGGGTAAGCTCTTTGAAAGGGGACCTTGTCTCCCTGTGTACCTCTTGCCTCCCAACTCTGGTACACACTGGGCACTGAATAAATAAATCATTTTATGATTATTACCTGTATTGTATCTCCAGTGATGTAATAGAAGACAGTAACAAATGAGTGAGATAGCATAGGAACCAATTTGTAAAATTTCTTAAATATATCAAAAAGATGTTTATTTTATGAAAAGGTTTTTTTAAACTCTTAAGTCCTAAAATCTTGGAATATCACTTTGAATTTTAATTTTGATTTTTTTTCCCAAAAGAATAACAACTAGCAACAACTAGTAACATAATTTAATTGGTAAAGGAATTGCATTTAAATAGAATTTATGACAAAAATGTAAAACAAACCAAATTGCTTCATCCATTCAAAATATCTTTTATTTGGGCTCTCTAAAAGAAGATAATTTAATTTGAAAAGATCAGATGTATTGATTGAAATATTTCTCTGGTACTTAATGGAAAATTGAGGCAAATGAAAAGGGAATTTATCTTTTGTATTTGTTAATATCTGACTGGATGATTGTGCAAGGTTAGTTTTAGGCAGAACATAATAGGATTTTTAAGCCTGATATATATCCTCGAAGTATATTCATTCAGATCCACTGGTTAAGATGTCAAGATCTCTGACAACCAGTATTATGTTGGCAGTTACGAAGTTTTGTAGAAATCTGTAATAGTTCGTTGCCAAGTGTGCTCTGTGCTAAAAAGCTTCTTGAAGAAAACTTCCATTGACAGTTCCTGCCCCTTTTAATTGAGAGGTTCCTTGTTAAGGTTTTAAATTAAATCTACACATAACAACTTGGATACTATCATTTTTAATGTCTATTTGTATTGAGGTATAACATCATTCTCTCATACACACACACACACACACACACACACACACACGTGTGGCGTGCGTGATATGGTTTGGAGAGTTGGAGCTCGGAGCTGACAGCCAAGAATGAATTCTTGAGATGTCTTTGGTGCAAAAAGGTGGCGTTATTAAAGCACAAGGATGGGACCTGTGGGCAGAAAGGGCTGCACTGGGGTTGCGAAGAGTGGCTGATTCTATAGTTTGAAGTTGGGGGAGGTAAAGACAAAGGGAGATTTCCAAAAGGACTTTCATGTGTGAAAGAAGTCTCACAGGATCCTGGACGCCTCCCTGTTCTCCAGCTAAGGTTGCTTTTCCCTCTAGCAAAGCATCAACAGTAAGACAGTTGGGAGCTCTGGAGGAATGTTACACTCTGCCTGCCTCAAGTTCTTGGTCAATGGGCTGTAGGTTATAAGGAAATTTAACTTTATCTACATTTCCTTCTGCCTTTGTTTTCCATGTCTGTCTGTCTGTCTGTCTCTCTCTCTCTCTCTCTCTCACACACACACACACACACAGATTACAATAAGCATACAGCTTCACCAAGTTAACCTGCCAGTATAATCAGCACCGAAACAGGAAATAACATTATTCGTGGAAGGGCCAGTTCAAGTGTTTTGACCATTTTTTTTCTCTTTCTTTCTTTCCTCTTTTCTTTTCTTTTCTTTCCTTTCCTTTTCTTTCTTTCTTTCTTTCTTTCTTCTTCTTCTTTTTCTTCTTCTTCTTCTTCTTCTTTTTTTTTTTTTTTGATTTTATTTACTTACTTGAAAGAGAGAGAGCAAAGAGAGATAGAGTGCACACGAGTTAGGGCTCAAGCAGGGAAGAGGGAGAAGCAGACTCGCTGCTGAGGAGGGAGCCCCATGAAGTGCTCCATTTCCGAACCCTGTGATCATGACCCGAGCCAAAGGCAGAGGCTTAACCAGGCACCCCATTTTGACCATTTTTCTATTGACGTGTTTGCTTTCTTCCTTACACATCCCGTGTGATCCCTTAGGTTGAACTTAGAGTTTATGCATGTTTTGTCCCATTCAGTGGCTTGTTTTTTCACACTTTCCCTGGTGTCTTTTGTTAGAAGGCATCTTTCATTTTAGTGTAGTCCAATGTCATAGTCTTTTCCTTTAGCACTTTTTGTGTCCTGTTTTAAGAAATCTTTAACTACCCCAAGATAATGAAATATCTTCCTGTGTTTGCTTCTAAAAACTTCACTGCTTTACCTTTCCTATTTAGATCTGTGGCTCATCTGGACTGATACGTAACACAAGTTATAGTCACAGTGTTATCTGTGACTATGTTTAGAGATTGTAATGATAGGTAATTTTATTTTTCTTTAAAATTTAGTATCTTTTTTACAATAAAATTATATTAGTTCTGTAATTTTAAAAGGGTAAATTAATCACCTTTCACTACATTATGCTGGGTAACAAAAAATCTTGAAATCTCAATGAATTTCGATAGCAGATATTTGTTTTTTCTTTTTTCTTTTTTTTCCCTTACTGATGCTGGTGATTGCCAATTAGCTAGTGTGGGTCTTATTCAGTCTGTGGTTATAGAAGTTGAATTCTGTTCCATGATTCTCTCCATTCTAAGACTTTGGCTAAAGAAGCAGGCTCTCTCCATGGCAATGGTACAAGAGCAAATAGTCTGGCAGAAATCTTCATTGCCTCTACAAGTTTCCACTTGAGGGTGATATAGGGCATGTCTGCTCACATTCGGTTCTGTTAGAAAATCAGGAAACGGAGCAGATCACATGATGGAGGCCAAAGGCAATGGCACAGAAAAAAATTGCTGTAAGAAGAGAATGAAAAATTCCAAATATTATAATTTGCCATAGAGGCTAATTTACAATGCCTTAAATCTCGTATCATTTCTTCCTTGCACAGAGTTCCTCTGCAGGACATTCAAAGCCTTTCATATGGAGCTCTAATCAACACCCCAGCCTCAGACCCCACTGCTCGCTCTACAGCCTTGATCTTGTAACCTTGGACTTCTCATAATTCCGTGAACACAACTGCATTTGTAATACTGTGTGTTCCTACTCACTCTGTGTTACCCTTCCCCCAATACATTTTATGGGCTAGTGTTAGAAGGTTACTTGAAGTTTCCTGAATGAATCACTATCATCCAAGACTGAGTTCAATTACTTCCCCTGCCTGGGATGTTCTTTACTTCTTTCTTTCCTTGCCTCCTGAAATTCTACTTAACCTCCTAGGACTTATGTGAAGTCATCTTGTGTTCCCATTGTCAGAATTAATCATTCCCATTTCTTGCCCAATTATGGCTCTGATTGCAGCCTAGGTTAATTTTTAGGTAACTGTTCACAGAGTGGTCTCCCCCAAGGGGCTGTATGAGCTCTTCAGTTGACATTTTATTCCCTTTGGCATTTGTTCTAGAACAGAGAAGAAGTAGTGCCTGGCACTCAACCAGTAGTGCCGGTAGGCATTCAACCGGAGTTTGTAGAATTGAGTCGCACACGAATATGGCCATAGAATAATATTTAGAAAATATGATGTGAGTTTTAGGGGGCACCTGGGTGGCTCAGTTAAAGTCTCTGCCTTCAGCTCAGGTCATGACCTCAGGATCCTGGGATTGAGCCCCGCATCAGGCTCTGTGCTCAGCAGGGAGCCTGCTTTCCCCTCTCTCTCTCTGCCTGCCTCTCTGCCTACTTGTGATCTCTGTCTGTCAAATGAATAATAAATAAATTCTTTAAAAAAGAAAATATGATGGGAGTTTTAGGGAGAATCCCAGAGTTGTTACTAGCAAACACTTGGTAACTTCTAAGAAAAGTTGCTGACCAGTGAAGCAAAGAACAAGTCAAGAATCAAGTACAGTTTGCCCTTCAAGAACCAATGACTGACAACAATAAAGCTACAAGTGATTTATTACCTTCTTGAGGTGCATACATTTATTTTGTTCAGGGTGTGTATTTTATACCTCCTAACAGCCTTCTAGAGAGTTTGAAAAAATGTTCTTTGGCTTTTATGCTCCCCAGGTCACTCTGGTGACTGTACCTGGTGGAGAGGAATAAAAATAAGCTATAAAGGCCTGCCTTTCATGCTCTCGGGGTTCACTCTTTTTTTGTTATAAAAACATACATTTTACATGCTGGTAGTCTGAATTATTTTCAGTGGAGAATTCAACTTTAAGCTAATTTCTTATTATTTTTAGAAATATGGTCCCATGCTTAGGAATGAAGTCTGTCTTACACTTCTATACTTTTTAAGAATGCTTTTTCCATGGGTTTGCTAGGAGGATGTTTTTGCTTTTTTTTGATGACTGACACCAACATGTATTGTATCTTGCACTATTTTAAATGCCTGGGTTGTTTTTGTTTGCTTGTTTGTTTAAGATTTTATTTATTTAAGAGAGAGAGCATGGCAGGGAGGGGCAGAGGGAGAAGCTGACTCCCTGCTGAGCAAGGAGCCCCATGAAGGACAAGATCCCAGGACTTTGGGATCATGACCCTCGCTGAAGGCAGACACTTAACTGACTGAAACACCCCGGCATCCCTTAAATGACTGTTTTATCCCCTGTTCTTCTGAGAGTGGTGTTTCTCAAAGGTTGGTCCTTGAACTGGCTACTGGTCTTTGAACCGTTTGTTACCAACTGGTCCTGAGTAAGAGAAGGAGCTTGTACTAGAATGTAAATTTACTGTGTCTCTGCTCCATTTATTTCAGCTTTTTGTTTGTTTTTCCATAGCAAGACTTTATCGACGAAGGAAGCAGTCCTTGATTTACATTCTGGCACAGGCTCTTTTCTCACTGGGGACTGGGGTCCTGAGGAGCATTGCTGTAGAAAGCCTGCCTCTCTCTACGTGTCATATGCCCCTTGTCAATGCTTACTGAAGTCGGAGTGGACTCCTGGCCCATTCAATGCAACATCGAACTCTCTTCCTCCCTTTTTTCTCACTCTTTCCCCCTCTATTTCTCTCTCTGTAGTCAGAACTAAAAGGTGCAGCCAAATCTAGATGTCGATGTCTGTTTCTGGTGGTTGTTACTGAAGGTGTTAGTCTGAGTCAGTCAAAGAAGAAGCCATAGAAAATCAAAGTTTGGGGCAGTAGAAGCTGTGAGCATGCAGGAAACAGGGATGGGTGAGAATACAAAGAAAAGCAATGGATGGAGATAGTGGAGCTGAAGGGCCATACGATGGCCGAACAAGTCCTCCTGTTCCCATTCCCAGCCTGAGCCCCATTCCCAGGGATTCTGATTGCAACAGGTCTTTCAGGGAGTCTGTAAATCGGCATTTTAACCAGCGCCCCAGGGTATTTCCAATTTTGGGAACTTCAAAAGAAGAACTCTGGCTGTTTTGTGAGATGATCTGTACTCCTCATTCCAGCTTCAGTCCTGGCCAAACTATAGACATCCAGACTAAACATCATATGACACCTGTCTCACACCTCCATGTTTTCTCTTATGTTGTTCTTCTTGTGTGGAATTCCTCTTCCTTTTTCTCACTCTGGTAAAAGGCTCCCAATTCTTACAAACGTAACTCATACATCACCTCCTTTTGCACCTTCACCCTTCTATCCCTATCCAAGTTTTGCCACTCTGCTTGGGTCCTTGCTGCATTTTTTTGGCCCCTGACCAATTTCTCCATTCTCCCTTAGAGAAAATCTCCCTGCCTGTTCCTCATTTCCTGTTCCATCTCTTCCTAACTTTACCAAATCTCAGATCCCAAATTCCAAGAGTCTGTTGTCTACCCTTACTGTCTGGATTTCTCAGGAACATTTTGGCTCTGGTCAAGAACACACTGTCTTTTTGCATGTGACGTTTTATTAGGAAAAATGCCAAAAATACAAGAAATGGAACAAATAATACAGTGAATGCTCCATACACTGTGCACTTAGATCCAATAATTTTTAATACATTTTGCTGTATTGCCTTTATGTTAACAAATTTTTTTAAAGATTTTATTTATTATTTATTTGACAGGGAGAGATCACACGTAGGCAGAGAGGCAGGCAGAGAGAGAGAGGAGGAAGCAGGATCCCTGCTGAGCAGAGAGCCCGAGGCAGGGCTTGATCCCAGGACTCTGGGATCATTACCTGAGCCAAAGGCAGAGGCTTTAACTCATTGAAGCCACCCAGGCGCCCCACAAATATATTCTTATTTTTTAATTTTTACTGAACGGTTTGGAAGTTGCAGATACTATGTTACTTTACCTAGGAATACTTCAGAATGCATTTCCAAAATAGGGGGTCATTTCCTATATAACCCTTACTTTTTGGATATAGTTTTCCCATGTTTTACTCATTTTTCTCCTGTATCAGTCATTCCTCCTCAGTCACCTTTACTAGATTGTCTTCCTTTTCCTGAGCCTCTGTATGTGGTTTCACTCCAAGGCTCAGGTCTTTGCTCTTCATTTCTCTAAAATTTCTTTTTAGTTCATCTTATTCCATCCTGTGACATACATTTGCCTGTCTGTCTGTCCATTTCTACTGAAGTATAGTTGACACACAATGTTACTAAATTAGCACTCGATTTCAGGTGCACAACATTGTGATTCCGCATCTCTGCCATGACATAGGCTACCCATAGGCTTCAAAATTTGAATTTCCAGTCCAGTCTTCTCATGTTTGAACCCTAAATATGTTTATATAACTGTTACTCAATATCCATATTTTGATATAAAATGGGCATATCAAATTTATCAAATTTATCATATCATAATTCATCATAAAAACAAATCATTTGTTTTCCTCTTATTCATGTCTTCCCCTGTGCAGTGAAGAATCCAACAATTGCCCAAGGAGAGGTCTGGCCTTTGCTACTGGTTTCTGGGAGGTTATCTCTAAGCCCTTGGCATGTTATGCCTGATAGGAGTATGTAGGAGTGTTTACTTATGGACTTTGGGTCAAGATAGTCTAATAATATGATTTAGGGTGAGGGCTAGGCACAGCAGGAACACCGACAGTGTAATATTGGGAGGTTGGGGGTAGTTTGGGTCATGTAGCATCACCAGATCTCTGGAGAAACTAGGGGCGGTGATCCCCCACTTGGGCAGTCAGTTAGCCTATGTGATGGAGCTTCAATTAAAACTCCAAATATGAGGCTCCATGAACTGCTTTGGTTGGCAATACTCTGTGTATATTTATACACATGGATACTGACATGTGAATGCTGTCCTGACTCCACAAGAGATGCTCCCTGGTATCTTAAACTTCTTAGACTTCATCCTGTATGTGTTTTCCCTTGACCGATTTTGATCTGTATCCCTTCCCTCTGATAAACCATAACTATGAGCATAACAACCTTCAATGAGTTCTGTGAGTCCTCCTAGTGAACTATAGAACTGCAAGGTGGTCTTGGGGTCTCCTGAACTTGCAGCTGTTATCAAAGGGAAGGTGGACTTATGTGTGGGCCATTGCCTCTGACTTTTCAATTGGCGGGACTTTCTCATCCCCCTCATTAGTTATTATGTGTTTGGTCTCGAGACACTACTTAAATTCACTGTGCTTCTTCTCTATAGCTGTAAAGTCAGTGTAATTATAGTTCCTCATAGGGTTGTTATTAAATGGTTTAAATATTGAATACAGGAGCCCAAATAAATTAATAAATGTAAATTTTGTAGAACAGTACATGGTGCCACTGTGGTATTTGTATTAGAATTATGCTCGTTCTCTCTGTCATGGCCACTCTAATCAAAGCCACCATTATCCCTAATTTAGAGGGATGGATTTTTCTTTACATGTTACCTAGAGTGAGTTTTCTTAAGAAAGTCATTTTTTTTTTTAAATGCCCAAACGTTCTTAGATCAGACATAGAATAAAGTCCAAAGTTTTTATTAGTTCCTCTCACTCCTCAGTCCCTGCCCATCTCTCCTCTCTAGGGTTACGTGTTACTGCTGTTTCCCTTGCTCGGGATGCTGTGCTGTGCATGGGGCCTTTGCCTCTAACCCTCTTCTTCCAGGTCTGCACAGAACTGGATTCTTCCCATCATCAGAGGCCCACTCAGGGATGTCCAATGATGGGTTTCTGCTCCTCACTTGAAGCTAGAATCCCCTCCGCTTGGCACTCTGAATTTTTCTTCTTTCTTTCTTTCTTTCTTTCTTTCTTTCTTTCTTTCCTTCTTTCCTTCTTGAGCATCTTCATCAGTTTCTGAACATAAATAGTCTATTTTGAAAATTGTTTATTATCTCTTTTGCCCACTGGGATGTCCGTTTTGTGAAGGTGTAGAGTTTACCTGCTTTTTTGGCGTGTAATACTAGGAATATCCAAGATGTTCCATAACTATTTGTTGACTGAATAGTTAAATGATAGATCAGGAGTCATGCAAGTGGTTTGTATCCAGCAAGGTAATTCTAGCCCCAGGCACAGGGCTCATAGTAGGACTCAGTATCTCTTGACTGCAGGGAATAGAATCCTGGTACTCTTTTTAGAATGATAAAAACAATTTCAGTTGTTTACTGAATTTACTCTTAAGCTTTCTTTTCCTGGCAGGCCAAAATGGGATTCCCACTCTTTTACAGTCTTTGGGAGTTGGGGGAAAGGGACTCTAGCTCTTATGAAATTATTGTAGTTCTGTTCTTCAAGTGCCCCCTCTTCTTTCCACCCTGAATGAAATACTTAGACTAGTAAATCATTGCGGCTCTGCAGAACTCTAAAAATTACCATCAAAAGTGAAAAAAAAAATCATGAAAGATGAAATCTATTCACCTACTGTTTTATAGAATCTCAGTTTCAACATAAAAAGAACTGCAAATTACGTATTCTTTTATTTGTCTCAGTGCGTGTGTGTACATGCGTGTATATGTGTGATGTGGATATATATGAGATTTGATGGTGCACCCACCGTGTTAAAAATGTACCTAATCTAAGGAATTATGTGAGGACAGTAAGGAGAAGGCCAAATCTGCCCCTCTTAGATCACACCTTCTCCTATGCCCCGTGTTGAGGCCAGAATGACTCTGGGCATTATTTGTTGCAAGGAGAACCTTAGCAGGAATATCAAGGAAAAGTGGTTTTTTTTTTTTTTTTTTTTTTTTTTTTAAACTATGGGAAAGGAGTTTTCGCTGTCACGGTTCATTGTCTTTTACTTAGAAGAAGGAGACATTACTTTTAGGGAAAGGTCTGTGGCTTCCTATTTGCAACCAGAACCTTCCGGTAGTTACAATCATGGCATTTGCTTTCATTCCAGTAAGTGGATTTATTCAGAGAAGAGGGGGTGGGAGGGAGTTGGAGGAGGAGAATTTTGATGCAGAAGTGAAGCTTGAAAATGCCTGCAAAATGGGAAGTAAGGAGCGCTGGTGAGACCACGACTGGTGCAAGTCGCATTCTGCAGGTGTCTGACTCTTGTAGGTTAATTTGCAGTGATGTTAGAGGCTCTTTCCATAGTGGAGCAATGATCTGTGATGTGGAGTCACGAGACCTGGATTCTTTCTCTGGTTTACTAACGTTGTCACTTAAGAGGAGTCTTTTAAGTTCTTGAGGCTCTTTTTTCGTATGAATTATGAGGTGTGAATATTTTCCCACCCACCTCACTGGATTGCAAACAAGTGCAAGCAAGGAGATCTGTGTGGACGTATTCTGTGAACTGTAAAGTACTACAAAGAACTATGATATAAAGTATTCTAAAGCATTTTCATCTTCTTAGTGCCAGACTCAGCATTCTAAGCAGAAGAGATATGAGCAGTTGCAGAGTATCTGGGATCCAGAAAAACATCCACAGAATGTTAGCTGGCGTGATGCTGCTGCTGCTGCTGATGATGGCGACGACCATGATAATTACAGGATCCTTTCAATAGCAGCAGACCCTCCCTCCATGGGTGTTATGATACAAAGCAAGAGTTAAACAAGAAGACAGCAGGGGGTTCTATCTGTGAAAGCGTAATTCAAATAAGCACCTGCAGAGACTGTAGTATTTTCTCTCTCTATTTGACTTCCTTTCCATTCACCTTCTACAAGCATTCATCGCCCAGCACCATCATGAAGACAAACAAAGTGTCTTGCCCTCAAGAGGCTTAAAGTCCAGTAGTGGAGACAGACAAGTCAGTAAATCAATGTCATCAGACTTTAGAGTGCGGTGGTCAGTGTGTGGGCAAACCACAGATGACACACTTTGGATTATATGTGATTTGCTTATTTCATCGTAAGGGAAATTACACTTAAATTTGCCCTCTGTATATAGAATTTGTCTATATACAGGACTCCTGGTTTATTTTAAGCTTTCTTTCATGTTCAGAACAATTTAGCACTGATACTCAGCTTGAAAGTCAAAGGTTTAATTGATTAGATCATTAGGATAATCAGAATAGACTCTTTCTGAGGCAAAAGATCTAATCTAGCCTCAAAGGAAGCTCAAGCAAGATAGGGAATGTAGTGGTTCACAGAACTAAGAAATCCCAGACTGCCCAGACTTCACGCAGAGCTAGCTCCTAGGGCTACCCCAGTTTTCTCTTCCTTTTCTTTCTTTTGTTTACTTTTTCTGTCAGCTTTGGTTCCTTCTGTGTGTTGTCTTTTTTCCAGCCTCCTGAAGATGGTTCTCTTTTGTGAGAAAAAGATATCCCTCAGTAGTCCTACATTCCCATCCTTTTCCTTTTATCAATCACAGTGGAAAGAAAACTTTTACCTTCTAGTTTTGTGATTCAATCCTAGAGGGAGTATAATTTGTCTTCCTTTAGTCATGGGCTAACTTAGGAACAATAGCCATTTCCAAGGGACCATAGCACATGCTTGACTAGGTCAGAGTCAAATGCACTTCCCCATTGCCCAGCGGGTGGGGATGGGGATGTTAGCTGTGACTCCTCATTAGAGCAACTCGGAAAAAGATAATATTCCAAATAGAACAACTCTGTTCTGCAAAGGAGGCAATATTGCATCAAAGCAACAGTATGTGCTTCTCACAAGTAGAAACGGAATATAAGGATTTCTGTGCCTTATTATCAACATGTTCATACTACAATGGATATTTGTTAGATCGCTGACCCTGTATCTTTGCTTCTTCTAGGAGCATCGTCCTTCTTCTTAGGGAACTCCTCCCCCCTCACTCCAGCCCTACAGTCAGCAGAGACCTGCATTTTCCCACAGATTCCACCCACTGGGCCGCAGCTGATTGGTTTCATGCTTGGCACCTGACTGAAGTCAGGCCAGAACTCTTTCCTGGGTTTCTGTATATGGGCCTAATGAGGGCATACTAGTTACTCAGTGATGGCACGTTTAACAAAAGGTCAAAGGGAAATCTAGCTTCCTTTCTCTCTCTCTTTCCTTCTCCTTCCTTCCTTCTTTCTTTCCTTCCTTTCTGAGATTTATTTATTTATTTGTTAGAGACGGCCCAGGCAGAGGGAATGGGAGAAGGTGAAGCATACGGGGCTTGATCCCAGGACTCTGGGATGCTTAACCAACTGGGCCACCTAGAAGCCCTGGGAAATGTGTTCCCGTGTTTTCTGCTCTGTGGAGGAAATTGGTCCGTAGTTGGTTCCTAGTTTGAATAAAGCCGATACACAGAAAAGCATGGATCTGTCAGTTAGGGGTTACAGATTAATTGATCACTGGATTCCTGAATTTTTACCACAACACACTGTTACCACTCCCCAGGACCGTGACTCCAAAACAAGTTCATTGACTCTGTCCAATAGAAACAGAACGTGAGTCACAGATGTGAACCACGTTTCCTGGTCGACATATTAAGAAAGGACAAAAACACAGGTGAATTTAATTTGCATGGTATGTTTTATTTAATCCAATGTAACAAAAATGTTATTTCAAATTGTAATCACTATAAAATATAATTGATATACTATATATTCTTTTTTCATACTAAGTTTTCAAAATTTGGCGTGCAGTTTACCCTCGTGGGACATCTCAGGCTAGACGAGACACCTTTCAGGTGCTCAGCAGCCACATGTGGGGCACGGCTGTGCTAGCCCAGTGGACAGAAGAACCCTAGAAACATAGAAACACAGGCTGGGGGACAAGGAAATAATCCACACTGGGGATGCTTCCTGAGACCCTCAAACCAGATACTTACATTTTCTGACATCCTTCCTGTTGATAAATACATCCTATCAATTGTCTATAAAGGAATTCTTTTATCTTTGGGATTAAAAAAAGTTGATTCTCTCTCCATTCTTATAACATTTCAGAGTTAAGATCTTCTTCTTGTTGCTTTGTTATTTATACTGCTTTACATTTTTTTTTTTTAAAGATTTTATTTATTTATTTATTTGACAGAGAGAGATCACAAGTAGGCAGAGAGGCAGGCAGAGAGAGAGAGAGAGGAGGAAGCAGGCTCCCGGCTGAGCAGAGAGCCCGATGCGGGACTTGATCCCAGGACCCTGAGATCACGACCTGAGCCAAAGGCAGCGGCTTAACCCACTGAGCCACCCAGGAGCCCGACTGCTTTACATTTTTGTCAGCACTTACTTAAATTTTTCCCCACTGACCTGGTGTCATTTTACAAAATGATAAAATACATTTTAGAAAATGATAAAAATGATCATAACCACATGAGAGATTTTCTTTTTACAAGTGAAAAATACACTGAGGCTAATATTTCTACTTTTCCACTGGCGAAGATTTATTTGAAGGCATCTTTACAAATAACAGTTTAACCTTTTAATTGTTTTTTATGTATGCTAAATTTAATTGGTTTCTTGTAGCCTCTCATTAGAATGTGGAGCTGCAGTTAAGGAAAGTAATAAAAATTGTTTTTCTTCTCTTTGTATCTTATGAAAAGATAATCATCATTAATGTTGCTTTATGCCATGGCAAGCATGGTATTGTAAATGATGGCTTATAGTATTTTGGTACCTTGAAATGGATCTACCGTAACTTTATAGTCAAATTCACTCATTTTTTTCTTATCATAATTCCTTGAGACAGAGTTTAGGACAGATATAATGACAGTTTTAGTTCAATCAGCCATTCATTAAGAGAAAAAAAAAACAGGTAAGCTCCCTGAGGAAATGTCTTTTTGTGCTGTTTACTTCTGTATACCAACTGCCTAGAGCAATGCCGAACCCAAAAAGACTTTCAATAAATATTTGTTGAATGAATGCAGTAGTTACCGTAAGTGAATGGCTCAACGAAAAATTCCAAGGGCAAACAAAATATCAGTTTTGAGCACATACTCTGTACTAGGCTCTGTGTAAAGTTTGTGATACCTATTACAGATGTAAATCTTAGAAAAATCCTGTGAAACAGGTATTATCCTATTTTACAGATAAGAAAACTGAGAAACAAAGAGAAGTTAATATTTCCCAAGTTCCCATAATTCAGTGGCAGAGTTGAGATGGACTTCAGAGTTGTCTGATCCCAAAGCTTAATAATGCGTTGGTTTCCTAGGGCTTCTATACAAAGTACCACAAACTGGGGTGGCTTAAAACAACAGAATTGTGTTCTTTCATAGTCCTGGGGACTAGAAATTTGAAATGAAGGCCCATGTTCCCTTGGAAACATGGAGAGGAAGATCCTTCCTTATCTCATCGAGCTTCTGGTATTTGCCCCAGTCCTTGACATGCCTTGGCTTCATGAGAATAGACGAGGGAGTGCATCCTTCCCATCTCTGCATCCACTGTCCTTGGTGTTCTTTACTCTGTGTGTGTCTGTCTTTTTCTTACGGACACCAGTCATATTGGATTAAGCATGACCTCATCTTAACTAATTACATCTGCAATAACTGTATTTTGAAATAAGCTCTCACTTTGAGGTCCCTGAGTTTAAGCCTATAGAGTCTCTCTTTTGGGGAACAGAATTCTACCAAACAGTCACCATGTTTGATATTTGTCAAATACAGATATTTATGAACCACGTAGAAAGCCCAAGGCACTGGGCTTGCTTGCTGATCTAGGAATGCAAAAAGGCATAATGCAGTCTTCCTTTAATCTGGTTGGGAGGGCAAGATAGATTTCCATAAAAATAAATGTCAATGATAGATGGTTTTAGACACGGTTGAGTTGAAGATGATGACTGTAACTATGAGAAGAAAATCGTGCAGAAGTTCAGAGATAAAGCTCTAGATCTTACCAGGAAAGACAGGGCTGGAAACTGAGAGTGGGGGTTATGTGCACAGAAGGGAGAGAAACTGTGGGAATTGGTGGAAATGCTGATGATCATAGCCAGTAGGAAAAGAGAAGTGGTCCTCTATCAGGAGAATCAGAGCAAAAATCACTCCCAAAGGAGAGGGGCCACTGCACAGTTAAGTTCCGTCAGGGCAAATGCCGTGAGAAAGCAAAAGAAAACGAGGAGGAAGGGCCACTGTGTATTAGGATGAGAATGCTTGGGGGAACTCGTGAGTCCACGGTTTCAGTGGAGCGGTGGAGGCAGGAACTTGGTTGAAGTATGCATTGAGGTTGATGTGGATGGAGAAGTAGACTTTGTGGGCCGCTAGCCGGTGATGGTGAGGGAATCAGGCTTCCTCGTGGGGCACTGCTGCATGGTTTCTGGGCTTGATGAAGTGCCAACTGGCCTTTTACAATATCAACTATGAGTCGACTGATGAATGTGTCAAGTGTTTCCTGAGTGCCAGTTACATGCCAGGCATTCTTCCCATTGGTGAAGCTATGGCAGAGAATAAGGAAGGCGTGATCCGGGCCATAGTAGAACTTCTATTCTGGTGGAGGAGATGGACAGTAAGTGAGCAGCTGAGTACATAGGCAATATAATTTTCCAACCTGGTAAGAACTGCGAAGAAAAATAAAACAGTGTGAAGTTTGAGAGCAACAGTGGAAATGAGGGAGAGGTAATGAGTTAAGATTAAAATTTTTCAATTAGGACTTAATTTACATTGACATTTAGTTCTGGTTCTGCTATGCCTGCTGGTAATATAGAAAATACTGGCCAAATGCAGAAGACTGATTGTGTGATGTTGGCTAGTTTATTTAAAAATTTTTTCTGTATCTCAAAGAGGAACAAAAAGACTAGGAACTAAACTCTGGGTCCCTTATCACTCTGCTGTCTCTGGGTCATATTCTTGCAACTCTTCATCCCAATTGGTGTCAACCTTAAGAGTGGTCCATGTGTCTTGCTTTCACATCCTAGTCCGGAAGTGTTATGAAACTGTAGACATTAACATTTTGTGATGAACTAAAACAGTTGCCATACTTTAAATGATGGTCATTTTGAATATATAAGAATACAGGAAGAGAAGAGGAGTTGAATTTTAATAGTACCTGTAGGTTACAAGTTGTGGCATAATGTAATGAAAGTATAAAAATCTGAAGGGAGGTAACTCCTTTTAAAAGATATTTGTTGAGGGGCAGCCTGGGTGGCTCAGTTTGGTTAAGCATCTGCCTTCTGCTCAGGTCATGATCCCAAGGTCCTGGGATGAATCCTGCGTGGGGGGTCCCTGCTCAGTGGGGAGCCTGTTTCTCCCTCTCCCTCTGCCCGTGGCCTCCTCACCCCGCCAGCTTATACTCTCAAATAAATAAAATCTTAAAAAAAATAAAAGAAAAGAAATTTGTTGAGTGTTTTTCAGTGGTTTAAGAAAGGTTGATAACATTGACTCGAAAGCAATGGCAGGCTCTGTTATGATTCTTAAAGGGATGTCTGTTTACTAAATATGCAGGGGATACCCCTTTAAAACTCATTATTATGGGCTATCTTTGTCTAAGAAAAGAATCACAGTGTCATTTCATTTCAAATATCTATGGTTTTTTGATTCCGGAGAATTATTTTGTAATCAGGAACACTTGCTGTTTTGAAAAACCTGGCCAGCGAACACTTTGAGAAAAATCAAGTCATTACCGGGTATTTGTGTCTACAGGGTAATAAATGACACCCAAATATTCCGTTTCGCATCGCCTCGCGTTTTTGAGTTCTGATAGAAATTGAAGGCTTGAAAACACCATCTCCTGCATAGATGGTGATGCTCTGATGGTGATGGAGGGAGGTGAGAAGGCCAGCTGCTCGGTACTGGTGAATTCAGAGCCAGAAGGTGTGCGGGGCATCTCCACTCCCATTCCCCGAATCCTTCAAAAGAACATACTCTCAGATGACAGTGTCAAGAAAATAAGGTCAACATGCATCTAAATAAATTACAAAGGCCCTCACTGTGCAGTAGGCAACCAGGCCCGGAGGAGCCCTGCTGGGGTCTGAGTTAGCACCAAATGTGCTGGCTCTGTGGGAGGACTGCTCTCCCCTTTTCGCTGTAGTGGGAAGGGGAGGGGGGCTGCTGCTCTTCTCCTACTGCCATCTTTTCTGACAAGATTCAGAGTGACGGTGGCCTGCAGCTTCATCAATTGAGAAAGGCACAGTAAATTGGCAGCTACTCTAATGGCAAGAATGTTTACTTCTCCGCCTGGCTCCTTTTGGAAATGAACAAGAGAGTATGATAATGTGGGCCTCATTCTCTGACTTAAATGGTCAAATGCATCTTCTCTATTGACCTGTTGATGATGTTGGTTATGCCTCCCTTGATTGCCTGGGACTCCGGCGATAGGCATCATAAAAATGGATAAAACACAGAGCCGTGACTGCAGACACCCATTCCTGGTGCTGAGGCTTAACAGTCCGAAGTACCAAACAGATCGCATTTGACTTTGTAGGAAGGTTTTATGTGTAATCATGACAGATGTTCAGGGAGATTATCCTTTTCCATCTCCACCCTGCTTCCCTGCAACTAGTGCTTGTGTGACTTGCTCTCCAATAGCCTCCCTTTTATAAATAGATGAAGCTCGGGGCCGTCGACAGTACGAAGTCAACATTGTACTTATCAAGCGTTTGTTTTCCCAGCAGAAGATGCTCCTTTCTTTTAGGCCGGTTATCAGGCTGCCCTGCAAGTCCTCTTTGGCTTTTCTTATGCCAAGAGCTGCCTGACCTCAGAGCTACTCTATGTCATAACGAAACTTGAAGAATTTGTCCCCTATAACAATCGCATTTTGGATGGTAAAGATATTTTTGATGTGTATTTACTTTGTCGCTAATCTCCCTTTAGGGGCTTAAAACTGAACAGGCATAATAAAATGCTCCTTGCTGTTTCACTTCAAATTTAGGGATTGACTGCACCACATGCCTTCTCTAGACTTATTTGGTTATCTTGAGCACTTTCCCCCCAAGTTCTTAATGCCGAGCGATGGTTGAAGAGCTTTCTGTTTGATATGGACATTTATCAGTCGGATTGTGACACCTATGACACTATCTAATGTCAGATGAACTTCTCTGAGATTGGAAACAAGGAGCCAGGGCATAAGAACCTCTATGAAAAATTTTTCAAAGCAGGGAGCTCTAGATTTGTAAGGGCTGGTAAATAATGTCTTTAATCTTCTTCTAGTTTGTATTATTTCTCATTCATTTCAAGAATGTCACTATTTCCTGGCATTTTCTCATTATGTGATTGTATTTTCCAAGTCAGTGAAAAGGTATGCTTAGGCTTTATCTGGAAGGCACACACATTGCATTTAGGAAGCAAAACAACAACAAACTAGGCCATTGAAAAAGAAGGGAAGGTTTCAGAGTCTCAGTGTAGACCTTAGGGTACATAGGAAGCTAATTAAAGAACATCTCATTGCCTTTGTGGGCAGTCATTTGAAACATAATGCCCAACAGAACAAGGAGGCTAGGGGAGAACCCTCACTGCTGGTCTGAGTCCCATCTCCCATGAAGCACCTTGGTTGCCATTCAAGTGCCGTACTGTACGAGTTCCTAAGCCATGAGTGGGGTTAGAAATCCTGAGCTTGGAAATTTACAGTTGTGCAGGACAGGAAAATCATCCAGGTCAGCCTTTCTCATTTCACTTGCAGAAGGCATAAAGCCTGAAGGACTGAAGGATCTGTACAAAGTTAATTTGCAAACCAAATTAACAACTAGAAGCTAGACCTCAGACTTCCTTAAAAATGATTTCTTCCTCTAGGTACCAAAGGAAATGATTCCCAGAAGACTATCTTGGTTTTTTGTTTGTTTGTTTGTTTGTGGAGGTTTCAGTACCATGCCATCCTACATTTGACATTTTCTGAACTGATAAGATGGGTGAAACAAGAAATCCATACAAATTCGTTTTCATTGGTCATTTATTTTCCATGATTTACCTTTATTTTTTCTTTCTTTATTATTATTATTATTATTTTTTTTTTTGCTTCACTTATCTGTCTCATAAATTGTCATGGTTCTAATTCTATGCATAACCAAGGCATCAGTTTTAAATTGACTTCTGAGACTTCTGTATTAGAGCCTATACTCTAAAAAGATACTATCGTTCCTGGACTTTGGGAGACACAGAAGGATTAGATGCTACCTACTCTGTCCTTAAGAAGCTTATAATTAATTTTGGGAAATGAGAAATCTATGGGAAAACAAAATTAAGCCATAATCTAAGATGACATACCACACACTGTTGGATTTCTGGAAGCCTGGGAAGGCTTTGCCGAGGAGATGATTCAGGTCGATTATAGAGAAAATGCATGATCTGATTGATTTTGGTTAGTTGTTACACAGCTCCGTTGTGAATGGGTTGGTAGCTACTCTTTTGGGTTATTTGTGTGTTGTGCTGAGACCCATCACGGTCAGTGTTCGCAGATGGAGCATCAAGGCCCAGCTCAGGTCTTTCTACCACTTTCCAAAGAACAGGAGGCTATATGAGAAGCCCCTATTCTGTGTATTTTCGGCTTCCACTTTTAAAAAAAAATTTCATTCCATTTTTTTTCAGTGTTCCAAAATTCATTGTTTATACACCTCACCCAGTGCCCCATGCAATCCGTGCCCTCCTTAATACCCACCACCAGGCTCACCTAACCCCCACTCCCCTCCCCTCCCAAATCCTCAGTTTGTCTCTCAGAGTGCGCACTCTCTCATGGTTTGTCTCCCCCTCCGATTTCCCCTAACTCCCTTCAGCTTCCACTTCTGGTGACTGAGGCTGAAGTTGGGAACAGCATTGCATTTGGGGGCAGAGGAGCTGAGAGGAGCTTATTAGCTTTAGGATCTGAGTATAAAGGCAGATTTCTCCCTGCCAACAGTTAGCAGAAGAAAACATTTTGATCCCTTAATTATGAAATTCATAATATGTCTGTTTCTTAAAATGTTCCTACTGTAACCTAGTGGCTTTCACTACTCAGGCATCTATGAGACACACCAAAACTCAAAGAACAGAGGGACGCATTTAGTGTAGTAGGGCTTATTTGTAAATCAGTAACCGGGAACTTCGGCTTTCATAACAAACTGGTAAAAAGTTATCCTATTTGGGAATTCTAATAAAATATTCACCTGGGTAGTGTCAAAAAATCTCTAGGGGAAAATTCAGAGAACTTGAATGCCAAATGTGATAGCTTCCTGACTTTCTACTGGCATTAGTTTGTTAGCAGAATGAAGCTTCCTAGCTAGTGCTTTTCACTAAGAAGCCTGAAATAGATTATAGGTTGTTTTTTCTATCCCTGAGGTTTTTTCCTTTTTTTTTCAATTGCTCTCCTGAGAGAAAATTGAGTGTATGACAGGGAAGACAAGCATGAAACCTTTCATAATCCAGGCTTGTGTTCTCAAGAGATTATCTTTGATATATGAGGCTACTCATTGAGTCTTTCCTGGAGTTTATTTATTTGACCACGTTCCTCCAGCCTTAAATGCCTCCATTAATCAATACTGAGCTTTTCCACACTGAGTCTGCAGAGCTCATCAAGATGAGAAATTTTTAATTAAAAAAAAAAAAAACATTCCCAGGTATATACATAATCCTTGGAGAAATAGCAGATCTATCCCTGGCTGATAACATATCCTCTGACAGTTGAGTTTTATTTTTGTCCCTGTCTTAGGGTTATTGGATGGGATTGAGGCGAGAAGGAAAGGGTTTACTCAGAAACGTACTCATTTTTTTTTTAAAGATTTTATTTATTTATCAGAGAGAGAGGGGGGGAGAGAGCGAGCACAGGCAGACAGAATGGCAGGCAGAGGCAGAGGGAGAAGCAGGCTCCCTGCTGAGCAAGGAGCCCCATGTGGGACTCGATCCCAGGACGCTGGGATCATGACCTGAGCCGAAGGCAGCTGCTTAACCAACTGAGCCACCCAGGCGTCCCCAGAAACTTACTCATTTAAAGAAGCGAGGGTTCTTCAGGAATTTAAGGCAAAGGCACATTCTTCGTTCATTGTCTCACTCATTCAGTGAGCTTCTGATACGTTCCAGGAGCTTGGTTGGCTCTTGGGCTGTCATGTGAACAAGATTGCCCCTGTTCACAAGGGGCTAATGGTAGAGGAGGCTGAGACACACCAGTCTGCGGCCCATTCTGATGGAGCTTGATACAAGTGACAGTGAGGATAAGGTTAGGGACGTCAAACTCCATGTCTAAGGAAAGACTTTGTGGTTATGAAAAGGAAGGCAGACAGAGCCAAAGACGCCTCCTAACGGATCCATCTGACTGTGAAACAGACTGTAGCCCCAACACAGTACCTGTCCTGGATCAGCTAGGCTTGGAGAAGTGCAGGTAGCCTTCGAGGATGAAGCAGAAGGCAAGGGGACCAGAGGGAAAGGCCGGCAGCACTCTTCTTGGTCATGAGAATGTCATTTTTTATGCCACCCTTTCTTTGTGTAGTTTAATTTTTATTTTGTCTTCAAAGTAAAATGACTTTTAGATTAGTGAACACAGCATACATTTTGATGTTGTAGCACTGTAGAAGAAAATGTCATTCATTTGTTTATTCAGTATTTACTGAGGACCTACCATGCATGCATCCACCATGGGGATTTACAGTAAGGAAGAAGACAGACACCGTCTGGTAATAAGGAGGTATTTTGATTCTTAAAACAAGGCTAGATGATAATATATATGTATAAGTGTATTCCTAAATGTATGTTTCTGACTGTGACTGTTTTTTGATGTGTCAGCTTACTTAGCTAGGCTAAACTCTGGGGACAGAAGAGAGGGCAGCAGTGTTTTGGGAGCATACATATACCCTCTTCCAATTATTCGATGAAACATGGATCTAGAAGTTTCCATGAAGAGGTATTGCAGATGTCATGAAAGTTCCTAAAGAGTGGACCTGAAATGAGGGAGCGTATCCTTGGTAGGCTAGACCTAATCAGATAAGCCCTTAAAGGGGGCTGGGTTCTTCCCAGAAAGAGATTCCCAACAGCAGCTGGGAGCACAGTTGTTCTCCCTTTGCTGGATCTGTTCTCCCTGCCCGCCTGTGACAGCCCCTCGGGCCTGTGCCTCTGGGGTTCCAGCTTGCTTGTGTTCTTCTCTTCCTGCCTGTCCACACATCTCAGAAATGCTTTGCCAGCCTCTACAGCAGTGTAAGCTGATTCCTTATCATAAATCTCTCTCTCCCTCTCTGTGTATGTATATACCTGTATGTATGTGTATTTCTATGTGTATCCGTATGTGCATGGGTGTGTGTCTCTCCTATTGGTTCTATTTATATGGTTGACCTTGGACTGATACGCTGAGATTTTAAAATAATACTATAAGCTCATTTAACATGACTTTTATGCTCAGAACAGTTATCATTGCTTGTGAAATTAAGAAGGTATTATTTATAAATCTGTGCAGAAATCACCCAAATATATTTCATGAGGTCTGGTTGGCCCCTAGGTCATCATCTTTGACTAGCATCCTAGGTTAGACTGCGAAAGGCATCTGGCCACAGAGTGAATTGCCCGTGTGATTACGCTGCTCGTGCTTGCAGCTTTTCTGGCTCTGTTCTGGAATGGTGGTCTTTCCAGCTGGCAGGATGGGAAAGCAGCACGATGCCAAGCTCTGCTGGAACATTTTAAAACAACATTGCATATAACGTAATTAAGTAGGGATGACTGAAGACTTAATGATTTCACTAGCTAGAGTCAAGTCGAAGTTGAACCCAGAAACTTCATCTTTGTATTTTTAAAGAGGAGAAAATAAAATTTTATGGGAAACTTTGGACTCTTTGTTGTAATTCTTTTAATTTTATCAAACTATAGAAAATTCTTCAAACACACTGAATGGATTTTTATGACCTTGTTCATTATTCATTGTGAGAGAACTGTGTATTTTTAAAAAAGATAAAATATAAGGAACTACCCATAGTAGTAGTAGGCACCTATGACCACGTTTTCGCATTTTTTTCCCTCTGCTTCTCTGAACTGCCCTTTCACTGCTCTGTTGTGTCACAGGTGGCTGACCCCTGCAGACTCTGTCACTGGTTGCCTTGCCAAATGCCTTCTGCCAATTTTAGCCAAAGGAAGGCCCTGATGGGCAGGTGGGAGGAAGAAGGAACTTAGCCCATTTCTTGCCATTCTTCTCTGCCAGAGGGCCAGGATCTCTGGCGGGGGTTCTAGAAAGCCCTGTCCTGTGTAGTGTTCTCACAGGGAACCCTGTTTTTATTCTAGCTCCTCTAGAATGATGCTGCTCCAAATATCTGATAACAACTTTTTTTTTTTCTTCTTTTTTAAGAATTTCTCCCTACGTTATGTGTGGTAGTGACTTCCTGGTCTTTGATTATTTTTCTCTAGTTGTCCTTTCAGTTCGTTCAATACTTAATTAATTAGTTCCCACAAATGAAATTCTTCTATTAAACAGCCTGACAGAGGTACCCATTTCTTGGCAGTCTTCTGATAAATCCACTTACTTTATTAATACGTTGTAAATGCTTTTCCATGGCCATATGTTCTAAGACTACATCATATTTTTTTATCATCTTTATTGAGGAATAATTTACATAGAGGAACATTCACCAATTTTAAGTGTACAGCTTGACGAGTTTTGACAGATAGAGAGAGACATAACCACCACCACACTTCCGAGATCAACATTTCCATTACTCTCCAAAGTCCCTTGTGCTTTTTGTACAGTCAACTCTTTTCTCCCTATTCCAGCCTCTTGCAACCACTGACCTGCTTTCCATCATTATAGTTTTACTTTTTTAGAAAAGATTTCACCTACATGGAATCCTACAAGGTGTTTGTTGTCTTTTGCGTCTGACTTTCATTTTGCCTACTGAGTCTGAGATTAATCAATGGTGTTGTATGTATCGGTAGTATTCCTTTTAATTGTTGAGTGGTATTCCACTGTATAAATAGGTTAGTTTGCTTTTGATTCCCCAGTTGTAGGATATTTGACTTATTCCCAGTTTTTTGCTCTATTATGAATAAAGCTTCTATGAACACTAGAGTACAAGTCTTTTTGTAGACATGTGTTTCATTTATTTTGGGTAAGTAGTTAGGGGCAGGATCTTTGGGTCTTATAGTAATTAAATGTTTAACATTATAAGAAACGAACACTATTTTCCCAAGTGTCTATACCATTTTGCATTCCCACCAGTTTATGAGTACTCATTGTTTCACTTCCTTGCATTACGTAGTATTGTCAGTCTTTGTAAGTTGTTCTTTTGGTAGTTAAGTAGTGGTGTATTGTTGAGCTTTCATTTTCATTTCCCTAGTAGCTACTGATCTCTACCTGTGCTTATTCGTTATTTGTCTATGTCTTTGGTGAAGTAGCTATTAAAATATTTGACTCCCTTTTAATACAGCTGTTTGTTTTCTGATTGAATTGTCATAGT
Organism: Mustela nigripes; assembly: GCF_022355385.1. Lineage (NCBI taxonomy): Eukaryota > Metazoa > Chordata > Mammalia > Carnivora > Mustelidae > Mustela > Mustela nigripes. The sequence continues at coordinate 76,854,854 of NC_081564.1, read as the reverse complement.
CACTGTTCTATTTCATGTACAACTCTTTTATTTTGTGTGTGTGTGTGTATAACAGTTATTTTCTCCCACTCTGTAGCTTCCATTTGTGTTTTCTTAACATTGTCTTTGAAGAGCAACATTTAAAAATTTTGACCTAAATCATATTTTAATGGTTATATAATAGTCCATCTTTGGAATTTGCCATAGTATGAGTTTCCACAGCTTTACTGCTATCACTACACTGTTTTGCTCCTTCTTGTCTTCATTTCTTCTGTGAGTTAATTGTCATTTTATTTGGGAAAGTGCTATAATGATTCAGGATTGTCATTTTTTATCTGATAAAGAATAAGTATTTTTAACTCAGTGGGCTTCTTTATATTTTAAATTTTCATTGGGGGCATAGGAAAAAAAACTAGTGCCTAAAGCATATTAGTTAATTTTTTCCTAAGGTAAAATGCATTCTCTTTCTTTCTCCTTCCCTTTTAAAGCTGAGATCTTGGGGATTTTGTTTAAAAATGTTAAATACTGTGACTATCTTTAAAAATTTTTTTGAATGTGTTAAAATCTTATTAATACTTCAGGATAAGTGTGCAGGGTCAATTGATCATGCATACTTATTTAATTAAATGATAGTAAAGGGATAGAAAGTTATGAGTGTAATAGGCCCAAAAGAATGAGAGGGAAGATAACAGCAGACAAGCAATCTCAATAGTTCTTGGTTTTTTGTAACATGGAAATCACATGGAGAAGTAATAGCTGATTAGCAGAGAGGAGGAAGCAACCCTATGAATTTTTCAGGGAGATATTAATGAGAAGCCAGCTGATTTCTTTTGCAGAAATTTGGAACCTATGAATTAGCAAGTGGTAGTTATTTTGGTACACTTGCTTACAGGTTCTTCTAGCTAGACATATACCCTTAGCAGGGAGAAAAATGGAGATTTTATCCTTAGAGACATGACAGATCCCTGAAAATAGATCCCAGATACTTTACTTTGGATGTTCTTTTAGTAGGAGAAAAAACAAAAACAAAAACAAAACAAAACCAGTTTTACAATCCCTGCAGTGAAGTCCCTCCTCCTACTCCTTCAGCATCTGCTTAACTTGTTTGTGTTCCAAGTTAAAAATTAGTGAATTACCAATGATCACAGACTTTTAAGGAAAACTTTATGTCTAAAAAAGAAAAAAAAAACATGAATCTGTAAGAAGCAGATAATGAGGTAATAAGAAAAACATCTAAAACCATCTTTAAGGAATATTCTAAGTTGAATAAATGGTACATACCAATTTAGCCAACAAAATGAAGATGGTTTGAAATAGATACATTTAGATGACAAAAAACCCCTCCTGGAAATAAAGAGAGAGAGAGAATAGCCAAAATTAAAATAAAAAATAATGGAAGAGTTGGATGATAAGGTCAAAGAAATATTTCCAAGAATAATCCAAAAGGACCAGAGGGGAAACCAGAAGAGAGGTTTCAGATATTTAAAGTCTTATTACTTGGATTATAGAAACAAAGAACAGTGAAAGCAACATGAAGGAAGTTATGATAGAAATAATACAAGAAAAATTTTCCAAACTGAGGGACATAAGCCTCCAAGTGAGAAGTCCAGCACAACGAAGAAAAAAAAGCCAATGTTAAGCCATGTTATCATGAAATTTTAGTAACTTAGAAATAAAGAGAAGATTTTTAAGCTTCCGGAAGGGAGAAAGATAGTCCACATACAAGTGATCTGAGTGAAACAAGATCTCTTAACGCTGAAATCAGAAGCAGGAAACAGTAAAACAATTGTTACGGTATTGAGCATGAGGATGATTTTCAATTATCCATTAGGCATAATTGAAAGATGTTTCAAACATGTAAAAAATTCAGAACCCATAAGTTTAACACTTACTTTCTTAAAAAAATTACTGGAGGCTATACTTAAGCAGATTAAGGAATAAACTAAAAAAGTGAAAGATGTAGGGTTAATGAAGAGGAGACCCAACAAGGGGACATCAAAGGATGTCAGTAAAGGGAAAGCCTAGGACTTCTACAGTGCAGCAGGGCCAAAGAGCAAGCAATCTAGACGGAAAGAAACCTTTGAGAGGCTTTGGAAGGAAAACTACAGTGGAAAAAAAGGCAAAATGATGCATGAGATTTTGTAATATATGTATATATTTATATAGATATCACTCCAGGCTATGTATAGTGCTTTTCCAGACATGATAATGTAAACACTAACTTTTATTTAATATATGTTAACATTTATATGCCAGTATTTAAATTATATATTTATTAATAATACATGACTTTTATCTAATAGCTAATGTATTAACATACATATATGTGTTGATTGAGAGTGTAAAGGTTAAATGTGGAAGTGAGATGATGGTGGTGTGGGAGAGATAAAGGGGCTTGGAGGGAAAATACAGAAGTAAATAATGGAAGACACACTCTAAGTTAAAAGTCATGAACCTGAAGGAGTGGATATTGGGAGTGGGGAAGGGATAGGATAGGGTTTGTCATTTTACCTTATAAACCTTTTTTTTTAAAAAAGATTCTATTTATTTATTTGACAGAGATCACAAGTAGGCAGAGAGGCAGGCAGAGAGAGAGAGAGGAAAGCAGGCTCCCTGCTGAGCAGAGAGCCCGATGTGGGACTCGATTCCAGGACCCTGAGATCATGACCTGAGCCGAAGGCAGTGGCTTAACCCACTGAGCCACCCAGGTGCCCTTATAAACCTTTTAATACAAAAAATTTAGTACATGAATTACTTTGAAAAATTTATTTTTGAAATTATCATATTGTACACTCTAAATATATACCATTTTTATTCAAAAAAATTCAGGTCCAAGATATATATCTCCTATTATCACCATTAATTTCTGTCTAATTTCTAAGAGGACTATGTGAAATAAAATGAAAATCTTTTGATGAATCTTAACTGTGTTTACATAAATCAACACTGCTTATATTTCAACTGCAAAGTTGCTTTAATACATTCCTGGTTTACAGTATCACTTTTGTGATTTTCATGAGTCAGTAATCTTAACACAAGATTAGTCATTCAAGTCATTTGGGTTAGTAGTTAGTTTTAGACTCAATTTCTGTAACACTTCTCATGGTACAGAGTTTTAGATTTCTACTATCCCTTGACTGTGATATTATAGTAACATTTAGATTCATGTAGTGTATGTGCCTAAATCTTAGCAGTCACCCCAAAATGTCCCTTGGCAGGAATAAAGAGTAACCTACATATTTGTTTGAAGTTATTGAATTACAGAAGTAGTATGATTCCTTTCTTGGTTATGGAGTGAAACAGGTGCAAAAACCCCACTTGTGGGCATGATGATGGAGCAGGTTATATTAACCTTTTCAACGAGACATTTGGGACAGGCAGTTAATCTATGAAGCCATCAACTGGAAAAAGACATCAAATCCTTACTGCTCTATTGAAGAACTGTCTGAAATGATATATATGTATATATATTTGGGTGGTAAGAAGAAGTAAGACTCCTTTTGAAAATTAAAAAGTAGTTCTTAACCTTGTTTGTGAAAAGTGGCCCTAAAAGATTTTTCCTCATTGATGAGAGTGTTTGCTTTACTGTGTCTGATGTAGTTGGATAAAATTTCAAAGTTAAGTCCTCAACTACAGGAGAGTGGAGCAATGCTGGGAATCTGCAGACCTGGCGGCCTTATTGTATTATTTATAAGGGTTGGTATTTGAGACCAATAATGGGAAAACTTAGGTGGGCAGGGAGCTTTGCAGTGGATCAAATGGAAGTCCTGATTTTCATGCTGCTTATTCATTATTTCAAGGCCTCTAGATCATATTGACCTGAGAGAACATTCCATATCAAAAGAGATGGGCCTGTACTAACTGTTTTTATTCTAAAGTTTAGAGCAGCTATTGTGTCATGATGAAAATTAAAGTAATCTGGAGAAAGTGTTCTCACTGTGATTATAAAGACTGAGAAAAAGCTTTTTAATGGGGAAGGAAAAATAACTTTATTGCTTTAGAGGAACAGAAAATACTTTTTTGGAGTTAAAAGAGGAGGGATCAATCAAGAAAGCTCTAGTGGTACTCTGAAAGAAGGTTGAGGGGGGAGTGTTGAAAATCCCAAAATGAGAAGTGCTGCACAGTTCAGAAAACTAAATTAAAAGTTGACTAAAAATTTTGATGGGACTGTGGATTCTGGTCTGCATTTTTTCATGTCCTCATACGTACATACAGTATTACATACTCCTCCAATTGGATGGATGGCGGTACAAAGCAGAAGTAGGGGACAGATAGTTGATCCAGATTGTTTTAAGTTAGAGATGTTCAGGTAGAGCCAAAGAATACTTTCCATGGATCCATTCATCTTCATGCAGATTTTTTTTTTTCCCCCAGGTAAAAGGAAGATTCAGGACCATTTTCTTGTATCTGAAAGCTGACTGTTGGATCAGTCAATGAAATGTTACCACCGTCTGCTCATTTACTGAGCTTAGAAGTTGGCTTGCTTGAGCTTCAGGACATATGGAACCAGCAGGATTCCCAGAAGAACCCTTACAGGTTTGTACTGGCACACCTCAAAGCAAAAGCCGAATATGGGATTACTGTAAATTGAGAAGTGCAACATCTGGGGACATTAAATGGACAGTTTTTAATTGGCAAGCTCAGCATTCAAATGAAATTGCAATAGTGTTTGCCAAATTTTGTTCATGAATGTTGACATTTATATTCAAATATTGGGACCTAAGTGATTTTGTATAGTAACTGTCTTCCAAATTATTTTAAGTTATAATAACGTAGCTGCTTTTCAAAGATGGTGATTTCTGTGTTCTAAAACATTTAGATGATCTCTAGGACAGACTTGCATGACTCTACATCTGTGTCTTATCTATGCTGGGAAATGATTATGTAAGAAAAATTATGACTGGAACATGCTAGGATCTGTGTTTGGTTCTCTCTCTCTCTCTTTCTTTAGAACCTATAGCCAGTTTGGGGGCCTTGGTAGAATATCTGGGTAGACTGATTGTCTCTTATAAAATCCATTGTTTGGTCTAAAGTCCCCTGAAAAAATTGGTAGCTTTTGGCACTGTCAAAAGTATGTCATTGATACAAACTTGTCTTTCTTTTCTCTCTTTATTTCCTTGTTTCCCCTCCTTGACTGGCCTAGATTCACACCAAATGCGGAGAAGTATTAATAAAGTGATAGGGTATTATTAATATGGAGGTGAAAAGGAGATTTAATATTTAAAATAAATTGGTATGAGCATAGAAAGATGAATACGTATGAAACCCTAGCATCCGTACCTACTTTGCTAAAGTTTTGGTACCAGTTAAGGTAAAATCACCTAGAGTGTCCATAGTATTGCAGAATAGTCTAGCTGGTTCTTTCATTTATTGCCTCAACAATTTATTTTTATTTTATTTATTTATTTTAAAGATTTTATTTATTTATTTCACAGATAGAGAGATCACAAGGAGGTAGAGAGGCAGGCAGAGAGAGAGGGAAGCAGGCTCCTTGCTGAGCAGAGAGCCCAATGCAGGGCTCCATCCCAGGACCCTGAGATCATGACCTGAGTTGAAGGCAGAGGCTTAACCCACTGAGCCACCCAGGCACCCCAACAATTTATTTTTAAAAAATAACTTCTATCTTTCCTACATTTTTATCCCATGTTAATCTAATGTCATTAACATGTGAGTTTAGAAAACATGGACCCATTCGGCCCAATATTGATGTTTTGGCAATACTGAAAGTCACAGGATATCAGAAGACACATAGACACAGAGATGTGACAAACTTCCTTCTATGACCCTTTGGTATTCTGAGAGCCTAGAACATAGAAGGAACTGATTGAAAGGAGACTACAGAAGGCAGTGTGATAATATAGATCATGAATTTTTCATGAAGGTTAAGTTTTCGTGCTCCAGGTTGTACCGGACACTGCTTCAGTGGTGTAGTGGAGTTCAAGTAGACACCTGGGTTCTAAGCTTCTGGAAGGCAAATATTATTAGTGTTAGTATTATGCTGTCTGGTAGTGTAAGGGACCAAAGTTATTGAGGGTGATTGGATCTTTGTATACTAATACTTGCCACATAGAGGTTTGTTTTTGAGTGGTGTATGAGTTTCTATTGCTTTTAAACTCTCTTTTACCCAGAATTAACCTTGACACAGAGAAGCCCTGTAAAGGGAGTGAATTCTCAGTACTGATTCTACCAGAGATTGTGATTCATTGATATTTATTCCTGTTTTCAGTAGAATAAGAATCAAAGTTATATTCTTGCCCATTTTCAGAATCTCCACTGACATCAACAAGAACAGTTATTGGTGAATACAGAATGTTACACGTTATAACCCAACAAACACAAAAACATGTTTTGTTATTTAGCTCAGTAAAATGTATTTCCTCCTTTTTTTCTTTTACCTAACTTACCCCTCCCCTGAAATTTATTCTAGTTTTTTTTTTTGTTTGTTTTGTTTTTTTTTTTTAAGAAAAATCTGTGTTGGGGCCTATCCACTAAGAGGGCTTTAATTTTTTTGACATAACAAGTTTTTGAAGCAAAATTAGTATGTTAGAACTTCATGTTAAAACAGTAAATGAACATTTTAATATTGCTAATAGCTGTCATTATAAGAAAAACATAGGACATTGTAGGTTGGAGTGTCTTGGATTTACATGAAAGCCTATTCCGGTTCAAAGACAAAGAAATGATATAGTTATAACGATATGAATACAGTCAAAATACAGTGCATCATGGTCTGCTTTTTAATTTATCATGAGACCTCTTCTGTCACAGACTTCAACAGGCTGCACCTTTTTCATGTTTGCATCATGTAAGAACGGTGCCATTTTTTTCTTTAATAGACAGTGAAATGTCACTGGTAAATCATTACCCTCATCCCCTCAAATAACTCAAATCTTGCCTGTCAAAATGCAGGAAGGAATTCACATGATTACAAATAAGCTTATCATCACCAATCTCAGGAAACAGTGGATACTGCCAGACTGACAAGGAGACCAAGCTCATTTCAAACTAGGAGAGGAATTGGCTTTTACCAGGCTGAACATCTCCCATGGGCACAACAATAACCTGCCGCATTCCATGTTGTACCCCTGGTACCTTTTGTTTTTCTCTTAGTGATCATAGAGATGAGCTGAGACCTCTACAGTCTCCAAACAACCCTTCCTTATGACTAAATATGCATCTTTGTTAGAAATCTTGGCACTCCTGTTGCTTCCAGAAGTGAGCAGAGTTATTTGGATCTCCTGGGTTGTTCTCTAGCCAACCAGTATCCTAGCCATAGTCATTCACTGTCTATTCCTAAGCCATATAACAAAAGCAGACACCAGCAGTGCTGTATCTAGTTCCTGGTACTATGTACTAATTCTCTTCAAGCCAGAACGGTGCTAACTGTGCCAAGAACATATCTCTTGTTTGGTTTTCCTTTGCATAATTTCTTCTGTTAAAGATTCAAGTGATTCTTGGAGTGAATTTATATACCTGTTTGGAATAGTCGCTGACTTTTCCATTGGCGAATGTGCCCTTACATCCGTATAGGAAGCCAAGAGTAATTAGTATTCCAGTTGAGATCAGATTATAGCAAATGATATAAGCATATGGCCAAGTATTCCTTTTATGCCAGAATCTACTTACTAGTTTTCACTTCTGGAATCAATAAAGAAATCAATTCTGTCAAAAAAGAAAATTCAATAAGAAAATCCTTTACTATATAACTGTAATTATAGATGAGAAATTTCTTTTGTAAAAGGAAAAAAAGAGCATAAATATAGTAACTCCCTTATAGATCATTCAACAGAACATGAAATAGCTATGCAAACAAAAATGACTGTATTTTCATTATTCCTTACACAGAAATTCACAAGGGAGGGATTTTAACATTTTTTTGTTCCTGACTAAATCATTGTGATATGCCGTCACAGTAGTTTATATGCAGAAAAGGAAAAGTATTATAAATGTGTTGGGTAAAGCATAATTTAAAAACTAGATGCTCTTCTTTCAACACATTGATTCAATCATTAAAGTTCCCATCTGTGAGCAGGTTTGGAAAATATTGAACTGAGAAGCCCCCACCCCCCCGACCCTGTGTCTTTGGCACCATAGAAACCATGTTCTCACTGTCCAGATTACCTGTTTAGTGACCTGATTATCAACATTCACTTCGTGTGAATTCTGCTTGAATATATCCAGGGTATTGTTGACTTTATATGAAAAATGGAGAATTGTTTGCTGGAGAGCGGGTTTACATTTGATTAATTTTATCATTCTTCCAAGGCGGTTTTGCTCTTGATGCACAACCTGAAATTCTAATACTGTACTCTTATTGGAATCCAGGTCATGAATGTGAAAAGTAATTATTTCACTTACACAATAATTAATTGATAGGATTTAGTATGTTAAATAAAGTGTTGCATTTTTATAACATTAAGACCTCGTGTCTTTACCTTAGCATTCTTGCTCGAGTAGGAGAATGAATTAGCCCATTTGCCAGCACCTACTTCACCCTGTGTAGATTTTCAATGCATGGACATTCCACGGATTTCCAAAAATGCTTTTTTCAGGGAGGAGGGAAGCGCGGTCATGATGAAGCATGAAAACAGTTACATGCTCACTCTTACAGTTGCATTTGGGAAAACTATTTTAAACAAAATTTTAAGTCAAAGTCTCATTATGAATAAGGTGTTAACAAAAATGAAGTAAATGACAAAAATTAAGCATAGGATCAGATATTTTTCGTGTCTTAAAAATCACATTATTGTATGATAAACCTACTAGGCTAGCTGGATTAATTTAAAGATTTTTTATTTATTATTTATTTGACAGAGAGAGATCACAAGTAGGCATAGAGGCAGGCAGAGAGAGAGAGAGGTGGAAGCAGGCTCCCTGCTGAGCAGAGAGCCGGATGCGGGACTCGATCCCAGGACCCTGGGATCATGACCTGAGCCGAAGGCAGCGGCTTAACCCACTGAGCCACCCAGGCGCCTGGATTAATTTACTCATGCTTCACTCACATGTGTTCTCTTTGTGGGAGGGGGTCCAGCTGGGATTATTGTTAACACATCTAATTTCACGAACAGGGAATTTTGACATAGGATTCATGTTGTGGGGGGAGAGGCGGTGCTGGTGAATTTATTAAATTGTGTGGTTCATGATATTTTTTGCTGGTGACAAAGTCCTTCGTTTATATCAAGTTCTCTAAAGGGCTCATGCCCCATAGGTTTAAGATCTGTGCTCATCACCAATAAAGGGTGACGGTGATGACCGTGATAAACCACATTTTGTTCATGAAGTCACTAACCCCTAGCCAGCGCCCAGATCTGGAAGTTAACCCTCTCTGAAAGATTTCATTGTATCCTCTCAAGTTACACATATTTTTAAATTCCCACTCATTCAGGGGCTTGCCTGGTTCTCAGTGTTCTGAGCTAGAAACCAGGAAGTCATTGTTGCTGGATTTTGCTTTGTCACTTTCAGCCACCGATCGGCCAGTCTTGTCATATGGACTCAGCATCATGCATAGCTCTCGAAATTTGCAATTTCTTTATGTCTTCAAACATCCCCATAATTTCTCACCGAGATGATAGTATTTGCTTCTAAATGGATTGCTGCATACAATCCAAGACAAGTGATTTTTCTAATGTACAAATCGGATTAAATAACACCCCTTGCTGTTTAAAACCTCTGTGCCTTCCATCTGCTCTCTCAAGGAGATAGTGTTACCATGGCGCAGATATAAAACTCTTATGATGTAATGTATGACAGCGAGTGAAGAGCATTTTGATTTCATTTTCTCTCTGTTACGACTTCCTAAAACAAATTTCCGGCAATAGAACAACCTGTCTTTCACTGTACCATACCTTCTAAGTGACAATTCGGTACGGATGCAGATGAAAGAATTTGTCACATGGAAAATAGCCACATAGATAATTTGGACCAGATTGTTCTCTGTCATGGCTTTCCAGAAGAAGTCATGTTTATTTGAGATCTTAAGGGGATAGAAGGAGAAAGAGTGTTCTAAGCAGAATATATACCACTTTTAATCCTATCGCCTGGCAAATGTCTATCTTCCACACTAAGTTATAATTTCTTTTTTCTTTTTAAGATTTTATTTATTTGTCAGAGAGAGAGGGAGAGAGAGCGAGCACAGGCAGACAGAATGGCAGGCAGAGACAGAGGGAGAAGCAGGCTCCCTGCCGAGCAAGGAGCCCGATGTAGGACTCGATCCCAGGACGCTGGGATCATGACCTGAGCCGAAGGCAGCTGCTTAACCAACTGAGCCACCCAGGCGTCCCAATATAATTTCTTAAAGTTAAGGACAATCTCATATTTAATGTTCAATATTTATATTCATGGAGTTTTGACTATTTGTGGTAGATACGCCTTTTCGACTCTGTATATTCATACCTTTGCAATGTGACTTTGCAGTACTTCCTACTAGACATAGTCTCATCCCTCTGTCCTTGACATTGGGGCTGGTTTTGTGACTTCCTTTGACCAACAGACTGTATCAGAAGTGATGTATCAGCTTAGCATCTAGGCCTCAGGAGACTTTGCAAGCTCATTTCTCTGCACTTCCTACCTAGCTTCCTAGTAAAGAAATAAGCCAGGTCTAGCTTGTTGGAGGTGGAGAGACGACACAGGATCAGAAATGAATCTTCCCACTTGAAGCCATCCTAAACCAGTCAGCCTTCTTTGGACCTCGTTGTTGATTGTAGGTATGTGAACAAGCCCAGCCTAAGTGAGAAGAACCAGCCCAGCTCAAATTGCCAACACACAGAATCATTAGCTAAATAAATTAGTGACTTAAAAAAAAAAAAGGATTTTATTTATTTATTTATTTATTTATTTATTTTTAAAGATTTTATTTATTTATTTGACAGAAATCACAAGTAGATGGAGAGGCAGGCAGAGAGAGAGAGAAGCAGGCTCCCTGCTGAGCAGAGAGCCCGATGCGGGCCTCGATCCCAGGACCCTGAGATCATGACCCGAGCCGAAGGCAGCAGCTTAACCCACTGAGCCACCCAGGCGCCCAAGATTTTATTTATTTATTTGACAGAGAAAGGGACATCAAGAGAGAGAACACAAGAAGGGGTAGTGGGAAAGGGAGAAGTAGGCTTCTTGCCAAACAGGGAGCCCAATGCAGGGCTTGATCCCAGGATCCTGGGATCATGACCTGAGCCAAAGGCAGAACCTTAACTGAGCCACCCAGTGCCCCTAAATTATTGACTTTTTAAAACCACGTGGATTTGGGATCGTTTTTAAGGCATTCAAAGCTAACTTGTGCATCATTTAAACTTATAAAGCAAAATCAATCTTGAGAAATAAATATTATGTTTAAATGTACCTGATAAAACTGAATTGTCTGAATTAATTATTACCTCAGTACCATCCTGGATTTAAAACTACAAATTTACAACTTGAATGTGGGAGATTAGTTGGTTATTTGGAAGTCAGTCTGTCTGTCTCTCTCTTTTTCCCTTTGGAAGAACATTTCATACTCTGCCTCTCTTTTTATGCTCAGTATTAACCAATAGTAACTGAGTAATAAGTAAGGGCTTGATAAAATTTGATTAGGTATTTTGACAATATTAAACATCTAGAACCATTTTGAAGAAAACAATTTCCGTACGGGAAACCTAATGTTATTAAATTCAAATGTTACCTAGTAACCTGTGTATCTTCATCTTCTCTTGATTCACTCTTAATTAATTAACAACCATGTAAGTAAACAAGTATCTGTTACAAGCTGGGAATAGTCTTAGATTCTACCATGGGGGAAGTGAAGATAAGTGTCCTCCTTTTACAAGCTTATAATAATTTATTTTGGGTGTCAGACCTATGACCTTGAATTATAAATTTTGAAATATGACCTTGAGCCTTGAATTATAAACTGTAATTCCAGGCAGAATAGGTAAGGGCATAATAAAAGAGGTAAAAGTGAAGTGAAGAGGAAAATTGTTAATCTGACTGAAGAAACTGAGAAGACTTTATGGAATAGTCAGTTTCTAAACCACACTTTGAATGATTAATGACATTTTCATAGGGAGAGAAGGTTGAAAAAGACATTCTGTGCTGGCATGACAAAACAAACGAAAACTTGGAGGCTTTTGAGTATGTGATGCACATAAGCAATTGGGATGATGAGACCCAAGGTCGAGGGGCTGAGGGGTGTTGGAAGGTCATTTGTTATATGGTGACCTACTTCATAATTTTAAGAAGTAAATGTCAGATAAATTAGAGATAACAATATAATTACCTTTTTGGGAAAAAAGTACTTTGAGGGGAGAAAAGTAGAGCACTGCCATACCTAGAGGGGAATTTAGGGGAAAAAATGTAATGAAAATGATATTCTTTAACAGCATGTTTGTAGACTGAAAACAATGATCCAGTAGATGAGGAAAGACTTAGGCTTGTGGAAGAGAAACTGTAGATGAGAAGTTCATGGATGGCTGACAGAGGGTGATATTTGAAGTACAAGTTGAGGGATTTTCTCTTCTGAGGAGATGGGAGAAGTTCTTCCATCAATATGGGCAGGCAATCAGTTGACATCTGCAAAGAAGATTTGCAGATTTGTCATGGGAAAAGTTATGTGGTGGAATTTTAAAGAAACTGATGGATCAACTGATATTTAGATTCAGAGAAATCAGATCAATTGATATTCTAGAGTCCTTGCTCCTTGGTGGGGTGACTCAGTGGCTAAGTACTGAGTGGCTAAGTATTCTGGGGGGAGAGTTGGTTACTCCAGTCGCACGTGGGCTATGATAAGCCTTTTAATAATACCCGTCCTGCAGTTCACAATGGCTTCTCATTCTCACTGCCTTAACTCGGGCCTTGTCTCTAGTCTCCACCAACCTACTTCAACCTTCCATACGAGACCAGAGTGATTTTCATAAAGCATCTCTTTTCAATCATTTTACTGTGGAAAATTTCATTAGAAGTATTCAGTCCCCATCAGATCAAACTCAGATCCCATAGCATGATGCCTGAGGCCATTCATTCTCTGCCGTTTGCTTTCTCTATCTCATCTCCTACTTTTTCACCACGGTGACTTGCGCAAAAATCAGAACTGATGTACTTATAGTTCCCCCAACATCTCATGTTGTCTTACGCTTCTGTGCCCATGCTGTACGCTTGCCTCTCTCAATAGTGGCAGGTATCCTTTTGTCTGTACATTGTATTCATCTGGAATTACCTCAAATGTTATCTCTTCTGGGAAGTCTTTTTTGTCCAGTTTAGCACAGTCAAGCAATTTCCCTTTGTGCTCCCATAGCGCCTTTCTCAGCTGTGTTACGATAATTGATTGTGTGGCTCCAGAAGGCTGAGGTCTGGCTTTCTTCCATCTCTACATCTCCATGTCTGACATAGTGCTCAGAAAATAACCGTTTGATCAATTCATAAGCTGTTGAATGAGAGAAATTGAGGTTTTGGTGTTTCTAGTGTGGGCAATGGAATATATACACAGAGATGCCATTAGACATGATAATGAATACACATGAGATTCTAGTCTGGGGAGTGGGAAGAAGAATGATAGAGGTGACTAAAGGTAAATAAATTAGGGGTTTGAATAGCCAACACAGACGGAAAAGACGGGAAGATATTCCATATTGGCAGCTGAAAGGCACATAAGCATGATGTTCAAGGAAGTCATGATAGTACTATGTCTTTGTCTTTTTTCACTAGTCTTAAGCTTTTAAGTTTTCACTGTACAGTGTGCAAACTGTATAGCTAGCTTAGTATTATTTTTGCACTATGTACTGAGAGATGGGCATGTGTCTCACCTCAGAAATATATAGGCATGTATGTATAATTAACATGAGATCTGCTTGAGGAGTGGAGTGTGCCCATGTTCATGGGCAATCATTTGCATTCTTTTTTAAAAGGTTTTATTTATTTATCTTAGACATAGAGAGAGCATGAGTGGGAGAGGAGCAGAGGGGGAGGGACAAGCAGACTCTGTGCTGAGCATAGAGCCTGACGTGGGGCTTAATCCTGTGACTCTGAGATCAGGAGCTGAACTGAAATCAAGAGTCAGTTGCCCAACAACTGACTGAGCCACCCAGGTCCCCCAGTCATTTGCATTCTCTAGGAAGTTTATGCTTATCTTATTCTGCATCTGAAATCTAGCCTTACCCTTACATAGGTGAGGCTCCAAGTAACTGCCTGATTTTATTAATTTATAGTAAACTTGACTCTGTTTTTATGAGTGTATCCGTGTCTCGCCTTCATGATCAGAATAATGGGATTTAGAAGGCTAGGAATAGCAATGAGACCTAAGGGGAAGGGACCAAAGTGACTACCTGGCTTTTTTCTTATCTAGACTTTAAACTTGATGAGTCAAGTTGTTCCTGTGGTTTACTTCCAGTCTAATTCAGCCTGATGATCACAGTGGTGCTAGGGATCAAAGACATGAATGGTAACAGACAGGGTTAATATGCTTGTGTGCCTTTGCACAGCAGAGAGAGTTGATAAGAGAGTTCGGGATTCTAATGACTGCCTTAAGTGGGCAGAGTAAAGCACATACATGCATAGAGGACTAGAATTTGGGAAGCAGACGTGCCTGGGAACCTCCAACTATGGAAATAGCTGAAAATTTTATAGATAATGTTCCACATGGAGGAAACATGGTTCTCATGCTGAAAAAAGGATCGGCAGAGGCTCATGTTGGCAGGAATGGAAGTTCATTTTCTGTGCCAGAACAGACTCTGTAAGAGCAGCTGCATGTCTGCTGGGTAACCTCCCAGATGGAATAAGGAAGAGTCTAGTGTTGGAAGGGAAGTGGGTTTGTTTTCCAGGGAGGACTCACACCGGAACCAGCAACCTTTCCTTGTGTGTATATTTGGATTTGCTGACTGGGATGCCTTCACTGACCTTGTATTTCCTGTTTTCCTAAATTTAGGCCAAGGATGAGAAGGGGACATATTTGTCAGCTTTCATTACAGAATCCAAATTTGGGTATCCACAAGGTCTACCACAGGGGGCTTTTGTTATTAGGGTTTTTTCTTATTGTTTTATCACCAATTTAGTCATTACAATTCACAGTTCAAAGAGGACTTTAGGGGAACCAAAATTTGTGGTTTCTTGCTGCTGCTGAAGCCCAGTTCCTAGAGGTAGAGGGAACTGTGAAAGCTTTCTTGGCCACTAAAGATGATTATTTGCATGTGCAAAGAAAACTGTTGTTTTGATTTTGAAAGGAGATCTCTGGGAACTCAAGAAGAAACAAGACCAGTGGGAAAAAAACGATTATTGAAGTCAATACAGAAACTGTAGGAAAGCAAAAACGGGTCAGGAGACATTCAGATTTAGAAGATGGGACTCTTCCTACTCTAATGATTTAAGATTTATAAAGCCAAGCTGACGGGGTAAGGGAACATCTGAGTGACTGAGGACATCGGGGGAAACAGGCTCAGATCCAGGTGTAGCTGAACAAGAGGCTGAACTAGCATTGTGTATGTTACCATTAAAACAGGAAACGTCGTTCATGTCCTAATGAGTTTTGAAGCTGAGGAAAGCAGCGTTTGGGAGAGCAGCTGGAGGGGAGTGTCATGCTTTTTTCTCGTGGTTCCTTAGGGGGCAGATGGAGGAAGAAATGAGTGGAATTCCAAATTCTAAAGCCCGGGGAGAGGGATTCGACCCAAATGTGGATATAGCGTGGAGGCTTTACTTTGGTAATTGGAAATTATAAGCTGAAAACATTCTGAATAAGTGTTGTGGTTGTATATGGACGTGGGGAAGGGTATGTGCTATGGCGAGTGCTGTGAATTGTGTAAGACTGATGATTCCCAGACCTGTACCCCTGAAACAAATAATACATTATATGTTGATTAAAAAAAAAAAAAGAGTTGGGGTTATGGGAATGGCAGAATGGGTCTGACTTTGTGCTCTGGTAGAAAAATTCTGAAAGAAGAGCCACAGATTGGAATCACAGAGAATATCACGATGTGGAATTGAGAAGCTTGAATGCTTTCATGTGGCGTGTGCTGTTCACGGGAAAGGGGAAAGCTCAGAACACAGACTTCCCAGGTCTACACTGGGTTCCAGGACTGGAGAGAGAAGCCTCATTGGCAGAATGTCATCAGTCAAGGAATTGCACATGATCTCATGCCCACACACAGAAGTGCTCTGTGTCGGTGACAATCATTTCTCCCCACCGGCATTGTCACCAGACATAAATGTGAGAGTTCCTGGTCTAGACTTTAAAAGAATAGAACTCTCCTCATATTGCAGGCTGCTATACTGATCATGTTTGCTTCTGAGATTGCATGTGTTTCCAAATCTTATGGGTGTTATTTATATGTATTTTGACAGCTCCTGGGAACTCTGAACAGATTGTGCTCAATTCAGAGGAGTCCGTCTTAACTTTCAGTGGAAACATTCAGGACTGCAATCACTCCTGATTGCTCTTGCTCGGGAAGAGACCCGGACCCCATCCAGGAACTCGGGTAAGACCCCCTAAAGCTGAGATGGAGCCACGTAGGAGAAAATTCAGTTAACCGATGTTGGGGAGCTCACCTGCTTTGTGTCTTTTATGCCCTCCTAGTCAGGATCATTGTCTCCTAGAACTTATGGTCTAGTAGAATGTGACAAACAATGAATATGGCAAAAAGAAATGTGTGTTGGAGGAAAAAAAAAAAAAAAGAGCCGGGTAAAGGGGATTAGGATGCTAAGGTGAAGGTCTGGTGCAATGTCCAGTGTTGAACTGAGCCTTGTGAATAGGTTTCATTTAGAAAATGACATTTAAGCAATGACTTGAATGAGTGAGGGGTTGGCCTTCTCGGGGAGGTCTGATGGAGAGGGTGAGCCTTCTGGGCAGAGTTGCGGAGTGTGTTAGAGGACTAGGAGAAGCCATCATGGCAGGGAGAGAGGAGGAGCAGGAAGGAGGAAGGAGATCTGAGGCTTTAAGCAACTGTAAGGATTGGGGTTTTAGATTAGCGAAGTGGGGAGACACGTGGGGGATCTGAGTGAGGAGATGACAGGATTCACATATTTTGTAAGAATTATTCTGGCGTGTAAACCTGGCGATTCACAGACCTGTACCCCTGGGGATAAAAATATATTATGTATTTATAAACAATAAAAAAAAAAGAATTATCCTGCAGTGTGTAGAGTTTTATATAAGGGAGCAAGGGTAGAAAGAGGGAGGCTCTGTCTAGTGTGGTAACAATGGAGTGGGTAGCCGTGGGGTTGGTGAGAGGTGGCTGGAGTCTGGACATACCCTGAAAGCAGATTTTTGAAATGTATCGAAGGCAGAGTCATAGGATTTGCTGATGGACTGACGTGCAAAGTGAGAGAAAGACAGGAACAAAGTTTTTTGGTGTGAGCGGCTGTAAGGAAGGAACGACCATCTCCTGAGGTGGGAAAGGATGTGGGTGCGGCAGGTTCGGAGTAAGAGGAACACGAGGGATTCAGAAATGAAAATGCTAATGTGAGATGCTTCTGGTCATTTCAGACACTCGTTTCGGTGTGAACCAATCAAAGCTTTATTTGGTTGAACACTCGTGTCTTTGTGGAACAGAAAAGAGGAATGACCAGATACTTCTGTTTTAGTATAGTTTATTTGAGACCTTGTGTGTGTCTAGTCTAAGTGTGCACTCATTATCTTAAAAATTAGATAGATTAGTGTATTTATACATTCTTCAATTATGT
Organism: Mustela nigripes; assembly: GCF_022355385.1. NCBI lineage: Eukaryota > Metazoa > Chordata > Mammalia > Carnivora > Mustelidae > Mustela > Mustela nigripes. Next base: position 76,837,244 of record NC_081564.1, on the reverse strand, counting down.
AAAATTAAATTTTCTCATACAGAATATTTTAATGCATTAGGTTTCTAATCCTAGAAAAGAGGGGAGGATTTGCAGTATGCTAGGATGGGGAATATTGGTGTATTTTGTAGAGATGATGATGTAGCTCTCGGACTGTGGTGTTGTCTGTCAGCCACACTGTAATTTTGCTGAATAAACTTGATTCAGTTAAAAATTGAGGTAGAAATAAACAGATGAAATTTGGTGTGGTGGTCCTGTAAGCTTGTGGGCAGCCCGGAAGGCAGATTAAGCATGTTATTTCAGGAGACATTTCTAAAGATCTTGGGATTCACCTGCCCATCTTGTTGGATCCAGGAACAGGGGGGTATTACAGTAGGAAGCTTGCGCAATGCTGAGAAGGCTTTTAAGATATGATACCCATCTCCTCCCTTTAGAACAGGAAGCCCTCCAGCTTATATTTTAAGCCCATTCAGCTGAATAAAACACGCCCAGTATGAAGGCATGTCAGCGCACAGACTGGACTTTAGGAGAAGGAGATCCCAGACTCCTCCTTCATCACACTTCCCTAATAACACCGAAGAATCAAATCTGGGCTGTAACACAAATGAGTGGAGCTTTCAATGGGACGAGCAAAGATGGTACAAGCCCTGGGATCACTATGAAATGGGGTTTTGGCAGTTGAAATAGAGTCTCTTAAAGTCCTGGGCAGTTGGTATGGCAAAATGTCTTGGGCTGCTTCCTCCTGGGTGGAGTTGCTCTCGCCATTGAAAGGCTCATCCGGCAGTCAAAGTAAGAGACAGGCAAGGAGGCTTGTTCCAATGGGGACTTTTCTCGTGGTTTCTCTTACTGTCGGCTGCCAGGGGACGTAATCCTGCCATCATCTCCAGGCATCATAGTCACAGATCCCAGACTTCCCTCTGCTTCCAAGGACACTCTAATAAACAATTGTCATACCTTTAATATTAGTCAGAAGTTTCGGTACTGTAATAGAGTAAAGGATTAGAAATCTAATGCATTGGGGCGCCTGGGTGGCTCAGTGAGTTAAAGCCTCTGCCTTTGGCTCAGATCATGATCCCAAGATCCTGGGATCGAGCCCCCCATTGGGCTCTCTGCTCAGCGGGGAGCCTGCTTCCTCCCCCCTCTCTCTCTTTCTCTCTCTGCCTACTTGTGATCTCTGTCTGTCAAATAAATAAAATCTTAAAAAAAAAAAGAAATCTAATGCGTTAAAATAGTTTGTATGAGAAAATTTAATTTTAAGTAATTGTAGAATGTATAAATAGGCTAATCTATCTAATTTTTTAAGATCATGAATGTACACTTGGACTATCAACACATAAGTCTCAAATGAAGTATATTAGGACAAAAGTATCTTCAGTGTTAAAACAGATGTAATGTCTCATTAAGCTCATAGTGGCCAAATAGGTTTCTTCTTAAGACTTTTTTTTTTTCTCATATCAGCATTTTGGGGGCAATAATACACATAATGATAGCCACAGGACTCTTGCTATCAAGATTTGAAGGAACACAGTTGAAAGACCTCCCACGTGGCTTTGAAATGGTAACATTAAATACATTTGAGTGCTATACAAGTAATTAGCCTTAGGTAATTAAATATGCTTTATTGATGACTACAGCCATATTACGTGGAAGATTCGAACTCTCTGTAAATAAAAGTATGATTATTTTCATTTCAAAGACCAAAGCTGAAAGTAGGACCCCACGGGAGGTCTGTCACCCACTAGCTCGCACATGTGACTGTGTAAAAATAACTTTCGGAGGGCAAAGATCGATGGCGTTCTTTAAAGAAGAACATAGGGACTCAATAACTAATTAGCTTATGTCTCTCTGTTCCTGTAATTGCAAACCATGCTGGAATCAACTTTCTGAAAGTGTGAAATAGCTATTACTGTACACGGCTTGCTTCTACCACCAAACTCTATTTTTACACTTGGGATGTTTCTCTTCTATGGACTTAGTTTAGCCAAAAGTTTATATAAGAATTCTCTCTTATGTCCAAAATATAAATATAACATCCTTCTCTAGGATGAAACTAACACCTTTAAGAAGAATACGAGTAAAAGGTTCAGGTTGATGAGCTGGATGTTAGACATCAAGGGCTCTAGACTCTTCTTTTTATCTTCAAAACAAACCCGTGCCAGTTCTCATTCTGGAATAGGCATCTCATAATTTACTTCAATTTTTTTTTAACCTGCAAAATGGCACAGTAGACATCTATATATACAGTATCATCAACTCAGACTCATTGGAAAGATTCTTGCAAGTGAATTGATAGAGAGTCTGGCTTTATTGTAAGTAACACTTTTAAATAGACAACCGGGTAGAAGTAACATAGCAACATAAAGATAGACTTGTATTTTCATCAAACTTCACCACAACTAGTTGAAAAGTGATAAAGAAAAAATCCACATAATCCAACCAGGTAATTTGATTTACTATCAGATATTTTTTAATAAGTTGTCAATGGCACTGATTATAGCAATAGGGTCTTGCCTTTTTTTTTTTTTTTTTTTTTTTTAGATTTTATTTATTGTCAGAGAGAAAGAGAGAAAGAACACAAGCAGGGGGAGCAGCAGGCAGAGCAGGCAGAGGGAGAAGTAGGCTCCCCACTGAGCAAAGAAGCCCGATGGGGACTCGATCCCAGAAACCTGGGATCATGACCTGAGCGAAAGGTAGACGCTTAATCAACTGAGCTACCCAGGTGTCTCAGGGTCTTGTCTTTCCCTGCTATGTTCACTGTTGACTAATAGTGTGTAAAAGTGAGGCCACATTTGACATGTAGTCACCTTCACAGAAACTTTTAGACCTAATCATCTTGGATGATTACACCCGGATGACTCCCTCTCATTTTTCAGGCCTTAAATATTGTGTCCTCAGCCAGGTCTTTGTTGATACCCCTCTATCTGAAGAAGCCTTCTCTTTTAGCACTTTCTTAAAATCATTTTATCTTGTTTTATTTTATCTTGTTTTATTTTATCTTATAGATTTTATTTATTTATTTTAGAAAAAGACAGAGAGAGAGTACGCACACATGGAGGGGAGGGGCAGAGGGAGACAGAGAGAGAGAAACCCAAGGAGACTCCACACTGAATGCAGAGCCCAAGGTGGGACTCGATTTCATGACCTTGAGATCAGACTCGAGCTGAAACCAAGTGACTGCAACCACCCAGATGCCCCTGTTTTATTCCTTTAGAACGCTTACAATTTTAAATAATCATGTTTTTAAGATGTTTGTGGGTAATTGTCTGTTTTTCTCCTCCAGGATGGCTGTTCCATGAGGACCTTGCTTATCTTATCTGTCAACATCTAGCTCAATGCTGGGCACACGGAAGATATGCAGGAAATAATTGCTAACTGTTTGGAATAATGAACAAAGAAGATAGAGTGCTGCCAAGGTCAGTCAAACATGGTCATATATAATTGGTCAATTATATGTTGGTACAATGGGGAAATGCAAAGAATGATATGTTCTCTAATAACTGTGTTTTTAGTTAGAGAAGTCAGGCACTTGAAGCACATATAGTTGTTTAAGTACCATCTATAAACTAGGGGTACAGAAAAATAACTATCTTTCCAAGCCTGATTTCTATTTTGAGAACTGATTCAGCGGGTAGGAACAATTAAAGCAATTTGGTGTCACTCCCACTGAGTTAGATTTAATTTCAGGTGGCTGACATATTGACAAAAGTGTTCAGTGGTTATATTCGTATACTGGTCTGATGACAGGTATTAAGTCACAGTGATTCAAGGTGAGACGCCCATCACCCATTATTTGATCTCTCCTGGTCATAGAAAACACTCTTTGTTTCTGTCCAGAAAGATTCCTCCACGTGTTGTCTTCTTCCATGTAATTGAGCCTTGTTTATCCATCCTGTCTCTACTCTGGCTCAGAGAAATAGGGAAAGACAGAGTGGAAACCTTGTGATTTTGAATGGTTTGAAATAGGAACCACTTATTTGTTCCCAGTTCTGCTGGTCAGCAGTTGGGGCAAAGCAGAGTTTCCTCACTGCCCCACATGGTGTTGGCTGGACTCATGGATGGATTTGTGGGTGTTTGGCAGTTAGGCTGGGACTGGCCTCTTCTGAACCACTTCCCACACATGTCTGACAGTTGCGTGAGACTGTCACCCAACCCATCTTAGTTTTCGTCCGTGTGATCTCACCATATGGCAGAGGAGTCCCCCCAAAAGTTACGATCTAATGCACAAGCACATAACTAGCTTCTGTTTGCATTGCATTTGCTTATATGCCGTTGGCCCAAGAAAGTCACATAGCCAGTCCCAGGATCAGTAAAGGGGAGAGGATTACACAAGGGAGTGGACACCAGAAGTGAGTCATTAAAGGGAACAAGGCTCATGATGTTTGTAGGCAACAATAGACTAGGAACTATATCCTTGACAGACATTGTTATGTTCTCAAATATGATTAAGACAAACCAGCCCAGAGATCACATAATGAGAATGAAGAGGTACAGGATCCTGGTTTTGTGTTAATGCTTTCATGTCTGAGGCAGTGTTCCCTGAGAGTTCATTGTTAGAAGCATCAGTATGAAATCTAAGGCAGAATAAAAGGCCTCGTTAAGTAAATCCTTGCGCTAAAAAAGTGATGCCACCAAATATTGAGAACGACTCGCATTCATTCTGAGGAAGAAAGAACACATCAGGAATCAAACAAGCGTTTGCAGCTACTTAGAAAATCATTAGTTTAGCAAATCTTTCTTATGTAATTGGTATTTGAGGCAGCTTAGTGGAAAGGGATGTTATTTTGCTTTTATTAAGCATCAAATATTTAATGCATTCACATAACACATTTTGAGAAAAATCACCCTTATCCAATAGGCAATCTTGAGTGCGCCATGCTATCAAACTTTATTGCTCCTTTTGCAGTCATGGGGGACAGTTCATGGTTTTAGTGAAACAGGAAATATTTTGATTAGCCTAGCAATTTTTATTGAAACATTTATAGTATTCTAAAATGATTAAGGAACAATAATTAATGCAATATTCATTTCTTATTGTAAAATAAAGATGGTTATAATCATCAGGCAGTGGAAGATAAAATGTGTTGCTTTAAAGTCCTGAGAGAGAACACAGGGAGTGTTCAAAGCCACTTCCCTAATGGGTTTGCTGCTCAGGCGCAGTGTCCCGCGTTCTCCAGGAGCGCAAACATCACACGAAACCCAGGTGTTTTCTGGATGTTACTGGAAGTCCATGGATGAGACTAATTTTGTGAAATGATGTGAGACAAAACCCTCCACGGCAGAAAGCAAAGAGCTTGCTGAGTGTGTCTTTCGTTGATTGATGAAACTGAATTAGATGACAAGACAACAATGTTTAATCTAATCTAACCATCCCCCAAATCATTATTCCAGCTGTATCTTAGCATAGGAAAGAGAAGAGCAGCTCATGTTTAATGTATTTGCTATGTGCCAAGAACTGCTCTGATTTCTTCATACCTATTATTTCCCTAGATACTGGAAAACTCTGGGTCTGCCAAAAGACACATGATATTGTTGACTAAGTGACAAAAAAGTTCTTAGACTTTCTCTGCCATATTGTATGTAGAACAGACAGTAAAGAAATGGAAACTGAAAGGGGGGTTGATTTTTATATTGCTTTCCCCCTGAAATCCTCTGTTATTTATTGTTTATTAGTATGATTCTGGATTTCCTCAATCCACTCTATGTGCCAGGTTTTATGAATGACCTAGGTGTACCAATGAGAGATCTGGAAAGTCATTTCTAAGGCCTGAGAACACAAAAATGGAAGCAGTGATACTTAGTCACGATTAGGCCCCGGGGAGAATGGTTCTGTTCTCTAGAGCAGCTATAGAGAATTTTATAATACTGGTCTGCTACATAGTTATCTTTATGTAAGGGGATGAGAGGATGAAATACACCCTTAACCTTTCTACTCTGCTTCTTTATGGTCATCATCAAAATTACTTATATGTTCAATGTTCAGCATCGTAACAGATTGCCTTTTGAACACTATATGCTATACTCTTGGTAAAAATGAACACTTGCATAGTTTGCAGTTCGGGGCTATGGCCATAGTACAGGTATGAATATTCTAGTGTATGTATCTGGAAGAGTACACATTTTGGTTGGTTCTGTGCTCTTATGTCTAAAATATAAATATGTGCAAATAGTCAATTTTGGTAGACACGACCAATTTTCTAAAATGATTAAATCAACTATGTTCCACCATCATGTATGAGAGTCTGATTGTTTAATATTTTCACCAACATTTACAAGGCTTTTCTGTTTCTCATTTAACCATTCTCTTGTGCGAGTGATTGCATTATGGTTTTAATTTTCTTTTCCCTCATGGCCAGTGGAGTAATCACCTTTTCATATGTTTATTGACTATTCCTGCACACTGGTTAGAATTTTTAAAGAGCACTTTTATTTGCATAAAGGGGAGGTACTTGGGGGGTAATTTTTTCTGATAGCCTCAGCCCGAAAGTCATTTATTCATAGTTGGTAAATGAACTAAGCCAGCAGGATTAGGTCCTGGGACTGGCCAGTTGAGGGCCTGCAGTATTCCATTTACTTGGTGTTTGTAAAAGAGTTGTCTTGTTTGATTTCCTTAGGGTAAGACCATATCATGAACATTTTCTGCAACTTGTCCCCCTATAGTAGTACAGATCTATTTAATTTTAGCTAATGATTGAATAGTAGTCAGTATTTCATTTCACAGAACTTATCCAACCAGCCCCTTCTTGGTGGACATTCAGGTTGTTTTTATTTTTTTATTTTTATTTGCCAGACAGAGATCACAAGGAGGCAGAGAGGCAGGCAGAGAGAGAGAGAGGGGAAAGCAGGCTCCCCGCTGAGCAGAGAGCCTGATGTGAGGCTCAATCCCAGGACCCTGAAATCATGACCTGAGCAGAAGGCAGAGGCTTAACCCACTGAGCCAGGCAGGTGCCCCTATTTTTTTATTTTTTAACTATCGTTAAGAATGCTTCAACTGATATCATTGTGAATTTGTGTGATTTCTGTGAGTAATTCCACCTAAAAGTGGAATCTCTGCTTCAAAGGTGGCGCATATTTAAAATTTTCAATTAGTGCCGACCAGAAAAAGATGGCATGAATGTAATAAAGTTAAGAATTCTGTCTTCTTCATAACCTTACTACTACTGGCCCGAACAGCTGAGTGAGAGATGATAAATGTTTTCTTGAATTTACTTACATTTTTTGTATTTTTCTTCTATAAATTGCCTGTTCATATTCTTTGCTCAGGATTACATAGTTCAGCTTTTTCAGGGGCCAAGTAGTTGAGGTAGATAAAGGAACAGGGCAGGTGTAAGACAATGGGGAGTGACACTGCTCATGTTACAGAGGAGTCCTGGTTTTCTTTTTGCTCATTCATTGCGGAATATTCTCTTCCTTAGAAAGCAATTACTGTTAACCCTTGATTGTATATACTTCTAGGACATTATACACTTATGTTTATAGAAACACAACTTTTAAATTATAGATGGTGGGCATACAGGTGGTTTTTAAAATATGTAAATTGAATTCTTTTGTGGATGTTTTTATTTAACATTTATCTTTGTGATCTTTGCCCATTTGCACAGGTATTGTCTCCTCATTTCTGTTACTGGCTTCATAGTATTCCACACATATGCACAATAATTATTGGAAAACTTTAGCGTATTCTTAAAGTTATACTTTGACGGTAGTCTAATGACCATTTTTAAAAACATAACTTTGTGCTCATGTGAATACTTCTGGAGGAGAGACCCCTGGAAATGAAATTCCTTGTATATTTTATTTGGATTGATGATACTAAAGTATTCTCTAAGAAGCTCTGCCTGTTTATATGTTCACCCTCTCCAAATGTAAATGTCTGATTTCCCATAAAATACTCATCAGTAATGATTACTAATCTTTATTATTTTTACAGTAGGATAGGTGAAAAATTGTATTTTATTAGACTTTTGCCCAACTGAGAGTGAAGTCGAGCATCTTTTCCTTTGTTTATCATCCAGTTGTGTGTACTGCAAATTATCTATGCAAAGCATTTACTTGGACTTTTCTTTTCTTGAGTAAAATAATTTTAAGTTAGCTTTATATATATGTAAATATAGTTCTACATTTCTCCTGGGAATTTTGCTTTTTCTGAAACCCAAAACACAATCCAGATGACATGGATTGTTACTCTTCCGCTTCTCCTCCTACTGTTTATATTTACAGGCTGTCTTCTAGTTGCTTCATAAACAAGCACATTAATTTTTAGATCATCGAGATATATCTTTGACAGGAATTCATTTCATGGTCACTACCCTGCATTCTGGTTCTTCCAAAGGTCAAGCCATTTCAATCGTCTCCCTCCCTGTTGAGGGGCGAACAAATATATTTCATCAAATGTGTTGAAAAAGTAAAATCTATTCTTATTTTGCTTTTCAAGACTGATATTAAATGTTTCAACAAAAGTCTTTCACAAAACATGGCATGGAATTACTTCTCTGAATTCTTTGTTTGAGTACTTGGTATGGATATTTCATTCACTTTAAAACAGATACTACTAAATAATCGAAGAGGGAATATACCTAAGCCTTTTTTTAAAAAAGATTTATTATTTATTTATTTGACAGAGAGAGAGAGACACACACAATGGGAGAGGGAACATAAGCAGGGGGAATGGAAGAGGGAGAAGCAGGTTTCCTGCAGAGCAGGGAGCCTGATGTGGGGCTTGATCCAGGATCCTGGGGTCATGACCTGAGCTGAAGGCAGATGCTAAGTGACGGAGCCACTCGGGTGCCCCGTATCTAAGACTTTCAGAAGAAAGAATTGTCATGTGAGGGTGTGGACATGGAAAAGAAGGTCCGAGTAGAGAGAATTCAGAAACCTAGTTTTGGTCCTGTTGTGGCACTACCCAGTGATGTGCTGGCTTACTTCTATTTGTGATATATTTGGTTGTGTTTGATAATGTTAATGGTTTCTTTTGTCTTTCACCTCTGCATTCCACAGTACAATTTTATACCAGTGTTTTCTTAGCATGCTGGTATTCAGAATAAAAATATTCTGTTGCAGTCAGTGAAAGGATGATCACTTACTCTCATGAAAAGACATGTGGGCAGTGGTCCAGGGGCGAATCTGATGCATGCGTGCACCACCATTACTAACCACACAACATTTTGGACTCTCTATTGAAAATAGCATTTTTAAACTGGAGACTACATCAAACCTTTCCAACTGGCAGTCAAATTTATAGAAATTTAAAGCTTAATTCAGCAGTAAAATTTGTCAGTCAGAATGACTGACATCCTAACAACTCCAAACCTACATCTTAATTTATTATTTGAAGGCCAACCATTGCTTGTCATTTTAAAGCTGACGTGATATAAACTTTTAAACTTCAAAAAATATAAAAATATAAATATAAAAAAAGTAAAAGTGTTCTCTTTTGAAATTGACAGTTCAGATTTTAAAATGTGTCTTAAACACTTTAAAAGAAAGCACCCTTCCACTGACATTCTATCATCTATCATCTTGTGATCTCTAGCTATTCTTGCTGGGGGGCCTGCGTGCCACTGTTGGGTCTTGCAAGCACACATAGAAATCAAAGTCCCACGTGGAATTGCCAGATCTAGAGATGATTATGTTAGCCATTAAATGATACAGGACTCAGGGATGCCTGGGTGGTGCAGTCGGGTAAGCGTCTGACTCTCTGTTTTGGCTCAGCTTATGATCTCAGGGTCCTGGGATCAAGCCCCATGTCAGGCTCTGCGCTCAGTGGGGAGTCTGCTTGAGATTCTCTCTCTCTCCCCTCTGCCCCCCCACCTTGTGCACTCTCCCTCTCTCAAATAAATAAATAAATCTTAAAAAAATCATAAAGGACTCAATTTTCAAAAATCAGAAAATCTCTACTGTGCAGATAAATGTATTTCACTGAAGTTGTTATTTTTACAGTTGAGGCTAATAAAATAGACAGTAACAAAAGATGCCCCTAAGTGCACAATATAATGTGAATACAGCAGGCTGCATCCTCTTGTTTTTAAGAAAGGCCTACACTGGTAAAATGTATGTATTTAACACATATATTACCTATTACCAAGAAAAATGACATGTATCTACTCAGTATTTATGTATTAATCAGGAACCCTAAAATCTTGAGTATGTCTCGTTAAGAAACTATGTCTCTGGGTGCCTGGGTGGCTCAGTGGGTTAAAGCCTCTGCCTTCGGCTCAGGTCATGATCCCAGGGTCGTGAGATCGAGCCCTACATCGGGCTCTCTGCTCAGCAGGGAGCCTGCTTCCTCTTCTCTGCCTGCCTCTCTGCCTACTTGTAATCTCTGTCTGTCAAATAAATAAATAAAATCTCAAAAAAAAAAATTCTTTCTCCCCCTCTCCTTCTGCCCTTCCCCCACCACGCTCTCTCTCTGTCAAATAGATAAATCTTTAAAATAAAATAAATTAAAAAAAAAAAAAGAGAAAAGAAACTATGTCTCAAGGCATCTTTTTAAGAAGTGATGACCTTTGGGAAAAGCAGAATAAGTGCTATAATAAGAAACTCACTGATTATGAGAGGATGCCATTTTGATTAATATAATTAATATATTATATATATATTAATTATATATATATATATGTATGTATATCTGTCCATATACAACATCTTTGAAAGGAAATGCATTTTACTGCTTCTATTTATTTATTTTTCTTCTTTTGTGTAGGTAATAGATTAAAACGTAACACAGAAAGGTATTCCAGTTCCATGTATTATTTACATGGAATGAAGAAAACAGATTGCTTGTTGCAGAGCTGTACCTTTGTACCTACCTATATATACACCAAAAAGTATGCTTTACTAAATAATAATCCCAATCAATGGAACAGATTATGACTAGCCAGTTAATGTTTGTTATTTAACACCCAAGTAAAAAGTGGGCACTAGGGCTACAGTGAGCTGATCATTAACCACTGTAATTTGTTAGGGTTATGGTTGCTGTATCATGAGCATATATAATGGCCTAACCATTTTATTTGCTGTGTATGTTGTGTTTACCGTACCTTACCAAGACCATATCCCTGCAGGGACTGTGCTCCCACAAAAGTATTAGAAGTGATAATGGACCCAATTATTCTTTTTTATTGGTGTCTATCATCTTGATGAGGGGATATCTGAATGTGGCTTGGACCTTAGTGAGAAGGCTGCAAAATATCCTTGAGCTGGTCAGCTCTGAACTTCATGTGATATATATATGTTTTGTCTTCCAGATTAGACTAAGCTCTTCTGAGGGTAATAACCTCGTCATACTGATTTTTTTAATATTATTACTATGTATGTGGCCCTCTCTTCCTCTTCTCTTCTCAGACCTGATGAAAGGCTTCAGGTTCCTATAAGATGACATATGCCAGTGTTTGCTAAAGAGATAGCATAAATACACAGCATGTGATAACTCCATGTAAAACAAATTAGTATTTTATATTCTTGACATTGCAATATGAGTTTTATTAATTAGCAGACTAGCTTGGAGCTAGCCAACCTTGAATTTGAATCTGGTTCTGCCCTGTGAAGGATGGTAAAGTAGAAGCACATGCTTATTCACAGGCCGCTTTCTTTTCCATGCCTGATATCAAACACTTTATCTTATTGAGTCTTTATGACAACCAGGAAAAGTCTGCTAAATAATCCCTTTTATAGGTAGAAGAACGAATGCACAGACATGTTAATTCCCCCACACACATTTTCCCAAAGCTTGTACACTCCTGCTTTCTTGAAATTCCTGAGTGCCCTTGGATGAGTTACTAGCCTCCTGAACCTCCATTTTTCCATTTCTAAAAATTTGGGGGGGGGTGGACATTTAATTTTGCGTATCAAATTTTCTAGGCTACAATGCCAAGCTTTCTTGGTCAAATACCAGTGTAGATGTGGTGGTGAAGGTATTTTTAAGGTGTGATTAGCATTTCCATCAGTATACTCTGAGTAAAGCAGATTACCCTCCATAATGTGGATGGGCCTCACATTGTTAGTTGAAGGCCTTGAAAGACCGATGTCACTGGAAGCAGAAGGAATTTTGCCTCTAGACCTCTACATAGAACTCCTACCTAAGCCTTAATACTCAAAACTTCAGACTCTAGCAGCTTGCTGGAATTTCTAGCTTTCTGGTCTTCCCTTCAGATTTCAGATTTACTGGTCATGTAAACCAATTTGTTAAAATAAATCTCTCTATCTCCATCTCTGTATGCATACATACATGTGTACATTTATTTTATTGATTTTATTTTTTTTAATATTTTTGTATTTATTTAATTGATTCTGTTTCTCTGGAGAACACTAACACAGAGGTGGATAATATTTATTTCATGGATATAAAAAGAAATATTGGAAGAGGTAATTCATGTTCCTTCTCTATTTTTCATCTCTTTCCCTACTGTCTTCTTTCATGCTTATTTTTATTTTTTCTTTCTTTTGTCTTTTCCTTGTAATAGAACCATTTTTATGGCATAAAAATAATATCTTTTTAAATTTACTAACTGTATCAGCACAAATATTCTATTAAAAGTAGAGTGATAGTGCATGACCATTACTGCCTACAGTGGCATTTACATGTTTGCTTTCACAAGTGAGTAATGATAATTCTTATACGCCACGTGGCTGTGAGTAATTGCTCCCTTCTGAAGATAAAGGTTAGAATGGTCTGTAGCCGTCATAAGTTATTCACTGTGTGTGTACAGTTTCAAAATATATTTTCCAGAGTGTTGTTCTCTCTCTATTTTCATTTAGATATTCCTCATTTTTATGCAATGCAGACTTTACATTGGAAAAGCATTTTATTGTTGATTTCTTCATTGGATAAGTGGTATGGTGAATTTGACACTCAATTCGCTTTTCCTTCCATAACAAATTAGAAAATGCTGGGAGTAGTGAGGTCTCAATTTAGGGACTGAGAATGTGTGTAGCGGTATAAGATGAGAGAGAACAGGAGAGACAAAGGAGGGAGGCAGAGAGATTTGAGAGGGCAGCGTGAAGGCTCTTTTATCACTGAAACTCTTACCAACGTCTTAATTACTGATACATGAAATTTAATTTACAAGAAAGAAGGTTTGCTTCGTAATGCCCTCTAGGGAGGGCAACTCATGGACCGGATTCCCACTAAGATGTCAAAGGGAAGCTCCTTCAGGGAAGGGACGGTGTCTTGATCACTGCTGTAGATTCAACTGCTAGCACATAGATGCGTAATAAATATTTTGATTGGACGAATGATGCTAGAATTGATTCTGGAGTCTGAGTGTGATGCGTTGAGTGGAAATGTGGATGTACTAGAAACCAGGTGGCAGAGGTGAGTCAGTGGACAGTGCACAAGGGGGCAAAGGAAACAGAGAAGCTTTGTAGTAGAATAAGCCAACTTAACACATTTTATCATTCTTTCACAAACAGATCAGGATGTCATGGCTGAACTGAAAACAACCCCTGTGGACAGCCCAGGGGGCAAGCATCCTGTTAGGATGGCAGACCTCCAGGGACTATGCACTGTGGCTTTCCCTGACTAAGATCTCGCTCTCTCCAGTGAACCCAACCTCCCTGCCATTCCTGAGGCGGTATCTGTTGTGCTCCCTGCTGCAGTGCTCTCCTGAAGGAGTTAATGCAGCTTCTAGAAGGGGCCTGATTTAGAACCTGGCAACAGCTTAGCCATTGAAAGAAATATGGCTCACTGCATGCCAGGTGATATAAATTAAAGTTAATGTTATATGTGATGAAATGTCCTTTTAGATATTATGTGTAATTTTGAGTATTAGGAAGTCTCAGTAGGCTACTTTTTTTTTGGAAATCAGTCTACAAGATTTCCCTTTATATTCTTTCTTTTAAAACCACCAGGAAAAGGTTATATGAATAGTCATATTTTTAGCATAGCAGGTAGACTAAACATATAAAAAGTTATTAATAATAGACTGTGAAAATATCTATCACAAAAATAACAGCCAAAAGGTTAGCATATATTATATAAAAAGCTCACACTTCTTTGGTGAAAAAAACAAACAGTGAAACTCCCCTAAGAGTTTGCTTAAGCAGAGATATAATTAGTTAGCATGCATTTTGAAAAATATCCCGCTAAGATACAAAGAAATTAAATTTAAAGCATCTATGACATTACCTCATATTCTGGCTGTGCAAACCTGGAAAAATTACTTAATCTCTCTGCTTCAGGTTTTTCATCCGTTAAATGGGGTAAAAATATGACACAGGGATACTATGGGCATTTCATGTATTTTTGTGCATGTATTAACCATACATGAAAACTGCTGACCCAGTACCTGGCTCACAAAAAGGCTCAGTAAACTTAGTTCTCATTACTATCCCAACATTTAGAAAAGTGATCATATAAGCTAAAAAACGTGCTGTGAGAAGTGCATATGTTCATACTCTAGCTAGCGGTATAAATGGAAATAAGCTTTTTGGAAATAAATATGAAAATATGGTTTAAGAATTAAGCTTTTTGGAAATCAATATGAAAATATGGTTTAAGAATTGTGAACTTTATATTCTTCACACAGTAATTCCAATTAAAGCTTATTTATCCTAAGGAAAAACAAAAGATTCAGAGAAACTTGAAAATAACTCTGTGTACAATATCCATATCCTCAACACTACTCCAGCACTTAAAAATAATTCTCTATGAAGAACTACTAGGTATTCATTAGAAATAATAATTACAAAGATTACTTAGCTAACCAAGAAACATTAGTATGATGAAGCAAATAATGCAAATAAAATAAAAAGTTGTCCCTTTAACAAAGACAGTTTTCTGATTTTTCATTATCAGTAGGAGTCTGCGGTCCCCACCCTGTCCTCCCAGCCCCCCCCCCCCCCCATTTTGGCTCTGGGATACAGAGCAGAGCAAATAACTCCTCAGAAAGGAAAAGGAAGTAACATGGAGGACATGTCTTGTGAGTATGGTTAAGTTGGAAATAGGGGGTTAAGGGAAGTGAAATAATGAGGCCATCCTATCATTGCCTCCCCACTTCCCCCTGGCCTAAAATCTTGAAGGGTTTGGGTGTTACCAGATACAGTGACCAAGAAGCCAAAAGCAAAGAGCCTTTTGTGTCCTACTTTCCATGTGGAACTTGGGGTGGGGGAAAAGGAGAAGTCTGCCATGCTTAGTAACCTTGCAGCAACACCAAGCCGACCCAGCCGGATGGGAGCGGGGACGCTGTAAGCTTGCACAGAGACACAGTTATGAGTTAGAGCCTTCATGGGCTCCCATGGCCATGGAACGGGCTCCAAAGTGAGAGAATGTTCAGTATGTGCTGTGGGAGAATAAGAGAATAGCTAAAGTGAGAGCCTTCATGAAAGTATTTGCCTTGAGGTGGGGGTGATCTTGACACAGATTCCGTGGGAGGTTCACTTCAACTAGGAGCTACTTAAAAGCTGTGACTAAAACCCAGAAGGGTGAGATTAAGGTAGTGTCAAAAATAGAAGAAAGTTTCCACCCTCAGTCTGAGGCAAAAGAACAAATCACAAATGCACCACTACTTGCTTAGTGGACACGAGTGTGAGGAGCATTGGGTAAGCAGAATAATGGCGCACCAAAGCGTGTCCGCATCCTACACCCTGGAACCTGTATATTCACTACCTTTGTTGGCAGAGGAAGGCATTGCAGCGCGACTAAGTTAAGGATCTTGAGATGGAAGTTATCCTGGTGAGCCCAACATAATCACAACGGTCTTTCTTAATGAAGGTCCAGAGGTCGGCAGGAGTCCAGGAGGAGTTGTGATGATAGAAGCAGAGGTCAGAGTGATGTGGTCCTGAGCCACAGAATTGTGAGTAGCCTCTAGGAGCTGGAAAGGGAAAGGAAACAGGTTCTCCTCCAGAAGGAATAGGGCCTTGCCAAAAACCTTGACTTTAGGACTTCTGCCCTCCTGAACTGTACAGTAATACAGTTGCGTTGTTTGAAGCCAATGAGTTTCTAGTAATTTGTTACAGCAGCAGCAGGAAATTAATATAGAACCCAAGAAGAAACTGGGCCAGCCTTTTCTCAGTGGGGACCAATGGTGATTGCTAAGATACCGTGTGGACTCCAAGTCCACAGTGCCCTGTGGATGGATGAGCTCACCAGCGGCTGCCATATTGGGGAGCAGTGGGGTGGTGGAGGGTGTGCGAGGGGAATCTCGAACTCAGCAATTACCTGAAAGATACTGACTGACGACTAGGCATAGACTTCTCATAATTGTCAAGTTTACATGTTTCTTCCTTCTACTTATTTGGAGGAGGTTCTCAGTATAGTAGATCAGTCGTATCATGAAACTGAGTCAGAGTGGTGGTTACACTCCTGTGACTCTCTGTCGTGATCACAAGTCATAACATAGCACTGACCGGCTTTGCATCACATGCTGGGACCTCCCACGCGCTTCCCAGGCTTTACTCAATTGAATGCTCAGAACAATACTCTGGGGAAGGTACTGTTACTGCCTTCATTGTCACAGAAGCAGAAACTAAGGGATAAAGAAGTTAAATAATTTGTCAAAGGTCTTGTGGGTTTTAAGCTGCTGGAATCAAAATCTGGACACAAACAAGCCTGAAAGAAAATAACAGAAAAATGAAAATAGTTTGATTTATTCTGTTGGCAAGATTATGGATTTGTTCTTTTTTTGTTTTATTTTTTGTTTATGGCAAAATGAAGCCATGATCACACTTTAAAAAAAAAAAATATTGGCAATTTCCAATCCATGAACAAGTTGTACTCTGAAATTCCCAGCCAGCAGAGTTGGAAAAGCATGTGGTTTGTAGGCAAACAATTGCTATGTTTCAGTCCCTACTCCAGCCCCTATTAGAGATGGTGCATTGGGCAATGTACTGGAATTCTCCAAGTCTCAGTTTTCTCATTGATGAAATGAGGGTAGGAATACCTGTATTAAAGGCCTTTTTGAGGAATAGTGCCTACAATGTAGTCACTCAACAAAGGCACTTTCCTTTTCCCAACAAAAGCTTTATTTTGATAGCACTAGTACTAGCAACGTGGTTTCCTATTTAAAACAATAAAATTCTGGAAGGTTCAAACTGCAAATCAGTCAACAAATCTGTGTGGCTTACAGTTTACCAGAGGTTTTATACTAGGAGTGCTCTCTCGGCTGTATATCCCCGTCGGTCCTAGTATGGCTTCTGTGGGAAACGAAATCTCAGTTACAAGTTGATGGGACAGAGCTATGTGCCGTCGGGCCCCAGACGTGAGTGGTCTCTGCCCTCTGCCCTCTGTCTTTGCTACCCCAAGCTTTGACAATGAGCTCTCCGTTAATAATGTTGAAAAGCACAGCTGGTGGTGAGTAGGGAGTGAGAATTAGCCTTAAGGAACGGGATAGGACAAAGCTTTTCCCAAAAAGAGATTGGGTAGGTATCCCTGGGCAGTTTTACTCAATTCTCTATAGCTATTCTAGAGAAGAGAACCATTCTCCTGGGGGGTCTAATCATGACTAAGTATGACTGCTTCCATTGTTCGGTTCTCAGGCCTTAGAAATGGCTTTATAGATCTCTCATTGATACACCTAGGTCATTCATAAAATCTGGCACATCCAGTGGATTCTTGGGCACATGCTGTAATAAAGAAAAAAAAAAAATCTTTCGCCAAGCTTATAGTCAGGTGCTACCTCTGCACTTATCTGTGAGAACCTATGCTATGTCTTAGGTTTAGCAACCTGGGTAGAATCATTTAATCAGGACATTATTTACCATTGGGTGTTTTGTGTACATTGTACCCAAAAGCCGCTCCATTTTAAATAATGTTAAAAGTGTGTTTGGTTAAGAGAATAGCGAAAAAATTTTAAAAAAGAAATCATGGAGAGAATAAACAGATGCATTCAGCCATAAGGCCTGGAATGCAACTGAACAAAAATTAAAAGACACGAGAGAGGGAAGAAGCACACTGTTAGATGTGATCGAGAAGAGATAGAGGGTTGATGGAGTGCTAATCAATCATGCTATCTCAAGCAGTCCTCTGGCAATGGATTCCGATATTTCTGCCCTAAGGTCATTGCCATGAATTCATAGAAGACAGAAGGTAAACAGAGCATTTCTGTTGCACTTAAACAATAGACAAGAATGTTTTCATTCCCCTGCCTCCAACTGATCCATAAAGATCTGTTACTTTTCAAAAAGCTTAGTTTGGCATCATTAAGTGAGTTTTTCTTTTTCCTTCTTTTTTTTCTTTTTTTTTTTAAAAAGCTTAGAGAACCAGGTCCCTGTATTTGTACTGTTTCCTTTATCATTGTGACTACGTTCCTTCAACTGAACCACCTAGTCATGTGAATCCATAAAGCATAGGATGAAGACTATCCCACTTTTCATGCTTCTCATCTTCAGTGAAGACATGACAAAAGTAATGAAGATAAGACAAATGCAAAATCACACTAGCAAGCTAGTTTTAATCATTCGAGACATCCGTGCTCTTAACCATGTTTTGCTCAAAGCATCATTTTGGACTATTGCTTTAGTAAATTCTGGACAGCTGACATTTGGGTTGATTACATAATAGTTTGGGGAACATGGCTAAGGAATGACAGCATTAGAATTTAGCGGGTTTAGCACACTAAAGTAATCATCAGTAGGAGCCTGAGTTGTGGATGAAACTTGCTCTGTGTATCCAGGTTGCGAACGTTGGAGGGAAAGGAGTGCTCTCATATCAAGAAGATTAGCACCTAGAGGTTAAATGAAAAATTTCAGTGAGTCCTGGATTAACACTAAGCCTCAGAGTTAACAGCTTGCTATAATGCAGCAATTCTCCACCTATATCACACAGCCCGTACCAAACTCCATCACTGACAAGTAGGCCCGGGGTATCTTCAGGCCACGTTTAGATCCTCGCAAGAACCTTTGCCTTCATAGACCTGCCTTGTTTGGGGCAAGTAAGAGGTCGGCCCCAAGAAACTAGGGCTGGAGACACTGCAGGTAAAATTGCCAAGAACACTAGGCTTATTTATTCCTCTTTTCTATCTTGTCAGTCACAAGACCATTTTTGTATTGCAAATATTTTGTAAGTGATATAATAATTTGGAGAGAAATTACTTGCAGAACATTGAACGTGTAACTGAATGGTAACTGAAAGCAGGGAAGAGAATATGTCAGGACCACAGCCCTGAATTTCTCTGCCTCAAAGAATGATGTCCCTGAGCACATGAAAACAGAGGCTGGTGGCCAGTGTGCGCAACTTAAAAGCATCTGGTAGGATTGCAGAAGCCCCCTTGGCTGTTTTATCTATGGGGCGTCAGACATCCGGGTATTTGCAAGTGCTGGTTATCGTCTGGCTCCTTTTTTCCCCCAGATATTTTATGGCTTTTGAATATAGTCACTGAGGCAAGTTCACAGAAGGTATAGGCTGAAACAGGTAAATATGAATATTGCCTCCAGGCCTTTTTATCTTAAAGGGAGGAGATTAATGGTACTGTCCATAGAGTCTGGGGCGGAAAGTCTCTGAGGGCGTCTTCGTCTTCTTCCTTAACCATTTTTGTGATCGTTCTGGGCTCATAAGCTCTCTTACTAACTACTGGGAACGTCACGTTTGTTGAGTGGAGAAAATCAAAATAGAAAGACTGCAGATAGCCTCACAGCTGTTTTAAAAGACTTCCTCATTTCACAGAGCCACACAGGCATTGAAGATGGTAGATTTTTCTCATTCAAGGCTTTTACTGTCCTTGCCTTCCATGACGTTTTCATTTATGTTAGAAATAAAGAGAAGGGAGAATTGACAAAAGGATCTTCAGAGGTATTGAGGAAATAAGGACCAAGATGTAAGAGCAGCAAAGCTTTTACATTTGCGTGTCATGGCAGAATGAGAAGGATTTCCAGAATGTTCCTGGGTTGCTTGTGAAGCACTTTGTGCCAGGCTCCACGCTGGACCATGCTGATTCCTGGTAGAACTCTCCAGAGCTCCAGGCAGACAGGTGGAGATCACAGAAGAGTTGCCTGGAAAAGTCTGCGGTAGGGGGCTGGATGCTAGGAGGGAGCCGTGAAACAGTGGCATCAGACAGGAAGTGTTCTCACTGCTTCTTCCAAAGTGAAGAGTGATAGAGAAGATTAATTTGAGGGCTAAAGCAGTGTGAAGGGATCCATTCGAGGGAACTTAAGTAAAAAAATCATTCTGCATTTCTCATGCTTGCCACTATTGCTTTTATCTCCTTGACGGTGCCTTTGTCCCACAGGACGGAATATTTTCTCTTTAATAATGATAACAATAAAAGGTAGACAGTGAATGATATGGACCCTGAAAACTTCACATAAGAAACTTCTTAAAAGTTCCCCTGTGATCAAGAAAGGGGCTCAGATCACACCAAAGTGTTTCATTGGGAAAACAAGTTAGGAGAAAATAGAAGAGTTCCATATGTCGGTTCAGATAGCGTTTTCTTGGAATTTGTTGGAGGGCCCATTCTGATTAGGCTTGATGGCAGGCCCGATGATGTGGGAAGCAAGTATAAGGAGAATGGAGGTCTAGAAGGCACAGAGGTGGCATTAATAAACGTAAGGAAGACTGTTAGAATTGTGCAGGCCGGTGAAAACTTTTATTTGTACAGTAAGTGTTTTAGCATCTGTTATTCAAAGACGCATTTAGGAATTAAGATTTACAGCACTCAAAAAAGCTCCTCTAAAATATCCATATGGATAGATTAAATCCAAAGTTCTACAGTGCAATGCTCCAATCATTAATGTTAGCCGCTGAGGCAAATTTCATTCCTTAAGTGGGAAGATGAGAGAGCGCTGTTGCTCCCGTTTCCCTAACTGCCCTTGAAGCGCGATATACCAAGCATGGACTTGGTCATGGCCTTTATTACGCCCACTCTCTGGGCCGTTAGTTTTCTGGAACCTCACCACACTAGCCTATTTTCCTGTCCCTGTACCTCTAGGAATATCTTAGAGCCAGATATCTGAATGGAAGTATCTGTGCCTCAGTTTTCCTCTGGTGCCAATGAGATACCAACGTGGGCGTCAGGTGTACCATCTAGATGGAGAATTTACAGATGAAATTTTGGGGAATTTGTTCCATGATTTTTGGATCCCTCAGCCAGATTTCAGGATATAAAAATCGGTCAGAGTGGAAAGAGGAAAGGATTTGGGAAGAGATTTCCTTGTATAGTTGGTGCTCTGATACGATGTCCTCCCCCCTCCAGTCTGAGGAGGAGGTTCCCCTGGGACCTCTGTGTTCCCTGTGGTTTGGAGACACGCAGGGCTGGGCTGTCACTTCAGCTATTCTATGCCTGCAGGGAAGAGGCGGCTCTGTAGGTTCCCCTGCTCTCCTGCTGTCTATTGAGGCAACAAAGGGAGGAGGTATTTTTCATGGATCAGACATAGATGAAGGGAAGAGACAGATGGATGGTTTGCCTTGGGTCTGGTAACATAGTACAAGTAGGAGAACAAAGGGCCCCCAATAACGAGAATCTGGAAATAAATGCTGGATCCTTTGGGGCTGAGGAAGGAGTCATAAATTGGCTTTCCACATCTGCCCGGGCTCAGGGAGCTGAAGTCAGAGATGCCAAGCAGGGGAATATCCAAGGAACCGGCATTGGGGCTGCAGGGGCCCAGTTAACTTGTGAGGCCAGGGTGGTGCGCCTGTGTTTCGTGGTATTTCTAGGGACTTTGTAGTTTTTCCTACTCCTTCCTCCATCAGCTCATAAGAAACAAGCTAGCAAACTAGGATGAGCTGAGAGCAGGAGTGAGTCACAAGGCAGAGAAATCAAGAAGAAATCAAGAAATCAAGCCTTTGTACCCTAGGCTTCTAGCCTGAGAAAGGGGTCAGTTGCTAAGAGAAGATTGTGGCCTTTAATTAGTTTTTATTTATTTTCATTTTTATTTTTAATGAGACTGATCATTTTAATTTCTCATTTAGATTGTGTGTGCAGCAGATCTTAGTGCTGCCTAATACCTAAGACTGAGCAGAAAGATCACGAGCCTGCTGGGACTTGCTTCCTGGGGCAGCGGAAGATCACCCACATTGAATAAAGTCTGAAAGGATGGTGGGAGATAAATACAAAGTTGTGTCAGGAGTTGTGTTGCCCACGTATCTAAAAACCGGTATTGAAATTTCTCTGGTTGTTTTACTGCTCGTGCTTTTGGAATCCTGCTTCAGAAGACATCGGTTGGCAGAGTTACAAGGGAATCAAGCTGGGCCAGCGCTGTGAGGCACTGTATTAAAGCATGAGGCTAAAGAAAATAATCAGTGGTACTGATCTTGTCTTTGTTTAAATTTTGGATACTTTATTCATCATAGACTTATTTGCATTACTTTTTATTTTTTTAAATCTGTAAAATATAATTGATCTTGAGTCAAGATTTTGGTCCCCACCCTGTTACATTTTGTGCCTGAGATGAGTGTTGTTAGTCTTCTCCTAACCTTGGTCCTGTTTGGAGCAATTACGTTTTCCAGGGGAAGGAAACCTGGTCTCTATTCTTTGTAGTAACCATCTTTTCCTCTCCTCTCCTCCAACATTATCATTTGCTGCCAGATTTCTTTTTGTTTGTTTGTTTGTTTTTTTGTTTTTTTCCTCCCCCAGACTCCTCTGGAGATTGGAAGTGTCTTCACTTTCCGGTCCCCCCCACAGATGTCTGTCTGGGCATCCGCCCCAGTAAGTGACATCCGTATTGCTGCTTGGTATAATGTTACAACTATAAATGTGGTCAATGGTAGGTAATGGAAGTTTTTGTTTAATAATAGAAGTAATCTAACCTATGTTCTAAATCAAGGATTGGCAAGCTTCTTTTGTAAGAGGCTGGAGAAGAAACATTTAGGCTTTGGAGGTCGTATTGTCTCATTTGTAACTTTTCAGCTCTGCCCTTGTAGCACCAAAGCAGCCACAGGTAGTGCTTCAGCGAACTGGAATGACTATTCCAATAAAACTTTATTTACAAAAACAAATTCAGGGAAATTTGGCCCATAGGTCCTGGTTTGAAAACCCTTGTTCTAAGCTGTGCTGCTACCACCCCACTCCTCTTTTTTTTCCCCCTTAGAGGTAATTTAAAAAGGAATAGAAAATTTTGTATAATTGCTTTCAGGGATATTTATGCCATTAAGGTATTTTTTACTGTGTGAGCATTGACTTAGTTTGGTTTTCAAAAGTTAAATCTATTTTTGATGTGTAAATTTTTACAACTTAGTAAATGGGCAACTGATTTTTATAATAATAGCTACCCTTTATTGAGGATTAGCCTGGGCAAGACTGTATATATATACACACGCATATATATGTATAGATTATGTAAAATAACCCCAAAACAACTGTGCAATTGTTATTACCCCCATTTTATGGACGAGATAACAAGGGTCAGAAATTAAGCAACTTGTCTAAGGCCACAAAGTCAGTTGTTTGGTAGCTGAGACACAGGCAGGTCTCAGATTCACAGCTTCAGAGGTCCTGAGCCTGTGCACTACAGTCTTCTGGTTGTAACAAATACACAGGGCAGCATCCCTAGAATCAGTTCAGGACCAACCTGGAAGCAGAAAACAAGGAAGTCGTAGTCCTCACTGCTGCAAAACCACCACAGGTGGGATTAGCAAGCAGGGCCAGTGATTTTGATAACCTCTCGCTGGAGGTTGACTGAGAATGGGCTTTGATTCTATAAAGCTGAGGGAGCTCAAATTGGAAACTTTTTCTAGCCTGTTGAAGTCGTTATCTCGTTTTCTCCTTAACTGGGAAAGTAAGTGACCCCAAACATTTGCTGTGTAGTGTTTCCTGGGGTGGCTGTCTCATAACCTTTTCTGATCACTTCAACTCTTTTGGTGGTGAATGACCTCAATATACTTTTGGGGCTTAGGTCTGCGCTGACAAGGTTAAGCATTATTGGAGTGGCTAGAACTAAAGGAAAGTAAAGGAATAGGTATTTGATATCCGGATTTGGAAAAACAGTGTGTGTGTGTGTGTGTGTGTGTGTGTTTGAATGCAGTCTCCTGTTCTTTGATAAATATTCTGCTTTTCTTGAATATAAAGACTGCCTGTTTGGAATTAGTTATTATAAGTTTTTTTTACTTTTCAAAATATTTAATATAGTCACCTCTAAACTTATTTATTTTAATGTAATGCTTTATGATTTAGTGAACTATTAATTATAAGGATGATACATACGGATTATAGGGACAAGTTTCAGCTTCAATTGAAATAAAATGACCACCCTGACCAGTTTTGCTCTCTGTGTGTCCAGTATGAGGAATACAGCAGGGAGCAGAGTATATATGCTCCTGACCTTGGGGCATATCCAATCTAAGTGCAGGCATTGGTCACAATTTCTTAGGGTCAATTGCTTGTTTTGTGTTTATAGTAAAAGGGAGAAGATTTTTCACTTTTTAACGGGTTGCCATTATATTAAAGTGCTCTTTGCAGAAATTCTAAAGATTCAGAAAAATGAACTTGTGAGAGTAATTGGGGTATGAGCTCTGAGGTATAAAAATTTTGGCCAAATATAAGCTCCTAAATAAAATGAAAACCCAGAGCAGTGAATACGTAGGAGAGCTGGAAAAGGCAGGAGGGTGACCTTTCTAGCTAGTTGGCTCTGTGATACGCCGTCTAAACCTTTAAAGCTCTCCAGTGGTGGGCAGGATTCTGCAAAAATGGATCATTGATTGTATCAAAATGAATATCTTAAAATGTTCATTTTTATACTTTAATGTTATAGGGCTGCTTCATTAAACACAACACAAAACACCATCTCATAATTAGTTTAGCAGCGGCCAGGATATTTGTGACCACGTTTGGCCCAACTTGTGTGAACATTCTACAGCCTTTTATTTTTCTTTTCTTTTAAAGAATTTAAACACTTTGTTTTGATCCTATCTTTTCATCTCTGGAGCCTACCTCATTCTGTATACATTTTCCCTTAATAGTCTTTCAACTGGTAGCAAAAAAGTTTCCAGCAAAGCCTGAGGAAATTAAAGATGCTACCAAAGAAGTATCTCAATGTTTGCTGGCAAATTATTTCCAGCATTTTCTGGTTTGAAATACTTGCCTTTTTTTTTTTTTTTTTTTTTGCTTTCTCACTAGAGATTGATGAGAACAGCATGAGAGAGTTGGTAGAACCCCATGGTAGTAATCCTTTCTTTACTTTCTCTCAGGAAAAAGATTTTGTGGATTAGTGGGAATTGGTCAAATTTAATTTTTTTCTTTTATTTCTCACATTCATGGCAGAATGCTCAAGATAGTCTAACAAAGTGTTCTTCATATTTGTTCGCTCATCTCTAAAGAGTAGGAGACTCCATCAGACTCTGCCTTTGTAGTGTGCCAAATCTTCTGCCCAAGCGTCGTCTTCCTCTTCTGATACTTGAAATTCACACAAAAGTGTTCTCGCATGTCTCGGGGTGACCAGTTACCTCACTTACTTTAACTGTGTTCCCTGGAAGAATCAGTCACTTCCCTTGAGGGCGATCATTACCAAATCTAAGTCATTTCCTTTGTCAGCCCTATAAGCTGTCTTGAGACCTCACACCAGTGAGAAATAGAAAAGGCAGTGGTGGAGCAGATGCTTCTAGACCAAGTGAGCAGCTGTTAGGGCTGGTGTGGGTGAAGCTCCATTGACGGAGTCCTCAGTTACAGCAAAGGAGTTGGTCATTTGAAGAGTGTGAGGCAGGTTTGTATGTTTCTGTGCGTGTGTGTGTGTGTGTGTGTGTATTTTAACTTGTGTATATTTTGTTTACATTACAAAAGTGCCTTTAGGAGGCTCCTTTCATCCATCGGTACCTAGGCTTAAAGTGTTTGCATGTCACAAAGGATTTGTAAGCCTCCAGGCTTAGGAACTGTGACAAGGGACAAGCTAGACTCTCCGCCTTTGCTCATCATTTGTGATCTCGATGGCTGTTTTCTGAAGTGGCAGCCCTGGAATGTGGCATGGCTCCTTTCTGTCTTGATCACTCAGGCTTCCATGTTAAGAATTATGAACACAAAGATTAAAAGCTCACAACCTTACCTTCGGGATTGTAGGCCCAAATCTGGGAATTAACCCATCAGGGAGCATGTAGGAGCCCACAAAGGGAGGAAGGTGGGAAGATCAATAAACAGTTTCTGAAATGAGAAATATAAAGAGGGGTTGGTTTGTTTGTTTGTTTCTCGGTTCACGAAAAGGCTATGTTGGGATCATGGTTTTTTTTCTGGGGTCAAAGTCCCCAGCAAAATCTATAGAAGCCAGGATGAACCCACTATGGCAGGAACAGATGAACCTGGAACTTCATATTCCCCCTTTTCCTCCTCCTTTTGGGTTATTCTATGTTGCTAAGCTGCTTCTTAACCCTGTAACACCTTTCTGCCCTTTCCCCTCTCCCCTGAATATCTTCCTCATTCCCTCACACAAGAACTGCAGTTAGTAGAACTAATATGTAGCAGGCAGTGCTCTTGATGTTGGGGAAAAAATACATAACTCAACCTCAAAAAGCCCAACAATATATTTTTGGTCCTCGGGAGTTAGCAGGGTTATCTTCAGCTCTGACCACCCTTCCACTGAACCCACCATTCTCAGTATTTTTCTTGAGCACTAAGTCTGTTGAAAAAGGAATCCATACCCACTGTCTATACTTCTTTGACTGGTATGTCTTTCCCCAATCCAACCCATTTAGTTCCAGTGTAACTCTCATCACTAAAGTCACTGGTGACTAACTAGATGCCTAATCCAGGGGTCATTTTTCGGCTCATTCCCACGTCACCACTGCACTTGGCACTGTTGACTACTCTTTTCTTCCTGAGCTCTGCTTGTCTGGCATCTCTTCTCTTGTCACGAATTCTTACTGTTTTTATTTGTTTTCCTACCTGCCCCTTTATTGTTCATGTACTTCAGGGTTATGTTGCTGTTCTTTGATACACAAATCCCTCCTAGGAGATCTCATTGACTTGAAGTCCATGTAAAGATGGTTTGTATATCAATAATTACCATTTATTGAATTTGTACTCAATTCTAGGTTTCTTATTATATTAATTATAATATGCAGCTCTACATCTGTTCATATATGCAGAGTTAATTTTTTCAAAAGCATTGAAAGTGCACTTATATCCTTGCCCATTTCAAAATTAAGGAAATGGAATCTTGGAGATACTGAGTAACTGGTTCAAAGCTACATAGCCAGTGAGTGATGGGGATGGAATTGGGGATCATCTCATATTTGCAAAGTCCATCCTCTTTCCATAGTGCTATGTTGTGTCTCTGTGTTCTTGACCTGACATCTACTTCTGTGTCTTAGATTGCTCACTGATGTTCACTCCGTCAGTGAAATAAACCGTTATGGGATGCCCTTGTGTGCCAGGCACCGGGCTAGGCACGTAACATGGCAGAGACCCATTTCCCCTTAGGGGATTTCATTTCCACAAGGAACTCAACTACAGTCTGTTCAAAAACAAAGTTGTCTTTCTCCCTTGGAAGCGAGATCTATGTGTCTGCTCTATTTCCTGTGTCAGTAGCTCCTCAGTCCTGACTCCATATCACCCTCCCCTGTGAAACTCATAAAAAATGCCCTTGCCTGCCTTTTACTCCAGTCCTACCATTTCATGCTTCTAGGGGTGGCTCAGGGACATCTGTGTTTTTATAAAGCTCTCCCAGGGATTTTTATGTATAGACAGGTTAGAGAACCATTTTCCCGTCTCAGAACATGGCATTATCTGATCTCTTGGATTTCCTCTACGAACTTCTTTGTAACTGTTCCCCGTAACCAGTCAATCCCAGCATTCCACAGATATCCTTTCTCAAGTGACTTTTTTTTTTTTAAGATTTTATTTATTTGACAGAGAGAGACAGTGAAAGAGGGAACACAAGCTGGGTGAGTGGGAGAGGGAAAAGCAGACTTCCAATGGAGCAGTGAGCCTGATGCGGGCCTCGATCCCAGGACCCTGGAATCATGACCTGAGCCAAAGGCAGATGTGTAACGACTGAGCCACCCAGGCACTCTCTGAAGTGACTCTTGGGGACCTCACCTTGTTTCTCTTTTATTGACATTAAATGTATTTCAGGTATTCATCATTTTCCCTAGATACTGGAATAGCTTTTTAAAAAAATCTTTCTGTCCAGCCTCTTGAGTAGATCCGTACTCCCACCAGAGTGATATTCTGAGATCTCCTACTTAATGATACCATTACTCAGCTCAAAGCCTTCAATGGTACCTCTTAGCTGTAGAATAATTCCAAGTCCTGTGCTGGGGCATATAAAGCCTTCAAAAGTGTACCACTTCTGTTACATTTTTGCAGCCTGGGTCCGTTTCTGGCCTCAATTCCTTCTGCTTCAGTGGAAAGATTTGCTTATTTAATGTATGATGGGTTTAGGATATAGCCACTGTTTTTTTGCTTACGCAGTCAGACAAGATGGTATGCAGTTGTCAACACAAATGACAAATATAGGATTGCTTGCGGAAGCATCTTGAATTATCTAGCTTGTTAAGTGAGAGGTTTTCCTTTATAGCCAGAGGATACTATTATTTTCAGTTTTATAACTCATTGATGTTTTCTGTGATGAACTCGGGTTCCAATGGAGACAAGGCGGAAAGAACAATTATCCCTCCTACTTGCTACGAAGAGGACAGGCTTCGCAACTACGTCTGAATTAGTCATTCACTTCTCTGAGACTAGAGTAAAAGAGACACTGCATTTTGGACATGAAAAAAAAAAAAATCTGCCTTCGCCCATGGGCTGCATGTTCATTGAAGATAGTGCTTATGCCACTACTTTTACATTATGACTCTTCCTCCCAGAAACAGTGCCCAGCACAAAGGGGTGTCCAGAAATATTTTGACTACCCCTCTGATTTGCATTAATATAAAACATTCCAAAAGAAATGGTTGTTGCCCCCTACTTCTCATGTTAATGCTGATGCCTCTAAAGGAGACTAATTGTGTCTTTGAGATTCTGCCCGAGAGACTTGTACAGAGTTTCCAGCTCTGGCTCCATTTGCCTGTTCACAACTGTGGAAGGAAGATGATGAATGGAAGGAGGCTCCCGTTGATTTTAGACAGCTGAATAAATGTATATTTTACATCATTTAAGGGTAAGTCTTAAGTCTGTGGACTACCGTAATACGCTCTAAGCACTTGAATATTGATTCAGTGGGCGTAGAATCATCTCTCTAGTAATGACTTAACTCTGTGGTTCAGAGGAAGACATCCAGAAACATGACATATTCATTCAGCTGTAAGGTATCCTATAAAGGAGGGAAGCAGTTCCTTGTAATGCCAACTAAAGAACTGGTTTGTACTCTGATGCAAGTGATCAGATAACCTTTCTCATTAACTTTGCTTGCCCAACTCAGGAAATTATTAATGGACATAAAATGATCCAGTCCTTTTAAAAATCCAGCCATTCTACTCCTCTCATGACCTCTTGCTGCAGAGAATTCCATATACCCAGTTAATGAAGTATGGTCTATTATTAGATCTAAATTAATCTGCCTACTAATTTCATTGAGTGTCTCTTCTCTCATAAAAGAAGGTAAAAGGGAAAAACTCATTCATTTTCATTGGGTCCTTTATTCTTTGGAATCCCTTAGGCCAGTTCCTTCCTTTTTTTTTTTTTTTTTTTTTAAATTTGTTGGTTTGCACTTTGGAAAAGGGGCATTTATTAGGGTGCTTTAAAAAACAGTTGGAATAGGGATTCCTGGGTGGCTCAGTGGGTTGAGTGTCTGCCTTTGGCTCAGGTCATGATCTCAGGATCCCAGGATTGAGTCCTGCATCTGGCTTCCTGCTCATCAGGGAACCTGCTTCTCCCTCTGCCTCCTGCTCCCTTGCTTTTTTTCCCTCTCTCTCTCTGACAAATAAATAGATAAAATATTTTTAAAATAAATTAAAAAGTTGGGATATAATGACAAAAGCCCCTTTCCTATTTACTTCCAGAAAAACCTAACCATTCTGGAAAAAGCCAACAATGTGTGTTAATTCAGATTTTTTTCTGGGAGGTGTGAACAGTTGCTGTGGCAGATCAACATGCCAGGCTCCTAGTTTTTAGTTGTCTTGGGCACTGTCTCTTCTGTCTTCTGGCAGATTGTCAAATACCATTGGGGATCTCTGGTGATGCTACATTGTTCGTCCCATGTCTTTTATTTCCCCAGTAAAATTCTGGCTGCCTATAGACACTATGATGTTCCTCTTGTTTCTTTATTTGTGAACAGGTAGAAAGGTCTGTAGCTCTGTACAGGGAAAGGTGACAAAGGAGCACTTGTGACTGAAACATACTTGAATTTTAACCACAGTGTGTGGATCCTCCTTGATGAGGAAGCCAGTTTAAAACAAAACAAAACAAAACAAACAAACAAAAACCTGGCTATTTTGTTACCTTCCCAGGTATGGGGAGGCCAAGATTATATGGGGCCCTTTCGTGGCACATTAGTGCTAGACGTTTTTAAAAAATAATTTTTATAAGATGAGATAGCCCCTAGTTCCCCAAGTATTTTATTCTTGTTCAGTCCTCTGTAAAGGCACAGAGATGCTGGAGTGTAGGAAAGACTGGATCACTGACTATTCTGTTAGTAAGTCCTTCATCCCTAGAAAATGCTAGGCTTTCTAGAGAGTGTATTGCTCTGAACTCCAGACAGCCATAATTGAGCAGAAGGCATATAGGATTTAAGAAAATAGTTCATTTTTCTGAAGTCACAATTTCTTTGTATGATCAACAAAGGGAACTTATTTTTTTTCCTCTACCCATTTCTGAAATTGTCACCTGTATAATATTGACTGTTAGTGATGTCTCCTACTGCTGTGACTTAAAAGACATTTCATTGCTCTGCTCGAGTGGGGTCCTTTCTCAGGACCAGGAGAAATAGCTAGTTTGGATCAATGCTGAGCTTCCAGAGTAGATGCTGCTGGAGAGCAGAGAAATCTGGCTCCAGAGACAGAACTGCCACTATAAACAGCCTTGTCAGAACTACCAGCATGGACGTTGAAGCAGGGGGCAGATGTCCTACCACAAAGGAGAGCATGTAGGACGAGGCCAACATGGATCCTGGGATTAAGCTCCAGCTCAGGCCTGTCAAGAAGGTATTCATGGTTGATGGCACCTTCCCAGATGTCTTGAAGATTTGCTGCAGGTACCTCCTGAGCTTAATTTCTCCAGCTTTCCTACGTTCTAGTAAAGCTGCCTACCTGAAATTCCTAGAAAGATTTCTGGAACTTTATTAAACTCTGACTGATAAAGTATTTGTTACTGGAAACAAGGTAGTACTATAACAATGACCTGAAATGTTTGGCAGTTACTTAGCAGTTGAACAACAAACAGCAATGAGACTCATAAGGGACACCCAAGAGATAGTGGCACATATTATGGGATGTGTTTTTGAAATACTATCACCTACCTGGTATTGACAGGTGGGCTTCGCACCACCTCTTCAGCTATAGCTCTAGGAGAAGGGTCAGGAAAACAGAACCACAGCAGTATGTGCTTGCAACTGTGTACAAGTTGTACTGTTGGGTATTAGCTACTCTGGCAAGGTATTCAGGAAAGAATTCTCTAGTTTGCAGGCAGACACAAAAAGGGAGCTGCCAGAGGTTCAAGGCCTTGAGTTTTGGAAAAAGCTACTGCTTCTGGAAATGTTTTAAAAGGCTTTGAGTGACAAAGATCCAAATTTAGCTGAATGAAGTGTCTCGGAGGAGGTCAGGTTAAGGACACGGTACTTCCTCTCACCGTTTCGTGTGAGACCTCAGGGGAGTCCCTCTTGCGTTGAGAACCATGCGTATAAAGAGTTTTGGTTGTAGTTACTCACACATGGAATTGGCTAGAAGCAAAAGGATTAGAAGCCTCTTGTTAATGACAATTATTTTGACAAAGAATCCGTAAGTCTTTACTAGTAAGACATTTGTCTTTAACACTCAAAACACCAAGGTCTTTAACACTTAAAACACCTGTTGGGCTGCCAGCATTCCTTGAACAGGAGGATTTCAAAGGCTATAAATAGACCTCAAGTAGGGCATGTTCCTGTCCCCATCTCCCCTATACTTGAAGTGTTGCCAAGTAGGGTAATGAATAAGGAGGAGCCTCCCAGAAGATGAGCCAGAAGCCACTAAGAACAATGGCCCAGGATGCTCCTTCTAGAAAGCAGAATCCATGCTTACCTGTATTAGGAACCTCTCTGTTCCCTGGTTGAGGTGCTGAGATGTCAGATTCTGCCAGAGAGAGAGAAAAATTGCTATGAAGCAAATTGCGAAGTGATTGCTCTGTGTTCACATTCTTCTCCTTTAGATGAATTCTGTCCTTGCTCCAGGATTTTATACTGTGAGAATACGGAGAGAGCCTAAACTTTCCATTTTTAACCCAGTGATTGCCAGATCTAGACAAGCCACACCTAGACCACATGGAGGACCATACAAATTGTCCTAACATCCTGGACTCTAAGCTAGATGCAATGACTAGATGGGTTTTCTCCCTTCCGGAGGTGGTGAGTGAGTTCTCTAAGTGTGAAATCAGAGGGAAATGGGAATTTTCTGTATGGGTAGATGGTGACAGGAACAATTTGATATGTCAGCACACATTTCCTCTTCATGGGCAGTGAGAAAAACGATTGCCAAGTTGCCTTGCGCGTAGTTAAGAGGCAGGAGACTGAGTTCTGCATAATGAAATGAGCTTCAGACACCCTCTAGCTTTTCTCGTGCAGCTGCAGTGGTTAGTGATGTTGTGAGATGGAGGGAGGGAGTCACAGCCACGGCCACCTTACGGTGTTAAGCCACTGAGAGTGCCCTATGTTAACACATACACCATCCAATTGAAGCTAGTTACCTGCTGCCTGCCTGGACATAGCCAATTATGTCTTTCTATCCTGCTGAAAATATACAATTTGAGCTAAGGGTTTACCACTTTGGGTACATCTAACTTCCTTGCTGTTCTAGTTGTATTACAATTATAAAACATGCACATCTTTGGATGAATATTATCATTTTCATTTTCATTTTCTCCTTATTTTAATAAAATAGTAGAGTGAAAATTAGTAGAATTTTGGAGTGATTATTCAAACCACAACTGAGAAGAATGCAGCCCAAGTTGTTGGCTGGCAAGGAAGGATAAATGAAAAATCACTGCAACAGACATTTCACCCCATGAAAGGCACTTAAAAGCTATCATTATATAAGATGGCAAATTGTGGCACACCTGGGTGGCTTAGCCGATTGAGCCTCTGACTCTTGATTTCAGCTCAAGTCATGATCTCAGGGTCCTGGGGTTGAGTCCAGAGTTGGGCTCCTCTCTGAGCAAGAAGTCTGCTTGAGATTCTTTCTCTCCCTCTCGCTCTGCCCCTCCCCTGCTCACGCTCTTGCTCTCTCCTTATCTTTCCTTCTCTAAAATAAATAAATCTAGGGGCACCTGGGTGGCTCAGTGGGTTAAAGCCTCTGCCTTCGGCTCAGGTCATGATCCCAGGATCATGATCAAGGTCCAAGGATCAAGCCCTGCATTGGGCTCTCTGCTTGGTGGCGAGTCTGTTCCCCCTCATCTCCCTGCCTGCCTCTCTGCCTCCTTGTGATCTCTGTTTGTCAAATAAATAAAATAAGTAAATAAATAAATAAACTGCTTTGTTAAAAAAGTAAATCTTAAAAAGGTATTAAATTGCGACTTTACCCAACAACAAGGGCTACTTCTAAAATAAATCATATATTAATTGTAGTGCAGAGAATGAAATCAGTAATTTTCTTCAAGATACTTTATCACTTTTAGGAAGGCTTGGTTTATCACCCCC
The DNA here is from genome assembly GCF_022355385.1 of Mustela nigripes. Taxonomy (NCBI): domain Eukaryota; kingdom Metazoa; phylum Chordata; class Mammalia; order Carnivora; family Mustelidae; genus Mustela; species Mustela nigripes. Next base: position 76,803,656 of record NC_081564.1, on the reverse strand, counting down.
CCCCCCACCTAGGCATTGCTATACGCAGAAATTTGAGTTGTGTAGACTCACACTGTCCAATAGAACTTTCTGCAAAGATGGAAATGCTCTGTGTCTGTGCCATGCAGTTTCATTAACCACTGACCACATGTGGCCATTGAACAGTGGAAATGTGGCCAGGGCAACTGCAGAACTAAACTTTTAAATTTATTTAATTCCTATTAATTTACATCAAAAGAGTTTCCTGTGACTAGGGGCCACTGACCTGCACAGCACAGGTATACAGCTTACCTGCCTGTTGAGTCTGCTTCATGAACTGGGGGAAAAAAACATGTAAAATACATGTAACTTCTTCTTGAGCCTTATTTCTTACTGGGTAAGTATACACAACTCCAGGCCACCTTTGACAGCCATTTGACAAAATGTGTTAAGAATAAAGACAAGAAAACACAAATGAAGATTTTTTTTCCCCCCTAAGACAGAAATGGGTAGATCAACTCACCCAAACCTCATACATAGTTCATAGAACAACAAGAAACTTATCTTTACTCTTAAAAATTTGATAATGAAGGAATAATAATTTAGAATCCTAAGAAAAACCTCAGTTGGGGAAGGAATATAACACGACCCAGGTAAACACAGACAAATCATCTGGTTATTGACTAATCAATCCGTTTTGTGGAGCGCATTACAGTTTCTCCTTTAACAGGAATCTGAAGAGCCGCCCTCCCGTGAGGATGGGAACATTAAGTACTGCGAAAGCTCTGACTATTAAAGAGTTGCTGGCCCTATTGATTGACGCCCCCCATCAGCTTCCTTTCCCTCACACGGGGCCATTTGGAATATATTATGTTGGAACCAACCGGTAAGAAGAGAGTCGCCATGGTCACTGTTGCTGTTCAGCTACTTCATAGGCACCTGAGACTCAGCCTTGTAAGGGGCAAACTAGCAACCCAGTTCTAAGTTTCCTGGAGTTTCTTTTCTAATAAGTCCGAAAAGGAGGCAAGAATATCCATATTCTTAAAGGGTAGAGGAATATTTCACATAGGAAAAGGGAAGAAGCAGAGTCTGGCGTTTTATTCCCAACAATTTTCTTCCCTGTGAACAAGAGTCCGGCAGATGGAAAACCAGGAGAAACAATTTCCTTTCCCTACCATTCTTTTCCCTCCTGCCTGAAAAATCTCTAACAGGTTTTTCAGCTAATGGGAAAAGCAAATTTGCCTTCTGCTGTGAGTGGGCCTTTCTGTATTCGACTTGGCTCTCATGTTCGTTCCACTTACTCTGATCGTTCAGGGGTGTCTGCCTCTTTTCTCCCCTCTGGGAACTTCTTGCATAAAGATGACCTCTTCCTGAACTGTGAAAGACCAACCAGAAGAAGATTCTTTTGGTAAAATACTCTTTTTGTAAGTCTTTAATATTTGATTGAGATGCATGCACATTTACTTTGGGAAAATAAAATAATTGGTGAATTAGTTATCACATTTAAAATTTAATTTAGGGCTTTTAAGAGAACATCTCACAAGGTGTTAAAATAAAACTCAAATATCATCAAGGAGCTCTGAAACATAAAAATAGACCATCAAGTTCATTTGTGTCTAACCTCCTCCTTTTACAGATGGTGAAAACTGAAACTCAGAACAGGGAGCACCCAAGGCTTAGTGCAAAAAAGGGATGCTTGTAAAATCCGTTTCAGAAAACAGGCACCATATTCCTTATTTTCAGCCTTTATTGTGTAAACTGAGGACCGTTCTTGTTGGGTCTGTAGTTTCACACTTCTGTGTGGACTAACCACCATAAATGTTATCTCCTATCTGAGTGCATGCCGAATACTCATTTCTTGCTATCTCAGTCCCGTTGGCTGAAATTTGTTCCTAAGCTACACAATAAGGGTGCAATTAAAAACAAACAAATAAATTAAAAAAAAAAAAAAGCAAATTACTGACATAAGGCTCATATCCATTTGTTTTCTCAATCAATAGATTAAGGTCCTACCTAACTATTCATTTAGACAAATCACTTGCCTGTGGGAAGCCTATTTAGTGCTCTTTGTTTTAGTGCATTCAGAGCAATAGGATATGATAACAAAGTCTTTTCTCAATGTCTGGAGTTCGAAGAATTTTCAGAATTGCCCAACTCTAAGTGGATTGTTGTATATTGCTGAATCTCAAGGAGTTCTGTTTTCATGTAGTAGAACCCTCAGCATATTGAAAGCAAGACCTGGGAATGGTGAAAGTGTCATGTTAACAAATAAAATAAAAAAAAAAAAGAAAATTGAATGAATGATCCCATCTAGGAATCTAAGAAAGCAGATTTACAGAATCCATTTAAATACTCAAATAGTAAAGTAGGAAGCTAGATGGCCACGTTGGGTTCTGAGCTGTGAAATTGTCACATACATTTTCTTCCAGCATTATAGGAATGGGCCTGGCAGACAGTCTTCTGTCTTCAGGACTTCAGTGAATGCCAATAGCCCAGATACCCGCAGAGCGACACCTCAAAGTGCCAAGAGAAAATCCATTCATCCAGCAATAGCTGTATCTGTTTGCAAATTAATTTACTTGAACAAATTCCCATTCCCCAGAAAACAAATTCAGAGGACACATACCCCGCTGGTAATCCAAGTAAAGTGTGTTATACAGATGGGAGATTAATACGGCCAAATGTTTGATGGCACTTGCTTTAAAAAAAAAGAGTGTTCTTCTTACTAATAAAAAGTAGCTGTGAAAAGGAAAAGCTAACAGCCGATGGTTGCTCTAGTATAGGAAGGATTGTGTTGGCCCGTCACGGCTCCTGATTTTGGGTGTGCATGGTGTGTGTGTGCTGGGACAGGACATACGGCAGTAAGGAATGGAAATAGTGCTAGTTTAGAGTCGATGAAGGCCATTGTTAAGTAGCCGTTCTTCACAATCCTCCCAACTAAAAACCATGCATTAAAAAAAAAAAAAAAGCACATCTTAAAAAAAGATTTATTTATTTATTTTAGAGAAAGAGAGGGAGAGAGAGAAGGGGGGGTGTTGGGGAGAGGGAGAAAGAATCCTCAAGCAGACTCCCTGCTGAGACTCCCGCTGTGTGCCGAGCCCAACACCGGGCTGGATCGCAGGGCCCTAAGATCGTAACCTGAGCCGAAATCAAGAGTCGGGTGCCTAACTGACTGAGCCACCCAGGTTTCCCCAAAACAGACATATTTTTAGCTACTTAAAGTGTGGTTGAGTGAGTACATTTTCTCTCTTTTCATGAAAGTACCCAGTTTGACCTTCAAGTCAGTCATTGCTTAGAGCTCATTACTCTAATGTGGTTTAACGTCTTCTCGCACCCAACTGAGGAAAGTTTGTTGTGGCGCCAGAGAGCTTTGGGGGGTGAGTCGGGGACTGCAGGAATAGACAGTCAGGGGCTGGCAGCCTGTGTATGCAGAATTCCAGGGAGCCAGAAAGTGAGAAGGGAACATTGAAAATAAAGTGGGAAAAAAATCAAAGGAAGTCGCATCTTCTTAACCAACGTGGCATGAACGCTTTTCCTGAGCATCGCCTGAGCCTCACGTTAATAAATTGCTAATGGCCAATCAAGTAGATAATGCCGACAGCTCTATGAAAAGAATAAATTCTTAAAATGCAGGTGATGGGGCTACAGAATTATGGAGCAAGTGGGATATTCTTTTTATAAAAGAGGTAGATCTAACTTAATTGGAGCCAAAGTTAGTTTTAAACTAATGATAATTCATAGTTCAGGCAAATTTGGTGTTTAGAATAAGTTTTAATAAAGGGCGTTTCATTACTTTTAAGCGCAGACACTAACTAGAACTGGGTTTGTTATTAGCATTATCAAATGCCTATCAAGGGTAAAATCACCTCTCTGGACTCAGGCAGGCCCCTAACTTGGGCTGCTGCTGGTGGTGCTCCTCTCCGGCCCGTGTTTCTCACCGCTCACATCCTCAGCAGGAAAGTGGGTGGTTGGGGGAGCCCCATGGACTGATCTCATCGTGGCTGCTTCACCTCACCATTCAGTGAGGTCAGGCCCCTGAGCTCATTTGTCACACATCTTATCGAATAGCCGCATGTCTCCAAGCACCAGCTTTCCGGACCCCATCTCCCATCTGTGTCTGCGTTCTCAACCCCTTTCGCATTTGGCCTCTGAACATCCCCCTATATCCTCAGTCTCTGCTGTGACTGCTTCCCTCACCTTCTTATTTTAGTGGGACCCTGGCCCTTCCATAGTGCTTTAGTCATGAAATCCTGTCAAGGGGTGGCTATTTTCTCCCTCAGAAAGACTGTCCCTGGGTCAGAGGCTGAGGGAGGAGCCCTCCTAGGTTCCCATTGACATCCCCAGACCAGGTGTTCTCCCTGCAAACACCCTGGGTTAATCTCAATGTCTGTATTATCCTTCCTTAATACATCTACGGCCCCTTCAGACCCCCTTTCTGCAGTTCTTCACCACCTCGTGTCCCCCCTTCCTTCTTTCTCCGGCTCATACTCAATGCTCAGTCATTCTGATCACTCTCTTGCATAATCTCTCATCTCCCCTGCCCGACCCTCACCTTGTTGCACCTGTTTCTCCAACTTCCTTGGCTACCACTCACCCCCTGTTCTGCCCCTACGCACGAGCGGTCGGACATCACTGGAGAACGTCATGGGCCTTGGTGAGCCTGAATGCTGCCTGGTGTCAGTGCTGTGTTTTGTTCAACGCGTTCACTCTTTTACTCTGCTGATGACTATGTCCTATTTTCCCCTCTTTTCTCCCATTTTCACTCTGTAACAATGTATACACACTCTGCTTTCTCTGCCAATCCTCTGAGGAACTGGTCCTGTTCCCAGCTCAGGCTACTCAAAGGTATCAGTCCAGCAATTCTCATTTCTCTCTCCTCCATCAGGAATTCCTCCCCTCTAATTGAATAATTTCCATCAGCCTACAACATGCTGTTATTTCCCCACTCTTAAGACAAATTTTAACATCTTCCCTTAACTCAACATTCCTCTCTTACAACTTACCCCATTTCACGGTTTCCTTTTTTTTTTTTTTTTTTTTAAAGTAAGCTTGAAGCCCAGTGTGGGACTTGAACTCATGACCCCAAAATCAAGAGTCACGTACTCTACCAACTGAGCCAGCCAATCACCCCTCACTCTTTCCTTTTATGGCAAAACTCTTTGGATGAGATTTCTACACTTGGCCGACTCTAATTTCTTTCTATTTCTCTTGAAACTATTCCAATCAGGTTGTCATCTTCCTACCTTGCTGAGAGCACGCTTATCAAAGATTGACTCTGGAAGATCAGTGTGGGATGGTGTTCACATTGCTAAATCCGCTACTTAGTTCTCCATCTCCACTGACTTGACCTCAGAAGCATTTGACATGGTGCATTATTCTCTCTCTCTCTCTCTTTTTAAAATATTTTATTTATCTATTTATTTATTTGTCACAGAGAGAGAGAGAGAGAACACAAGCAGGCAGAGGCAGAGAGAGAAGCAGGCTCCCTGTTGAGCAAGGAGCCCGATGTGGGACTCTGTCCTAGGACCCTGGGATCATGACCTGAGCCGAAAGCAGAAGCTTAACCCACTGAGCCATCCAGGCGCCCCATCTCTCTCTCTCTTTTTTAAGATTTTATTTATTTATTTGAAAGAGAGAGTGTGTGTGTGTATGGGGTAGGGGAGGGGCAGGGGCGGAGGGAGAGGGACAAGCAGACTCCCTGCTGCATACAGAGCCTGATATAGGGAGGCTCAATCCAAGGACTCTGAGATCATGACCTGAGCTGAGGTCAGACACTGAACCGACTGAGCCACCCGGGCGCCCTGCATTATTCTCCTCTAGAAAAACTTCCTTCCCCCGACTTCCAAAAAAAACCCTCCGAATTTTTTGTTTTTCATATTCTTCAGCTGTTCCTTCTCTCTCTCTCTCTCTCTCTTTTTTCCTGTCTTCTCCTGTCCTGATCTCTAATGATGGAATCCCACTAGACTTAATCCGTGGACACCTTTTTCCTGTATTTCTAGGTACCAGATCAATTTAAGATGTCTCACAGGAATTTTAAGTTTAATCTCTTGAAGCTGGGCTTCTGATATTTCGTCTTATCCCTCACCCTAACCTCCTCCTTTCAACAGGCTCAGTTCACAACTGCTTTGTTTTTGCCATGTGCTCAGGCCAGAAGTCTCGGAGTTACCTGTGCCTTCTTTTTCTCTTACTCATCGAGTCCGTCAGCACATTGCACTGGCTCTGTCTTCAAAGTCCATCTAGTGAGCACTTGCCCACGTTCTTGACAACATTATCACTCGCCCAGAGATCACAACTGCCTCCTAACTGATTTTCCCGCCCCTCAGAGCAGGCAGAGCAGTTCTGTCCCTCCCCTCATGGAATCCCTCCAAGGCAGGAATAAGCCGAATGGTGACATCAGGGTCCTACCACATGGCCTGGCCCAGCCTTAGATCTCTGTATTTCTCTCCCCTTTCTCATTCATTCACCTCTAGCCCTCCCGGTCTCCTTGCTGTTCCTCTCTGTGGGCCAAGAACCTAGAATGGCCCTGAGTAAGCACTTAACTAAGTAAATATCAACTGAATCAATCCTAGAGAGAGATATGAGAGACATTGTTGGTTACCCAAATACCCACCACAAAGATGTTAGAGTTTTGCTGGCCCCAGGCCTGTGCTTTTTCTATGCTGTAAGTGATGCCACTTGTACTTTTGGAGGATGGCTGTGATGTGGTCACGTTAAAACAAATACCAAAAATAAGTTTTCAGCTTTTAAGGATTCTTTATGAAACATTCTTTCTTGAGGTTACATATAAACCACCAAAGGGCAGAAATTTCAGTTACTTTTCTTCTCTATGAAAATGTGTGTTGACCATGTCAACCCTTTAAGACATAGGTGGCTAATTTGTTTATATTTCTCATAGGGTAGCCTTGAACTCTATCTTACCCCCTTACAAATACCGCCGCCAATTATCTTGTTTGTTACAACTTTTATCCTTAGAAAAAGAATATAGGTTTTTCCACCATTATTGAACTTCTTATAGATTTTGGTTCAAAGAAAACCTTTTGAGCTCATAATAGGTTTTGAATTCATGAATCCTGAAATGAATTTATGGCTTCTGGATAACTTGTCCTAGGGATGGAGAAAGGGACAAGTGACCCTAACATAGACAAACAGGTTAACCACAGTTTCAATGAACAAGGAAGCCCTGATTCTTCCAGCTGCTGCCAGCTCAGGAAGGATGAGTCAGAAGGCTGCTTTCTAGCTCTCAGATTCACAAATTCTTGGAATTCAAGGACACAGGGCCTTTTTTATAGTTAAAGAGGTTAGAGCCCAGAAGAGGGACACACATCACACAATATGAGTGTGTCTGGGGAAGACATGATGCATTTTCTTTTGGATCTAATTTTCCTTCCTTCTTTTCAACATCCTCCCCTTCTGCAATGACTTCCCAACAAAAGCAGTTTCCTTGGAGAGGCTGCTTCAGCTTTCTAGCTGTGTTGTGATCCAGCGCACAACAGGGGCCACTTTCCTCTCCCAGCTGGTAATTTTGTCTGAAGACCTGGTGTGAAAAGCGTTGCTCCATGCCAAGCCCCCCGCTGCTGAAGGACCCAGCCTCTGAGATAAACGACCGGTTGTTTTGTTCTCCTGGAGAGCTTGTGGCTCCGTACAGTGTCTTTCTTTAGAGAAGAGACTCTCTGTTGTTGTTTGCAACAATACCAAAACATGCTCCGGGGCCAATGAGGAAATTGGTGGGGAAACAATTTATTATTTTAAATGGTAACTTGAAGAGGGATAATTGGCCTTTTTCTGATGTTTCTCAAGGAAACTGCATTTCCATTTCTCCTCCAGACTAATTCAAGATAAATGAATTTGCAAGTTTAATGCAACTCATTCCCTCTGGAAGCTTCCTGGCTTTCAAGATGCCTGTTCTCTGAGAATTACAGACTTCAGAGTTTTAGAGGGCATAACCAATAAAAATGATGGCAGCGTGGTGGCCAGAGTTTGAGGCTCAAAATACAGATTCCTAAACCCCACAGCGGCTTGTAGGGCACTTTCCAGACCTCATGTCTGAGACGTTGTGTAGAGTAGGATTATTGGATATGGAATCCTAAGCGAGGCTTCCTCTCTCCTTCTTCTGGGAGCAGAGGCAAACAGGTGACATGAGTAGCTTCATTTTTCATTTTTGTGTTTAATTGAATTTGATGATCAGTTTACTGCTTGATTGGGAATCTTGTAAACAAAACCTTTTTAGCCAAACAATATTTTGACTGTTTGACTGGCATTGACCTTTGTAGCCTATAAGTAGAACTAGAAGAAAATGGAAGGAAGGAAGAAAACTAGAAAGATCCGATGTACATTAAAGGGAACCACATTTTATAAATGAAAATAGAAAACCACTGAAAGTAAGCCCTTTTCGGGCGAAGCTATTTCTCTATGGCTTAGCTAAAGTCTTAATATTATCCGAGTCAGAATCTCCTGTAGTGGCGTCAAGGTTAGGGGGCATTAGAATCACAAGGAGGTGGAGACATACTACGGTGCATTTAGGTGGGTCCCACCTGTAAGTTTTCGGGTGTATTAGGTCTGGGATGGAGGCTGAGGATGTGCATTTCTGGCAAGTTCCCAGGAGGTGCTATTGCTGCCAGTCCCATGCTTTGAGAACCACTGATTGAATCCATTGTGCAAAGTTTCTCCCTGCCGGGATGTTTATCATAAATTGCTTTTGAAGGATAATATAAACTCTTTGATAAATTCTTTAAGACACATTGAAGTCATTCTTTTCAAGAACTTATGTGCTGTATTTTTAAATCACACTTCATATTTAATATTTAATAAAAAACAGTAGATTTCAAAGGATATTTTAGAGATGTGAAGTGGGAGACAGCATGGAATAAGACACTTTCCCAGGCTTGAGTAATATAGGGACCCATTGACATTTTTTTGTTTAATAATGCTAGTTTGTATTTTAAGAAACTGGGTGGAAGCTCATTATGTTTATGTAGCTTATAAATTTATAATTTACAAATAAATTAAAATTTGTATCTATATTGTTAGAAAATAAAAGTCAACTGAATAAATGTGAGGATCTAGTTGGCTTCGGTCAATGATTCCCGAATCAGGCAGCATCGCACCTAGCAGATAGAAAGGAGCTCTGAGGAGTTGTACAAAACGGGACGACTTCTATAGGAAAGAGCAGGTTGTTTCAGGCAAGGCCATTGTCCTTTAGGGGATGAAAGAGGTCTGGCAGGCAGATTACCTCACTAATGCTTACCAGGAAATTCCAGAGTGACCTGTTAGGAATAGAGGGGCTGAGAGGGGCTGAAACTGCATTTAGGTAAGGTATTAAGTCTTGGTTTGCTGACCTGGGGCTTAGCACAGTTGACTCCTTGGGCCTGTTGTTTCTTTCGAACAGTATGTAGATATTAATGTATAAATGCATACGTCAATTATATAACTTCTAAAACAAGCATAAATGTCCATAATACCGTAAAATTGTAATTCGAATTCAAGTTGAACTCCAAATATAAGAACAAATTGAAATTAACAACTTTAACTTAATGTGATTAATGGTGCTATTTTAAAGAAATTAAAGCGATATTTGCATCGTGACTATGGCAGGATCCTTCTTCAACATGTCATACTGCAGTGACTATGTTGGGAAGACCCACATTTTTCATCCTTTTAAATTTAAGCTCCTGAAAAATGTTCATTCAGTTAGTATAATATGTCTGATTTGGCCTTTTCATGATTTATGACATCATTTACTTATTAGGTCTACCTGTTTTTTGTTTTTTGTTTTTTTCTTTTTCGATGCTCTCAACAATTAGAATAGTATTTTCTATTTACCAGTGTAAGCATTCTGTTGTCCAAAGGTATTTGTTTTGTGAGTACCTGTCCTATGTTTTGAAGTGCTGTTATAGGTATAGGAGAAAAAAAAAATCAGAAGAGAAACTTCCCCTCTAGAAGTTACGGAGAGGGGCCAGAGTAAGGGGGGAGAAGAAGCGAAATGCCATGCTGGAAAAGTAGATCATGTGGAGTCTCATGAAGTGAGGCAAGGAGTTTTGACTTTCTTTGAATGGCAGTGTTAAATCCCTGGAGGGTTTTGCGTAGGATTACTTTTTTAAAAAATTTGGCTACCACACAGCATGAGCTGTAAAGGAGTGTAATGTGGATCCTAAAACTGTGGCAATGCTTCATTTTAACTTTTTCATCCAGGTAATCTGTGATATGCTGGACATAAATTTATTGGATGTGTATGGAGAACAGACATTGTCCACATTTTTATTATTAAAAAATATGAAAAGATCGTAGAGAATTCTGAAGCCCCTCAGTATAGCCTCAAGTTCTGTGAAACACACGGTTTTAGAAGAGCCTCTATAGGCTTTCAAGTCAGACTGGTCAACACTGGTCGGGCCACTTGAGCAAGTTGGTTAACATTGTGGGGTCTCCTTCCTCCAAAATGGAGCCAATAACATTTCTAACTCAGGGCTGTTGTGGGATGTGTGTATGAATGTGGGGGTTAGTTGGGTGCATAGAGGCTTTGCCCAGAGATTTGAAATAGTCAATTTACATACATTTAAATAAAGATGTCAAGTGAAAACTGTAACACAAAATAAAAGCAGGTTAAAATCAAGAGGACCAGGACAGTTATAGTTACCATCGGTGAGAAAAGAAAACCAGGAACCTGAGACTGGGTCAGGATGAAGGCGCCTTTCCCTCCGTCTTGGCTTCCTCCTACTTGTGCTGTTAAAGCATGCTATTAAATAGACAACTCTCACTAAGGGGAAAGATAAGGGGAGAGAAAAGGCTTCCCAATTCTCTTAGAGAAATCAGTTCACTTCTGTGTAATTATTCTTGCTTTGTAGAAAAGGAAAATTTTCATTCAAGAGGCTAATCCATTGTTTTAATTTCTGTATCAAACTCCTGGTCAACCCCACACTTGTACTACTGTCAGTGGACCCCTGAATTCTACCTCTTGGTGGAATAATGATGGTGGTAGTTCCGTAACCATTCGTTACAGTCTACATGCTGCCTTCCTTCCATTTCCTTTTAAATTATGCCACAATTCAAATGACCATAATGCCACTCTCTGAAGAATGCTTAAAAGAGGTGTTTCTGAAAAGCCTTGTGAGATGGGAGCACCCTGGTCAGTTTTTAGAAATAAAGAATGGGAGATGGAGGAAGAGAGGAAGTGAAATTGAACGACTATTCTAGGGCCTCCTGGGTGGCTCATTTGGTCAAACATCTGACTCTTGATTTTGGCTCAGGTCATGATCTCAGGATTGTGGGATGGAGCCCCGTGTTTCTGCGCTCAGCAGGGAGTCTGCGTAAGACTCTCTTGGTTTCTCTGCCCCTCCACCTGCTCTCCTCTCTGTCTCTCAAATAAATAAATAAAATCTTAAGAAAAGAAAGAATATTTTATATTCTCTTAATGCTCTGCATTTTTGCTAAAAACGTTTTAATAAAAAAAAATTTTGTAAATATTGTTGCAGAATATGTGTTTACAGAGAGAAAAACAAAGAAATCTTCTTTTATCCAAACACCACCAGGCCTGCACAATTGCTTCACTGTCCTTGCAATTACTTTTGTGATGACAATGAATAAACTTAACTCTTCCACCAAATATGCTTAAGGATAATTTCACACCCCAGTGCAATGCAGCTGCTTCTGCCATGGCCAGAGTTTAACAGCTCAGAGCAAGAGCACATGGGAGCATCAGAAAGGAAGCATAACAGACTATTTCAATTTAAAACCATGGCATCAAGAATACTGTGTGTTATCTTCACATTCAGACTTTTTCCCCCCACTGAACAATTCCAAAGGGGACAAGACGTCCTAGTTGTGGTATATTTAGCAAAATGTTTCTAATAACTTCCTAAATGAGTAGGGCTTTTCAAGATCATGGTACATTTTGCTTGGAGTCTTTTTCTCTTTTAATTTTTAAATTCAGGTATGTTTGGAGCATGTTTCCATTTCATTTACACTTAGCCTACCAAGCTGTAGTATTTGAAGAGTTTTTTGATGTTGGCGAAGTCCTATACATTTTTTATAAGCCATGTTAAGTGTTTCTCTTTGAACCATAAAGTTGCATTTTTGCCATCTCTAAGTGGAAATAAGTCTGTAAAAATAACATAAGTAGGGTTCCTAAATGGAAAATCACTAAGAGGAGGAAGAAAGTGTATTTCCGTATCTTTTATCACCCAATAAGATGATACTCATCTACAGAGAGCCAGAAGATGCCCCATTCTTGAATAACCTCCAGAAACAAATGGAATTTATGAAAGGCTATTATGTCATTGAAGCAAACAACCAGTCACCTGATGGTTCTATCAAAAGATCAACGCAAGGTTAAAAAAAAAAAAAATGGGATGGAGGGGTTGGTAAATGGTTATTCAATGTCATGCAACATTTCTCTGCCCCAACTTTGTTGAGGGAATCTTTCACTTCTTTTTGCATAAGAGGGTTGAATTTCAGGGACTTCTTCAGTGGTCTAGTCCTTTTTTCTTCTCTTTCATTCTATTCAAGGGACTATCCACTATTTCTTACTGTTGCATTTAGAAATTTGAAAGCCTAGGGTAACCTAAACAACAGCTTATTCTCAGTATTTTCAAGGCACAAAGTTCTACCCAAAGTAGTATAGACCCAAAGCTGTGAATTAAAAGGTTAAAAATGTTAACTGATGAACCTATAGATTTTACAGTGGAGAAAGTGAACCTGTCTTCTCTAATCCAGGACAGGCCTTGACAAGTGAAAACCCAGAGAGTTGCCCCTATTGTGGGCATGGGACAAGACAGAAAAGCTGGAGGGCAGAATGGGGCCTATCTACAACCTGGAGGCCCTTTCAGAAGTGATCAAATCTGGTTTTTATTTTTGGCACTGCAGTTTGTTTTTCAGAACTGCTCTTTAGAAAATCAGATCCCAGAGTCAGGGTTCTGATTGAAGAAGGGCAAATATAGGAAGGGCAAAAGTCTTCCCTGTCGACCTACTTCTTTCTCCTGCCCTTTGATAATGGCTCCTTAGCCGATTCCAGTGTTCCTGAGGGATTAGCCTGACTGCCACTATGACCAATGGCAACTCTCTCATTTTATAGGTGAGGAAATCTGAGGTAAGAGTAAAGTAGCAATATTTTATTCATATGACAGTAATTAATATTTTTTGGCAGAAACTAAGTTATTTTCCATTGTACTATGCCAGCGGTTGACAAACTTTTTTTTTCTGTAAAGGGCCAGATAGGAAACATTTAGACCGTGGGCCATATGGTCTCTGTGGGAACCACTCATTTCTGCTTGGGTAGTGAGAAAGCAGATGTAGACAATACATAAACAAATGGGTTGGCTGTGTTCCAATAAAATGTTATTTATGGAAATTGAAATTTGAATTTCACGTAATTTTCATGCGTTATAAAACATTCTTATATTCCTTCTTTTTTTTTTTTTTTTTTTTAACTGTTCAAAAAGGTAAAGATCATTCTTAGCTCCTAGAACTGTCAGAAATAGGCATCAGGCTGTGTTTGCCCACCTCTGTACTACACCACCTCTTTATCCAACTTAAATGGTATGTTTCATGCACTACCTTAAAATAGTTTAGACCTTCTTAGGGGTTCATAGAAGTGTCATTTTTTTCCCCATTGATGTTTCCTACTCAACCACTCTGCTGCCCTGATCTATATATTCTTTGCGTGTTCTCCCCCAGCCACATCTTATTTATCTATAGTTATATTTATTTATCTATAGTTTTACCTGAGAGTTCAGAGCCATTTACTGAAAAGTTAGGATTCCTCTGACCGTTTTGCCAGTGAGTGTGTGAACACATACACCTGATCAAGATCAGAGCTACACTAGGTTGGATTCCTGTCTGTAACTAACCCTCCCAACGTCAGGGACTCTGTTCGGTGAGACCCGGCCTCCTGCTTTTTCAATGCTCATGATGCTGTGAAAGGGTATACTCTGCCTCATCTTCTCAGCTGTTGTCATCCTGAGCTGGATTTTTCCATAAAAGGATGAGGGTCAACAACAATGGAAGTAGCAACATTTGTAATAAGACTAATAAAATAATAACTAACATTTACTCAGCAACCATTATGAGATACAATATTACATGATAGGTAAGGATGTAGAATCTGTCCCCAGACCTCCTGGGATCATCTCAGCTCTGCCACTTACTAGCTGTGTGATATTAGACAAATTGCTGCTGCCTCTGCTTCCTCATTTGTAAAATGGTGATGATGCTGGCAGTATATCCTTATAAAGTTATAAAATCAAATGACTTAATATATGTAAAACTCTTTAAACAGTGCCCAAATAAATGGTAAGCACTATGTAAATATAAGGTGGTATTATTGTTATTATTAGCTAGATATAATTTCAAGTTCACTCTTCTCATATTCCCTCCCACTTCTTCTATTTCTTCATCCTAGAGTTAGGCATCATTAACTTCAGACAATAAAATCTAAACATTGCCTATGTCCACAATGAAAATAATAGTTAAGAATTATTGAAAACTTATCATAGAAATCAGGCATTAATCTAAAGTCTTTCTCTGCATTGAATGATTTAATTTTTGTAATAATCCCAAGATAGATCCTATTAAGATGTATTTAAAGATGAAGGAACTGAGAAATGGACAAATCATTGTAGCTAGCCCAAGGTCACATACCTGGTAAATGATAGAGTCATTACTGAAAGCAAAATAATTAAGATTCAAACCTGAATAGATGTAGGTTGAAAGTTCACATGATCATGTAACTGAAGTCCAAGTGTCAGGTGAATGTGGGCTTTCATGGTTCGTGGAATATTGAATCTACGAGGCATCTCTTGAAACCTAGGAGAGTAAATTTTAGAGAATGACAAGAAAGTGCTGCTTTATCCTGTAGACAGAAAAGCCACAGAATTTATTATTTCAAGAGGCTGTAGAGGCTTCAGGAAGAAAGAATAGAGATATCTGGGATTCTTCACCTAATCATGTAAGATTACTTTGTGCGGGGAAGGCAATAATATATCTCCCGTACTCCCAAACACTACTTGTTACTTCTCTAGGTTAAAGAATGACACTTTAAATAAAATATGAGACTGATTTAGAATAGTCATTTTATACTATTTTTGCCTTAGTACATTTCATGTTTTCTTTTTTTTTAAAAATTTCTCCCCCTTGGTTCCACTCTATCAAATGGGAAGTTGTCCGAGCAACAGGAGGTAGAAAGACACCTGGGATCTTGGATCTCAGCTTAACAGACGCTGGTGTATTAGTCCTCAGTTGGGAGTCTCTGTTCCCATGTCACCCCCAGCTCTTCTTGGCAAGAGCCAGCCTCTGAAGATTGACAATTAACTTGGGGTCAGAAGGGATTATTTGGGGAGCATCTAGGAGAATTTAAATACCCCAGTGGGACATCTTCAGGCATCTTACACAATCATGGGTTTGAAATCTAGGGGCACATTAATGTGCTATTTGGCTCAAAATGTTTCCCATTATATTTTCTTGTAGTTCAGAAAGACTGCGACTTCAAAAGACATTAATTAATTGCAGACAGTTTTCCCAGCATGCAGTAGGAATAAATGAACAAACAATTTTTGCCTAAAAAAATCGTGTTGAAAAATACTTTTTTTCACCTTTACAGATAAAGCATTTCATTATAGAGTTTTCAAATAATCCCAAGGGTTTACACATATTTTGGCCTATAAAAACATAATTTTCTTATTTTTCTCTTGTGCCCAATTATTATCTCACTTACCCTTAATGTCAGGTAAAGATAATGTCTTGATATAGTAATTGGTTGTGAGTTACTCACTTCAGTGAGTTATCGTGCTACAGACTTGTTTTCATTTTGTGGTTTATACTTTAGTGAATGATATTACTAAAGCTAGAGCCTCCAAATCAACTTTGAATTATCCACAGTCCACCAGATTACACCGGCAGGTTGAGTCTTCCTCAGGAATGCAGATCCAACATCCCATAATCATTTACTTTGCCAGGAGCCTGCTTGTTACAATAATTTTTAAAGACAGACTCCATGCCTCTTCTTTTTGAAAACCTTCCTTAAGTCATCAAGGTAGAATAGATTACTCCTTTATCTGTTCTATATGGCATATTTTTACAAAGATATAAACAGGTATTGGAAGTAGGAAGAGGTTTGAATCTCAGCTCTGCTGCTTACCATGAGCAGGTGATTTCATGTCTCTGAATCTCAAAACTTATCTGTAAGATAAGACATCATGAGGTTTTTATAAAGACGAAGTGAGCTATCATAGGTTAGTGTATTGTAGGTGATCAACAAATAGTTTTTCCCCCCAATATGCACTACAACCTCTGCCAACTAGGATATAATTGATCATGATTGCATATATGATTGTGTGTATATGTGTGTGTATGTTGTGGAGCTCCTTGAAGACAGGGGCCTTTTAGTACATAGTAAGTGTTAATAAACACCTGTTGAACAGAATAGTCCTAAGTCCTGTGTCTTTCATTTAATTGCATTATTAACACCATGGTCTCAAGAAAATCATTATCTTTTCATTTAAATGTATAAGTTGAGTGACTTTATTAATTTTTTATTATTTTTCTTTATTATTTTGTTTCCTCCAAGGCTTGGTTGGGAAAATCAGTATGTGTGAAATTATCTGAGCTTTATCTATTAAAATAATCAGTTAAAGTGAAAACAATGAATAAAAACATTGAAAACAACAAAAATATTGGGTTTGGTTTTTTAAAGTCCCATGTTTGGCATTATAGAAACTACATACATATGTATGTGTGCAACTGTAAAACTGAGTTTTTTAAGGATAGGTATTTCATTTTGAAAAAGATGAGTCTTAATGTTAAAATTATTACTCAAAGTGCTAAGAGCCCAGATCCATTAATATTAGAAACGAGTGCCAAAATCTAATGTCAGGAGCTAATGGCTCCATAATATAAGGGACATATTTTAATTAAAAGTAAAATCCGCAGACTCTTTGTGATGGGT
Organism: Mustela nigripes; assembly: GCF_022355385.1. Lineage (NCBI taxonomy): Eukaryota > Metazoa > Chordata > Mammalia > Carnivora > Mustelidae > Mustela > Mustela nigripes. Next base: position 76,786,768 of record NC_081564.1, on the reverse strand, counting down.
ACTTTAATGGTTGCCGACCAGGAATGAAAGGAGGAATGAGTGAAGAGAGGCCCTTTTGGCAAAACAGAACTTTTCCATTCTTAGCCAGTTTACTTCAATAGGGAAAAGCTAATTTTACGTGTACTTTAAAGAGAACCCTGCCTGTCATACTGAACACCTGGGTCTTTTTCCTGTGACTTTCTACCCCCCACACACCTTTTTTTTTTTTTTTTTTTTTGGTAGATCCTCAAAGAACCATAGTCTCTTGAAGGCCAGTGTCATTTTCTGTGCTGCTACCTACTAGGTCTTGTGCAGACTGAGCATTCCATGAGCTTCTAAAAAAGTCCTTGCTTCTCTTGTGTGTCTTTCAGTTACTTGATCTTTACTGCATGAACAACATATATCCACTAATGCCTGTATTTTATTAAACCAGCCTCTCTCTCTCTCTCTCTCTCTCTCTCTCTAGTTGTCCAAAAATACCACACAGAAGACTGCATTCCCATATGATTTCAAATTTCTAGGCAGAGAGAAACCAATTAGCGTGTCTTGTAGGGAAGAGCATCTTATAATTTATCATCTCTTATCATTTTGGGAAATTTTTATTTTGATAACATTTTACACTTGCAGAAAAAAGTTGCAAGAATACTAAGAGGAATTGCCATATACCTTTACCCTAGATTCAGCAGCAACTGTTATTTTTTGTTCTGTATCTATATGTAGATATATAGCCAATTATGTATCTATATTTACATCTATCCAGCTATCATTTATGTATAGTGAATTGCCGTTATTTGTAGTTATTTATGTATAGTGAATTGCCGTTATTTGTAGTCGTCATGTTCTATAAAGTCACTGTGAACACTGAGTGAGTGAATCTGAAACCATTGCTTTTAGAGGAAATATGGGATTAGGTTCCTGTGAGTCTTGGGTCACAAGCTTTTTTTTTTTTTTTTTAAGCAAGTGATCATAGATAACTTTGTTTTATGTGTGCTTTTGTTTAAAGAGACCTTATTTAATAAATAAGTAATAAATAATATTATTAAGACATTTCATTTATTAACAAGATAATGTAATTGACAATGTCGATTCATTAGTGTTGAACCTGTGACCAACAGTTCTATCACTCATGCCTGAAGGAAGCTTATTTAATGCATGTATTTTTCTGGAAGACACATTACAGTTTTCTTGAGCTTAGGAACACTAGACAGCACTTCTGCTGTACAGTGGAGGGTCATTTTAAATATCAAAATCACTAAACACATAAAAGTGCAAAAAAACCATGCCAATAAAATAGACCGTAGAAAGGACACTTGTTTACAAGATGAGAGCTGAAGAAGGCCCAGGGTGTCTGTTTCTGCCTCAGCTGGGAACATGCAAGTCAAGAGACTCAAATTTTGTGCTGCCTTGTCTCTGTCTGCAAATGATCACTAAAGCACTGTATTGATTTTAAGGTTATAAATACATTTAATGAGTAGGGGAATTCACAAATACAGATTATTGGGTGCATATATATTTGACCCATGTATATATGTAAACACAGCACTTTCCAAACCATAGGAGAGCAAACTGGATATGTAGCTGCCTAACCATAAATAAGTATGATTTTTCCTAGGAGCAGACATTCTCTTTCATAACCACAGTACAATGATAAAAATTGGGAAATACAATAGCAATGTAATGTAATCTATATTCCATATTAGATCTCATCAACTGCCCCAATAAAGTCCTGTATAGTTATTTTCTGTTTCCTGCTGGTCTAGAATTCAGTACAGGATCATGCATTTCCTTCACTTCTTGTATCTCTAGTCTTTATGTGGAACAGTTCCTTATTGTTTCCTTGTCTCTTCGACCTTGATATTTCTAAGTAGCACTGACAAATTATTTTGTAGAATGTTTCTCAGTTTTGGATTTGTCTGGTGTTTCTTTATAATGAGATTGATGTGATGCATTTTTTAAAAGACTATTTATTTATTTATTTATTTACTTACTTACTTATTTACTTGGCAGAGAGAGAGAAAGCAAGCACAAGTAGGCAGAGCAGCAGGCAGAGGGAGAGGGAGAAGCAGGCTCCCCACTGAGGAGGGAGCCTGACGTGTGGCTCAATCCCAGGACCCCGGGATCATGACCTGAGCCGATTGGAGACACTTAACGGACTGAGCCACAAAGGCACCCGTATGTGATATGTGTTTAGTAGGACTACCAAAAGCGTCTTGTGTCTTCTTATATATCAGTTGTGTGCTCTTGGGGTCTATCACATGGTTAAGGTGGTCTCTGCCAAGTTTACCATTTTTTCCTTTGAAATGAATGAGCAGTTTGAGAGGGACATATTTTGAGACTGATACAAATACACTGCTTTCCATGAATTTTTTGTCCACTAGTTTAAGCATCTTTCTATATTTATGAGTTCTACTGTGAGGAAGAACTTCCCTGTCATTCCCCATCTACTTATGTACTCTGATATATTTATATCAAATAAACTAATGGATTTTTATTTGATCCAATTGGATATAAGCCATTTCCATCAGAATTTTATTTTAACATTCAAATTGTTCAAAATTTGGCCAGTGGGGTCTCTTTCAAACTGACCTGTATTCTTTTGGTATGTCACTAGCATTACTTTATTTCTTCCTTTCTTTATGATGAACAAGATATCCTAGGCTTTTCTGCAAAAACATCTGCTCTTTTAGTGGGTAATGGTCTTTAGAGACTAGACTTTGGGTATTAGGTATGTTCAGTACTACTGATGGGTCATTTTTTCTAGGTTCTTTTATCAAGTAGCCTAGGAAGTATATGTGTGGGGATTTGTACATGCACACCTCCACACAAATTCACACATACATGGACATATAACATAGAAAACTATATCTGCATAAACACGCATATATATATATGTATGTGCACAAACATATATGTATAGATTTTATTTCTGTATCTGTATTTACATGTTCATGCTCATATTTCTAATTTCAGTCCAGCATGCAGAGTGCATTCTAGTCTTTCCTCTTTCCATATTTGTAACTTTCTTCTCCAAAGCTAGGAGAAACCCAGCTTCCCATATTGTCAATATAGTTACAGTTCTGCTCAAGCTAGAGTATATGGTACACAGTATGAAAATTGCTAATTCATACCACTATGAAAAAAAGCAAACCTACAAACTAGAATCAATATCCATTTATAGTGTTTTAGAGTGAAATGCTCACATCTCAAGTGCACGATTCAATAACATTTTAATGAACGTACAAATAAATACCCCTTGTTCTTTCTGAAGGCAAGTCAGCCATTCTTTCTATTATTGTTATCCTGTGTATAATGTATCATCTCTTTTCTGGATGTCTGCATTTGACTATGATAAGCCCTAGTATGGTTTTCTTTGTATTTATTTTGCTGGTGCTTTACCGATTTTCTCAAACTGTGTAATAATTGTTTTCTCAAGCTATGTAATAATAATAATAATAAATATAAAAATATATACATATATGTGTATATATATATATATATAAATATATAAATAAATATATTTAGATATATAAAAGTTTTGGTCCAAGTCTCTTTTCTTATAAAATTTCAAATATGGTACTGTTGAGTCTCCATTGTTTGGTAGATTTCTCTCTGCTGAAATTCTCCATCTTTTTGTTGTGAACATATTTATAGTAAAATAAAATAAAATAACCTCTTTATATTATGACACCTGTATTTTACAGTTGATTCCTGATGACTGATAGCACAATACTTCCCTCAGAATCAGATTTTTTGGTGTTTTTCTTATTTAGGAATTTTTATTTATAAACAGAACTTGGTGAATAAAACCACTCCTAAATTCTGCTGCCATCCTCCGGAGGGTGTTTATGGTTGTCCTATCAAGAATTAACCTGGCTAGACTCAAACTCGATGTGCTAGGTCCCTTACGGTTGGCAGCAGCTAAAATCTCTGATAGTCTGTCACTTTCTCTTAGACAGTTAGGAGTCAGCTTTTTATATATCAGGGGCCAGCCAAGGGTTTGGGCAGATTTTTAAAAATGCAGAATTTTGGACTTTCCCATCCTCTGTCCTTTCCATAGTTTCTTTTAACATAATCTACGTAATATGGCAGCCCCAAAGCTAAGTCAGTAAGACTCAAGCTTTTGCCTAGGGTCCAGACATCCCACACTGTGTAGCATGAGGACTTGCCTCCTGTGAAAAGTTGCATAATGCAAACCTACCATTTTCCTATTTCAGAGGTGACCCTTCCAGTTTCTTTCTGCTTTTGACCACTTTTTTTCTCAGTTATGTCCAGTGTTTATAATTTTATCTGCAGTTTTCATCCATTACAAGCTACTCTTCATCCCTGGAAGCATAACTCCATTAACTTTTAATAAAGTAATATTTGTTGTTTTCTTCTAATTCTAAAAGTAAACTTTCCTTGTAGAAAAATTGGACAATATGGAAAAAAAGAAAAAAATTATTTGTAATACATTTACCCAGAAATAACCATTATTAACATTTTGAAATACATTATTATAGTTTTATCTCTCCTGTTTTCTCATACCCATATACTCACACACTCAAAATTGGTATATATCTACCACTTTGTATCCTGATTTTTTCATTTATCACATCATGGACATTTCTGTTTGATTACATACATTTTATAATGACATTTTAATTATTAAATAATATCCTCTAATATGGATGTACCTCATTTATTTAAATATTAGTGTTGCTCACTTAGATTGATGCCGATTTTCATTCTGTTAAATAGGTCTGTGAAACACGTGCATCAATGTTTTATGGTGTCTTGGATTATTTTATTAAGATTGATTTCCAGAAATAAGGGTAGCCCATAAAAAGTATAAATATTTAAGGATTTCTTGCTTGTATTTGATGTTTTTGAGAGAGTTGTTTTAACTAATTTATGCTTCAGTTGGTTATATATGAGAGTTCTGCCTTACTACAACTTCTGTACATGCATGCATTATTGTAAACGATCTCTAGTTTCACATGGGAAAAGTGATAATTTACTGTAGGTTTAACTTGCACTACTAATGAGATTAAACATTAAACACATTTATTAACTACATGTAAATACTTTCTGAACTATCTGTTCATCTAGTTTACTGTTTTGTTTTGTTTTTTTCTATTTGAGTGCTGTCCTCTTCTTACAGATTTGTAAGAGCTCTTTATGTCTTACTTATTAGCATCAACTACCTGCCACACACTGACTGATTGAAACTTTGCGGTGGACAAAGATCATGTACAGTTTCTGCTGCTTGAATCTTTAACATTAAGAGTCATATGAAATTTTGCCTACATTCATTAACTTTGGTCAAAGGTTTTTTTTGTTTGTTTGTTTGTTTGTTTTTTTAATCAAAGTAGTCCATGGATTTGGTAAAAATCAGGTAAAATAGAAATACTAGTTCTACTTGCCTCCTTGTTCTGAGATCCATTCTTAAAAGGCAGCTTCTTCTGGTGCTTAGTTCTGTAGTTCAAGAAAACATGTGTGTTTTTCTCCTCCCTTCATTTAGAAGCACTAGACAATATTTAGTAACCATTGATGTGGAAGGTAAAGATGTAAATCATTTGTATTGCCTTCTTTCCTTGTTCTCTAGGTTTCATATTTATAATACTTTTAGTTTTCTATTAGTTCTTTTTGTAACTTTTTAAGTGCTTTTTTAAAATTTCTTTTCAGCGTAACAGAATCCATTGTTTATGCACCACACACAGTGTTCCATGCCATACGTGCCCTCCATAATACCCACCACCTGGCTTCTCCAACCTCCCACCCCCCATCTCTTCAAAACCTTCAGATTGTTTTTTGGAGTCCATAGTCTCTCATGGTTCATCTTCCCTTCCAATTTTCCTCAACTCCCCACAAATAAGTGTACTTAAGATGACTTAAGTCTGTATTTTTTGATGCATCAAATTTTAAAAATATGATCTTATTTTGTACCATGAAGATATTATCTCTTCTCCTTTTCTTCACCATTTTTGTGTTATGTCAACATGAAATGAGTTTTATTTTTCCTACACTTGAATGTTTAAAACTATGCCACATTTCATTTGTTTCATATTTTTATTCATATATATATTTTTAAATTTTCACTTGTATCTTGGAGGACTTCCAGATTCTTAATTACAACTGCATAGTATTTTATTGAATGGCTATTTCATAAATGCCATATATATAAACATTTAAATTTTTTCTAGTCTTTTGTTATTATAAGGTTGAAATATATGAAATTACCAATTTTGGATAAAGATAATGAAATATTCATATTTTTACAAATATCAATCTAATACAAAAAATGCTGTCTTCAGAATGTATTCCTAGAAGTGTAATTTTGATAAATTTTGATAAATTTTTTCCCTATACCATTTGTATGCGGACTTCTACTTTCTCCTACCATTGCTAACATTTTTTGCTCTGATTTTGCAGTTCTGCCAATTTGAAATATAAAAACTGACATCTAATTTTAGTTATGATACATTTTTATTACTATGAATGAAATTGAGCATCATTTCAGATTTTAAAGGCCATTTTTATTTCTTTATTTTGCTGAGCTGCATTAATGTCTTTTATAAAAATTTCATTTATTTATTTATTTGTCAGAGAGAGAGAGAGAGAGCACTAGCAGGCAGGAGGGGAAGAGGGAGAAGCCAGCTCCCCGCTGCTGAGCAGGGAGCCTGATATGGGACTTGATCCCAGGACCCTGGGATCATGATCTGAGCTGAAGGCAAACACTTAGCTGACTTAACTGACCCAAGCATCTTGTGTATTAATGTCTTTTGAACTCTTTTTACGGAGATATATTTGACATACAACATGATGCTAATTAAGTTGCACATGTTGATTTGATATAATAATATATTATGATGTGGTTGCCTTTGTAAAGATAGATAGCACCTCTGTCACATCATGTAATTATCACTTCTTTTTTGAGGTGGGAATAATTAAGATATAGTCTTTAAGCAAGTTTGAATATTATACAGTATTGTCTATAATCACTGTACTTTGCATTGGATCTCTAGAAGTTAGTCACTACTGTTTACACGTTTGTACCATTAAAAAATATCTCTCTTATTCCCCTACTCCCGAGCCCCTGTAATTACTATTTTACTCTGTTTTTATGAGTTTGGCTTTTTTAGACTCCATATGTAAGTGATATCATACATATCCATCTGACTTATTTCATTTAGTGTAATGTCTGCAAGGTCCATCCATGGTTTGGCAAATGGCCGGATTTCCTTCTTTTTCATGGCTGAATACCATTCCATTGTGTATCTATATCACACCTTCTTTACCGTTCATCTATCGATGGGCACTTAGGTTGGTTCCTTATATTAGCCATTGTGAATAATGCTGCCACAAACATCGCAGGGCAGATCTCTCTTTGATATCCTGTTTTCATTTCCTTTGGTTTATACCCAAAAGTGGGATCGCTGGATTGTGTGGTAGATCTATTTTTACTTTTTTGAGGAACCTCCATATTGTTTTCCAGGCATTGCTGCACCAGTGGTATTTTGTAGCCAGTGAACTGACCAAACATCTGATGTCAGATTGCCTCATTGTCCTCTGAAGGCAGTTAGTTTATTCTATAAAGAAGCTTTTAGGATCTCCTTTTTATTCTAAGAGTTTTGCAGTTTCATGTACCACTTGTGGTTCCTTTTGGATTTGTTTGGGGACTCTTTTTTTTTAAAATTTATTTTTTATTTATTTTCAGCATAACAGTATTCATTATTTTTGCACCACACCCAGTGCTCCATGCAATCCGTGCCCTCTCTAATACCCACCACCTGGTACCCCAACTTCCCACCCCCCTGTCACTTCAGACCCCTCAGATTGTTTTTCAGAGTCCATAGTATCTCATGGTTTACCTCCCCTTCCAATTTCCCCCAACTCCATTCTCCTCTCTTTTTCTTATTTATCTTCAATCTGATGATGTGTCCTCCTTTAGCTTTAGGAAATTATTTTCTGTTATTATTTTGATGTATATCCCTCTTGATTCTCTTGCTCTTTCCTTCTACACAATGGAAAACCTAGATGGTTTTATTCCTCATCTCTCTCATGTTTCCTGACTGTCCTTTTATGCTCTATATTCTGGGAGATGTCCTCATCCTTACTTTCTAGTCACTCTTCAGTTGTATCATAATATGTTTGATCTTTGAGACCATCATTTCAGATTGTTCTTTGTTCATAGCTTTATGTTTTTGTTTTATAAATATAATACTTCCTCTGATCACTGTGGTTATATTCAGTGTTCTCAAAGGCTTTTCCTATTTTCTTAACCTTTCAAAATGCCACTGAAAATTTTTGTTTATTTTGTTCTTTCTCTTGTATGCTTCTGGTTTTCATCACATACCTGGCATTTCGTTCCTATTTCTCCATTCACACTTAAAAAAGATAAGGTTTTCTAAGCTACCAGGAGAGTAAGATGATTCTGTAGATATTTTCTCTAAGGAGCTCTCTGTAGGGTTCATTTAGTAGGTAGAGCTACATGATCTAGGAAATAGACTACAGACCCCATTCCACAACCTAAAGTCAACACCAGTAGCATTTTGTTGAGCAAGAAAAGAAATAGGGGAAATGATGTTTGCCATGAACATGACCTTTGTCCAACAATGATTTTGCTTCCTTTAGAGTAGCCTTTGGAGTTTTGCCTGGGGCAATAATGCTGGCTGCTTCCAGTCTGCATTTGACTTTATGGGATGGGGAGTAAGATGGGAGTCCTGACTACTCAAGTTGCCTCATATATAACTCATTAATTATTGCACTGTACATATAATTATATCACAATATATACTTACTCATGCCATTCCTTAGATGCATATTCAATTATCCTATGTGTCATAAGGGTGCCTGGAATCTGGCAATGTATGTTCATATAATTGCCTTGAACCCTCTGAGCTCTGTGGCTAATTTATGAATAGTTCTGTTGATTTTATATTAATTCTCCCTCAGTCTTCTAAGTAGCTAGATGTCTTACTTAACCTTATTTTCTCAATTTTTCTCTTTCCTATTAGAGGAAAGGGACTCTCTTGTCCCAAAAAGGAAGCATCAATTTCCTTCTCCTTTTTATTTTTATCTTGGATTTTGGCTTTTCCTTTACAACTCTGGCAAACTGCTTCTATGTAGAAGTTACCTTAATGACCCAGTTTCAGCGTTCCTTCCAATTTACATTTGGCTTCATGGAAGACTTTATTAAGTAACAAGGAAACTATGATGAAAATATAACACAGAGGACATTGGGGAATGAGCAAATGGGTTTTAGACTAGGCTACAGATTATTCATCAATATCTGATTCTTACTTGGATCATCAAGACACTTAGACTCAAAGTATCTAGAACTGCGAAATGAGACAAGTTATCATTAAATATCATTTGTTATCATTATCATTAAATAATGATAACAAAAAGAAAAACTACTGACTTTATTTTTGCAAAAGTCCTGCTCTTCCTTATTGCACATATGCATAACATGGTCATTTTTAAAGCCTAGTGCCTTCTCAGTGAGCCCCTTGTTTATTTATTTTTTTCTCCTATTCTCTCTCTCTTTCTGGTTCTTTTTTGGTTACTGGACGTTTCAGTGCTGATGCCCTTAATTGCTTTCTTGATTTTAGTCCAGTCTTGAAGTTTCCCCCATCTTCCCTCCTTTACCAAAAGTGTCCCATTGGGACTCTTGATAACTGCTCCATTGTATCCCCTCTTAAACATCTTCCTATCCTATGTCTGGATAGTGTCTGCTCACTCAGAGGTCAGAAACCCCATAACCGAGCAAGATGTAAAGATTGAAATCCAAGGCAAAAAAATCTGTTAATTCTCAACAATTAATTAATTAATTATCAGTTCTAGCCGTTAGCTGATGGAAACAAAATGTACATCAATTTTCGGACTCTGGATAAGATCATATACTTGGCTTGTGCAGAAGGATGTAATTTGCCACACAGAATGTTGAGCGCGAGGTGGATGTAGAAGAGAAAGCACTGGGCAAGTTGTGATGTTTAATTTAACATTTTAAATGGACAGAGGAGTAGCAACAGTGTAGCATTACTTGTAAGCAGTGTTGAGAATTTCAGGCTGTGGTGCCGGTGGCTGCCTCTGATGAGAACTATTTGTTAACATGGCTTGTACTGGTGTCAGACAACCAGAGGGCTCCTCTCAGCTGTCAATTTCTCTAATGAAGGAAGAGAAGAACATACACTAGATTTCTGTATTGACTTTTCAAGAGCTAGTACAAACCTCCAGGTGCCAACCTATAAATACTTTTGAAAACAGGTTTGGGAGTCTCTTTCATATTGGTTCTTTTAATCTATTCACACCAATATCAACCAAGTAAATAGAGCAGAACTTCGGGAACAAAGCATGCTTTTGACTACTAACAGTTTAAAATTTAACTTTCTCATGCATCTTTATCTGATTTTGTGTGGAAAGGTGGAGAGGGTTTCCATAACTGATAAAAATCCTTATCTCTCTGAAATGTTTGATTTATACAGATTCTTTCCATAACAATTATATGATTTTAAAAAATTTAACTACCCTTCTTTGCCAAGATGATAGCAATCTTTTAGTCCGTCTTATAATTTATCTCTAAAATGCCTATCTTCATAATATGCCGATCATTAGAGTAATGCATATTTGATGACAATGGGTAATAAATAACATTTCAAAGCCTATTTCTAGGCTTTGATTGATGTACATATTGTTTTGTCTCTGTGTTTAATGGCCACGTCTTACTTTTTCTGGTTTTTTTAGCAGCACCTGCTGAGGAGTAAATGAGAACTGACCTGTTTTGAAATCCTCTTCCAGAAATAAAACTCTCATCCTATTACTTTTGTGGCTGGGGAGACGATTTGGCACACATATTGTCATTCATTTGCAAATGCAAAGTCACCCACTTGAAAGCCTATTGAGTCTGAGGAGGATAGAGTCTATCAAGCAAGATCAAGGGTACTTTTTATAGACTCACAAACATCTCTCTTTATGTACATACAGAAAAGGAGCTGATAAGAATAGAATTTCTCTCACTGGGGAAAGTCCCTTAAGTAAAAATACCCAGTTCTATGAAATTTATTGATCATAAAGGGGAAGTATTCTTGCAAAAGTGCCGCTAAGTGACCAGGGCTGTATTGATAGAGAGCACGTATATGGCTCGGTACTATTGAGAAACTCTCTTGTGTGCTCTCTGGGAAAAACCAGTATGGAGAAATTCTTAATGAGCACTTTACCCATTCTTATATCACTTGCAGATAGCCACTTGGCTGTATGCCCAGGGATATTAGTCCCCAGGGGAAGGGACTAGGCTCTGCTTGGGGTCTCAGTCTGCCTGTGCTACTGTGATCTACGTGAAGCCCTAGTGCCAAGCCCCTCCTCTCACACCCGGGCTCTGTTCCCACCAGGCACAAGCCACAGGTCGTGGGACCACCAGTAAGATTATATGTCAGCAAAGTGGAAAACAGAGCAGTCCTACCAGTTGTCTGACAAAATTTGTATTTTTTTTTCTTTCTAGCAATAGCTGTTATATTTTTCCTTGTAGGACTAGTCTGTGAGTTCAAGCACTGTGCAGTCGTTGGGTTTGTTTCTTTTTTTTTTTTCTTGAAATGAAATGCATGTCAAGTAAGGGAGTGCTGGCATCTAAGTTCAGGGAAGAAGAATAAAAAGGGATAGAAGAGAGAGAAAAAGGATCAAAGCTCATGGAGACAGACTAAGAATTACATATAAATTCAGACTGAGAGCTGGTCACCTGTATATGGGATTTAAATAGGTCATCTCAATATTTGCTTCAAATTCCAAAATGGCTAAAAACACAAGAACTTCTGTTTTATTTGATTGCCAACAAGGAGATAAGCGGTCCGCTTTTTTATTTTGTTGTTGTTGTTGTTGTTGTTGTTGAAAAGGTGTTTACTTTGTTAATTCTTATTTAATTCCTGAATTAGATAAAGGACATACTTTGGTGAGTATGAGGTTGGTTATTATTTTTCTGGGATCCATTCATGAAATATTTCGAAACATGAATTAATTATGATTTCTGGTCTCTCTTTGGTAATTCACTGTTCTCTTATTTTGCTACTTTTGTTTCTTTTACAAGTCTCTAGAAATAGTATGGATTCCAAAGACACTTTTCTTTTCAGCCATCCCAATAGAATGGCTTGAAACCATTAAATTCACTCCTTATCTGTTGATGTTCCTTTATTTACCAACCTTTCCTTAGCCTCAGTCAATTTACATTATTCAACTAATTCCTCAACCAATCAGATTAAAAATTATTTATTATTAATACATGTCTGATACTAGGCACTACAGTGAATTTCAGAAAAGTCCCACATTGTTCTGGATTTGATGGGCACGTTACCATATTCGATTCTAACCTGGCTACAGAGTTGATTTTCTGCAAATTTGGTGTGTCATGGTAGAGATTCACAACTATCAGACCTATACATGTTCCTAAAGTGTGTGGTATGAGGAAAAAGAAAGTGGCATTTAGGCTCAATGGCTTTTTAAATTGGAGGGTTTCAATATTTTCAAAATATGCCCATTGACATAAAACTTACATTTATTGGTCATCAATGTATACTTATAAGTGAGAGTAAAGATGCGCACAGGGCATTTAAGTAATGTGTACCACATATAAACGCATAGGTATACATACATATTCATGCAAATAACATTTATTCATGCATCTGGACACATAAAAATACAACTTTATGTAACGGCTCTGAAGGGGTGATCATTGAAGTTGCCCCCACAGAATTACATAATCGAATGGAAAAATACAAAAAATAATTTGTCGTGCTGTCAGTCTCAAACAGTAATTCGAACAGGTGCTTTCTTTCCCTCCTAAGAATGTGTTTCTGTTGTTATGTTTAAGCATCATTGTCTTGTCCACCGAGATCTTGAGGGGAAGTACTACTTTTCATTAACTTTTGTATCTTACATAATCTTCTAGCTTGACTCCTGACCTACACTGAGCGAACGATGACATTTGAATATGATATATGAACATTTAGGTACATTCGCTTGTATGAAAATTGGCATCTCTCTGGTCAGAAGGTGCATCTATCAGGACTGTAATACTCCACGTGTATTAAATGATTTGGGATAAGGCAGGTAGAAGAAGAACAGAATATCACCTAACTTGCAATCATCATCTGGGATAGTAACTGTCTTAAGTGGTAAAAAAAATTACTGTCAGTGCTTTCTAGAGCCATTAAGAACTTGCGGCCCCCCGGAGTGCCGTGAGCCATAAAAGCAGAGTGGGGAGAAACACACCCTGGGGTGTCGTAAGCTGTGAAGCACAGATGTGTTCACCCAGACTATGACAGCCGTTGCTGAGAGAAATCCTGTGTTTAGTGAAAGAAGCAAGAGAAGGAAAAATGCCTTTTCCTATGCAATAAAGATGTAGCAACTTAATCTCTCATTTCTTAAGCACGTGGGACCACTGGACTGGAAAGTGTTGCAAAGATAGATCTTTCTCTGTAGCAGCTCCTTCCAGCATTGCAAAAAGACCCTCTGAAAGTGGCGTTTTAAGGCCTGACTGTACATTATGTATAGTCCCTGAATAAAGCAGACTGAAACTTCATCCTTAGCATCAGGGCTTTAAAAAAGCCCTGGTTGGTAAATATTGCCAGACGTCAGTTACTTTCCTTTTATACAGGAAAAGGAAAGAACAGAGCTCCATAGCTTTTATATCTGCACAAAACTTGAGTCAAAAACATTGGGCTTATTTCTTGGCTCTGTGCTTGGCCAAAAGCTAACTTGTGCAATTCCCTATAAAAATGAAGCATGGAGGGACAGCTGGGGGCTCTATTGGTTGAGTGTCTGATTGTTGGTTTGGGCTCGGATCATAATATCAGGGTGGTGAGATCAAGCCCCCCCCAACCTGCCGTTGGGCTCTGCACTCAGTGTGGAGTCTACTTAGGACTCTCTCCTTTCTCCCTCCCCCCTCAAATAAATAGGTAAATCTTAAAAAAAAAAAAAATCATTTAAAAAAAGGCTGTAGGGGATAATCTCCAAGGCCACCTATGGGTCTGATATTCTAGGTAGATGCTTACTTATCTCTCTTTTAGTTCAAATTCATAGTTGCCAAAGTATAGCCAGACTTTGTTAAATTGGGGCTTTACACACTCAAGCCACTGCTAAATTCTAAATTTTAATGGAAGTTTTAGCATCAGCTGAACACATAATTTGGATCTCCAGCATAGACATTATCTTAAGAAGCTTCTCACTGGGAGGTGTCAGATCTGTTGGTGGTTCACTTAGCAGGATGAGATTGAAGAGGTTTTAGACATAGTTCCTCAAGGCAAAGCTCATGTACGTGACTGTGGTGTTGAAGAATATTCTCAGTTTCTTTTGGATATCTCAAATGAAAACAAAGGGTATTCATTTGGCTCCTAAAAAATGCTTCTTAAAGGTGTTGGCATTATAAATGCGTTGGTACTTTAAGCAGAGACAAAGTGAGCAAATTTCATGAGGTAGTCATGGTGAAAATATCAAATTTTGTGGTTTGTCACAGACTAATAAGCAAATAGTATTAAGGCTGTGCAAACTCCTTTTCAATAACTTGAGCGATTATCAAAGATTACACAGGGCCTGTTTAGCAAAAGAACAAAAACTAATAAATATGAACATCAATCTGTGAGCTGTGCCTCATTAATTCTTTATACACCAGTGAAAGTGGAGTGGAGAAAGAAGTTTGCATTGTAGAATAACCAGGGACTTGTGGTAGAGATGTTTTTAAAATACCATTTTTCATTAATAATTTAAGAGAATAAATGAAACTGTTATTTCAGTGAATTGGCATTGCCTGGATTTAGAACTGAAAATACCATTACGGAAATACTGAAAATACTGTAAAGAAGGAACCTGACCCCCAGAGCCTTTTCCCTCAACTCCTGGAAGGTGATCTCTAGGTTCTTGAATTGCCCTGCCTGATAGAAGAATTGTTTTTTGGGTGGGGACTGTGGTCACTGCACAGGCTAACAATGTGATTTATGATGGGGGCTTTGGGCCGTGTCACATCAGTTCTGATGTCCAGAGGAACTGGAGACTCAAGGTCTGCCATGTAGGCAGTGTGCGATCAGTATTATGTCTGGACACCAAAGGCTGAGTTGGCTTTTCTGGCCAGTAGTATTCCATGTGTGTATTGTCACTCATCACAGCTGGGAGGAAGGAATGCTGTCCTTGACTCCCTGGGAAGAGGGTAGCTCAGCACGCCTCATTTGGATCCATCCAGGACTCTGTCTGACATGTCTTTTCCCTTGTTGATTTCAACTAGTATTTTTTCCCTGAAATAAACTGTGATCATGACCAAAACAGACTTCAATCGCTTTTGGGAGTTCTTTTAGTGAATCACTAAGTTTGAGGATGGTTTTCAGAAACCCTCAAACTTGTAATTGGTATAAGAGATGAAAGTAGATTTGTGGAGACTATTTCCTTAGATGTTGTAATTTGGCTAATTCTGGGTAACTACCTAAGGTTGTAAATAAAACTAAAGCACCTATAAAAATAAGGTAAATGAAATACACACACACACACACACACTTGCGTGTGTGCATACACACAAGATAAAACAAATATTGCATATAAGTTTACATATATGCTAGCATATAGATATTTTTTGTGAATATCATTTTTGCTTGCCCCAAATCACTTCTCCATTTTTTCTGATAACAGAATTCCTCCTTCCTCATGGTTATACATTCTGTACCCATCTACCTCCCACTCCCAGGGCAGTGACATGACCCAGCCTTGGTTAATCAGAATCTTCCCTGAGGCCCTGTCTTCCAGAATAAAATGACTGGTTTACCTGACCAATCTAGACCAAAGTCCTCCCTGAGATTTTCCTGCTAGAGCTATTAAGGAAAAATCTCTCTTTTTATCTAGAGTTACCACAAGAACAAGAGACTTGGGATTGCTGATAGCCATTTAAGGATCTCTGCTACATGTAAAGGGGTGCGACTTTTAAGAATGAAGAACCCCAGGGGTGCCTGGGTGGCTTAGTCATTAGGCATCTGCCTTCGGCTCAGGTCATGATCCCAGGGTCCTGGGATGGAGCCCTACATCGGGCTCCCAGTTCTGTGGGGGTCCTGCTTCTCCCTCTCCCACTCTCCCTGCTTGTGTTCCCTCTCTTGCTGTGTCTCCCCTGTCTAATAAATAAATAAAATCTTTAAAAAAACAAAAAACAAAAAAGAATGAAGAACTCCATACAGGAAAGAAATGTCAAGAAATAGAAATCCAGTGGTACAATTTGATTTGATTTCTTGAGCACTACATTCATTGTGTTTCCTAACTATCTGAGCCCGTATCATCCTTCTGCTTTTTGTCAGAGTAGATTGAAGGGTGTTTTTTTTTTTTTTTTTTTTTAAGATTTTATTTATTAGAAAGAGAACGAGTGAGAGGGTTGGGGTGAGGGACAAAGGGAAAGGCAGAGATTCTCAAGCAGAGTCCCTGCTAACCGTGGAGTTCCACATGGGCCTCGATCTCACGACCCTGAGCTGAGATCATGACCTGAGCCAAAATCAAGAGTTGGTCGCTTAAGCCACAGGTGAGCCACACAGGTACCCCTACATTGAAGGTTTTTCGTTTTGTTTAGTTTGTCACAAACTCATGCTAGATACTGTCAGCATTATATATATAAATGTGTGTGTGTGTGTGTGTGCATAATAAAGATTTAGGTTTACAACAAAATTGAGAAGAAGATACAGAAATTCCTTCTATACCTCCTGCCTGTACATGCATAATTTCCCCCACTGTCAACATTCCTCAACCAGAATGGTACATTTGTTATGGAGGATAAGCCTGCATTGACACATCAAAATCACCCAAAGTTCATAGTTTACATGGGGCTGTACATTATTGTACATTATGTATTGTATATTATGTAGGTTTGGGAAAATACATAATAACATATAAGAGTATTTTCACTACCCTAAAAATTCTCTGTGTTCTGACTATTTGTGTCTGTCCACCACCAACCCTGCCAACCACTGATCTTTTTATTGTCTTTGTATTTTTGCCTTTTCTAGAATGTGGCATAGTTGGAATTATACAATATGTATCCTTTTCAGACTGCTTTCACTTATTAATTTGCATTTAAGATTCCTGCATGTTTTCTCAGGACTTGATAGCTGATTTTTTTTAAGTGCTGAAGGATATTCCATTGTCTGGGTATTCCACAGTTTATTTATTCATTCACCTACTGAAGAACACCTACATGCTTCTTAGTTTGGGCAGTTATGAGTAAAGCTGCTATAAACCTGTGCAGGTTTTTGTTTTAAAGTTTTCAAATCCTTTGGGTATTTAAATAATAAGCAACATGTTTTCTGGATTGTTTGGTGCAAATACCTTTAGCTTGATGAGAAACTGCTAAAGTGACTTCCAGTGGCCATACCATTTTGTATTCAGAGCAACAATGTGTGGGAGATCCTGTTGCTTCACATCCTCACTAGCACTTGACTTTGTCATTTTCGGGATTTTGTTCATTCTAATAGGTGTGTAGTGGTATCTCACTGTTGTTTTAATATCCATTGATATGATGATACATGAGGTGGAAATTCTTTTCATGGTTACTTTGCATCTGTGTATCTTCTTTGGGGAGGTCTCTGTTACGGACTTTGTCTCATTTTTTAATTGGGCAGTTTATTTTCTTACTGTTGAGTTCTAAGTGTTCTTTGTATATTTCAAATAACCTTTAATAGCCCTTTATCAGATGTCTTTTGCAAATATTTTCTTCCAGTCTGTGGCTTGTCTTCTCATTCTCTTGACATTATTTTATGCAGAACAGAAGTTTTCAATTTTAAAGATGTACAGCTTATCAATTGTTTATTTTTTTTAAAGATTTTATTTATTTATTTGACAAAGTGAGAGAGGTCACAAGTAGGCAGAGAGGCAGGCAGAGAGAGAGAGAGAAACCGGCTTCCCGCCAAGCAGGGAACCTAAAGTGGGCCTCAAACCCAGGACCCTGAGATCATGACCTGAGCCGAAAGCAGAAGTTTAACCCACTGAGCCACCCAGGCACCCTATTTCTTTCATGGATCTTACCTTTGGTGTTGTATCAAAAAGTCATCACCAGGGCGCCTGGGTGGCTCAGTGGGTTAAGCCGCTGCCTTCGGCTCAGGTCATGATCTCAGGATCCTGGGATCGAGCCCCACATCAGGCTCTCTGTTCAACAGGGAGCCTGCTTCCCTCTCTCTCCTTGCCTGCCTCTCTGCCTACTGTGAACTCTCTCTGTCAAATAAATAAATAAAATCTTTAAAAAAAAAAAAAGTCATCACCATTCCAAAGGTCATGTAGGTTTTCTCCTATGCTAATTTATAGAAATTCACAGCTCTGCATTTTACATTTAGGTCTATAATTTTGAGTTAATGTTTGTGAGGCAGGCAAGTTCCGTGTTTAGATTATTGTTTTCTTTTTTTGCACAGTGGATGGATGTCCAGTTGTTGGTAGCACCATTTGTTAAAGACACTATCTTTTTCAACTATATTGCCTTCACTCCTTTGTCAGAGATCAGCTGATTATATTTATGGGGTCTATTTCTGGGCTATCTATTCTATTTCGTTGATTTATTTGTCTATTCTTTCACCAGTAGCATACTGCCTTGATTTCTAGAGGTTTATAAGTCCTGAACTTAGGTAGCTTCAGCCCTCCAATGTGGTTCTTCTCCCCCAATATTTTCTTGGATTTTCTAGGACTTTTATCTCTCTCTGTAAACTTGAGATCAATTTTGGGATTCCCTAAAGTAACTTGCCAAAATTTTGGTTAGGATTGCACTGAGTCTACAGATTAAACTGGGAAGAACTGATGTCTTAACAATATTGAGTCTTCTTATCAATGAATATGGAATATCTTTCTATTTGTTCTTTGATTTCATCCATTAGTTTTGTCATTTTCTGCATACATATTTTGTACATTTTTTGTTGGATCTAACTACTTCAGTTCAGGGGATGTTAATGTAAATGGTATTGTTTTAAATTTCAAATTACATTTGTTCATTGTTTGTATATAAAAAGGCAGTTTGTATTTTGAGTTGTATCCTGAAACCTTGCTATAATCATTTATTAGTTTCAGGAATTGCTTGGTTTCTTTTTTTTTTTTTTTGGGTCAATTCTTTGAAATTTATTCATAGAAGATTATGACATCTATGAATAAAACCAGTTTCATGTCTTCCTTCTGAGTCAGTATACCTTTTATTTCCTTTTCTTGCATTATTCTATTAGCAAGAACTTCCAGTATGAGGTTGAAAGAAGTAGTGAGAGGGAACACCCTTTTATCATATCTGCTCTCAGTGGGAAAGCTTGGAGTTCCTCTCCATTAAGCATGTTAGCTATAGGGTTTTGTAGATAGTCTTTACCATGTCTAAAGTTTCCATTTATTTATTGCATAATGACAGTGTTCACCATGAATGAGTGTTGGCTTTTGTTAAATATGTTTTCTGCTTGTATTGATGGGGTTGCATGTGTGTATTCACTTACTTTGAGGATGTAAGACGTAAATAAAGCAAAGCCTTTTCTCTCACTGTAATAGAGGCCACGATGCCACAGAGGTGAACCTCGTGTGACTTAAGTGTTATTTTCCCTGTAATGCTTTCCCACCCAAATATACATGTTCTTACCATGTAAAATTTTTAGGAGTTTTCCTAGAACATTTATGGTCATTCTTCATTTCCCTAATTCTCTCTTATAAAGAAATTCTGGGGCTACCTGAGAGTAATAGAAATAATAAGTTTTTACAGACATTCTGAGATTTAATTTTTTTCCCCTTGAATTATGTAGTTTTAAATATAGATACACTTTTATGCAGTCTTGGGAGGTGAAAGTGATTTTTTTTTCCCTGGAGTTATCAGGAGGTTTGATGGGGTGGCAGACTTCAAGTTGAGTCTTCAGGAATAAATATGATCTTGGAGATAAGGGAATTTGGGCAGAGAAAATTGCATAAATAGAGCCACTGAAAGAGGGCGAAAATGTCAGCCATATTTGGGGCAGTCAGTTATTATGAATTTGGAATGTTAACAGGCAGATGGTAGAAAGGTGGGCTGGACAGCTGAGTTAAGGGCAGGTTATTGTGGACAGTGAATGTCAGACTGAGAAATCTGATTTATTCTGCAGGGGATGTGGATTGTGTGAAACATTTTCAGTACAATGATGACATGATCAGAACTGTACCTTAAGAAGATGAATTTTATGGTGCTTTGTAGAATAAAAAAGACAAAAGACATGAGAGAGAGATACTTTTGTCATTTCTGATAATATATCTTTTAGATTCATTTTTTAGAGAAAATGTCACATAGCAACCATGAGAACTTTACACTTTGAGGATGTGATTCCACCATCAGTAGTGACATTCACTTCCCATTTTCTCTGCTGATAAATGACAGAAGTCAGCTTTAGCTAATAGTGAGAAGAATCACAAAACAGGGTCAACATGGAATTAAATTAATTAAGAAGGCAAAGGCTTCTGAATTTGCATTATCATGATATCTTCTGGTTTTATGTTACCAGTAATAATAAGAGTAGAGAAAGTGGAGGAAAGGGAGAGAGAGAAAGAGAGGGAGGGAAAGAAAAAAGAAAGGGAAGGAATGGGAGAGGGGAGGAGGGGGGGGGAAGAAAATTCAGGAAGGGAGGAGAAGAGGGGAAATGAATGTATCAAGTGAATCCAATGGTAAGGTTCTTGAAAGTTTACTTAGATGAAAATTTTCCTTTTTATTTTCTGTTTATCAAAGTAATATTTGGAAGCTATTGCATATCAATGTAAAAATCTGAGGTAGCCATTAGTTCTCAGCTTTCTGGAGACAAGGTAGGGGTTGTACATCCTGGCTTCCGTAGGTTAGGTGGGATTATGTGACTGGTTTGGGGAATGAATTCTGAGTGGAAGTTAAGTGTGTTACTTCTGGGCTGGGACATTTGATTGCTGATGTGTGATCCTGGGTCCCACAGAGCTGTCTCTCCTTCTGGCACAGATGGTGGCTATTCTCTCAGCCCGTATTTCTGAGACACAGTGTTTTTTTTTTTTACCAAGTCACATTTGCATCAACAACACATGAGGACATTGGCCTAATTGCTCCTTTCACAATACTAACTTTTTTCTAGTTTGATAATTTGATAAAGGAACATACATCATCTTGCTACATTAAACTTTTAATTTTTCTTTGCATTTGGAGATCATGAATAAAAATTAGAGACCATGATAAGAATTTCCAACTTTTCAAGTAACTTTTTATTCAAGTAATACATATGCCTGGTGACCAAATAATACAATTGATTTTATGATGAACATGAGCTATTTTTTGAACCTTACCTTACATTCCAACTTAGTTATAACTCTTCAGAACAAGCTTCTCTTTAAAATTGCTTCTGTTTTAGATTTTCTTTAGGTCATTTCCATAGCTCACATTTTTTAAAAAAATTTCTTTTCAACATAACAGAATTCATTGTTTTTTGCACCACACCCAGTGCTCTATGCAATCCGTGCCCTCCTTAATACCCACCACCTGGCTCCCCCAACCTCCCACCCCTCGCCCCTTCAAAACCCTCAGATTGTTTTTCAGAGTCCATAGTCTCTTATGGTTCACCTCCCCCTCCAACTTCCCTCAACTCCCATCTCCTTAATCTTCACTCATTGATTTATCAACTTTATCTAGTAATTCCCAGATATAAAGTAAGGGTTCAGTTCACTTGCACTGGTTCATCCTCCTCTCTCCTTTTTCCAATATGTGATATTTTACGTTTTGCTATTATTCTTTGGTTTGGTTTTGTAAGTGCACTTAATCAGCATAAGGCCTTCTTTCTTCTCCAAAGGGCCACAGACAGTGTTCCACTTATCTATTACTACATAAAAGCCATCCAAAAATACAATAGCATAAAATAATAATTTTGTTAATCTCGCAGACTCTACTGTTAGAAATTCAGACAGGGCAACGTGTTCCTTCTCCAACAATGTCTGGGTGAAAAGACTCAACCACTGGACAGTCTCAGTGGGGTGGGTGATTTTACTTGAGCCCTCTCTGGTGATTGCAGGAATAAAGTGGATAAAGCTGGAGTCACTTCAAAGGCTTCACGATGCACATCTCTGGGGGTTGATGCTAGTTGGTGCCGGGACCTCCACTTGGACTATGAGCCAGAACATCTGGACATAGTCTTTCCATGTGGCTTGGGCAATGACAACTTCAGAACACTTGGACTTGTTACATGATGGCTCAGGGGTCCAAATGTTAGTGTCCAAAGAGAACAAGGAGAAAGCTGTGTGCCCTCTTCTCCATTGTCTTGGCAATTGCTCAGTGCCTCTTCTGCCTTGTTCTCTTGGTTAAGTCACTACAGAGTTACTACAGAGTCACTATGGATGTCACTGTGCATGACCCAGAATCAAGGATAGGAGAAAGGACATAGTTCTTGCCTCTTGATATAAGAAATGTCAAATAGTTTACAAATATTTTTTTTATTTTTTATTTTTTAAAAACATATATTTTTATCCCCAGGGGTACAGGTCTGTGAATCACCAGGTTTACACACTTCACAGCACTCACCATAGCACATACCCTCCCCAATTTCCATAACCCAACCACCCTCTTCCCACCCCTCCCCCCCCAGCAACCCTCAGTTTGTTTTGTGAGATAAAGAGTCACTTATGGTTTGTCTCCCTCCCAATCCCATCTTGTTTCATTTCTTCTTCTCCTACACCCTTAAGCCCCATGTTGCATCACCACTTCCTCATATCAGGGAGATCATATGATATTTGTCTTTCTCTGCTTGACTTATTTCGCTAAGGATGATACCCTCTGGTGCCATCCATGTTCTCGCAAATGGCAAGATGTCATTTCTTTTGATGGCTACATAGTATTCCATTGTGTATATATACCACATCTTCTGTATCCATTCATCTGTTGATGGACATCTGGGTTCTTTCCATATTTTGGCTATTGTGGACATTGCTGCTATAAACATTCAGGTGCACCTGCCCCTTCAGATCACTATGTTTGTATCTTTAGGGTAATTACCCAGTAGTGCAATTGCTGGGTCACAAGGTAGTTCTATTTTCAACATTTTGAGGAACCTCCATGCTGTTTTCCAGAGTGGTTGCACCAGCTTGCATTCCCACCAACAGTGTAGGAGGGTTTCCCTTTCTCCACATCCTTGCCATTTCCTGACTTGTTAATTTTAGCCATTCTGACTGGTGTGAGGTGATATCTCATTGTGGTTTTGATTTGTATTTCCCTGATGCCGAGTGATATGGAGCACTTTTTCATGTGTCTGTTGGCCATCTGGATGTCTTCTTTGCAGAAATGTCTATTCATGTCTTCTGCCCATTTCTTGATTGGATTATTTGTTCTTTGGGTGTTGACTTTGCTAAGTTCTTTATAGAGTTTGGACACTAGTCCTTTATCTGATATGTCGTTTGTAAATATCTTCTCCCACTCTGTCAGTTGTCTTTTGATTTTGTTAACTGTTTCCTTTGCTGTGCAAAAGCTTTTGATCTTGATGAAATCCCAATAGTTCATTTTTTTCCATTGCTTCCCTTGCCTTTGGCGATATTCTTAGGAAGATGTTTCTGTGGCTGAGGTCGACAAGGTTGCTGCCTGTGTTCTCCTCAAGGATTTTGATGGATTCCTTTCTCACAGTGAGGTCCTTCACCCATTTTGAGTCTATTTTTATGTGTGGTGTAAGGAAATGGTCCAATTTCATTCTTCTGCATGTGGTTGTCCAATTTTCCCAACACCATTTGTTGAAGAGGCTGTCTTTTTTCCATTGGACATTCTTTCCTGCTTTGTCGAAGATTAGTTGACCATAGAGTTGAGGGTCTATTTCTGGGCTCTCTATTCTGTTCCATTGATCTATGTGTCTGTTTTTGTGCCAGGACCATGCTGTCTTGATGATGACAACTTTGTAATAGAGCTTGAAGTCCGGAATTGTGATGCCACCAACTTTGGCTTTCTTTTTCAATATTCCTCTGGCTATTTGAGGTCTTTTCTTGTTCCATATAAATTTTAGGATTATTTGTTCCATTTCTTTGAAAAAATGGATAGTATTTTGATAGGAATTGCATTAAATGTGTAGATTGCTTTAGGTAGCATAGATGTTTGCACAGTATTTGTTCTTCCAATCCAGGAGCTTGGAACATTTTTCCATTTCTTTGTGTCTTCCTCAATTTCTTTCATGAGTACTTTATAGTATTCTGAGTATAGATTCTTAGCTTCTTTGAATAGGTTTATTCCTAGGTTTCTTATAGTTTTGCATGCAATTGTAAATGGGATTGACTACTTAATTTCTCTTTCTTCTGTCTTATTATTGGTGTAGAAAAATGCAACTGATTTCTGTGCATTGATTTTATATCCTGACACTTTACTGAACTCCTGTACAAGTTCTAGCAGTTTTGGAGTGGAATCTTTTGGGTTTTCCATATATAGTATTGTATCATCTGCAGAGAGTGATAGTTTGACTTCTTATTTGCTGATTTGGATGCCTTTAATTTCCTTTTGTTGTCTGATTGCTGAGGCTAGGACTTCTAGTACTATGTTGAATAGCAGTGGTGATAATGGACATCCCTGCCATGTTCCTGACCTTAGCAGAAAAGCTTTCAGTTTTTCTCCATTGAAAAGGATATTTGCGGTGGGTTTTTCATAGATGGCTTTGATGATATTGAGGTATGTGCCCTCTAGCCCTACACTTTAAAGAGTTTTGATCAGGAAGGGATGCTGTACTTTGTTTAATGCTTTTCAACATCTATTGAGAGTATCAGATGGTTCTTGTTCTTTCTTTTATTAAAGTGTTGTATCACATTGACTGATTTGCGGATGTTGAACCAACCTTGCAGCCCTGGAATAAATCCCACTTGGTCGTGGTGAATAATCCTTTTAATGTACTGTTGAATCCTATTGGCTAGTATTTTGGTGAGAATTTTCACATCTGTGTTCATCAAGGACATTGGTCTATAGTTCTCTTTTTTGATGGGATCCTTGTCTGGTTTGGGGATCAAGGTGATGCTGGCCTCATAAAATGAGTTTGGAAATTTTCCTTCCATTTCTATTTTTTGGAACAGTTTCAGGAGAATAGGAATTAGTTCTTCTTTAAATGTTTGGTAGAATTCCCCTAGGAAGCCATCTGGCCCTGGGCTTTTGTTTGTTTGGAGATTTTTGACGACTGTTTCAATCTCCTTACTGGTTATGTATGGGTCTGTTCAGGTTTTCTATTTATTCCTGGATCAGTTGTGGTAGTTTATATGTCTCTAGGAATGCATCCATTTTTTCCAGATTGTCAAATTTGTTGGCATAGAGTTGTTCATAGTATGTTCTTATAATTGTTTGTATTTCTTTGGTGTTAGTTGTGATCTCTCCTCTTTCATTCATGATTTTATTTATTTGGGTCCTTCCTCTTTTCTTTTTGATAAGTCTAGCCAGGGGGTTATCAATCTTCTTAATTCTTTCAAAGAACCAGCTCCTAGTTTAGTTGATTTGCTCTGTTGTTTTTTTGGTTTCTATTTCATTGATTTCTGCTCTAATCTTTATGATTTCTCTTCTCCTGCTGGGTTTAGGGTTTCTTTCTTGTTCTTTCTCCAGCTCCTTTAGGTGTAGGGTTAGGTTGGGTACTTGAGACCTTTCTTGTTTCTTGAGAAAGGCTTGTACCACTATATATTTTCCTCTCAGGACTGCCTTTGCTGTGTCCCACAGATTTTAAACCATTGTGTTTTCATTATCATTTGTTTCCATGAATTTTTTCAATTCTTCTTTAATTTCCTGGTTGACCCATTCATTCTTTAAAAGGATGCTGTTTAGTCTCCATCTATTTGGGTTCTTTCCAGATTTCCTCTTGTGATTGAGTTCTAGCTTCAGAGTGTCATGGTCTGAAAATATACAGGGAATGATCCCAATCTTTTGATACCAGTTGAGACCTGATTTAGGACCCAGGATGTGATCTATTCTGGAGAATGCTCCATGTGCACTAGAGAAGAATGTGTATTCTATTGCTTTGGGATGAAATGTTCTGAATATATCTGTGATGTCCATCTGGTCCAGTGTGTCATTTAAGGCCTTTATTTTCTTATTGATCTTTGCTTGGATGATCAGTCTATTTCAGTGAGCGGAGTGTTAAAGTCCCCTACTATTATTGTATTATTGTTGATGTGTTTCTTTGATTTTGTTATTAATTGGTTTATATAGTTGGCTGCTCCCACGTTAGGGGCATAGATATTTAAAATTGTTAGATCTTCTTGTTGGACAGACCCTTTGAGTATGATATAGTGTCCTTCCTCATCTCTTATTATAGTCTTTGACTTAAAATCTAATTGACCTTATAGAAGGATTGCCACTCCTGCTTTCTTCTGATGTCCATTGGCATGGTAAATTGTTTTCCACCCCCTCACTTTATTTTTATTTTTTTTAAAGATTTTATTTATTTGAGAGAAATAGAGCACGCAGAGAGAGAAGGAGAAACAGACTCCCCACTGAGCAGGGATCCTGATGTGGGGCTCTATCCTGGGACCCCAGGATCATGACCTGACCTGAGCCAAAGACAGAGGCCCAACTGATTGAGCCACTCAGGTGCCCCATCCACCCCCTCACTTTAAATCTGGATGTGTCTTTGGGTCTAAAATGAGTTTCTTGTAGGCAACATATAGATGGGTTTGTTTTTTTATACATTCTGATACCCTGTGTCTTTTGATTGGGGTGTTTAGCCCATTAACATTCATGGTAACTATTGAGAGATATGAATTTAGTGCCATTGTATTGCCTGTAAGGTGACTGTTACTGTATATTGTCTCTGTTCCTTTCTGATCTACTACTTTTAGGCTTTCTCTTTGCTTAGAGGACCCCTTTCAATATTTCCTGTAGAGCTGGTTTGGTGTTTGCAAATTCTTTCAGTTTTTTTTTTTTTTTGTCCTGGAAGCTCTTTATCTCTCTTTCTATTTTCAATGATATCCTACCTGGATATAGTATTCTTGGCTGCATGTTTTTCTCATTTAGTGCTCTGAATATATCATGCCTGCTCTTTCTGGCCTGTCAGGTCTCTGTGGATAAATCTGCTGCCAATCTAATATTTTTACCATTGTATGTTACAGACTTCTTTTCTTGGGCTGCTTTCAGGATTTTCTCTTTTTGCTAAGACTTGTAAATTTTACTATTAGGTGATGGGGTGTTGACCTATTATTGTTGATTTTGAGGGGGGTTCTCTGTACCTCCTGGATTTTGATGCTTGTTCCCTTTGCCATATTAGGGAAATTCTTTCCAATAATTCTCTCCAGTATACATTCTGCTCCCCTCTCTCTTTCTTCTTCTTCTGGAATCCCAATTATTCTAATGTTGTTTCGTCTTATGGTGTCACTTATCTCTCGAATTCTCCCCTTTTGGTCCCGTAGCTGTTTGTCCCTCTTTTGGTCAGCTTCTTTATTCTCTGTCATTTGGTCTTCTATATCACTAATTCTTTCTTCTGCCTCATTTATCCTAACAGTGAGAGCCTCCATTTTTTATTGCATCTCATTAATAGCTTTTTTGATTTCGACTTGGTTAGATTTTAGTTCTTTTATTTCTCCAGAAAGGGCTTTTATATCTCCTGAGAGGGTTTCTCTAATATCTTCCATGCCTTTTTCGAGCCCAGCTAGAACCTTGAGAATCGTCATTCTGAACTCTAGATCTGACATATTACCGATGTCTGTACTGATTGGGTCCCTAGCCTCCGGTACTGCCTCTTCTTCTTTTTTGGTGGTGAGTTTTTCCGCCTTGTCATTTTGTCCAGATAAGAGTATATGAAGGAGCAAGTAAAATACTAAAAGGGTGGCAAAGACCCCAGGAAAATTTGCTTTAACCAAATCAGAAGAGATCCCAAATTGTGGGGGGGGGGGGGGGAGAAAGGGGATAAAAAGAGGTTCAGAAAAAAAAATTAAAAAAAGAAAACGAATAAAGAAAAATATATATATATATTAGCTAAACTAGTTAAAAATGTTAGAAAAGGGTAAAAGTTAAAAAAAAATTCAGCAGCAGAAGAAAAAAAAATTGAAAAAACAATTAACTGCAAGGCTAAAGAATCATGGGGAGAAAGCCATGAGTTCCATGATTTGCTTTCTCCTCCTCTGGAATTCTGCTGCTCTCCTTGGTATTGAAACTGCACTCCTTGGTAGGTGAACCTGGTCCTGGCTGGATTTCTTGTTGATCTTCTGGAGGAGGGGCCTGTTGTAGTGATTCTCAGGTGTCTTTGCCCCAGGCGGAATTGCACCGCCCTTACCCGGGGCCGGGGTGAGTAATCCGCTGGGGTTTGCTTTCAGGAGCTTTTGTTCCCTGAGTGCCTTCCATAGAGTTCCGGAGGACGGGAATGAAAATGGCGGCCTCCCAGTCTCCCGCCTGGAGGAGCTGAGAGCTCAGGGCCCCACTCCTCAGTGTACCCTCAGAGAACAGCGCCCAGGTACTCCGGTCTCCCTGGCCTCCATCCGCGCTCCAAGCTCACCGACCCTGCGACCGGTTCAAGGTAACCCCAAGCTGGGAGCTCACTCCTCGGCTCTTTCTCTGTAGCCGGCTCCCCCATTCTAATACCTGCAAGCTCTGTGACACTCAGACACCCTCGATCCTTCTGTGACCCTGCGGGACCTGAGGCCATGCTGACCCCGCGTGGGCTTCACCCTGGTTTAGCTTCTGCCGCGATGTCTCTCAGTGGAACAGACTTTTAAAAGTTCTGATTTTGTGCTCCACCACTTGCCAGGGCCGGCCCCTCCCCCTGGGGTCTATCTTCCCATCGCTTTGGATTCACTTCTCCGCCAGTCCTACCTTTCAGAAAGTGGTTGATTTTCTGTTTCTAGAATTGCTGTTCTTCTCTTCGATGTCCTATTGGATTTGTAGGTGTTTGCAATCTTTAGTTAAGCTATCTAAATGATCTCCTGAAACCTGATATAGTCTCAGCCTGCTACTTCTCCACCATCTTGACTCCTTTCTCCACAAATATTTTTTAAAACGGTCACATGGCCTTATTGCCTTTCATTCTCTGCATGTCTAGCATCTGAACCACTGGACCATAGTAAAAGAGTCCATTGGATTGTCCTTTCTTTTACTTCATCAGATGCTTAATATAATGTTACATCTTATTTTGCTCTGCATTTTATGTTTGCAGCATGAATTTCTTGCATAGCTCTCTTAGTTTCTAATTGCATATTTTTTGCAATTGCAAATTGTCACAATTTATCTTGAATTTCTCTTTAATGTTTTTCTACCGGTATCTCAGTAATACCTTCTAATCACTGATCTATTTCTTTTTTTACTGGATGCCTTTCTCCTAGAATTCTTTTTTATTGTTGTTCTTTTCTTTTCTTTTGTTTCTCTCTTTTTTTTTTAATTTAATTTTTTGTGTTGTGTGCGTGCCAATTTGGACAAGTTATCTCTAGAATGTCACATTGACATTCTTATTTTCTGTTTTCCTGCATTGGAGCCATCTACACTTCCATATTCTTGGTTTCTTCTTCTTCTTCTTCTTCTTCTTCTTCTTCTGCTTCTGCTTCTGCTTCTTTTGAATTTCATCTTTTAAAAAAGTTACCAATGTGGTGAATTTTCTGAGTCCTTATCTAAATGAAAATGTCCACTTTCCTCATAACACTTAATAGTTTGCTTGGATAGATAACAGGTCAAAAATGAGTTTCTTCTCATAATTTTAAAGGAATTTTTATATTGTTTTCTAGAATCTAGTGCTGGTGAAGAGAATGCTGATGTTCATCTGATTAACATTCTTTGTCTCAATTTTCTTGAATATTCCCCCCAATTGGAACATATATATTTATTTTTTAGAATTTATTTCTGTTCTTGGTTTATTCACTTCCATAAAGAAATATCTAGATGTAGGGGCACCTTCGTGCTTCAGTCAGTTAAGCAGCTCCTTTGGCTCAGGCCTTGATCCCAGAGTCCTGGGATTCTGCCCCGCTTCCAGCTCCCTACTCAGTGAAGAGCCTGCTTCCCTCTCACCCTCTGCCTGCTGCTCTGCCTACTTGTGGTCTCTCTCTCTCTCTGTCAAATAAATAAATAAAATCCTTTTTTTAAAAAAAGTATCTAGATGTATATTTGTTTTATTGTTTGTGTCATGTAAAGGGGCTTTTCAGTATGAAGGCTGGTATCTCTTAGTTCTAGAAAGTCTTCTGTAGCATTTTTGGTGAATTTTCTCTTACTCATTCCTCTCTTGTACATACAGGATACCCCATAATTAGAACTTGAACCAGGGGTGGCTTGTCAGTTAAGTGACTAGCTCTTGCTTTCTCTCAGGCCATGATCTTAGGGTCATGAGACTGAGCCCCACATAGGCTCTGGGCTCAGAGCAGAGTCAGTTTAGAATTTTTTCCCTTTCCCTCCCCTCTGTTCCTCACTTTGATTGTGTTCTCTGTCTCTCAAATAAGTGAATCTTTAGGGGTGCCTGGGTGGCTCCATTAGTTAAGCCTCCATCTCTTGGTTTCAGTTTAGGTCATGATCTCAGGGTCCTGAGATCAAGCCCCGCATGAAGCTTTGCCCTTAGTAGGGAGTTGATTGAAGATTCTCTTCCTCTGCCCCCACCCCCCCCACTTGCTCCCTCCCTCTCTTTCTCTCTCTCTAAAATAAATAAATAAATCTTTTTTAAAAATTGAGTCAGAATATGTCTTGGCTTTTCTCTCATACTTTTCATTTCTCTCTCCTATTGGGAAATCTCTAAAATCTCAAAAATTCTCTAAAATTTCTGTAAAATTTCTAAAATCTCGAAGATTTCTTTCTCCTTCTCTAGTTCTTCCTTTTTCATAGCATCACATTCTTATTTTACAGTTACAACTTTTCAAATATTCTTTAGAAAACGAAATTGCATTTTTTTTGAGTTTTGTTCTTTGAAATCTATCTGTTTAGCTTCAGATTATGTCTCCTCTCCCCTTCCTTCTTCCCTGTCCCCATTCATTTGGTCTTTCTTACACTACTTGCTTTGCTCAAAGGCCTGCTGATCTTTGGATATCCATATATATTTTTAAATGAGTAGAGTTCTTTCTGTTATTACACCAGCAGATATTCTTTCCAATGAAATTGCTCTTTTGAGCCAGAAATTCTGCCTTGGAGCTACATGTGACAAGAGAGATGTGGTATCAACTAGCCAACCGCCATTTAAGGGGAACAAATAGGTGTTGGCTGTCAGACCATTGAACCTCCAAGTGTCAGATGGTCATGGCTTTCTGAAGCTCCAGCACTCAAATTGTATGCCTTAAGTTTCTTCAGATATTACTTTCAATTTCATTGCATTAGAGTGAACCTCTGATATGAGAGAATAAATAAAGGCCATCTTTGTTCTGTGGGCTGATAAGGGAAAGGAGACTGAGGGTGCTAATTGATATAGCTGTGCCGTATGTACCATATACAGACTTTCAGTGAACCCCTGCTCTCCCATTCTTTTAGGCTCCATTTGTTACTTCAGAACTTAACCTTACCTGTTGACCCTGAGCTTAATTTCCCACCAGCAGGATTCTGGCTAACAAGGTTTATGCCCATATTCTTGGTGGTAGTCTTGCTATATTAAGGGCTACAGTATTTTTTATCATTTTCATCTGCCACATTTCCCCCAAATATGTGGAAATTTATAGAAATCTCTCCTTAATTAGTGATCATACCCCTTCTGTTTTCATAGCAGTTACAGGTGAATTTCCCTAAGTATTTATATATTGATGCATGAACTTATTTTTTTTCTTTTATTTCAGAAGGTCTTCAAAAATTTGAGAATCAAACTTTTATGCCCAGTTTTCCATATTAAACCAGAAGCTTATAACTAACATTATTTTAAAAATGCATAAAGGATTTTAATTCCATAAACATTTATAGGAAAGAAATAATCTCCTTTTCTGTTTCCCATGCCAACCTGATTGTGTCTATGAAAGGCAAAGAACCGAAGCCACCTGTTTCCCATGAGTCTTAATGGCTCACCTGCAGTCACTTGAACTAATGGCATAGTTAACCACATTGTGAAAATGGTTGTGTTTCCAAAAGCAAGAGTTCCTCATCAGTGTAACAACGTATATACCTCAAGAACTGGGTTGCTGTCATAGACCGCATTTGGATTCTGATACCAATATACATATTTCTTAAAGGGACTTTAGCAACGAGGAGGAGGTATATATCTCAGGAGGAAAAATCTACAGATCATAGACATTGAATATAAATATAATGGATGACTGATTCTGTTTAAGGATGAATGAATTTCATTTCCCTTAGGCATTTCCTTTAGGCCGGTGATCCAACTGAATGATTCTTTGCATAGTGTAATATTAAGAGATCCAGAAAAGCCTCAGTTGTTCTACCATCATTTGATTATAAAGCTGATAAACCTGTAAATGGTGGCATAAGTTTTATTAGTCATTCATACTGCAGTGTGGATAAAGGAGCAAAATGAATTTCTATAATGATGTGTAGACATTTCTATAATCATCAGACATTTCTATAATCATGTGTAGACATACAGACATGGAACTCACTATAAGGATGGGAACACTCCTTTTAAAGAAGGAAAAAAGGCTTGAGGGTCAGCAGTGAAGGGTACTGGAGGCAAACTCCACCTTTTTAGGTGGCCTGCCTGGACCTGCATGTGAAATATTCTAACCCAGGACTGCTGTCTTCATCTACAGAGTATATTCAGTTGGGCATATCAGAGAAATAGGCAGAGGACTTTTGAAACAAATGACTATCAGAGATTTTCTGATGATGTTCCTAGAGTTACTTACTTTAAAAAGTAGTCTTAATGTCTAAACAACATTTCATGTATTGCCCAGTTTAAATTCTAAGATGCCTTATTACATTTACCGTTGCACTATTCTACTAGTGTGTAATGTTAGCAATGATGTTGGAGAGAATTTTACTCATCAGTGAAAACATGGAATCTCTCCATCTGGGAGACACCTGGCTTGATGCAAAGAAATCCCTCACTATAAATTAAAAGAACAGCCCACTCACCATCTCTTTTTCTCATCGCTGTCCATTTTATATCTTATTTCTCAAATATCTTCTTTCTCATATCTCAAACTCTCCTCCACTTTCATTTTCAGCTGACCATGTTTCCTCCTAATTCACTGAGGAAATGAAGTCAGTCAAAAGAAAACTCTCGTGATTGTCCACCATCACATCTCCCCACTAAATGACATCTGGCTCATACCCTCTCCTCTCTCATGAATTATCATCCTGGAAATCAGATAATCCCACTGTAACCTGCTTGCTCACCCCTCTCCCTCCTCCATCATCAGCTTTTCACTCTGGATCATTCTTAACAGCACATGAACCTGCTCTTACTTCTTCTCTCTTTAAACAAACAAAGAAACAAATCTCGAATCCACTGAACCTGCCAGCTCCCTTCCCATCTCTTGCTCCGTGTGCGAGCTGATGTCACCTGCCCTCTGCACTTCTCTTCTCACTGTCTCTTAAGCCCTCACTAGTCAGGATTTTGCCTCCATTTTTGTTTGCCAGAATTGCATATGTCAGCAAGTCCAGTGTCTTCTGCGTTGCTAAATTGTCAGCAAGTCCAGTGTCTTCTGTGTTGCTAAATCCAGTGGTCCATCTTCATTTCTCATCTTACTTGAACTTGAAGTAGTATTTGACAGTGTTTGATGATCCGTCCCCCTCCTAGTCCTCTTCTCAGGTTGCTTTCTGGACACCTCGCTCTGCTGGTTTTTCTTCTTCCTCACTTGTTGCCTCTCCTGTGTCTCCTTTCTTCTCTTTTATGCAGGCCTTTAATGTTAGAGGACTGCCTTAACTTAGGTCCCTCCCCCCCAAAAGCAAAGCCTGAAACAAGGACTTGGCTGCAAGTAGTTATTTTTATCAAGTGATTCCAAAGAGAAGGGATAGGTAGGCTCAGAGAAGGAGGGGAAGTCAAAGGGTGGGTGATTTATGAAAATGGTCATCACTGTGGTGAACAGCTGAAACTTGATCTTTTTTGTGGGCTTTCTGAGAAACTAAAATGAACCGAGTAAGAGTCCAACCAGCATACTAATGAAGAAAGTATTTATGTCTCCCACTGGTCAGGGTTTCCCCTCAGGGCTCTGAACTGAACCTCAGAACTTTATTGTGGAAAGGGCCGAGCGAGCTATCCCAGACCCTCAGGCAGTGGCCACAAAGACGGCAGGGAAGGAAGCAGAAGACGCACAGTGCTGCTGAGAGGAGGTCTCTCAGAGTGGGCTGCCCGGTACAGGAGCAGCAATGACTGGGGAAAAAGGCAGGCCGAGAATGTGACTCAGGGCACTCAGTATTTTCAACAAATGCAATGGAGCTGGTCCTTGGGTTTTCTCTCTTTTTTATATGATGAAACGTAACCACTTCTTGATGAAACTTAACCACTCTCATGGGTTTCAGTACCACCCCTCCACTAACAACTCCCGAGTTTGTATCTCCAACTCAGTTTTCCTCTGTGTCCAGCAGCCACATATTCAGCAGGCTCATCAATCTGAATATGGCCCAAATGCTATTTTGAACCTTCTCTGTTCGTACTGGCTCCACCCACTTCAGGAAGAACCCAACCACTTCTAACCATCTCCACCATGGCTACCGCTGTGGTTCAAATTGCCATTAGGTTTGAACTGGACCACAGCAATTGACTCTTAACTGGTCTTACTGCCTCTTCCCTTGCCTCTCTTTAGGCCCTTCTCAACAGATCTGCCAGAGTGATCCTGTTAAAATGAAATTCCTATCCCGTCACTCTCCTGCTCATTTCCTTCTACTCTTTGCTTCAGTGTCACTTTTTCAGTATGATATCTATACTGATCAACATTTACTATTGCAAATCTCTTCTTTATTATTCTTTGAACTTTTTAATGTGTTTCACTTTTTCTTCTCTTTTCCATAGTATTTATGACCACTTAACATAGGATATAATTTGTTTTAATTTTGTCTTTTCTTTATTTTCTGTCTCTTGTAAGAATATACAGTTCATGAGACCAATATTCTTGTACATCTCAAACATCTGTAACAGGGTCTGATTCATGAATGGTCACATTTGATAGGTAAATGAGTTGATGATCTGACATCTACTCTCAAGTTTGCTACAACCCATGTGATTAATCAGGTATGGGTATGGATTCTTTCTGAGCTTGAGCATGTTTTAAAAATCAATATAAAATATGTGAACTGAGACTATTAGAATTTTCCAGCTCTAAAACTTTGTCATTATTGTTTCATAAGACCAAGCTTGGTAAAAGTTTTCTGGGTTTCCAAAAATTATGAAAATTAGTGCAAGAATGTATTTCTGAATGTTATATTTGACTTAGAAATCTATACTTCATTAAATGGAAAAAAGTGAACTACATTATTTTTGGTGTATAACTAAGAAATGAAATCTGCGTCTTTAACTGCTGCAAAATAAGCTTTGGATAAAGGTTCAAGGCTGTTTTTCAGAAAACAAAATCTGCTTTGTAAAATGCAATTTTAAAATAATTTAAAATACATTTTTAGATGTTAAGAGCAAATTTGCTAGTATCTTCTATTAGACTTTCAGCCATAAGCAGTAATGAACTGAGATAAATATATCTTATGTATCAAATTTAGTATTAGAGTAGTGAATGCTTTCCAAAATGCCCAAGAGCAAAGAAAAACATTTTCATGAGTTTTGAGGTGCTTATAAAGTTTACCTGTGTCTGTTTATACATTTTCTCTAGAAATTATCTTCTCATTATAATTTCCACAAAAATGCTTCTTTTTCAAAGCCCAGTTGCTTCAACTAAAAAAGCCTGAGCATGGTAGAAAGAAAAGCATTGCGAAATTCAATTGACCTGTTATCCAGTCTGACAATTTCTAATAAGTGAGGACTGTTGTGAGTGTACACACATATTGAGTCATTACAGTAGAAAGGCTTTTCTCTTTCGGAATATATCTAAAGTCATGCCCATACAGTTGTTGTTGAATTGGACTAAAAACCAAAATCCCTGACCAGATTCTCAAGGGAAAAATAAATACCACATTAATGTCAAGAATAATGTCTCTAACCATTATTCTTTATGTAGCTTAGGGATTTTGATTAGTTCGATTAGGTTTTCAGCCTCGAATCGTTCACTAAGTTATACTGTAGGCCAGACCCAGTTTCCTATTTTTACTTCCGCCAATGCCATTGCTGGCAAATAAATTCCTCATTACAGATGTACTAAGGAAAAAAGCAGATTCTACAGAACTGTATGTCTATTAACTATGACTTCTAAAATTAGGCACTAATGTATGGGGTGCATAATATTTAATGATACTGCTTAAGAGATATGTCCTAAGTCTTAACATTATTTTAGAGACAAAGAAAAACAGGGACTGCGTATCTGAATCGTTGAACACTCATCGTGATAGACTAAAAATGATGACAAGGTTAAAGTGAAATTGAAAAAATAATGAATTAATGAATAGAGAATATGAAACAAGAAAATGAATGTTGTTAATAACGACTCAAGAAGTGGCTTTGGATAATGGAAAAGTTATTTGGATAAGGAGCTATTCAGATTCTGCTATTTTATAAAATACCTTCTAGTTTAAAGAAAAAAAACAAACAGAAACAAAAGTACCTTTGAAAGGTGTGCTGTTTCATAGTATCCTCTTGGAATATTATGGTTGCAGTGTACTGAACGCCATACTAATGATTCCACACTGATAATGAAATTTATAAAGTCTTTATTGGCCTTTAGTGAATATAATAGACACTGGGAGAATATAACTCCAAATATTTCTGTGTCTGCTGAGTTTTTCACAAAGGATAGACCTATCTAAGGTTGATATATTTCTCATTTGAATATTCCACATAGTTTATAGTTCCCTAATGTACCACCTTACTGTTAGAACAGGATTTATGGATTTCCCAGAATGTGTTAGACCTCAGATTTTCTCTGTAACACTTCAACCTAATACACTGTGGTAGAGTAGCAATTCTAATATCTCTTCATCATAACTACATATAGGATAATACTAAAGGAAAGAAATAATCTAATATCTCTAGTGCCTATGAATATTTTTCTAGCAGCTTTTAAAACTCAATATACTGTGTTTTATTAGGAACTAATTTTAATGAAATTATGTGAAGCTAGCCTAAATATTTTACAAAACATATATGCTTCTTTGTTGTAAGTATGAAAATAATTAATAATGGGCTTGATGCATTAAGGCACTTTCTTAATGGGCTTTTAAGTTGCTGAAGTATTACAGGCAACATAATGCAGGCTAATAGAGCACAGTAAACACACATAAATACACACACAATACACACTTTTCTGTATAATATTTAGTATTACACTCCAGCAAAACATCGCTTATCTTTGCCAAATATTGTTGTTATCTTTGGTTCGGTGTGAGAGTGGATATTCTTTGAATAGGTGTTTTATAGTTTGTTTCTTGTAGAGATCTCCAAGTATAAATTAGTTAATTTTTTGTATAAAAAAAGGGTATCCATATGCTAGCAGAAAATATATTTGTCTTCCTTTGAAAGTAAAAAAAAAAAAAAAACCTATTCATTAAAGTAATTGAAAAATTGAACTAAACCTGATTTTCTCAATGGATTATAGCTTTCCTTATATGCTGTTGAATTAGAGTAGGCTTGGGGAATTTTTTTTTTAAGATTTTATTTTATTTATTTGACAGACAGTGATCACAAGTAGGCTGAGAGGCAGGCAGAGAGCCCGATGTGGGGCTCCATCCCAGGACCCTGGGATCGTGACCTGAGCCGAAGGCAGAGGCTTTAACCCACTGAGCCACCCAGGCGCCCCTGTCTTGGGGAGTTTTTAATCCCCTTCCAGGAAGCCTTGATGTGGGGTATTTTCACCCTTCTTACATCACATCTGAAGGTCTATATGCAGAAGCAGAGTGTGGAAGGGTTTTCTTTTTTTTCTTTTTCTTTCTTTCTTTTCTTTTTTTTTTTTTTTTTTTGCCTCTTCCTTTAATTCTGATGTTTGACCATATTTTCCTGTTTTTATAAAAATCTACAGTTGTTCTGATCTCATGCCAGTGCTTTTCCCTCTATATTTGTAGGCTCTGACTCCACGAAAATGTACTGCATAATAAAATAGGAGAGTTTTAGCTGTATAAATGACCACTTTGGGTAAATCCATATCTAGGAAAGAATATTTTTGGCATTAAAATTTTCTAAAATAAACCTTCACTGTGTCTGGATTCTGGTGACTTTTCATTTAGAGAGTGTTTCATGGCTGCCTTGCAACCGTTGAATTAGAAGTTCATAAATAAATTTGATGGAGCTTCTCTCTCTGTCTCTTTTTTTAATTTGTTTAGATTTTACTATCCAGATAGTATTCATACTTGAGGGACAGGAAAAAAAATCTTTGACACATATCACATTTTCCTAGTGGAAAGGCAAATATTTGCCAGCTGACCTTTGGTCCTTTCCAAATGCTTATTTATTTCTTGTAGAGGAAAAAATGAAGGATTTGTAGTAATTGGTCACTTTCTGTAAACCCTGCCTCTTGGATAGCCTACTCTTTCAGCCACAGTGTGTTAGTTTAAGGATAGAAACAAACACAAACTAGTGAAGTTTTGTTGTTTAATGAATAGAGAATAATACCTCAATAAGATGCATCTAGGCTTATTAGAAACTGGTGCCCAGAGAACCAGGAAGCTCAAGGATCAAGACTGATTCTTATGTGTCCACATTTTATCTAATTTCTGCTTTTTTCATATCTGTCAATCAGCTGAGTATTTATTATTTATTCATTCATTCACTCGTCTATCTACTAAATATTTGTAGACCACCACTATTGCTCTCAGTTGGGTGCTAGATGGGGAGTAAGTTATGAATAAGAAAGAACAAAAATATTAAATGATTCACTAATTCACTAAAGAGGTTACACATATTTATATGCACATAAACTAGATGAACATATAGATAGGGAATTAGTGCTAGTCTGGATTAGCAGAATTAGGCAGGTAGAAAACAGACCTTAGAAGGTCCTATAAGCCAAGTTAAGGGGTTTACTTTTTCCTGGAGGCACATTGCCATTCCTTTGCTATTGATCATGAAAAACCACTTGGTTTCCAGTCTTTCTCCTTTTCAAAAACTGCACTTTTCTATATTCTCCTTGTCTTAGTTAAAATTCTCAAGAAAGAATGTGATTGGCTACTGCTAAACCACTAGATTGAGTCTTGTTTCAATCAGATGTGATTGCATAAGTACAGGGGAGAAGATAGTTACAAATATTCATGTGGAATATAAATGGGTATCCAAGTATGCAGGTCTGCCTCTTTTTTCTTTTTCTCTTTCTTTCTTTCTTTTCTTTCTTTTTTTTTTTTTTTTTTTTTTTTTTTTTTTTTTTTTTTTTTTTTTTGGTTGGTACAATTGATTGATAAGAGCCAATCGTTTATTTTCACTGTACCAGTCACAAGCTCTCCCTCTGTCCCCCACTTGTGCCTGCTGTGGAAAGAGTGCCCTCACATGTGTGCCCTCTGCACCACCTCCTCACTCTCCCTTCCTTGGCTGCCCCAAGTCTGCCTCTTTGGCAGTTATGTGTGTGAAGGGTGGGTGTAAGAGAATGGATTAGGACTGGTGGGGCGCCATTGTATACAACTACCAGACCTTCCCTGAAAATTTCCACAACTTTTTTCTTATCCATTGATGAAACCTTGGAGTTCTTTGCAAAGAGATCATCAGCATATTTTAGTCCAGTGGTTGGTATCTGAGGGCAATTATTGTTTTTTTTAAAGATTTATTTATTTATTTGACAGAGAAAAAGAGAGATCACAAGTAGGCAGAGAGGCAGGCAGAGAGAGGGGGAAGCAGGCTCTGCACTGAGCAGAGAGCCTGATGTGGGGCTCGATCCCAGGTCCCTGGGATCATGACCTGAGCCAAAGGCAGAGGCTTAACCTACTGAGTTACCTAGGCACCCTTGAAGGCAATTATTTTAACACATTTCATACGAAATTATTTCAAAGACTAGAAATGATGTTAAAAAAACTATTCCTAAATGTCTCCCATGCACTCAACTAGTCACATTGAAAACTGCCAGCTTCAGACCCCATCCTTGAAATTCAATAGCCTAATTGCTTATTAAAAGTTAGAGTGTAGGGGGAGAACTTAAGAATAGAACTTGACAAGGAGAGTAAGAGATTGTTTATAATGGTCCATTTATATGTCAACTTGACTGGGCAATGGGGTGCCTGGACATTTGGTCAGACATTATTCTGAGTGTGTCTGTGAGGGTGTTTCTGGATGAGATCAACATTTGAATTAGACTAAGTAAAGCAAATTCCCCTCCCTAATGTGAGTGACTCAGCCAGTCACTTTGAAGGCCCCAGTAGAACAAAAAGACTGACCTTCCACTGAGTAAGAGGGAGCTCCTCCTACCTCAGTGCTTTCCACCTGGGGCATTAGTTTTTTTTTCCTGCCTTCAACCTCAATATTGAAACATCAGTTTTCCTTGGTTCTTGTTCTTGTCAGAGCTCAGAGTCCAACTCCACCCTTGGTTCTCCTGGGTCTCTAGCTTGCTGACAATAGATCTTGGAACTTCTTAGCTCTATAACCACATGAGGCAATTCTTATAATAAATTTTTCTCCTCCCTCCACCTCAGTACGCGTACA
This sequence comes from Mustela nigripes, assembly GCF_022355385.1. Classification (NCBI taxonomy): domain Eukaryota; kingdom Metazoa; phylum Chordata; class Mammalia; order Carnivora; family Mustelidae; genus Mustela; species Mustela nigripes. Next base: position 76,746,335 of record NC_081564.1, on the reverse strand, counting down.
CACGCACACACACACACCCTAATACTGATGAAGGTTGGATCTGAACTCTGATGTGATCCACTAATACTTTGCCCCTTAGATTTGCAGTTATCATTGAACGGTCTCCACATCTAACATATGGCAAGAAACAAAGCTCATTAAAGGCAGACATTGTTTTTCTTCTCTGTTTAAATCCCTAGAACTTTAGATAGTGCCCAATGTCTAGTTACCATTCCACAAATATTTGTTCAGTACTTTTTGTATGTAACATACTGTGTGCAGTGTCAGGATGTAGGAACATACAAAGGGAGATGCACATGGGGAGATGAGGAGTAAGGACCCTATAGTATCTTAAATATTTGCTCTCTTTCTGGGACTATGCTAAGTGTTTTAATACAATTTTATTTGATTCAGATGATAATTTTATGAGTTTTGACACTTAAGAAGAATAGCTCTTCTGGATGAACAACCATGAGAAATAATTTAAACTTCATTTTAAAAAATAGTTGTTTTCTATTTCTTTCATTTGTGATTTCAAAAGAGAAGGGGGTAGAATCTTCATTTGTTTCTACCAAATTACATATTACTATTATATTTTAAACAGGATATAGTTACTGTGTTTAGAAATCATTTAGAGTTTTACAAAGATAAGAGCATATTAGAAAAAACCTCTAGTATCATTTAATGATACTATATAATTATAGAAGTAAGGGAGACAAAATAAATACTAAGTGAACCAGGGCATTTATATACTAGTTTATTACAATGTGAATACATCAACATTTGACAAATTTTCTAAAAAAAAGAAAAACCCAAAAAACCAAAAAAGTGGTAACCTGTTCCAAAAAAAATACATATATATATTTTTTTATAAATTGTCCTCTCTCCCATAAATTCTAACCTTGCTTGTTTACTTTGTAAAATTCATGCAAGATCTAGATTGCACAGAATTATTATTTTTAAAGGAAGATAATGATTTTTTTCAACAAGTTATATTAATGGAAAATGTTTTTTTCTTTTATTACAAAAATACCTTGTGGTAGAGGGATTCTAAGCATTAGCAACATGCTAGTTTTGTTTTTTAACGTATAGGAAAAAAGTGGCAAGAAAGTTGAAATCCAAGTAATTTCACCGAGAAAATTTATTTAAAGCTTTTTCCTTTGATGTAGATATTGTGACAGTTTTCCTGTTAGAGAGTAGCTAACTTGCACAGTAGCATCTGATGTTTAAAATGCAGGAGATTTCAGTTAATCACATTTTAAAATTTTAATTACATCTTCCCAGGTATTTAAAATGTTGCCTTCTTCCAGCAAATCCTCCCAATGTTTGCTTAAAAAAACTTCCTCAGCTCTGCGAATTTTTCAAAAATTTTATTTTATATTTTTTCTGGACCTTGGGTTTTTAAAACACAAGGCTAATTTTTAACGAAGAATTTTAGAGCACACAATTGCAGTAGTAGAGGTGGGATCCACTGTTGTGATGACACAGTGAGTGGGTCCGTCAGATTTCTTAGACTGTGTCATGGAGCCTTTGAATATCTCAAAAACATTCCTCTGAAACTATCAGAAGACTCTTTGATAGGGTTTTCTTATTTGTTAAGACTCACAAGTTCTATTTTTCTCAGCATGCAGTGTTGGGCACAATGTGCAATGTTGACTGGCCTTTATTTAGATAAGCTGGAAGAGCATTAGTTTTCCTTGGGAAGCCATGCACATGCAAAATTAATTGAGGAAACTGACTGATTTCTTCTTTCTCAGCCGCAATGCCAATGACCCAGGTGTAATACAGTGCAGTTGAGAAAAACTGAGCCACACAAAGCCCTGAATTAAACAGTTGCTACTCACAGAATGAGGTGTTGATTGTTAAGTCATCATTAAGAAAATTAACAATTTCTAAGTGGAGACAAAAAAATTTCCCTTTACTGTACACTGTTGCTCAACTAACATCTCCAGGGTTGAAGCAAGCAATTTCAGAATTCTGCATCATTTTCTTCTCAGTGTGAACTTGCTTTCAGGAAAGTTGTTTTCTCAGTAATAACATCGGTCATCCTAACAAGTTGAATAGCAATTTTCAAGCACAAACGTTTTCCAAACAATAGTTGCTTTGCTTTAAAGTGATATGAAGCAATAAATGTCTAAGGAACATGATATTTTGGATGAATTAGGTAAAGTATTTTTTCTCCTTCACGCACAGCTCATGCTTCACTAATCATCAAAAATGATGTTTTGTCAAAAACCATTGAACAATTCATTGAATCTTTGATTGTATTCAAAATAATATTCCCTTTTGTGGAGTTACATTGTTCATTGAGCTTCAAAATTGTTTTTAATCATCTGAAACATGGAAGGTCTATCTGTCTGTAATAATCGCAGCTCTGTGCTTAACCAAGATCCGAATGATAAGATCTGCTATTATCTCCTCCAACCTTGTTTTGTGTGGTTTATTCTAACAGCAGATACTTGAATAATCTACTGCCTGAATCAGAGGTCAAACTTGTTCTTTCATTTCATTGAGTTTGCTCTTTAACTCTGTTTAGTATCATATCACAGCTTTATTTTTCAAGTCCCTGAAGATATAAGCTAATTTTCCATTCAAAATATTGTTTATGCCATAATAAACCAGGTGGTGCTTATTGATGGTTAAAGGATAATACATTTCAAATACATTTAGCATGTGTTGGGATGGAAAAATTTTCTTTCTTTCCTTCTAGTTTCTTTAGTCTAATAATCAAGTTGCTATAAGACAGATTAACAGGGGAAAGATAAAAATTTAATAACATGTGTGCCCATGTATGTTTGGGAGAGACCCAGGAGAACTGAATAACTCCCCCAAATGACCAAAAGCCATCACCTTGAATACCATCTACCGCTAAAGACAAGAGATCTTCCGAGTGGGGAGTTGGTCATGGGAGGATACCAAGAAAAGCACAGTAAACAAGAATAAAGTTGTTATGCAGATTAAGTCCATGCCTTCTTCACTGATAGTAGTTTCCAGAAATTTCTAATCATCTTTCTCTTCTTGGTATGGCCAGGGAGATACCCTTACCAGTGGAGATTCCCATATAAATTACTTTCACAAAAGGGTCGTTTTTATTTGGTTTTCAGAGCTTCTCCTGTGTTTGCGATTTTTAAAAATAGCCAGCTTAAAATAATCAGTATGGCAAAGAGGGATTCCTAGATTGGCAAAATTTGCTCCCCTTTACATTCGATCCATTGTATTTAGATCAGCATCTGTAATTCCTCACAATGCAGAAAACAATTATTTTGCTGTGACTTACCTGAAGTTCAACTAACCTGACCAGTTCAGTCATTTACTAAGACTTTCTATGACACATGACTCAGGGCCAGAGAATTAAAAACCAAGTGTTTGATCCTCAGAAACGACTCATCAACATGTTTCAAGGACAGTCAGGAACTGTTGGGGGGCGGGGGGGTATAATAATCTTTAAGGTAAGGACATTAGGACACAAAGTAGAATCTGAGTTTGTTTCATTTTGGAGAGAATGACCAAGGAAGTCCTTTGCCAGAAAGCTGGTTGTTTCTCTCTAAAATAACTTGATTTCTGGAGGGGAAAATGAATAGAAAATTACATTGTTCAGAGAGTTGGTTAAAAGGTGAGCCTCAGAACCACTGTGCACTCCAAGGGAATGCTTTTAGTGTTGCTCCCTGAAGTCAACTAATGGATTGAAAAAGGACTGGGAAGAGTGGTCGCCAGAGGAAACCTGATGAGGAGCAGTCACGGCTGAACCAGTGCCATGCACAGACCGTTTAAGATGGAGAAGAAGGTGTAAGGGTATATCAGAGACATTGAGAGCCACGGAAACAGCAGCAGAAGTGGCTCTTTCTTTCTCCCAGAGAAAAATGAGTAGAAAAATGTGCAGGAGAATAGAGGGAAGTATGTAAACCCAGTAAAGAGAGATTGATGGAAAAGGATAACAGAATTTTTGTTCTATACTATAGGATATCCCACAAAGGAAACAAAATCTCCAATAAAAAGTGAAATTATTGGACGTTAAGCCATTGTGGAAATAAAATCACAAACTTGTATTCACATGTATACACACATGGCAAGAAGGGCTAGGAGAGGAACTGGAGAAGACAATGAACAGAGCAGTGTTGAAACACTGATCAGATAATTTCCTGCATGATTGAGAAATGATGGACAACATGAAGCATCTACTTGCAAGCTATATTTGTAATATGTTATAATTTAAACTATTTGGTTAATGCAGTAACAATTTGGTTAATGCAGTAACAATGTGTGCAATTTGCAATATTTCTTTAAAAAAAAGAAGATTAAAGGGCTCAAACCTGCTTGATGTTTCCAACTACATAAGGACCCTACCCAGGTACAGATTGAGACCTTGCCTCCTGGTTCAGACATTTTCTATACAGAGTCAGTGTGGCACCAGAGAAAGACTATGGGCTTTGGAGTCAGGTAGACCTATATTCTGCTCTATATTTGCTGTGTGGCCTGAGGCAGGTTATTTAACCTTTCATGGGTTCACTTTCCTTTCCTATAAACGTGAGGGTCATAAACTCTGTTTTAGTGCATCGTGAGGATTACTATAAATGACATAGAAAATTCAGACATACAAGAAGCTCAAAAACAAACAAACGAAAAACAAAGAAGCTTCTATTATTACTGCTGCTATTTTAGTTATTGGCTTAGTCCATTTGGGCTGCTACAACAAAATTTTACAAACTTGGTAGCTTATACACCACAGAAATCCATTTTTTTTACATTTCTGGAAGCTCGAAGTCCAATATCAGAACACCAGCATGGTTGGGTGAGGGGATCCCGCTTCCAGGTTTCAGACTTTCCTTATATCCTCACATGGCAGAAGATGCTAGGGAGCTCTGTGGGGGTTCCTTTTATAACATCATTAATCCCATTCCCGGAGTCTCCACTTTATGACCTAAGTACTCCCAGAGGCCCCACTTCCTAATACTGTCACGGTGGTCATTTGGATTTCAACATAGGAATTTTTAGGGGACATAAACATTCAGACCATAGCAGTCATTGTTACAATTATTGAGAAGTAAGATTATTTAATAATGTGATCACTTAAGTGAGACTCAGAGGAAGTATGTGGAATATGAGATAGTCCTTAAATTATGGATAGGATTTAGACTCCTACAGAAGATGGAGGAAAGAAAAAAAAAAAATGAGCTAGAGGAAGAAGCATTGGAAAACAGACCAGAGTCGAGTATGTATGGAAAATGTCAAGCAGTTTGGTTCATTTGGCCGTTTGGAGGCATGACCAAAGATCTCTCTCTGAAATGCATTATGTATATTTTACTTCTATATGGATTCCTGAGCAGTCCATTTGATTGCAGTGCTTATGATAGGTCTGGGTCTGCATGTTTTATATTCTTGTGGTGATTTTTCATTCTCAGGAATTTGCTGGAAGCCGTATGTAAATGCAGCCTCCTTTGTATTGCCAAGGTCTGTCTGTTTCTTACAAGTCAGAGTGAAAATCTACATCAAAATATTACTTGACTTCAAAGAACAATCATGTTTTCACTTGTTTGTATCAGGGGACAGTGCACATTTATGACGGCTTCTACATTTATTTCCAAAATACAGCTTATACCTAGTTGAAAGAGCTGCCCAAATCTTTTGCATGTATTTGCAAAGCTGCAGCTAGGCTTAGAACCTTCCGAAAAGAAGGTCTTCAGATGAGCATGACTTCTGAATTTCAGGTGGAACAGATCCCCCAAAAAGAGACATGGTTTGTCACTAAGTGGTGCAAATTGGCTAAAAGCAAATCTTGGAATTGTGATGCTTTTGTAAATAGGCTGAACCGAAGCAAGGATTTTGAGATTAGATTAATGCCAGCCTTAGCTGGAATAATTTGTGCTCTTGAGCATCTGCAGCTGTGAAATCGCTACAACGTGCCCTAGTTGAGTGTGTTTCTTCTGTCCTGATCCCTGCTACATTTTCGCTCAAACAGAGATCCATATGTAGAAATGGGTCACTCGGGGGCATACTGAGCATTTCTGAGACCCTCGAAGGACTTCAGATTCACACATTAGCAAATGACTTACAACGAGGCAAAGAGAAAACACAGTATTTCCATCTGTGGCATGAAGATTCTTGACATTTAAGGGGAAATTGCACACATTTCCTTTTTAGCAACCCTTGAAAATAGAAAAATATAAGCGGCATATCTAGTAAAGGCCAATATTTGATCCATAATTTTTTTCTTGTCAACTGCTTTCTAGGGGAGTGAAAGACGAGCATATAGGCCCAAGGTCATCTTTTGCCATTGTCGTAGTTCAGGCTTCTCTAACAGAATACCATAGGCAAGGTCGCTTATAAATAATAGCAATGTATTTCTCATGGTTCTGGCGGCTGGAAGTTCAACATTGGGGTGTCTGCATGTTGAGGTTCTTGGGAAGGCCCTGCTCCCTAGTTTGCAGATGGCTACCTTCATGCTGTGTCCTCCCACGGTGGAAGGGCTGGGAGAGCTCTCTGAGGTCTCTTTAATAAGGTATGAATCCTCTTGCGGGGGGGGGGCTCTACCCTCACGACCTAGTCATCTCCAAGTCTACACCTTGTAATACCATCACATTGAGGGTTAGGATTTCCACATATGAGTTTGCAGGGTACACCATATGTCAAAAATCTTAGCATACATTGAAAAGAATACTCCCCTTTCAAGTCAGCAAAGGCAGAAGTTACTAATTTATAATGGGTGGGGGAAATGATCTAGATTTTTCTTGACAGAAAACAACCAACTTATGACAGTGAAATGAGTCATCTGTAGAATTCTCATGTTCCTTGTTAGATTTTAAGCTTTTAAGCGTCCAGGATTCTGGACTGCACCTGTATGCACGGATTAGTCTCACACACAATAGTGAATATGAGACAACATCCGTTATCTGTAAAGTTCAGAAAGCCAAAAATAATTCCAAGATGTGAGAAATCAGAATAGTGACTCCTCTTGAAGCGTAGAGGAGCTCAGAAGAGTTTACCAGATAGGGCTCCCAAGGGGTGCAGGTCAAGTTCTGTTTCTTGGCCTGGGTTCTAGTTACACAGGTACCTTCTCTTCATAAAATATCCATTAGGCTGTTCTTTATGGTCTGTGCACCATTTTGGTGTTTTTTTTACTTCAGCGAGACAGTTTTAAAAATTGTCGTTTCTGTCAAACCCTCTCTTGAGAGCCTCATCAGCAAATGCTTTCACGGTGAGTTCTGTGGCTGTGAGGACAAATCAGTGGCAGTTGGGTGCTGTGACTGAACCTCGCCACATGCCCTTGTTATACCAGAAACTGCCTTTCAGAGGCTCAGCAGCTTCTTCAGTGGGAGTGAGCCAAGAGTGCATGTTACCAGAGCAACTGAGAAGGAGAAAATCAAGAAGTTTCCAGGACCAAATAAAACCACCACAAGGCAAGTTAGGGGCCCTTGGGGAAATCTTACCACCTTTCCTTAAAGCCAGAATTTTATAATATTTTTGTTAAGATTTCCACTACAAAATAAGAAATATACCTCTGTATCAGGGGAAACATACAATTCCTTGCTAAAATAATGTAATTATAGTAAGAACATCTTGGGGAGGCATTTTTCATTCAATGCTATTTGTGGTATCAAAATGAAATGAAAACTTATTTTTAACCTAGAAACATTATACTTGGGGAACTAAAGCTGTCCTTTGGAAGCATGGGGCATGATTTTACTTGTGGTCTGCCCATTTCTTTACCTAATGGGATCACTTTCCAGCCGTCGCTATTCACAAATGCTGAGAGAACTTATGTAAAATTCACTGTGTTGCATACATGTCCAGAGAGTCAAAACCAGATCTCCATTTTACATTATAGGAGGATCCCACGCAGTTTCACGGCATGATACAGATGCCTTCCTACCCATGAGGGCATTTCTCCCCATGGTCAAGATGGCTGTCTTTAATACCGGCCCCATCTAAGTCCAGAGGCTGCCACTCACTGACCAAAGAAAGTCACTTCTGTTCTTTTTGTAAGATGCATACCTCCAAGGATCTTTCTGGTTTTTAAATGAGATGATGCCTCGCAACTTGACAAATACCTTCCACATGTTAGGTATTTGGTAAATATCTGCTACAGGAGTCACAGTGCTTGTACTCCTAATGATGGTGATGATGATAATAATCATAATAATAATTCAGTAGTAATAGCTAATGTTTATTTGTGGTACAACTGCCAGTGCTCTTTCTACATAGTAGAAATTGTGGTGGCAGTAATTGTAGGCCGATCTAGAATCTTACTCCAACTCCAAATTAGGAGTCATTTACCTTAATGGCTTTTCTGTTTTTCATACATTTCCATTTCTTTTATATGAACACCTATGTGTAAAACCGGACACAGTTTCATAATGTTTGGCTCGTTCTCAGACCTTTTTATGTATGGAGTTCTCTGTTTTCCCATTAATACTGATATACATGTTAAAATGTTAAGAATGCATTTCTCATTTACTTCTGACTCTAGAACTCTCTCTCCACAGTTATGAGATGCCTGTTATATGCTGATCGTAATTCTAAGTCATAGTGAATAATGCAGGCAAGTTGTCTGTCCTCATGAGGCTTACATTCCAGTATGGAAGAAGGGCATTAAATAAACACGTACAGTATTTGCTGATTTAATTTCTTCCAAAGGAGTGCATGGGATGGGGAGCAGCAGGGGGCAAGCCGTCCTTCAGACACAGTTGTGACAGGGCACCTCTGAGAGGCTGACTCTTGCACTGAGATAGGGCAAGACTATTTCAGGGAGGAGGAGCATAAAGGGAAATAAATGCCTTTAAGCTGGGGATTGCTTGGCAAGTCAAAGGAGAAGGAAGTCACCCGGCATGGTGCTGAGTGAAAAAAAGACGGTGAACTTGAAGGAGATGGGGAGAGCGAGGTAGAAGGGACAAGGGCTGATAATATGACGCTTCAAAAGTATCGCTGTTTTGTGGGCCGAGGGGGACGTGCTGACTTAGTCTTGTTTTTGTTTTTTAAGATTTTTATTTATTTGAGAGAGAGAGCGCGTAGGAGGGAAAGAGAAAGAGAGTCTGAAGAGGATTCTGCACTGAGGTTGGAACCTGACGTGGGGCTCAGTCTCATGACTTGTGAGATCATGACCTGAGCCAAAACCAAGTATCAGATGCTTAACCAACTGAGCCACGCAGGTGCCCCCGACTTAGTTCTTGAAAATACGTCTCTGGATCCCCGCTGCGGAATGCTGCAGAAGGCACAGGGATGAAGTCGTGGCTCATGGGAGAGGTGGTAGGTGGTTACAAGAGTTTGGACTCAGCTCAGAGAAGACAGTTTTGATTACAAAATATACAGAAGCTCTCTACCTTTTCATTAATTTGGGTGAGAGGGTGATAGCAATGCCGGCTTTCCTGAATTTGTGGTTAATAACTCTACCAGTAACTCAGTAGGAACTTAACTGCAAGTGACTAGTAATGCTAACTGTCCCCACAGATGACTTCACAGATGCTCTTTGTCAATCACAAGAGGGGCCATGGATAAACCAGTCCACATCCTCTCCTCTACTGAAGAAGGAATCTCGGATTTATCCCCTGCGATGGAATGAAAACCATATTGTAATGAGAAAGAAAGGGAAAGCTTGAGAAGCAGTAAGTAATAATAACATGCTATCCATTAGTACAGTGCATGGGAGTTTAAAACTCTTTCATGTGAGTTAACTCATTAGATGAACCTAGAATCCCAGGAGCTAAATGCTAAGGCAGAGATTACTAGACGTTTTCCCCCACTTTGTAGATGAGAAAACCAAGACCCTAGGAGGGTAAGTACTTTTTCAAGTTTCCACAGCTAGAAAGTGACCGCAGTGGGATGTTACCTCCTGATTCCTGATATGAAGAGTATTACCTCTAAGTGATACGTAAACTGCTTCCTGGAGGGTAGGATGCTAAAGGAATTTTCAGAGTGTAGGCCAGGCCTGGATTTGGACTTTTACTTTCTGTCCTGGGCTACTTCTTTTCCCCATGGCCAAATCCAATTCTGTCCAGCCCCTTTTTGCTACCTTTGTTATTGATGAAAAAATTTGGAAATAGAAATATGCACTCATTATAAAAATGAGTTCTGATGACCTTTTAGTATTTGTTGTGCACGAACTGTAAGCAGCAGTTAAAGATGAAAAGGAACTGGCATTGAGCCTTCTTAATTATTGTTCCTCTTTCAGACCTTTATTATAGCTCTGGCTCTTGCTGACACATCTAAATGAGGTTTACAGAACCTGGAGCTGTGAATTCAGTGCTCATTAACAGAGGACTGACAGGACTGTGGAGTTTTCCTTTTTGTCCTTTTAGAAAAAAAATCATCTTGGATATCAACTTTAGATGTTTTATTTTACGTGTGGATTACCTACTGATTTGGAATTATTGTAAGTGCGTGCTTCTAAAGAAAAGCCTCAAATGAGATCATAGAAGCATGGCAAGAGAGAGAATGGAGGCTGCGCTTGGTTAGGCTTTCTGAATTCTGTAAGTCACAACCGTTATGACTAGTATGAGGACTCAATGTGCCATTGTAAATGGTGCTACCCAAGGAGCGCTCAGGGGCAGAGGTTCATGTGTCTGGTGAATTCTGCCTCCATGGATACTGTGGCCAGTGCTTTTCTTTTCTGGCTGCAGATAGTTAGAACTGGTCTTCTGACCTCTAGGGTCTTCTCATTTTGAGCTCATCTGTACATCACTGCCAGATTTGACCTCTAAAAGGAGCAGCCCTGGACATGTAATGTCCCCATAAATCCTGTTGCTGATGCCCTGTTATAGTGGATTATAGAGAAATCATTTTAGTGATTAACAGCTTTCAGTTACTGTGTATGAATAATTAAGTCCACATGTTAACCTCAAAAGGCAAACTTCAAATTAGTAGATCTGCCTGGTCTGTTGTAGTTTGCTTATTTAATGGGCATGAAATCCTCACTTAATAGACTTTTACAAGAACTACCATATCATCAACATTTTGGATAAATCTGGAATTTAGGTTTTCTGACAAAAACAGTATGACTTCTTGTCTCTGTTGTGTGGCTAGAGCACAGAACATGGACATGAGTGAAGAGGTTTACATCAAGAAACACATAGATAAGGAAATAAGTTCTAGGGCAAAGCAGAAGGGAAAAGATGCCATGACTGAGCTGAAAGTATATGGTGGCAGGTACTTAGCATAATAGACAAACTTTTAAAAATACAATTAATGAAAAATATACACCAAAAATCTTTAGCTTAAGCAATGACTAAGAGAATAAGAACTTTCTATAATAAGGAGCTTGCCATAAAGAAGCAATTATCCCTGCACAAAACCGTGTGAAATAAAGTGTGTGGAGGGCCACAGAAGGATCAATAAGACTCCGATGCTAAAAGAAGAGTAATTTTAGAACATAGAAAATGAAATGATGATTTCCATGCCCACTTCTTACTAACCCTTCTTTTTAACCTGCCCTTTAGTAAAGAAGACTTACAGGCAGATGTTGGAACTATATACTGTAGTCATTTTTGTATATACCTGATGTTTATTTGCATTTACTCTGTAGTTCTGATTTTAGCCATTCTCAGCTCACTCTTCTCTAATCCGTATAAAATCCTGAAGATGAATACTTAGGGTTACAAATAGATACTGTCTTTATGCCTCTTAGCTTAGAGAGTTTATTCCTCTGTGAATGAGCTAGATGTTACAAAGGCATTCTCAGTGTAACATTCTGTTTCTGTCCTGTATGATTGATCTCTTTAGGGGCTCCACATCTCAGTACTTTGCCATGGTCTCCTGGCACACAGCCAATGTTCTCATGCCTTCATATCTTAATTTAACCTGGTGACCAAGAGAATTAGCAAACGGGAAAAATGCTAAAATGGAATATTCAGTTAGAAGAAGCAGTACCAAATGTAATTTTCCTCATTCTGAATCTAGAAGGCCTCATGATGGCACAGGTCATTTGCTGATTTGTTCATTGAATAAACAGTTATCAGTGTCTCATATACCATTTACTTTGCTTGGTCCTAGAGATATTTGGATGAATAAAATTGAGTTACTGTCTAGATATGTAAATACATAATATCATACAAGGTGTAATGTCATAATGAAAAGATGTACAAGGTATTCTGGGGGTGTACAAGATGTACAAGGAGGGCTTAGTAACATCTTAAGGAAGTAAATGACCTTTGAGTCATAAAAGGTTAATTCAATAAAGTCATCTGATAATGAGGGAAAACAACATGATGAAGTAGAGATGCCTCAGCCCCCCATCCCCTGTGCACACATGTGCACATTCATAGATACCCAAAACATTGTTCTAAAACTTAGTTGGTTCTCAGAACATTTGCATCAGGATCATCTGTGACAATGTCATACATGCAAAATTGTAGACGTTACTCATACTTCTTAGATCTAAGTCTCTGGGAATCAACCTGGAAATTTGCTCTCTGAACCAGATGCTAGGTGATTTCAATGCACACTATAAATGGATAAGAACTTAAAATAATTCATTGTAACTGGTGCTTGTGGAGAATTTCACAAGTGATATGAACATTTTATCTTGGACATTTTCATCCTAGCAGCCAGAGAGAAGGTATATTGGAACTATCTTAAGTTTATGAAAGAATAGATTATTCCTTAATATGAACTGTGGATATGGACCTGGAAGAATAGATTTCAGGGACATATAGAAAAGAACATTTGTAAGATATATCGCTAGATTGCATAGGGTAGGAAGAATTAAGGGAGAAAGCATATTCCACATTCTAGGAGGACTCACGGAACCTGGGTGACACAGATTAAAAAGGGAAATTTAAGAGGAAATAATTAGATGGAGATGCCTATGGTATACCCAAATGATTATTAATATTGAGCAACTAGGTTTCTAAACTTAGGAGAAAGACCTAGATATTTGTAAGTTACAGACTTAGAGTTGTCATTACATTGGTGAAATTTTAGAAGGCATACACATTAAGATATGAAGAGGGTCAGTGGAGCTATCTAGAGTATTAGTGTTCAACTGTGCTCTGGAAAACCAGGTGGAGTTAATGGGCACAGCTCCAGGGTCAAGGAGAAGTAGGAGAGAAGGACTTTAGGAGTAGGGAGCTCCAGCCCTGTCCACAACTCCCCCCTCCACAAAAAATAACATTAGCACATTGGCCTAGGTAGGACTAGTTGTTGGACAAATATGATTTATAACTTGAAATGCCGTTTTATTTTTGTCTCTAACTGCCCCTTTAAAATATCAAGTGGGGGGCCTACTTGTGATCTCTATCTGTCAAATAAATAAATAAAATCTTTAAATAAAATAAAATAAAATATCAAGTGGGCCTTTCTTCTCTGGCCTCTAATTGAATGATACTACAGACTGATGACTTTACTTCTTAGTTGTAGGTAACAAAGAGCTCTTGGTTCACATTAAGTCATAAACATAAACTCACTTATGTAATTAAAATTTTTATTCCTTCCTCTTTTTTAAAACTCCAAACTTGATATAACATTAAGGTCTCTCTTTTCTTGGCTCTGCATGTTTCAGGTTGGAAGCTTGTAGTGGGAAAAGGGGCTGGAAATCAGCTTCTGTGTATTTCTTTGTTGGCTCCTGAAGCTGGCTGGCCTCTTGAGGTTCCCTCTGGGACTGGCAAATGGGAAGGGAGGGATGGGGAAAAGGTGGAAAGTACTCTGGTGAAGCAGTTCTTAGCAATCTGGCTTCTCACTCTCTAGTTCTAAGACATCAGGACTGGCTTCTTTGTCTGGGGGGACACTTTCTTGATATCTTTATCAGTTCCTTCCTGGGACCTTCTAATTGTAATGTTCTTAACCTCCATGGATAAAGCTTCATTCCAGGTGAGTCATGTGTCCCTTCTGCCTCAGCCCCTTGGCTCATCTCCAATTTCTTGTTGATGGGCTTCTTTTGGTGGTCCTACTGAGCAGGACTCAGGGCCAACATGCTCACTCTTTCTCTCGTACATGCCCCCTCTTTCTCTCGTACATGCCCCATATATGGCCAGTGAGAAACATACTCACCCCTTGCTCACAGCAATTGCACGGTGACCCCATATGCAGCAAAACACTCCAGCTGTACATCTCTATCTTGCTCTAGACCCTTCAGTGGGACTCGTCCCAAATCCTAAAGGTTATGATAGAATCAGTGTAGCTCAGGTAACCCTAGATGGAGGAATACATTAGACCTGGATTCCTATTCAGCCTCTTTGAACTCTGAAGGTCCTGAGAGGTGTTTAACAAAGGTGCAGTTGGTCTGCACATCGAAGCCTTGGAAGCCAGAGACGGGGCATGCTGGGATAAAAAGACCAAGTCGTAGAGTTCCTTAGCATTCCTGGAACATTTAGTGTTCATATGACTTGTGATTTAGTTTCAATGATTACCGATGTTTTCTCTCATGTATCCTAGAGAGTGATGAAAGATTTAGTATAACACATGCCAGAACAAGAATTGATGGAAAGAAGAAAATCATGTGAGTGTATCATCTTTCTTCTTGAAGGACAGGTATACTTATTCCTACATGTAGGCAACTCTAGAGTATAGCATGATAATAGCTTTAAATGTGGTTTAAGGCTTTAATTATTGTTGTATTTTATCCCTAAGGAGAAAAAAAAAATATCCCAACCAAAAAATGAAGACTCTTTCCACTTCCTTCTTTGCTACTGATGCCCCCTGAGGGAGATCGAATATACCAAGGACTGTTCAATTTTAAGAGACATTTAATTTTCATTTATCATTGGCATTTTGTAAGATGAGTTTTCATTTTAAACTGAGTATGTATCCCAATATGATTATTGAGAGAATCTTGGAGAGCTATAATAATTGTTCTGCTCAAGTATGAATCTGAAACTCTATCTTTACGTATAGCTCTATTAGGAGGTATTTGCTTCATGTATGAAACTGGTTTTTTGGTTTTTTTTTTTAAACATTAGATTAGTTAATCAAGTTAGGAGGAGTCTTAGTGTTGCCAATGACGTATCACGGTGATGGTGATGCTGATGTTGACAACTGTGACTCACTGAATACCTAGGATTTTCCTAGCTTGTTCCAAAAAAATTTACATAAATATGTTTCTTTAATCCTTTTAACAATCCTATTGATGTGCTCCATTTTATAGGTGACAAAACTGAGTCATAGCAGGGTGATGTTTTGTTGTGAATAAAGGGTGAAGGCAAGTTACTGAGAGAACTGGATCCCTTGAGCCTAGGCTCTGAAGGTTTGTCTGTATGATGCCTGGTTCTGAAGTTTCCAATTCTGTGTCATATTTTCCATCCAACATTCACTATTTTAATTGATCAAATCCTTCAACTTTCATGAGTCTTATTTTCAGATTTGTCAAACAAAAAGACAGTCATTTTCTTCTGCTGTATCTTAGGTGAGCAACAAAGATCTTCTCAAGCCTTCCCCATTCTCACCCCGGAGCACTGTGTCAATTAGCAGGTTGTCCTCCTCCCTCCTTGATAGGCCTCTGTTTGGCTCAAGAGGAAATTACTCTCTTGGCAGTTTGGCCAGTGAAGCTTCTGGTTCAAATGATTTTTCATCCTTAGCAATAACATGGGATACTAGGCTTTGGATACACAGTCAGGGGTAAGTAGTGCCAGTTGCTCCTGGCACCGAGTTCCTCTGAGAGGCATGCTAATTCTAAATCCATGGAAAGCCATGCAGTTTCAGAACCCACAAAATTAGGAATGAAAAAGCAATTTTCAAGTGCGCCATGAGATGACTCATTCTTCTCCTTTTTCTTCTTTGAATGATAAGTTGTATTTACAGAAAAATGAGCTTATTAACACCTTTGTAATGACCTTGCTCTATTTATCATTTCATAGTACAGTCTACAAATGTCCTCCTTGATGTAATGAATATTCTAATACCAGTTCACATCACACAATAATATTCTTTGGTATGTTACAAGACAATAATAATACACACCTGTTTAAATACATTTATATCATCAGCTATAGTAATTCAGCTGGTACAAAAAGGTGTATGTCAATGCACATTTTTTCCTTCTTCTGATCCTCTTCCATGGTTTTGTGCTTCTGTGTTGTAATAATAATGGCTAGAAAGAAAATTATCTCTCGCTATTTAGTACGCCATAAATTTTCTACAAGATTGAGGCTCTGTCATTCATAGGTGATCTGCTTCTTGGCTAGTAGCTGTTAGCAAACCAAGCCCTCGTTGAAACTTTCTTAAATTTAGTTTGTGATGAAGCCTTCTGTCAGCACAAAGACTGATTTCAGTCAGTGTCTTCCAACTTAAGTATTCTTTTTTCTTTCTTGAGCAACTTGTTCCTCACTTTTATTCCCCGTCGCCACCAATCCCTCAAAATATGACACATAGAATTATTCACTAGATGACAGAAAAGACCTAAAATTCATTTCAGGGGAAAAAAACATTTTTGATCACAATAAAATAGAATTAAGTATTAATAGCAATATGCTGTATTAAATAATAAAGAAATAAAACCCCAATCGTTTGGAGGTTAAAAAAAAAACGTGTCTTTTTTTTTTTTTTTTCCTATATAACTATTTCGTGAAGGAGGAAAAAAAAAAAAAACAAAATAAAAACTATGGACCATAAAAATAATGCATACTAGGACTGTCAGAATAACCCTGTGAGGATCTCAGTGGGCACATTTAACATGCAAATAATTTAATAACAACAAAAATGATTTAAAATCTCTGGAAAATATCATAAGGACATACAGCAAATGGAGACATATTTATTTTTAAAAATGAGCTAAATCTTGTAAGAACAGTCAAGGAGGTCTGTTGTGTTTGAGCAAGGGCCTGCTCCCATTCTTTCTTCCACTGCCTCAACTGCCCATGTTGTGGCAGCTCTGCCCTGCACTGTGTGGCCAAGAAGATGGAAACTCTCTCTTCTCTAAGTCCAAGTTTGGGTCTATAGTTTAATCCTAGGAGGAATAGGCCACCGATATTAGTCATCTCTCTACCTTCACCCAGCACCATGTTCTTGAAACTATTCCAAACAGGCATGGTCAAGAGGACCAAGATCCCTTGTGCCACCCACCTAGCCCTCAGTGGCAGGGTGGAAGTCCGCCCTAGACGTGGAGTTTCTGAGTATTGGACTCCACTTGCCCCAGTAGAGTTTACTCATAAATTGGAGGTTCCACTCTGGGAGGGATAAGCTGAGGTGACCAGGAGCTACTATCCTCCCACTGACACAGACCACTTGTAGAGTGGAGGTATCACTCTGTGAGAATCAGCTACTTTCCCTGACCCCAGCATGTCACAATAGTGTCAAGGCTTTCCCCAAGGAAAGAGGCAGGCCAGGCCATAAGGACTGAGATCTCCACAACTCTGCCTGAGGAGATTTATTTATTTGGAAAAGAGCTTAGATGAGTTCATGACAAAAGGGCACTTTCAAAAACAATGGAGACCTCCGTGGTTAACAATTCAGAGGGGCTTGTTAGTGCCATGATACTAGTAGCAACAAGTAAAAGGGCGACCAACTAGAAGATTAACAGAACCAAATAAGAAGATCCCTCGGGGATACCACACATCATCCCCAGTTCAGAAGGATGTGTGCAGATGCTAGGTTGCAGTCAGAAATAATGAAGGTGAAAAGTGAGGTAGACTTGAGGGTCTTCCGCAAGTTACGTATAGACCCATTAGCAAAGGGCCTTGAGCCTTATTACCTCAAGAGGCTGAAGAGCAACCGGACCAAACACAAACTGAAAAATACGCTACTCTGACCTATGTATGACTTGTAAGAAGCCAGGCGTAAAAATAAAATCATACTCACCTCTAGTGATCTAGAATAGCATGTGCAGGCCCAAGCCTTGCCCTCACATAAATGACTGTAGAGAGAAGCTTCGAGCTACTAGCCCCTGGATAAAAATAAGCCCAAACCGTAAAGTCTCCGAATTATGAAGGCAGTCTCCAAGCTACACACACATGCAGTGGGACAGGGTAAGAATGTAACTAGCTCAGAGGACTTAAGCAGAAGTCAGACCAGTAAGTGATTTATGTGGACCCAGGGAGAACCTTAGGAAGCCTGGCTGAAAGATAAAAACAAGATAAAAATAGAGAGCTGTAAAGTTAGAGGCTGCATACTGCAGAGGAATGGATATCATAGATTTATTCTTGCCAAGTCATAAACACACAAACAGTAGCCGCAACAAGCAGTCTAAAAGGAAAAGATTGATCAGAATCCAGAACTGCTCTACTTCGTGTCTAAAGTCAGGTTTTCAACAAAAATTATGAGATGTTAAAAAGAAACAGTATGGTTCATATACAGGAAAAGAAAAAGCAGGTGATGGAAACTGCCTTTGAGGGGCTCATGTGTTGGACTTAGCAAGAACTTCAAAGCAGCTATTATATGTTCAAAGAATAAAGAAAATCATGGTTAAAGAATTAAAGGCAGATATGATAAAATTGACTCATCAAATAGTGAATATTAATAAAGACATAAGAATTATAAAAAAAAAAAGAAACAAATGGATATTCTGGAGTTGAGAAGTACAAGAACTGAAATTTTAAAAATCACTAGAAAAGCTCATTATACCTTTAAGCTAAGAAAGAATTAGAAAGATATGAAAGAATTAGCAAACCTATACAGTTAATACAATCTAAAAATAGGAACAAAAAAAGAATGTGGAAAAATAAACAGAAACTCAGAAAAATGTGGGACATCATTAAGCCCAACAACATACACATAATGGGAATGCCAGAAGCAGATGGGAGATAAAAAGAGACACAAAAGTCATTTGAGGAAATAATAGCTGGAAACTTTAAAAGTTTTATTAAGGGGGCTTTGGGGGCTCAGTCAGTTAAGCATCCAACACCTGATTTGCAGCTGGGTTGTGATCTTAGGGTCATTGGATTGGGTCTGTGTTGGGCTCTGTGCATGGGGGAGGGTCAAGTCCTGGTGGGGAGTCTCTCTTTCCCTCTCCCTCTGCCCCTCTCCTCTGTGTACGTGCTCGAGTATGCTTTCTCTCTTTCTCCCTGAAATAAATCTTTAAAATAAATAAATAAATAGATAGATAGATAAATAAATAAATAAAATTAAAAAAATTAACCTACACATTTAGGAAACTCAACCAGCTCTAATACATTTGACAGTAATATAATGGAGTGGGGTGGAAATGAAGCTATACTGGGATAAGGAAATGATACCAGATGAGGAGAAAAAAAGAACCAAAAATGGTAAATAAGAAGATTAACTATAAATATTTGTATACTCCTTTCTCCTTATAACTTCTTTAAAAGACATAATATTGTGTAAATAAATAATTAAAACAATGTATCAGTGGGTTTATAATCTATATAGACATAATATGCAAAATAATAGGAGTAGAAAGATAAATAAAAGAAAGTAGAACAATGCTATCTAGAAGTAACACTTCTATACCCTATTGGGACATTTAAAGAATTAACACAAATTCAGTGAGGGAAAGAATAGCCCTTTTTACAAAGGGTGCCAGGACAAGTAGACATACACACGCAAAAGCATGGAATTAGACCCCTACTTCACACAGTACAGGAAAATAACTCATAATGAATCAAAGACCTAAATTTAAGAATTAAAACTATAAAAATTTGAGATGAAAACGTAGAAGTCAATCTTTGTGACCTTAGATTAGGCAATGATTTTTTTTTTTTTTTTTACGTAGGTTTACATATGATACCATGTAGATAAATTGCAGTTCATAAAACTTAAAAATTTTTCTGCTTCAAAGCATGTCATAAAGAAACCAGAAAGATAACATACAGAATTTGGTAAAATATTTGCAAATTATATATCTCAAAAGGGACTTGTATTCAGGGTATGTAATAAACTCTTAACAAATTCAACAGTCAACAGATTAATAGCTCAGTTAAAAGAAGGCAAATGATTTGAATAATTTGAATAAATATTTTTCCAAAGAAGATATACAAATGGCCAGTAAGTACATGAAAAGACGCTCAACATCATTAGTCATTAGAGAAATGTAACTTGAAATCCCAATGATATACCACTTGCATCCACTAGAATGGCTGTAATGGAAAAGACAGCGACAAATGTTGGCAAGGATATGGAGTAATTGGAACCCTCATATATTGTTGGCAGAAATGTGAAATGGTACAACCACTTTTGAAAATAATTTGGCAGTTCTTCAGAATGCTAAATACATAGACACTGTATGATTCAGCAATCCTACTTCTAGAAATGCACCCAAGGTAGAGGAGAACATATGTTCACACAAAGCCTTGTACACAAACATTCAAAGCAGCATTAGTCATGATAGCTAAAAGTCCAAACAACCCAAATGCTCATCAGCTGCTGAGTGGATTAAAAATGTGGCTTATTTCTGCAGTGGACTATTATTCAGCCATTAAAATGGAATTCAATACTGGTACGGGCTACAACAGGGAGAAACCTTGAACACATTGTGCTAAGTGAAAGAAGCCAGACACAGAAGGCCACCTATTTTATGTTTACATTCATATGATATAGCCAGCATAGGCAAATAAATTTGTAGTGTATATGTGTGTGTGTGTGTGTGTGTGTGTGTAGACATTCATATATATGTCCATGTATACGTATACAGAGAGAGAGGGGCAGCAGGAGGGAGGGGGAGAGTTTAATGATTGACTAGATTCAGTGGGCTTAAGGGGATGGCATGTAGAGAGAGGAAAATGAGTGACTGATCATTGGTACAGGGTTTATTTTTTTTTCTTTCTTTCTTTCTTTCTTTCTTTTTTTTTTTTTTTTGGAGCATAGTTGACACACAATGTTACATTAGTTTCAGGTGTACAACACAGTGATTTGATAGGCTTATACATTATATTGTATATTCATGACCAATGTACCTACCATCTGTCCCGATACATCACTATTACTATATCATCCACAATATCCCTTGTGTTGTGTCTTTGATTCTGTGACTTACTCATTCCATACTGGAAGCCTGTATCTTCCACTCCCCATCACCCATTTGCCTAGCACTCCACCACCCTCCCCTCTGGCAGCCTTAAGCTTGTTCTCTGTATCTATAGTCTGATTCTGCTTTTGAGATAGTGAAAAATGTTCTAATATTTAATTATGGGGACAGTTGTAAAACTTTATATAAACACCTAGAAACAATTGAACTGTACATTTAAAATGAGTGAATAATACAACATGCAAATTATATTTTAATAAAGTTATTAAAATACCACAAAAATAGTAAATATGATTCTCACTATGTCGTTAAATATATTAATTAGAAACCTATCTAATCACATATAATAATCATTATTATTGGGTGTTCCTGATATAGAGTGGGGTTTTTTTTTCCCATTTTTTAAAGTTCTCCAACATTTTCTCAATGAATGGGTATTACATTAAAAGAAGTTTTTGAAAAACTTTTATGTCAAGAGAATAACAAAAATGGTAGCATTTTTGGCTTTCTTTGAGAATATAGACCTTGTTAAATTTTGTGATTTTCTCTTAAGTTGTAATAAATATATGATTTTGTTTTGTTTTTTAAAAAAATGCTTTTTATCTCTGCTTTAGGAATAGAGATAGCGCCTCTCTCGAGTGAGGATAAGGAATGGTTTCTTGGTGTCTGCTCCCCGCTCCTGGACTTCAAGGACAAGGTGGTTATATTGTTTGGGACCCAAAGGAAAGCACATGCCAGTGTCCTCCCTTAAGAAAACCTCAAACAAGATTTTGTGTTTTGAATATTTGGGGCTCGGGGAAGGCATACAAAGCTCCAGTTGAAAGTGCAGAGTAGTTGCGGTCAGTACTTTTCATTGAGAGTGCTGGTAAAGAAAGAAAACACTCAACTCCTATGGTCAGGGTAGGAAAAGATGAAGCTGGTGGCAGGAAAGGACTGACTCTAGGTCCTGGGAGTCTGAATGGAGAATCATTCTGAATGGCTTTCAATGGCTGCTGCCTCGCTAAAAATGAAAAGACTATGAAATTCCTAAATTGAAACATCTAGGAATAAGGGAATGGGGTCCTGGCGATCAGGAAAAAGCAAGCTTGAACAGTTTGAGCTCAGAGGCTGAGCTGTTGGTTTCTGTTAAAGTAATCAAGATGCCCAAGCAGCGAGGCACCTTCCGTTACGGCCCCCCAAACAGCCATCTGTCTTGGGAAGCCCACATTCACCAGCGGTACTGGAGGCAGCACGAACTACAGCTACAGAAGGTGAATTCGACATCAGTGACCTCTCTCTTTTTTAAACGATTTTTAAAAATTTATTTATTGGACAGACAGATCACAAGTAGTCAGAGAGGCAGGCAGAGAGTGGGGGGGAAGCAGGCTCCCCGCGGAGCAGAGAGCCCGATGTGGGGCTCAATCCCAGGACCCTGAGATCATGACCCCAGCCGAAGGCAGAGGCTTGACCCACTGAGCCACCCAGGCACCCCTCCTCTCTCTTGATTATGAAAACCCACGCAACTCTTTCCTACACTGGATGGGATATAAGCTGGGAGTGTGTTTTGGGGGGACATGCAGGGAGTGGCGTTCCTCATTGCAGAGACAGCGAGACCTGCCACCTAGTCCCGTAGGCATGAACTTCATAGTTTTAATCCAAAAAAAAAGAACAGTAATAAAACTGTCCCTGGTATTCTGGACAGTGCACATGGACTACACAAACATGATCCTTGTCTATTAGTGAATGTTGTATTTTTCTTTCAGTGATTGATATTTTATACTGTGTATTTACTACAAGTGCGTTTGGGAAGAGGTGAAATGAAGCCGGGAAAATGGTGCTGTGCGAATATTATTTTATAATTAAATAATTTATATACACCTCTTTTTTTCCTATGACAAGGAATTATACTAAGTGTGATGTGCTATGCTGGATCGCTTCAAGAACAGAGTAACAGCGTTATTGGAAGAACCGGTGCGATCCAAAGTCTGGAACTCTGTTAATAATGATACACTGATGTTGCTCTCTCAGTTTTGAGCAATGTAGGGTGCCAGCAATAGGAGACATTGGGTGAGGGGCATGCAGAAACTCTGAACGATCTTTGAAACTTTTCTGTAAATTTAAAATAGTTTCAAAATAAAAATTTGATTCAGAAAGCAGTTATGAATCACGTATGATCTTCAGCATGCTGTTCATCTCAAAAATTTCCAGCTGAGAATTATGAAAGTTTTAGCAAAGAGCCAATTCATGTGAAATTTTAACACTACAGACTCAAGATGTTGGCACATGGTTTATCCAAGTGTTCGATCTAGTTGCTGCTTATTCTGAAGAAAACTCAGAATCATTTCATATTTCCTGTAATTGATGAAGTGGGGAGTACAAAGGGTTGTAATTAAACCTACAAAGGAGAAGGAATCCACAGTTAATATTGTAAAATTTGACACACACTGTCCGTTACAAATCAGCGAGATATTCGTTCTTTACAATTTACCTGGGCTTCACTTTTCACCTGAAAATTTCTTCTTGTATTATTTTTAGTGTGTTATGGAGCAATATTAATTTTGCAGTAATTTTACTGTAATTTTTAGTTTAGTGGCCAGGGAAAATAAAGGCAGAGAAGAAGACCTATGCAAAGCACTCTCTCATGTACTCTTTGGCACTCTTTCTAAGTCATAAGCCAGTCCCACATTCGGGATGAAATTTCTAACCTTCATTCCTCCAGTTTATCTACTCTGGAGGTGAACAAATGCCTCATAAAACAACCCAATGGTGCAATGATCACTTTAGTATTAGAATGACACCAAAAAGTGCTAAAATTCCACATTAGATACAACGTTTTATTGTAACTATAAATGCACAGTGGCCTTTAGGTGTTTGCTACAGTGTTAGTAATGATTCATTCTTGGCATTTGCCAAGAAATGGAAGGATGTCTTATTGTCATTTTTGATAAAGCCAGTATAAGGAGATTAAGAGATGTGGTAAGGTAAATTGTGTGAAACATAGTAGTACATCAGATATACAGTGCCACCCTTTAAGAAAGTGCTGGCAATTTAGCATGTTTCGTGGCAAAATTTGCTGTTCCAAGTTAAATATGACCATCTGTGATTTTCAGAGTTTATGGTGATACCCTGAGCAGTCTTCTTAATAGGTGAGAGTAAGCAGCAGACCATCTTCCCATTTTCCTCTTTGTGCAAATAGCTTGCAAGCTAATCTTAGGTTATACGATTGAATCGAACCTAAAAGAACTCTTACTGCCTTAATCAAATATACTCTTTATGTAGAATCCTCCTTCACAGTTTTTCCCAGATTAAAAAAATTAACATCCCTATACACCTGTCATGTATTTTATATTCTTTCAATTAACATCAATAAACTTTTCTATTTTCACATAGATTTTATAATTACAAGGGGTAAATTATATTACATCAAGTGAGCTACTGTGTCAGAATTGATTGAACTGTTCATCTGCTGTAGAACATTTTGATTTCCTTCAAAATGGTATTGCAACTGGCAACTTCATGCAGATTTTTTTTCATGTAATTACTTTCTTAATATAAATATCCCAGAAGCAAGATCATTGACTCAAAACAGTAGCTATGTTATAGTCCTTGAGACACATTTCCATATTGTTTTATCACTTTGCTATACCACTTGTAGGCAAAGAAATCTCATGAAATATTCCTTTTATGTTAACAAAACTCGTGTTTTCATTATAGTCCCCCAGAATACCATGTGGGTAGAGAATTTGGATACATTCACATATTTCTGTTATAGAAAGTGGTGGGCTTATTTTATTTTTTTAAAAGATAGAATATATCTGCTGAGAATATGAGCAATCTTCTCTTTTTGCCTTTCCTGATTTTAAGAATTGTACTGTTACCAGGTTACACATTCAGTATCACAATTGGATAACAGTCAGTGTTGCTACTTGACGTTATATTGGCTTTTTTCCCCGGAGGTGAAATTAAGTCTAGTTCTAGTGCTTGTAGTACTCAAAATTACCAACTTCATCAAAGTTTTCACGTCGGTAAAAAAGTTGCTCATCAATGATTTTTCTGCTAACGGAGTTTTTGTGTGCTTCTGTAAAGCTTTGTATTGACGTGCTGAATAACAACAAACACTGTCACACAATTAGCTGTGAGGAATCAATTCAATTAAAGTCGCTTATATTCATGAAACATGCAAAACTACTACTCTTCTTAGGATCAGTGAGAGCAATTTTGCAACAGTTCAGTTGGTCTGATTCTTGAAAATTATAATGGTTAGATCTGTTTCCATTATTATTAGATAATAATACATTGATGCTGATTAATCATCTGTGAACAATGCAGTGATTTAGAAAAAGGTATGACAAGACTAGATAAACAAAGATTCTATTTTAATTAGAACAATATAATTGTTGATACCCTCTCAAGGTGTACTTGCTTTCATTTAACTTTCTTCTATCTCATCATTTCTACATTAATTGGGATGACCTTATTCAGAGATAATATGATATGTGTGAGGAGGAGGGTAGATTTCTGTTCTCACTCATCTATGATCAAGTTGGGTGTTGTAGAGGATATCACTGAACTATTTGTTGTGTGGACCTTGCCAGTTCTAAAATTCTGCAATGATGAAGAGTAAGTGGTACTATGATACATTGTAAGTCACGGGAAAACATTGGAAATGAGTGACAGTTCACTGTTGTCTTAAGAGTTGCAAAAGAAATCAGTACAAAATGATTTTCTCTGTGGAGCAGTTTTGAGGGTATGTTTGAGTATAATTCGACCACTACCTGTGTTCTCAGAGGATTATTTTCTAATTGTTAGATATGCTGTGTAATTACCTACGCAACCACCAGTTGTCTTCATTTTGCTTGTTTGTTCACAAAAGGACATGCATTCCTATATTAGTCCTAAGTGGATTGCTCCTCAACTTTTATGTAATGAATAGGATTTCTGGGGAGGGGGTATAGTCAGAGGCATTTCCCAGTAAAATTAAAGCCATTTCCTGCCACCTAACTAATCTAATGAGGGCCCTACTATATCCACCTGGACTGAAGTGTCCTTCATGTAAGGCAATTCTGTGCAATAAACAACTAAAATTTCATAAATCATTTGAGATTGAACTGTCCGCAGTAGAAATTGCCTGACAACCATTCCTTCCTTTGAAACCCCCTCATGGTATTTCTATATAAGTCTGCCCCGTGGACAGAAAAGAGAGCTGGTCCCAGGAAAAAAATGAGGCATGGATAAATTTGCTTCTAAAATGCTTGTTTTCTCAGTGGTGACCTTAATGTTAACCCCTTTTCAGTTTTCTGTGCTTTCCAGAAATTTGAAGTCCACCTGTATTAATATATATCTGGTTAATTTCTTTGTTTGGTTAGCATGTATCTGTTGAGTAATTAATATATGCCCTATGGGTGGTGGGTGGGCAGGCAGGGTGGAGAAGATGGGTTTATATGAATTTTTCCCTGATGAAGCCAGAGGCTGTGGTAAGTTCCTGTCAGAATTCCTGCCCACAGACATGATGGTATGGGTGGAAGTAGAGATTACAAGGTCTCATCTTGTTATAAATGGGCCTGAGAGAGACCCCATGAATCTTCTGTGGACACCAAAGAGCATCTCAGACTTTCTGGGTCACTGAGAATGATTGAGGGTGTCTTGGTTTTCTCATCAGTGGGATGGAGAAGTAAGGTAAGAATTAAGGGAGTAGGAAGACAGAATACTTGGAGTTGAAAATAGGGCATACAGTAAGTGATCAATATGTATTATTATTATTACTACTATTATTAGTGTAGAATTGGGGGGAAAAGTAGACTGACTTTTCAGTGAAAGTCACTCCACTTGACTATGGGCATTGCAAATACCAGGATAGGAAAGATTACAGAAAAGATTATAAGCTAACAACAAACCTGCATATTAATTATACATACCTCTGTACATATTTTGTGTGCACATACTTACAGTTCACTTCAAAGATCAAGATTATATTTAAATAAAAACACCTGAGATGGTTCTCCTCTGACACCACAGCCACTAATTTCATGTGGATTCCACAGTTGGATAGACCCATCACAACATCTTGTTCAACTGACACTCCAGCAAGAAGAACAGAAAGGGACTTGATTGGGATTTATTTAATTGACCCTTTAATTGATTGGAGAATAAGGCAGACTTGCTGTGTTTGTTTAATAGATTCCCCTCTTCAGAGTAGAGGTCTGGATATTGCCTCTTGGTTATGGGCCAAATATTCCCTGTAAATAGTTGTATATTTCTATTAAATATCTGTTGAAGCATACCTCAGCAAGCTCTAAGTCTACAATTTTTTCATGAGAAGGAAAATGAGGCATGTATTTAGTCTGTAAGGTCAATTTAGAAAGTTTAAATACCCACAGACATAATGTCAGAGAAATAAAAGTGATTTATGATCTAAGAATCCCTACTCTATCTTTTTCAAAGATCTGATACTAATATTGCTCATTTTTTGCATTTCTCAAAATGTTAACACTCAATTACCAGAATGCCCCCAGTCTAATCTTTGTCTTTGTTAGCAAGGTGTTATGTTTTGGGAATGTACATTGTTCAGGATTTGGGATCAAGACTCAGCTTCACTGCCATGTCCATAGGACTGTTTCACTCAACACTGTGTGGAGAGGGCCCGCGGACATTCAGGAGACCTGGCCATGAGTAAAAGCAGAGAATGGAATGTGGATGTCATGTGGATGATAAAGTAGGTAGTTCAAGAGCAGAAATTCCTAACTGTCAGGTAGGAGAGTATTTGGGTGGAAAGGAACTTTGTGGAGGGAGAAAAAAGATTGAATACCAGGAAGGTGAGTGTGGAACTTCCTTGGAAGTAGTTGGGTAGAGATTGTGGCAGAAATCTCAAGACTTTGAGAAACTAATTGGTGGTTTTGATCCAGATTTACTGGTTGGTCACTCCTTATGGCAGGTACCTGAGAAGTTCTGAATATGAGGGAAAGGTATTCTACATGAAAAATGTAGCTATAGATTCCGTATTTGGTGCTATTTAATGCAAAATCAAAAATGGAAATATGAACACAAACAAAACCAAAATCCTCAGTGCACTGGGTAACAGACTAGTCACATTCAAATTCCTCTGTATTCGCCAAAGAGACAGAGGAACTTCAAGGGCAAATACCTAATGTGTTGCCCTCAAAGCACCATAATATATGTAGGCCTGTGTTATGCTCATAAATGAGAAAGAGAGCAGCCATTTGCAAAAATAAGATGTTATAAATATGCCACTGGTTGAAGAGGAGGAGAATAATGCAGACCCACTCTTTGTTACAGGCCTATGGCTAACAACAGATTTCTCCGAATCACAGTGTGACATCACTTGTAAATTGATGACATTCATTTAATGGGCCCTTGCAAAAAGTAAATTGCTGTTTCAGGTAATGCTGCATGACTAAAATGAAAGAAAATGAACTGCCCCTGACTTACTGACTTTCCACTTCTTATTCAGTCCTCATAATTCTAGAAACTTCTCTGGTGCTTTTGGGTTCTGGAAACAAAGTATTAGTTGGCTCTGTCAACATTTAAATGCTTACCGTATTGGTTATCAGTCATACTAAAGAAGCAACGAGGAGCAAAAACGGAGAACCAACGAAAAGAGGGAAAGAATGCACACATTTCATAGCTCTAAGGCGTCATAAAAGATGTGGGCATTCATTATAAAGTTTGGGGAAGTGCATTTTGATATTTAAACAAATTTAGTGAAAGTATTCTAGGAAATTAGGAAAAGAAGAAAATAAAATTTATCCCTAATCTTATCACCTTTATGTTATATTTTGGGGTCTATAATTTGGTTTTCTTTTTTGTGTTTATATGTGTGTACTTTTACAGTGGAGTCATATGCAACGTCTTGTTTTATAATTTATTGATTAATTTATTTTTTAGTTTTTAAATTTTTTTTTAAATTTAAATTCAATTAGCCAACATTTCATTCATTTCCGATGTAGTATTCAATAATTTATCAGTTGCATATTGCACCCAGTGAATTAATTTATTTTTTTTAAATAGGCTTTATTAGCAGTTTTAGGTCCACAGCAAAATTGAGTACTACCCTGACTGGAGTCCTCTCTGTCTTCCTCTCACCCTTTAAATGATGCATATTCAAATAATGAGAGCCTCATATTTTATACCAATTTACCCTTCCCTCAAACAATGTCTCCAGAAATACTCTGCTATACTCCATGTTCCCATTTTCTTTTAAATAAACACAATGTATTAATCATGGCCCTCTGTTGTACAGAATTCCACCTGGAGCTGTCATTCACCCTACATCAACTGAAAATATTTGAGAGCCTTCTCTTGTGCTCTTCCCCTTCCCCAACAATTTCATGCATAATCCATGGGTAATTCTATAGTACTTTTTTTTTTAATGACTGAATGTATCCCTGATCAGGAAGTAGCAATCACAGAATAATAAGTGTAATCACATCAAGGAGGGTTTTGTTGTTCTGTCTGTGGAGCATGCCTATTGAAAACTGCACCTGCTCCAAATCGGGAAATACTTTCAGGTTGTCAAATATCAATTGTCAATGACTTCCAATGGAACTGTACTGAAAACAGAGTTAATGTGTTTCCTTGAAAAGTTATCTGAATTGGCTTGTCCATAGTTATCTCTAATTGCTTTATGGAGAGGAAACACACACCATGTCACAGAAATTGAAAAACGAAAATGAGGATTTATGTTCGTCTTTGGCTCCTTTTACAGTCTTAACAATTATTCTTTAGGTGGGTGGCTATTTAAAGGAATAACACACACATACACACACACTCACATGTTTTTTAATTATTTAATCTCAAAATGCTAACACTGTTGAAATTCAGAATTCTCACAGAACTGTAAGACTAAAGTCAAAGTGGATGAGTATTGACTTAATAGCTTTCATTTGGCATTGTTAGAGAAGTCTTAAATCACATAATTCAAGGTTACCCCCCCATGTGTTATTATTTACAGTGAAGTTATTATCTTTCATGTCAAAATGTAAGACATAATTCCAATGAAATCTTCTCATTTCCTTCTATGCAAAATGACTATAAAATCATTTTTCAGTGTGTCTCCAAATCCTGCTTCATCAGTAATCTATGGGACATTTCCTTGACTCCCAAACATATAACTATTTTATAAGTCTCATTCACTTGATATGTATTAACATTTACTTTCAGTTGGGAAAAGAAGTGAGATTTAAAATTTGTAAGATGGCTGCCTAGCACATAAATAAGTTGTAAATGAGGCAATGCTGTAGGAATTTCAGGAAAAAACATGTTTACTGCCTAATTTTTTTTAAGACTCTGATTGATCCTTCCCCTCTTTTGCCTGCTCTTATCTTCCTTAACAAAGGCCACTGTTCAGATTGACGTAGACTCTCCGTAGGGGAGACGCATGAGGGGTGAAAAGCTGAACGAGAAAAGGTGGATGATAAGCAATCAGAAATCCTGCATAATTAAATGATGCTTTGCTGGCTTCAGCTGAGAGCCTTTAGAATGATTTTAATGGGCATTAGAAGTCCCTGATGGGATCTTAGTCGGCTGTGAGGTTATCCTTAAAGGAAGTCTTCTGTGATGTCTGGAGAAATACCATTTCAGAGATCAGATGGAGTCGTGGCTATGATCCTTTTTGTTAGCAGCCAGTTTGAATGTTCTCTTTGGATAGTAAATTGGGGTTCTTGGACATGGGGTTGCCTCTTTCTCATCATGGCCTCAAGTATTTGTCATTTTTCTAGGCTGATTTCTTGAGTTTAAGGGATCAGAAGTCAACTTTTATGAGAGTTTTAGAATTCAATAATCATTTATTGGATGCTTATGATGAACCAATTATTGTTCAAAGGCTTAGAGGGTCTAAAACAAATAGAAACATTATTATCTACCAATATGTCATACTATATTGGCAATAAATAAACAGCAATAAAATAAACAATAGCAAATTATGTAAAAACTTGGAAATGGAATTTGTTCTCTAGCTTGTTAACTTGATTTGATTATATTGTCTGCTAGTTGGCATTACTTTTTAATGGAAGAGTGTGCTGACCAAAAATGGCAGGCATCTAGCTTTTCGTCTGTCTATACATTTCTATTCTTTTATTATAAAAATGCATATTCACCTTAAAAATGTCTTCTGTAACTATACTGTTTCAGTATCTTTAGTGATAAACATTACATTTTAATAAATAATTATTATAATGCAATCTAGCAAAAAGGGAGTGTTTAAAGTATAAAGCCCCCGATGTGTGTGTGTGTGTGTGTGTGTGTGTGTGTGTGTGTGTGTGTATGTATGTGTGTGTGTGTGTGTTGGTTTATTTAAGACAATTGGGGTGGAAATATACCGACAGCACGAAACTTGGCTGTTTTAAAAACATTCTTACAGGATAATATATGCAGATTCATTCTATTCTTTTATAATACCTGTATTGTATTTCATTTTATGGTCATATTATGTTATATTAGTTTGATATCCTTTTCATGGACATTCAGACTGATTGTAATTTTCAGTAATACTAACATCATTGCACATATGCAAGCATTTCCTTGGAATATGAAGGGTTACTGGATGCAAATGATTTTTAGATTTAGAGATACTGCCTAATTGCCCAACAAAATTTTTATGCCAATTTGTATTTTCCCCAGTTATATTTGAAGATAACCTGTTTCTGCCACTGGACTGTTGGCTCTTTACAGACAGACCTTTTCTGCATTTTTCACCACTATTTCTGGTCTTATCACTTGTCTACTTAAGTCTCTGCAGCGGCTTCTCATTGCCCTACAGTCTGCTCCCTTTTTGTCTCTCCGCCTCATCCCCACTGCTCCCTTCTTGGCCCCTCAACCCGCGACTCCAGCCACACTGCTTTTCCTTACAGTTTCTCGAACATACCAGTTCCTTCTTCTTTCGTGCTTCTGTTCATATTGTGGATTTTGCTCAGAAAGTGCTTTCCCACAATTGGCCCTACTAATTTCTACTCATCTTTTAGAGTTCAGATCAAGTGTTAATTCTTCAAAAGAAAATTCTCCTGCCCTAACTAGGTTAATTGTAATGTTACCTCCTATAGGAGCCACGATATCTTCTTTAGAGCAGTTTTCCCTGTTTTATGTATATTTTGGTGTGTGTGTGTGTGTGTGTTTCAAATGTCTGTCTCCTCTGCTAGCGTGTAAGCTCCCAGAGGGCAGATCCATACCAGTCCCGTCCACCAGGAACCCCTAATCCTCAGGAAACTACCTCATACATAATAGATCCTCTGTAAGTGTTTGTCAAAAAAATGCGTATGTCATTGCTGCCTAGCAAAATACACAGTAAGCACTCAACAAATTGTTACACAGTAGAAAAATGTGTGGTTTTCCACATCTCTTCCCAACATTAGATATTACATTTTGAACAATCCATACCAAACCAAGAAAAGGAAAAATCTCATTGCAATTTGATATTCACTTTAACTATGTTGAGACTTACTTTCATGTTTGTTGCTTCCTGTTTATTATTGTATTTAATTTCATCAGTGAATTCTTTTTCTTGTTCTTTGACTACTCTTCTGTTAGGATGAAGACCAGTGTCTTTTTCCAACACGAATGAAAATATGAAGACTGATGCAGCATGTAGCTTAGGCTGCTGTGTTCCTGCTGCCTTCCATAGCAACTCAGGTAGGAAAAGTACTTTCTCACTCATACAACTGTTACAAAAATTATAAACCCTGCTTCTAGTGCTGCTTGATGGCTTTCCAAAAAAACACTTCCTTTAATTTTGTTCTCTTGTCCTCTTCCAAGGACTCAAACCCATTCCCTGTCTTTCTCATAATAATTTTTAATACCTGAAAGCATGCTAGTTATTGATTTGTTTGCCTGTTTGTTATTTGTGCATTCTCTCTCTTCAGCCCCAAAGAGAACATTGTTTTGAAGAAGGAGACTCTGTATTTCTTGTTTACTGATGTCTTTATTGGTAACAACAGTATGCGGAACATAGTAGGTGCTCAAGAATTGTTCATTGACTTACTGATTGGCTTACTGGTCAAAAGAACATTCCAAATTACAGGCATCATGCTGTAAAAAAAAAAAAAAAAAAAAAAAAAAATCACGTTTCTTCCAATACTGATTTTTGATCCGAATCTGTGTTCCTTGGCCATGTCTTCCACTAAAATTAGTTTCCCCTCTGAACAGTTCTCAGTTTGTCAAACAGAGTCCAAGAGAGTAAGGATGGCTGTGCCTTCCGGGTTGGGGCTAACGGTTCTGCATCAGACCACAGAGATAGACATGGCCGTGCCCCATGGCAGTCGTATAACCTTGGGCAATCTGTTTAACCTCCTTCATGTCTACTTTCGCTCAACTACCTAACTTTCCCAAACTGAACTAACAAGAGTGTCTGCCTCTTATGGTTAGTGTGAGGATTAATAGAGGTAATATATGTAAAGCACTTAGAACAGCGCCTGACACATGGTAAGTGCTTGATAGATGTTGTTATTATTATATTAGTCTGGGCTTCTAGAGAGAGTTATGTGTCTGTCTCCCTCTCTTGAGGTTAACAAGGAATCCACGTATATAAAGGTGGTGGCCGAGGTAGATAGAGTTTGTTTGCAAATTACTGCCTTGCCCGGGAATTATTTTTTTCTAAAGACTTTTTATGTAAAATGCCAGCCAGTTTTAATTCTGAATTTTTTTTTCCTACAAATACCTGTGATGGGAATACGTATTATCCTACTTCTTAGAAAAGTCTGAGGCATAGAAAGGTTAAATGATTTGCTCAAGGACGTAACAAATGAATGGTGGCTGGGAGATAGAAATTATATGACTTCTAGTCCACTGCCCCAGACCGGGCTCATTCTATTTAGATGTTATGTTCATACTTAATATTATAGATCCAAACGACCTGGACTCATCTCCCATATCCTGTATCGTAGCAGTATGCAGATGGTGCACATAAAGGGAAGGTTACAAGTCAAATGTTGTATCATGGACAGAAAGGCTATAAAATTGAAACATGATCCTCTCTGTTATTCCACTTTTATTTGAGGCCTATTCTTTCTTTTTATTCACTTGAAAATACTATTTATTTGCTTTGTGGAGAAGGCGTATTCTAGTTTGAAATTATTTCTGTCAATTGTAAAATAAAGTTATCAACTATATAAAATAAAAGATCACCTTGGCAACTTCAAAAATAATAAAGTATGCTATTATAAGAGGTAAATTTTTACACTAGCAGCAATTTATAATAAAACATTAAATCCATATTTATTGCATGAAAAAATAAATGGGACCACATTTGTACCCACTACTTCATAGCCACATACAATATCAGAGAAGAAAGCTGTAATATAGAATGGAAATACACAAATAGAGAAATATTTCCTAGAGCTGTTTTAGTGACTGAGACTAAGGTAGGCTTCTTTTGTTAAAATTGTATATGATGTTTCATGGATTGAAACTAGAGAAGAGGCTTAGTGAAAACAGCACCGTGGGTTTTATCCAGTGCTGTGGAGTGGAATTATTCATTGTGGGGGTGGGGCACAGAACAGACTGGAACATCTGGTTGTGGAACCAAGGCAGGGCAGCTGGAAACAGATGAGTTGTGGCGACGGTGACACTTCTAACAGCAGCAGGAAGGGCAGTGATCCAAAGGTCACAAACAGCACTGAGATCCGACAGATGAGCAAGGTGAGTAACGGGTTACCAGCATTAACCCGGGGGAAGAGAAGAGTCCAGTTGCCAGCACCACCCCTGAGAGGGCCACTGGGCCAGCTCAGAACTGCCTAGTGGCAGTTGGGCAAGCCTGGACCAAAGCAAAGGAGCACTTGGACTGAAGCCTGGGGCTCAGCAGGGGGAGTGAGGGAGCCCATCCAGGAGACTCAGGGGCTGGTGAGTGCCCATGAGATGTACTCTTTGGATCTCTCTCCATTCTGGACCAGAAAGGAAATATTAAAAGGGAAATATATCAGGTGGGAAAAAAATCATGTGTAACTTGTAACATAAAATACCCTAGGCTAGTAAAATCTGGGGCTGTTTCCATTCACATGATGATTTTTTAAGGCAACACACACACACACACATACACACACAATTTCTTTCGATTAAAAAGAATACCACAATGTTCTGTGACTTACTGAACACTTACTCTTTGTCAAGCACTTCTTATCTCATAGAACTCTTACAAAAACCTGCCTGGGAAATGTTATTATGCTGATTGTAGAGTTGATGAAAGTGCGTTCAAAACACCTTATATTAATTTTCCAAGGTCACCTATGGAAGCATCAAGATTCCAGCAGATATTATGAACTTACTACCTGACTCTATTCTTTCTGCCCCTTAGGAACCCATGTCTCAGGAGTTTAAAATCCTGATGTGGTCATTAAAGCAACATAACCAATTGAAAAGGCAGCATTTTCTGGAATACGGACTGTTAATTTGTCTTAAATCACACACACATACCCACCAAAGTTTTATCTATCTATCTATCTTTTTTTACACAATGTGGAAGCACTGCTTTGCCTTTGCCTGTACCTTTCTTTCTCCCAGGGATGGATATTGCTTGGTAAATTCCTCCTATTACAAAGAGGGGTGCTGCCAGTTAAGGAACTTTGTATGGCAAGTAAAATAAGACCAAACTTGCGCTGACTTAAATAGAGACTAGACTTGTTTGTTCAGGTAGTGGAGTGGTCACTGAATAGGTCTGGAACTTCAGGAAAGGATTAAATCAGAGACTTCAGTTATGTCACCAGAGTCCCAGCCCATTTCTGCACGCCTTCCATCTGTCTTCCTGTGTGCATCCGGGTGAGCTAAATAAACGCAAGGTAGCAAAATAGACGGGCTAGTTCCAGGCCTCACATTCTTTATATTCAGGAGACATTAGGGTTTCTTGGCCCCATCATTCCCAGCCAGAGCATTGAGACTTGCTGTGATTGCATCGGCAAAGGTCATCAGCAGCCAAATGTGGTTTCCTGGTTGACCGGAGTTTGGGCATTGTGAACCATTCCCAAAGCTGGAGTGGAGTCCCACTCAGGTGTAAGCATAGGGAGTGGGAGAGTGTGGGGTTCCTCTTGTTGGAAGGTAGCAGCAGGTACCAGGACTATGAACATTGGATGCTGGGCAACAAAACATAAAATACCCCTGTACGGCGATAGGACACAGGAGAGGTCTAGGAAAATCTGAACTGCAGAATAAATACCAGGTGTTTCACTTGGGCTCTGTGTGTTCCTGAAGGCCACCTCCAATGTGGTTCTAAAAGTGCTGATAGGATGGCTTCGTATTTGTAGTACAGAAGATACTTTCATTCTTCAACATTTATTCCTTAAGTTATTATGTAATATATGAAGAGGATGAATAAACCAAACAGCTCAGGGAGATTAGCTCAGGGAAAATAGAGGTCTCCTTCTCCCTTGTCATCACACTGTGCTCTAATTCTTTATCCCTCTTCCCCAGGGTAATCACTGTAATACATTTCTTATGCAATTCCAGGGATAAAACTTTGTACATTGATATGTTTTCTTTTCTCCAAATTCCCCTAACAGAAAAAGAAGCATTTCCTAACTCATTCAAGAAGGCTAGTACAGCCCTCATCCCAAAACAACCAAAAAAGATTTTATAAAAATAGAAAAGCTCGGGCCCATTTTACTTTTTAAAATATAGGTGCCCCAAATCTTAAACAACATTGCAGATTGAATGTAAATACATGTAAGAAAAGATAATATACCAAAAGAAATGAATTTATCTCAGGGGTATATGAGCAGTTTCTATCAGAAACCCATATATGTTATTCATCAATTAACAAAAGAGAAAAGTCAAATAATCATCCCATTAAATGGAAAAGACATCTGATAAAATAATGATTCAAAAAAAAAAAATGATTCAACACAAAACTTTTAGTATACTAGAAATAGCTGGATGAATACTATCTATAATAGGGACACCTGGTGGCTCAGTTGGTTAAGCCACTGCCTTTGGCTCAGGTCATAATCCCAAGTTCTGGCATCAACCCACATCGGGCTCCTTGCTCAGCAGGGACCCTACATCTCTCTCTGCCTCTGCCTGCCACTCTGCCTGTTTGTGTGCTCTCTCTCTCTCTCTCTGACAAGTAAATAAAAAGTCTTTAAAAAACATTATCTATAATAAACAAGAACAAGCATTAATCTCAATGTATATATCAAAGTGTTATCATTAAAATCAAGAATGAGACAAAATGTGCCTGTTGTGATAGGCACTTCTAATGGAAATCTTAGCATAGTGAAACAAGAAAAAGGGATTAGAGGAAAAATAAGGAGCGAAATAGAGGAAATTAAAATATCACTTTTTGTAGATGATGTGAAGTTTTTGTGAAGACCCAGAAAATTCTATAAACACATCATTAGAAATCATAGAAAAAATGTTTCCCAAGAGGATTATATATAAAAATAAATTAGAAAGTCAGTTCAATTTCTATATTCCAGCAACAAAGTCCTTGGAAACAATTAAAAAGAAGATATTATTATGGTATCAGAGAATATCAAATACTCTTAGAATAAATATAACAAAAGGTATGCAATAAATCTACAGAGGCATTATGAAACATACCTCAAACACAAAAAGCCCTGAGTAGAGAATGAACATGATCATGCCCAGGAAAACTGGAGAGTTAAAGCCACAGATCCTCACATTACAATAGACATTACATTTCCAGTACTTTTGTAATCAAAATCTAAATAGTTTAGACACTTAAGATGATACTAAAATTTTAATGAAAAAGCAAAGGGCCAAAAACCAGGTATCCTGTTTTTGAAAAAGAGAATAGGAACTCACCCTACCAAATACCAGGATTTACTAAGAAGCTAATAAAAAGTGAGTCAGTATAGAGATAAACCAACCGGCCAGTGGAGCAAGGAATCCTGAAACAGACCTACACAACTATGGAACTTTGGGACATCATATGTGGGACATTTTAGATCAGTGGGAAAATGAGGCACAGTTCAGTAAATGGAGCTGGAAAAAAAGTTACACATCTGGAAAGAGATGGTTTGGGTCTCTACCGTATGAGATGTACAAGAACCTTCAGAAGGACTAAAGACTTCAATGTGAAAACCAAAATGTTTAAACTTTCAGCAGAAGCTCTTTATGACTCTTTTAGATATATTATAGTCTCTTTATACAAATAAAAAATAATGGATTATTCTGTAGCAGTCAAAAGTAATGAATGAGGCTGACATACAACAATATGAATGACCCTAAGCAATCTTATATTAAGAGAAAAAGTAAGTCCTGAAAGATATCTACAGCATAATGTCCTTTTTAGAAGGATAAAATCTAATACATACATATGCAGAATATTTTTAGGAAAATTTTTTAGTTTGCTTTTTATATTCAGATCTGTGTTCTATGGAGTTAATTTTTTGGAAAAAATGTAATTTCTGTGTCTACATTGATTCCTTGGTGTGTGGATGTTCAGTTGTTCCCGCACCATTTGTTGAAGAGAGTATCTTCGCTTCATTGTATTAACTTTGTAACTTTGTCAAGGATCAGTAGACTATATGTATGTAGGTTTTTTCCTTGGATCTTTATTCAGGTCATTTGGCCTACTTGTTCATTCACCAATACAACACTGTCTTGATTATTGTAGCTTTATGTTAAGTCTTAAAGTCAAGGTGGTGTCAGTTCTCCAACTGTGTTTTTCTCTTTCAGTATTGTGGTGGCTATCCTGGTCCTTTGCCTTGTTCATATAAACTTCAGAATCAGTTTGTAAAAATCCCCAAAATAACTTCCTGGGATTTTGATTAAGATTGCATACCTACGCAGATCAAGTTAGGGAAATCATATCTTGAGAACACTGGGTCTTCCTATTCAACAATATGGAATATCTCTTCATTCATTTAGTTCATAGATTTTGTTCATCAGAGTTTTGTGGTTTTCCTCATATAGATATTGTATACATTTTTGTTAAATTGATACCTAGGTGTTTAATTTTAGGTGGTACTAATATAAATGGTATTATATTTTTTATTTCAAATCCTACCTATATTTCTGTATATAGGAAATCACTGGCTTACGTATGTTAAACTTGTATCTTACAATATTGCTGTAACCTTTCTTAGTTCCAAGAATTTTTTGTCAGATCTTTTAGATTTTCTACATAGATGATCATAATCATCTGTGAATAAAGATGAATAGAGATTCCTTCTCAATCTGTTTATCCCTTATTTCTTCTTCGTCTTTGTCTTCATCTGCATCTTACTGCCTTAGCTAGAACTTCCAGTATGATGTTGAAAAGGAGTGCTGAGAGGAGATATCTTTGGATTGTACCTAAACTTGGTGGAAAAACTTTGAATTTCTCACTATTAAGTATGACAGTAGCTGAAGTTATTTATTAGGTCAAGGAAGTTCCCTATATTCCTCATTTACTGAGAGTTTTCTACCGTGAATGGGTGTTGGATTTTGTTAAATGCTTTTTCCACATATATTGGTATGTTCATTTATTTTCTTTTTTAATATATTGATGTGCTGGTTTACATTAATTGATTTTTGAATGTTGAACTACCCTTGCCTACCCGCGATAAGTACCACTTGGTCACAAGGTATACAGGCATACCTTGGAGATATTGCAGGTTCCATTCCAGACCACGACATTAAAGCAAATATCACCGGGACGCCTGGGTGGCTCAGTTGGTTAAGCAGCTGCCTTTGGCTCAGGTCATGATCCCAGCGTCCTGGGATCAAGTCCCACATCGGGCTCCTTGCTTGGCGGGGAGCCTGTTTCTCCCTCTGCCTCTGCCTACCACTCTGTCTGCCTGTGCTTGCTCTCGCTTCTCTCTCTATGACAAATAAATAAAATAAAAAAAATCTTTAAAAAAAAAAAAAAGCAAATATCACAATAAACCAAGTAAATGATTCTTTCGGTTTACTAGTGCTTATAAAAGTTATGTCTACACTATAGTCTATTAAGTGTGCAATAGCATTATGCCTAAAAAATACACACTTTATTAAAAAATAATGTTAAAAAATGCTAACCATTATCTGAACTTTTGGTGAATTGTAATCTTTTTGCTTGTCATGGTTCTTGCCTGCATGTTGATGGCTGCCAGCCAGCGTAGTGTCTGCTGAGGACTGGGGTGGCTATAGCAATTTTTTAGAATAAGGCAACAATGAAGTTTCCTGCATCAATTGACTCTTCTTCTCACACATGATTTTTCTGAAGCATGTGCAGCTGTTGGATAGCATTTTCCCATAGTAGAACTTCTTTAAAAATTGGAATCAATCCTGTCAAACCCTGCTGCTGCTTTGTCAACTAAGGTGATACTCTAAATGCTTTGTTGTCATTCCAACAGTCTTCATCTCTTCACCAGGAGTAGATTCCTTTTCAAGAAACCATTTTCTTTGTTCATTTGTAAGACTTTCTTTGCTAATTCATAAAAAGCAGCTTCTCATACCCCACAGTTTTATCATGAGATTGTAGCAAATCAGTCACATCTTTAGGCTGCACCTTAAATTTTATTAGTTCTCTTGCTATTTCCACCACATCTGCAGTTGCTTTCTTTACTAAAGTCTCAAACCCCCAAAGTCATCCATGAGGGCTGGAATCAACTTCTTTTGCACAACTATTGATGTTGAATTTTGACCTCTTCCTATGAATCACAGATGTTCTTAATGGCATCTAGAATGATGAATATTTTCCAGGAGATTTTCAATTTACTTTGCCCAGATTCATCAGAAGAATCACTTTCTATGGCATCTAGAGCCCTATGAAATCTATTTCTTAAGTAATAAGACTTGAAAGTCAAAATTATTTCTTGATCTATTCACTACAGAATGGATGTTGTGTTGGCAGGCACAAAACCAGGGTTAATTTCATACATCTCTGTCAGAACTCTTGGGTAACCAGGTGCATCATCAGTGAGCAGTAATATTTTGAGAGGAATTTTTTTTTTCCGTGAGTGGTAGTTCTCGACAATGGGCTTAAAATACAAACCACGTTGTAAATAGATCCAGGCTTTGTTGTTCCATTTGCAAAGTGCAGGCAGAATAGGTCTAGCGTAATTCTTAAGGACCCTAGGATTTTTGGAATGGTGAATGGGCATTCAGCTGGAAGTTACCAACTGCATCAACCCCCAACAAGAGAGTCAGCCTGTCCTTTGAAGCTTTGAATCCAGCACTGACTTCTCCTCTCTCACTATGAAACTCCCAAATGACATCTTCTTCCAATGGAAGGCTATTTTATCTACATTGAAAATCTGTTGTTTAGGGTAGCCATCCTCATTAATTATCTCAGTAGATCTGGAGAACTTGCTGAAACTTCTACATTAGCACTTGCTTTACTTTACACTTCTCTGTTATGGAGATGGTTCCTTTCCTTAAATCTCAGGGATGGCTTAAAGCAAAAGATCATACTCTAGTCTCCTCAGTAATTAATTCTCTATCTTTATAAAAACTGTTGTTGAGGCCATACAAATTACAGATATGTGGCTAGAAATACATGACTTGTCCTTTACACCAGTACCTAGTATTGTAAGCACGAGGTTGAAATTTTGATCTTCATAGCATCTTTCCTTCATCTACCATCACAATCATTCCTCAATAGTACCCACAATGCAGACTTTCAAATACTAGTTACTGGCTATGTCGCTTGGTTGTATGTATGTAGATTACTTTTCCTTATTAAAAATATGTCAAAATATTTAATAAAAGGGCAGCAATCTACTCAGTTTTTGTAAACTCTCCATTGAATAATTTTTCATTTTTACAACCATTTTCTGAATCACTTTTGCACTTTTCTTTTGTCATCTTCATATAACTAAGTGGTCCCTTCCCTTGAAAGGAGGAAGGATTTTTTTTTTTTTTTTTAAGACTTACTTATTTATTTCAGAAAGAGAGAGAGAGGGCACAAGCAGGGGGTGGGGGCAGACACAGAGGGAGAGAAGCCAACTCACTGCTGAGCACGGAGCCCAGAATGGGGCTCAGTCTCAGGATCCTGAGATCAGGACCTGAACTGAAAACCAAGAATCAGATGTTCAAGTGACTGAGCCATCCAGGTATCCCAAAGGAGGAAGGATTTTTAAACAAGCCTCTAATTCTCTCCCTCAAGGTGAAATACTATTCATAGTTGTAGTCAAAGAATTATTTGGTGGTCTATATGATGGGCTGAGCCGTTAATAAATGGCCTTCAGATTTGGGGAACATGGAAATTGCCATCTGAATGGTAATTGTCCAGATATTGATCAAGATGTACAAACTTAAATATACTACCTTGTGTAACGGAAAGATAAAAGGGTATATATGGCAGGGTAGATTCTGAAGGAAGCCCTCCAAAGAACGAAAAGCATGATTTGCAAATGGAGTTTGGAACTTCCAGAGATGATGAGGTTTATATATGTGTTTCTACACAAGTCTATGATGAAGGCCTCTGTGAATCCAGTAGATCAGGATATCAGTGAAAAAGAGGAAAGAAAGTATACTAATAATGAGCTGAAACCAGCCACTTGGAAACTCTCCTAGGTCATCATATAGTTTGCTGTAATCTCTCAACTCTAGCAGAAGTAATGAAACAGTAGGAATATTAATCTATGGCAATAATTGGACAGCAAATGTAATCTCTCTATAGACTTAATTCTTTAAAAGTTATGGATGTGTCACTAATGAATGGTAAAAGATAAAATAATAGCTCAGTGTTGCAAAGTGAAATAAAGTATATAAACACCAGGATTTGTTACAATTTGGAGACTAATAGTTTATCGGAAGAGGTCACCCTCAGACCATGAAACCAGATAAATGTATGGTGTTAAAAAAAAAAAAAATCTGCAAAACTGAGCACAAGATCCCTCTTAGCTCCTAGAGAGGGTCCACTGATTAAGCTTGTGTTGTGTCATAGGATGCCCTTTTTCCTTAAACCTTACGAACCAACCTCTGCTAACTTCAGACTTTTCTTCTGCAGCTTTCTCACTGGTCAGCCTTCAGAGAACAGAAGAGAGAGTTAAGGCTTTGCTCTGGATTAGGTGTTGGCTTAAGGGGATGTTGTGGCTGGTTTGATCTTCTATACAGACCATTAAAACTTTCTCCATATCAGCAATAAGGCTGCTTTCTTATCATTCACATGTTCACTGGAGTAGCACTTTAATTTCCTTCAAACTTATCCCTTTTTTGGCTCATAGTTTGGTGTAAGAGGCCTTGCTTTCAGCCTATGTCAGCTTTTGACATGCCTTCCTCACTAAGCTTAATTATCTCTAGCTTTTAA
Source organism: Mustela nigripes (assembly GCF_022355385.1). NCBI lineage: Eukaryota > Metazoa > Chordata > Mammalia > Carnivora > Mustelidae > Mustela > Mustela nigripes. The sequence continues at coordinate 76,703,367 of NC_081564.1, read as the reverse complement.
AGTGAGAAATGTGTGGTTCTTCCTTTCACTTGAACACTTAGAGGCCATTGCAGAGTTATTAATTGACGTAATTTTAATAGTCCCGTGTCTCGGCAAATAGGGAGACAACGGAGAGGGAGAGAGATGGGGGAATGGCCAGCTAGTAGAGCAGTCAAAACACACATAACATTTATCAATTAAGTTTGCTGTCTTGTAGGGCTGCAGTGGGTGGCACCCCAAAACAATTACAGGAGTAACATCAAAGATTACAGATCACAGATCACCATAACAAATAAAATAATAATGAAAATGTTTGAAATACCACAAGAACTACCAAAATGTGATACAGAGACATGAAATGAACAAATGCTGTTGGAAAAATAGCACCAATAGATTTGCTGTATGCAGGGTGCCCACAAACCTTCAATTTGTAAAAAACACAGCATCTATGAAGCACAATAAATTGAAGCATGCCTGCACTGTATATATTTTACTTGCCACCTCTTTTTTTTAGGGGGAACAGGCAGAAGGAGAAGGAGAGATAGGATAGGAACCTTAAGCAGGTTCCATGACCAGCACAGAACCCGACACAGGGCTCAATTCTAGACCCAGAGATCATGACCTGAGCTGAAATCATGAGTCAGACTCTGAACTGACTGAGCCAACTAGGCACCCCCTACCCTACTTTCAAGGTTTCTTAGGAGAAGTTGCACGTAATTCTTATTTTTGTTACTCTGGAGGTAAGGTGTCCTTCTACCCCCCCCCCCCCTTCCTGATGTCTTTCAAGATTTTCTTAATTTATTTCTTTTTTTTTAAGAATTTATTTATTTATTTATTTGACAGAGAGAGAGAGAGAGAGATCACAAGTAGGCAGAGAGGCAGGCAGAGAGAGAGAGAGGAGGAAGCAGGCTCCCCACTGAGCAGAGAGCCCTATGTGGGACTCGATGCCAGGACCCTGAGATCCTGATCTGAGCTGAAGGCAGAGGCTTAACCTACTGAGCCACCCAGGTGCTCCTTCTTAATTTCAAAGTGATATGCCTAGGTGTAGTTTTTACGGCAGCAATCCTACTAGGTGTCCTCTGAGCTTCCTGAATCTGTGTTTTCATGTGTGACATTAATTTGAGGTAATTCTCAGTCATTATTGTTTAGACCATATTTCTTCTTTTCTTTTCTCTCTTTATTCTACTTCCAATATTCCCACTATGCATATGTTATATCTTTTGTAGCTGTCGTCCTTAGATACTCTGTTATGGTGGTGGTATCATTTTTTTCTTTCAGTCTTTGTTCTCTTTGCTTTTTGGCTTGGAGGTTTTTGTTGCAGTATCCTTAAGTACACACTGTGTCCATTCTACTAGTAGTAATCCCATCAAAAGCATTCTTTATGTTATGATGTTTTTGGTCTCAAGCATTTCTTTTTTGGTTCCTTTTTAGGATTTCCATCTTTCTACTTACATTACCCATCTGTTCTTACATTGCTGTCTACTTTATCCATTAGAGCCCTTAGCATATTAGTCATAACATTTTAAAGTCCTGGTTTGATAATTCTACCATTCCTACCATATCTGTTTTTGATGCTTGTTCCATCTTTTAAAATTGTCTTTTTGGCCTTTTGGTATGCTCTGATGTTATCCCAGCAGATTAGGCTCTGCTTAACTAGTATCCACTGAGAACAGGTCTTGTTAAGAAGAACAGAGTGCTCTGGCATATTTCAAAATGGTTCCTCTTCCCCAACACCCCTGTTGAAAGCACTAGGGCATTTTTATTAGACACCTGCTATAGGAACCTGTTTAGCTCCTAGCAGTAAATCTCACATAGTTGTGGGGCCTTCTGATGTCTAGGTCTCCCTAGGGTTTCTAACTCTCAGACTTGTCCACGCCGAGCCTCCAGCAATGTGTCAGTTACGGTTCAGGTTTTCCTTCGCCATTACTTGTTCCTGAGGCAGGCAATAGTCTGTAGTCTCTATTTCAGTCAATGAGTATTCTCTATATTTGCTATAGGCCTCTCCAGTGACTGGGTTAGTGGTTTTCTGTGTGCCCTCACCTCTCTCACATATGCTGGAAACATTGTTGATATTTCAGTTTGCACAGCTTTTTGCTGCTGGTTAGGATGTTGTGGCAGCTTTGAGTCTCCTTACATGCAGAACCAGAAATTGGATGTGTAGTTGTATTAGTGTTTATTGCTGCTGTAACAAATTGCCAAAGACTTAATGACTTAAAACAACCCATATTTATTATCTTATCATTTTGGAGGTCAGCAATCTAAAATAGCTCTCACTGGGTTAAAATCAAGGTATCAGCATAGCTGTGTGCCTCCTAGAGGTTCTAAGGACATTTATTTTCTTACCTGTCTCAGCTTGCAGAGCATTCCAGCATTTTCCAGCTTCTGCATTCCTTGGCTTGTGGCCTCTTCCATCTTTAAAGCAGCCTTCACCACTTGAGTTTTTCTGCCATTACTTCACTCTGATGCTAACTTTTTTGCTTACTTCTTCTACCTTTAATGACCCTCTTGATTTTGTTTGGCCCACCCAGATAATCTTGGATAATTTCTCTATTTTCCCATAAGCTCATTCATTAACAACCTCACTTCTATCTGCAAGTCTAATTCTTCCTTGCCATATAACATAATATATTCCCAGGTTCTGGGGATTAGGGTATGACATCTTGAGAGCACTATTAGACTGCTTACCACAGCAGTCACATAGCTTGTGCCTTTTAAGACTGCTTTCCAGACAACTAATGAATCTTATATAAACAGGTACTTGTGGTGGTGGAGATCATGCATTGTCTCCTGTTGCCTATTAATATGGACATAAAAATGGCCATCCTATTTTAGTTCTTTAGCTTTCTGATTTGACTCATATCAATTTTAATTCACAAAACCTAATCCACATAAATCCAATATATAATATATATTATGTTATATATGTGATATAATTGGATATAGTATATAATCCAATATATCCAGCATGGCACCTCATTTTATTGAGGTCACCAAAATAGCTCAGTTAGTAAAGATATCGGTGGTCTTAATTATATTCATTGTTTTGGCCACATTTGCCACATTGTTCCGACTTATCAGATGAGCAACTTTGATATATATGTCTAAGTTTCAGTAGTCTGTGTTTTGATCAAAGGCAAATAAAGGAAAGGCTGCTAATATAAAATATTTTTAATTATAAAAATTATATATATAAATTATATGTTTTCAAATATAATTTATGTTACATTATAAAATTATATATATCATATAAGTTTTTAAAATTATAAAACAAATTTTATAATTTAACTGGTACTCAGGTAAAGTAGATACCATGTAAAAATATTCTTTATATTTTTATTGTAAATTTTTGCTAAAGTGGAATTTATATTTATACCCAACATGTTTTAGGGAAAATGATTGATCATTATAAATTACATTTTGTCTGTTTACACATGATTGAATATTTCAGGACAACCGTCAGTTATTCCCAGAGGCAAAATCAAGCACAAATAACTACATTAAAAGTAATTTAAAAATTTTATTAGCTTTTGCAGCGTTCTATCCTGATACAATTATTATTTTTTCTTTCAATAGCTTACCTATGTTCTCAAAGAGTGGTTGTCACTGACTTAAGTTTTTAATTTAATTTAATTCAATTTTAATTTTACTGAAGTCACATTTTAATAATTTGCAATGATCTCTATTTAACAAGTTGGAAAATGTAGGCATATCTGTCTTTATCTTAGCAGCTACAGATGGCTGATCCCAGCTGCTAACGTTTACGAATATAAGTCATAAGTGGGTAGAAATGACCTTTCGAAGTCCCGTCTTGTGTTAATCCCCAGGTATCCCCATTATGTATGTAGGTTTCAATGCTAGAGTCTCAAGATCTCGAAAACCTTTAGTCAAAGCATCTTCCGAACCAAATAGAGGTGTACTTTATTTTAATTGTCTTCCATTTGAAAACCAAACCCGGAACAGTATATTGCAGGCTCTGAAAGTTTATATAACATCATCTTTATTTCTATGATTCTCCATTATTTATGTACTATATTCTGCCATCACTGGTTAATTAACTCTCTTGGACCTTGGGATCCAAGTCGGTGTTACTCCCAGTCACATTTTACTCCTAGGCACCTTGAAGAAATGAGTCTGTGAATGGTATGCCTGCGCGTGTTCTGCATACAGATCCTGCTGAATGCCCCTAAGAGGAGGCAGAGTGTAAGACAGAGCTTCCCTGATGAGATAAGAGATGTAAGGAAATGTTTTAACTGGTGTTTTGAACATAGTTTGTTGAATTTAATTAAATGAACCTGGGTTAGCAAAGCAACTATTTATTGTAAGGTCTGTGTAGGATGCAAAGATAAATATGCTGCAGTTCTATCTTCCGGAATTAAAAATCAAGGGAGGCAGGTGGACTCGTAGCTAACTATAAGGCAGTCGAAATGTTATAATAGAGATAAAGGAAGAAGAGATTGATTTCAGTTTTAATTTTGTTTTTGAGATAGGCTGTGAATTCGGGAGTGTTTTTTGAAAACTTTTATTTTAAATAATTACAGACTTCTCTAAGAAGTTGCAAAAATAGCATGGAGAGATCCAAGGTCCTCCCCACTCAGCTTCTCTTAATGGTGCCATGTTATAGAACAAGCACATTCATCAAAACTGGGAAATTGACACTGATACACTACAATTAAGTAGACTACAGATCTCATTGAGTCGTCTTTTAGTATGCAAAAATAGAAGAGGAAAGAAGAAAGGAACTCTAGGTTGATGAAATAGCATTTGGTTGAGTATAGGTCATGAGAGAATTTCGATTATTCAAAAAATCTGCTGAAAGGGACTTAACAAGTAAGCCATGCCCTTCCATTTTATAAATGAACTAATGAGGCCCAGAGAGATTAGACAACTTGCTCATTTTGTTTTCTTTCCTTGGTTGGTGACTGAATTTAGGTATATTTATAGAGCATGCATCTGAGTGCTGGTCTCCAAGATCTTAGTCCAGGAATATTCCTTCCTGAACTATATTTTCTTAGATGGAATAAATACATGGTTATTCTTTTTGAAGCTCTGTGAAGATCCCACTCTAGGCATATTTTTTCCTCTGAGTCCTTGGAGCTTAGTACAGCATCTGGCACACAGTAGATGCTCAGTAAACTCCTATGGAATAAACGAACCAATGGATTTCTTTTTTAACCCCTGCAATTGAAGGAGCGGCACTTCAACTGAGGATAATAAGAGAATAATTCACACCCACAATTAGTGCACTGCAATGGAATTTATTACTAAAAGTCAGTTTGCAGTTGGGCAAAATGACAGCTGTAAGAAGGAAGTTGGGCAGAGAAACACATTTTGTATGAATTATGATGAATTAAAAATGTACACGTGCAATTACTCCTCTTTCAGCTGCATTGTGCGGTCAATGTGTAACTAAAAGGTGTGAGTGTCTAATATGGAAAACAGCATATTCTCCTATTCTGCATTTTGAACACATGCATCAGATATCCCTTCATAGGGATCATTATAGTTTTTAGCTTAATTCCAGACTAAAAAACAGACTCATTACAGAAATGCTGCTTTTCTTATTGAGCAGTCTGTAGGCTAGCTTGTTGCCAAATTAAGCAGCACACAGCACTTGTTAACTTAATTAGCAACCTAACGGCTGAACCTCAGCCTGACAAAATGCATGTTGCGTTGGATGGAAACTGCAGTGAAACTGTGGCCACTTCAAAAGAAGCACAATCCTGCCGATGTTTATTTTCCCTTTTGGGCCAAAGGAAAACCTGATCACCTGGGAAAATCTGCCACTTCCTGTTGCAGCCCAAACAGAATTACCAAGAGTCAGCACCTTATAGGCTGTGAAATGTTCCTTTTTCAACGGCTGTGTACAAGAGAACTCCTAAAGGGCTAATGGATATACGTGTGCCTCCATTAATAGCACAGAAAGCCAGCTAATTAATTAGAGGACACACTGAATAAACTCCATTTATCACCAAATGGCCCAAGTGATAAACAAATTATTTAAGAGCTTATTGAAAGCAGACATCAAGAAGGCAATTGTCAAGGCTTCAAACTGATGTGTTTGTGAATATCCCTAAAGTAGCAGCAGTTTCAAGGCTCTTGCTGGGGGCAGAGAAGGAGATTTTATGTGATGGAGGATTTGTGTGGATTGACTCATCATCAGCGGATCTTAAATTTTTGCTGGATTGTCTCTTTTGTTTAGAATCTGTTAGTGTCCTTCTGGCTCAGATGGAATCTGCTAGAAATAGTCCTCCTGTTCCTGATTTTTGGAAAACAGAGGCTGAGGTCTGATACGCTGGCATAAAATGGGCCAAGGCTTAGTCCTTATGTTATTCTGGCATTTCAAACTGAAGAATTTTCTGCCTTCAGGCTGCTGTGTACTTTGAGTGAAAAATGCTTCACTTTAAGTGAACTATGAGAGAGAGGAAGAGAGAGAGAAGAGAGACCTAGAAGCAATGAACACTGTCATAATTTTTATTATATACTCACTATATTCCATGGGGCTTCGAGATTTGGCTAAAAATGATTTTTAATTTCTATGATTATTATATAGATTTAAAATTTTTTTCTCACCATCCGTTTTGCGGATGCTTCCTAGGTCTCTGGCATGCGGAGGAAAAACAAGACTACATAAGATAAAAGGGGTTTTCAGACAGGTCACTTGTTCTCATTTTCTCCATTATTTTTATTTATTTATTTATTTTTTGGCTGGGCCTCTTTTCTCATGTAACCTGTCATGTTGCTTCATTTTTTTTCAGAGCCTTAGAAGCCTTCATTGATTCTTCTCTCTCTTATATACACAAAATGCTGACTTGTCTGCAGTATATTTTCTGCCACTAAGCACTGGGGAAAGGCCTTACGAATGGAGGGCAGTGCAGTTGGAAGTGGTTCACCCAAACTAATTTAGATTTGCGCGTGAACCCGAGTTAATTTTGGAAGTCTGTTGCTTGTAAGTTCTCTTAGCTGTTTTCAAGCTAAAGAAAAATGTTCCTAATAATTTGGAGAGTTGTTCTGTGGTATCTAATTATAGGAGTAAACATTGATATGGCTGCGTATTACAACTGGAGAAAGTGAGACGTGTATGCCTGTGTAAGGATGAGCCAGATATTTCTCGTGTTCTCCGTCTACATTTCATGGCATTTTGTGTCCATCTTGATGTAACAGCTGATCCTTTACAGATCTTTTTTATCTGCTGTGAATTCAATGAGAATGTGAATTCTTTGGTGATAGGGACTATGTCCTTTTCATCTTATTAATTCACCACTTCCAGTGTAGCTGGTGCTCTAGAACCTAGTGATAAGTTTTGTTAAATGAATTAAAAGTTCTCCTACTCCCTGTGTAGTCAGAAGATGGCATTTGATCATATACCTTCTATAAGTCAATGTTTATTAATTTAGCCAGAGTGAAGCGTGTGGTTCTGGGGGCCGTACTAGCTGATGGGCTCTACTACTTAACAGGTCTTCTTTGGCCAGTCAGTATGGGGTCAACTGCAAATGAAAATGGCTCTTGTCATGACAGCAACCAGCTTAGACTTTGCCTTATCTTATGGAATAATTCTAATTCATATCCAGCACGTGTTATGGTATCCCTACAATTGTTTATCTTGATATCGGGGAGGTGACATTATGCAGTGAAAATTAGGAATTAAGAGTCAGTGGGTCACATCCCTATAATTCTGTCAGACTTTCCGATCCGTGATTTTTGGAAAGATACTTAACTCTTAACTTGCAGTGTCTTCCTAAGTCTGAAAAGAATGTTGTCATCTCTTATTCTTATTCATTGTTTGGATCTTCATTGGATTATAACTCTGTTTGGCCTGTGATTTGTGCTGTGAACAACAGAGAAAAGGGAAAAGAAAACATCCCACAATACAAAACCCAGTGTCCACGCCCTCTTGTGTTTTCCAGATGGTACCAGGTTATTTCTAAAGAGAGCCATCATCGACGTGTTCACAGCACAGCTCTGAGGGAGTCAGACATAACCCTTGGCTTAAGCTTTGGGGCTGGTTTTTCGGCTTCTGAAAGGCTTAGGGACAGTGCTTTGCTCATTAGGTCCTCTGAATGATCAGAATGATTCTGTGTACTGCTGTTTTGTGCCCCAAAAAATGTCTCCTGAGCTGGACAGTGTCAGAGAACCAAGGCCATGGGGTGTCAGCGTCACTTCTCCTGCCTTGAAAAGAGGGAGTCTCAGCCCCAAATACATTTTGAACCAACGGTCTGAATTTTCACCCCTCAACATTAGCCATCCTTTTATGATTAAATGTAAATATACTATGTTTGCTCAGCAGCAGCTTGTCATTTTTTATAAGCCAGGATTCTATATTCTTTACAAAGATAATTTCATATAAATGTTTGAGATTTACCAATTCAGTCATTTTCTGATATTTTTTCTATTTGTCTTTTAGATGCACGTTTTCATGGTTTTTGCTTTCTGTAGATTTGACAAACTGCGGTCCTTATTTTTTTCACTCTGTCCCAGTTGTGAAGCTATTGGTTTTCAGCTTCAAACTCACCCTTCCATGCTTTGCTTCTTCGTGTCTAAGCCAGGACTGTGCGGGACACATTTCTGCCTGCGCTTAGCTCCTTGCAGGACTGCCGATGGGGGTGCCAGACGCAGAGTGAAAAGCTGGAGGAGAAAGGAGAGACTTGCTCCTCTCCATTTCACGCTTCTTTTTAATGTATTTTTATTGAGATGTAACTGACATTCAACATGAAGGTCTGGAACGTGTTGATTGGTACGTGTATGTGTTGTGGTATGATTACCGCGGTTGTGTGAGCTAAAACCCCGTCACTTCACGTAAGCATTGTTTCTTTTTTGTGGGGGTACGATGAAGACCTAGTCTCCTAGCAACTTTGGGGTTGACAGTACAGTATGGTCTGTAATCACTAGGCTGCGCTTTCAGTCTCTAGGCCTTCTTCATCAACTAGTTGCTCATCTGTATCCTTAAACAACAACCCCCTGGTTCCCTTAGTGTTACTTCTTCACCCCGACAGCCGCAGTTCCTTGGGGAAGCAGCATTAACTCCGTTTTGGAATTTATGTTCCACTCGCAAAAACAGCACCAGCCAACTGGCGTCCCTTCCAGAAAGGTCTGATTTTCAGCTCCCAGAAGTCCATCTGCAAGGACCTTCCCACGCGGGTGTGGTCACTGCTTCCCGCAGATCTTGCTTCCTTCCTTGTCTCAGTGTTTTGGGTTTTGTTTTGCCTTTCGGTTAACATAGTTACCAATACTTTATGAGGACTTAGTTTCCATATTAAAGGCTCTTGGTTAAAAAGCTGTTCTGATTTCTGTCTCTTGACTAGACTGACTGACACACACCTGTTGGGCGTTTCCCCGGCATCTCCATTCCTGGGTCTCTTCTGGAAGCCAGTCCTAGAGAACACTCCAGACCATTCCCTGGCCTGTTTTTCTGACCTCACAACAAAGAGGTCTAAGCAATTGCTTTAATGGGTTTTGGTAAAAATCTTACATGCATACATGTAATGAGTCTCAGTCCTTCAGCAAAAGGTCACATCTCCCTGACTCACTCGCATCTCTGAGGGAAAACCATCAACGCTGACAGTATAGCCACACTTTTTGGATTCAGTCATCTCTTACACAACCTCATTAAATCCTAGGACTTGGAAGGAAAATTGAGAAATCACTTAGTTAATTTGCTTGCTTCAGGCAGGATTAAATCTCTATACTGGTGTAATTTAGTTTTTCCATCAAAACTAGACACTACATGTTCATAAAGTGAGTAGAATGAAAGAATTTTACAATCCAGATATTATAAATTATAATAACTTGGTAAGAAATTTCTATTGTCCTTGGATGAGTTTTACCCCCAAAACTACATATTTTTTCTAAGTTACCTTATATTGATACTGTTTTCTTGAGTTAATACACATATTCTTTTGTTTGTATCAATGATTCAGATATTTTTAAAGATACAGAAGAAAGGGCTATATAATTAACCTTAAAATATCTGAATGGTTACTTAAGAGATTATTTAAATTTTGCTTGGCATTTTATAATGCACATAGGTTTCTGTATTCATAGATGTTAGTGGTGTTTGTGGCCAAGTCAATGTAGGACACTACAATTTAGATACAGAGCATGAGTTTTCCTGTAACCGACAACATCTTGCTCTCAAGCACACATTCATATGGTTGTCAGAAACCATTTAATCTTTTTTAATTAAAACATCTCAGTCATTTCCCTTTTAATAGTCTTTTGTGGGACATGTATCTGAAGGTAACACACTTGTTAAGGAATCTCCTTCACCCATTCTCCTTCCCAAGACGTTGTGTGGGGGCAGGGAATCTAATATAACCCCTCGTATGGGGAGGGATGGCTGTGTACCTGGTCTTTACTCTGTCCTCTGGTCAAGTGCCAGGCCTTCTGGTTTCTAGCCATCAGCCTCAATCCTTATTGTAGCCACTGATGGGATCTGGCTTGCTTGCTCAATGCCTTTCCTGACCTGTTTTTATTGGAGTGAACTGGCCTGAACTTTGGTATGTGATTTGGCAACTGATACTAGTTATGAATCTTAATCTTAAAGAGAATATGGTTCCGTGATGAGACTTCTTTCTGTTTATCTTTCCTGACTATCAGTCTATGAGGCCATGGCCTCCCTTCCTATCTTAATCCTATTATTACCCTATGACTTGTATACCCATACCTGACATCTAATTCAAGAATTTCTGGCGTTGGATTTCTAGCTTTGTCATAAGGCCTAGAATAGTTTGACATAATATAGGGTCCCCATAGGATGCCCGAGTCTTTACCAAAATAGATTAGGCTACACTCTGCCACAAGTCTCCTATGTGTTATGCTAGTATTGTTCCCTCCTTTTATGAGATTCCTGAACATGAGCTTTGATATGACTCAGGCCTCTTCCACTTCACGATCTTTGAGAAATTCCACACTCTCCTTGGGTTCTGGAAACTTAGTATCAGTGGAATTTAATTTATTTTGCTTGCACACCCCTAAAATATTGTTGAAAATCTATTTACTGCTCACACATTTTTAGTTTAGTTCCATCATAAATTGAAATAGTTGCAAAGAATGTAAGTTTAGTATGTTATAAATATTGACATTTTAAAATAGAACCACAGCATCACTTTTAAAAATATATCCAATGTAATTGAATTCATAATGATTGAATACTCACCATCATCCATATTAAAAACACTGAGCAGACTCTTCTTTGAAAGCCACAAATTTCTACCTTGGTCCTTCACCTCTACGGCTCATGTTTGCTTTTCACTTCCCCTTCAGAATTTCTTCTTAAATATTTTAATACTTGAAAGTCTTTTAATTATCACTCTCTAGTAGATTGAAGAAATGGTCCTAATGCTTCCCCCATCCTTTGCCATGTTACCTTGTACTACCTTCCTATTTTGACCTTGGGATTGGTTGTATGTCTTGCTTTGGTCAGTGTGATGCTGGCAAATGTGATTTAGAGGCTTGTGAAGCTCTTGAGAGATGGGGCTTGCCTTCTTTCTTAGGTTTATGCCAGGGTTAGTCTCCTGGAGAGTGAAAGACACCTGAAGCAGAGCTGAGTGTCACCTAGATCAGTCAATAGATGTCACAGATGATACAGATGTGTGGACAGAACCAGCCAAAATAAACAAAATCACCAAGCCAACTTCCAGCTGCTCCCCAAGAATGGACAAATGCATGCTTATTGCTATTTGATACTGAGGTTTTGTGATGCCTTTTATGCAGCATTAGTGTTGTAAAATCTGATTCAGTATACCATACTTTTCTATAAAATAAGATTAAAATTGTTGGGGGGGTGGTTTGTGTGCATGTCTGTGACTATAAACTCTAAATTAAAAAAAATATGTTTCTTCATGTTTATCAGTTCTATTATTATTGGTATCTAGTTAATCTAATGAGCCTAAATATATTACAGAATTTAATGCATATTTATTACATAAAAGGTAAAATTCTATTATTTAAAATCCATTCTGTATTGAGAGAAATAAGGATTCTTCCAATTATTTCAAGAATATATGGAGTAAAATAAGACTCAAAGTCCATTCTATTCATTTCAAAAATATTTACAAATATAAGTGTTCAGAAATCTTGCTCAGACACATAAGTTTATGGAAATTGGCAGTGCATTTATGACACAATGCTTTTCAATTGTTTTGTGTCTTTCCTGGATACATGCCAGATTTTACAAAGGGAGCTCATGAGTATTTTTAGTGATTTAATGGTTGACAGCTCTGTAGGTTCTACCTGAAGTTTTGAATGTAAAGACTGGGTAACCATCTGATTTTTTTTAAAAAAAGAATCTTTTTAACTCAGTTATTAGAGGCATTTATTTTCTCAACAGGAATTACCAGTCTTTCAGAGTGTCTTTTTTGTTTTGTGTCACATAGGTTCTTACAACTAGGGTGGTGTGCCAGAAAATATGTTCTCATTTTGTAAAATGGAAGAACTATTGTAAAAAGAGAAGGGATGAGTTCTTGGTGAGTTCTCATGCCAGTAAAATTTTGGAAGGAGTACATCTGGAAGTCAAACATCTGGAAATCTTACTTATATTAAACCTTCCAATTCTATAGCCCTTGGAAATATATGTGTCCCTCAGGGGCAAGCTTGCCCTGATATTTAGGTCACTCACTGCTCTTACACAAAACTGGAGAGGTAAGGCTGCTTCCAGGCTCACCTACCCAAACCTAAGCCACCCTTTTGTCCTCTCTCATTCCAGTAACATGTTGCATATGATGCCTCAAATGTAGAACTTACCCTCTTCCTGGGCCAGGTATGGGGAGAGTCATCCAAACTTACCTAGATGTTTTTTATTCCATCCCAACTGGGATTTCTGTCCTTTGTGTTAATCATGACTCTGCATGACTCTGCCGTCTCAAACCTTCTTGTCCCTCTTCTCCACTCCGTGTTGACTTCTCCCCATTCACAGTCTCAGAGAGGTGTTTCTTTTCCTGTGAGTTAGAACTTCTTAAATAATAGAAATAAGATCTTGTCCCCCCACCCCAACTCCCATTTCAGCATGGATTCTTTGGGCAGTCCTCTAAACTTTGTTCTTTTTTTTTTTTTTTTTTTAAGATTTTATTTATTTATTTGATAGAAAGAGATCACAAATAGGTAGAGAGGCAGGCAGAAAGAGAGGGGGAAGCAGGCTCCCTGCTGAGCAGAGAACCTGATCTGGGGCTAGATCCCAGGACCCTGAGACCATGACCTGAGCTGAAGGTAGAGGCTTAACCCACTGAGCACCCAGGTACCCCTAAACTTTGTTCTTAATATGGTATCAATTCTGTCTTAAACGATCAGGTATAAAAAATCATGATGGATTTCTAAAAGCCTGGTGAAGGATAGACAGACTTCACTGCTTTGGCTAGGTCTGCTTTCCTTCTAGAAGGGTAGCAAACTTCCTGGATCTATTGTATATAGAATAATTGAAGGAAGAAAACAAACACTACATAAGAAGGGAAAAAATTATGTGATATTTCAAAATTCTCCACGTTACTATAACCTTTAACTATACTTAAGCATTTACATTGTGTTTTGACCTATGGTTTTCTGAAGTATACATTTTGTATTCAGCAACATGTTTTGCTTAATTATGTACTCAAAACCATGCTTTGGGTCACTGGGACCCCACCGTGAGGCTGCCTGAGTGATTTTCAACACGTCGTCAATACTTGCTAGAGTGTTGCACAAGACAGAGAGCAGAATGCAGAAGACACACTTTAGGTGGCTTTTCATCACCCACAAAATAAAGCCAGAATTCCTTAGTGTGCTATCTACAGTCTCCCTTAAGATACTGTATCTAGCCTAGCTCTTATGTACAAACTAAATCTGACCTAACCAGTATATTCAGACTCTCTCATGATCTTCTTAAAGCCTTCTACTCTAGCTACACTTACCTGCTCAGCAACTCTGAAGTGGGGTGCATGTCCGTCTCAGTATCAAGAATATTTGCCTCCATCCTTTCTATATTCCTTGCAAGGCCCGTATCTTAAGCTCCATACCTTGAAAGCTTTGCCTGTCGTGCAGCCAAAGTTATGTCTACCTTCTAAAATCACTGATTTCACGCCTTCGTGACTTCTTATGAACTGAATGCATTCTGTTTGGTATTATTATTCATATATTTATTTTGTACAGGCTCTCATTTGAAAGAGCAAGTTGCTGGAGAGGTGAGGACCTGTTTCATGCCTTGAGCCCATACCATTAAACACTGAGTTTTACACGTGGTGGGTAGCGTAGTGGGCGTCAGCAAGGGTCCAAAACCCCTTTCACAATTTCTGCCTTACTGTCAATATATGGGATTGCCTTTAATTTCTCAGAGACAATTGAGATATCTAGGGGAACTCATTAACATTCAGCCTTCATGTCTACACAGTTGCCTATAGCTGCCCCCTTGGTGCCTCCCTACTGCGAGTCATCAGAGAAACCAACGCTCAGGCTTTACCCAAGAGCAATTAAATCAGAATCTGCAATTAAATCAAGACCAATTAGATAAGAATGAGGATAGGGCCTGGAAATTAGAATTTTAAAAAAAAGTCTCCCGTGATTGATAACCAGTGTTTTCAGTTTCTGGAATAGATTCTAATCTCTCTCATCTTCAAGACTATCTCTCTTTCTGGTGCCTTCATCCTATGTCTGTATTAATTATTTTCTTCAACTTACTACAATGCTGAACTGTTTTCCCCAAGCCAAAGCAAACCAAACTGAAATAATACTCTTGATTCTCCTTCCGTCCCTCCTATTATAGTTCAACATTTGTAGGTTACTTTGGGAAATATATTCAGATAAACTATAGTAGTTCAGATCCAGTCAGAAGGTAGAAACTACACAATGGGCTAAACAAGGGAGATTTAATATAAAGAAGTTCTGACTGTGTCAAAAGAGTAAGATGTAAAATAAGATGTACTCTAAATGGTGCCCAGGGCTGTCGGCAGGGGGTTGAGGTGGGGGGGTGTGTTTCAGACCTAATTGGAGGAGGTTTCAGCCAGGAGAGAGCAGAGAAGTTTCCTGGTGTAGCCAGGCCAGAGCTGATTTGGAGTTTCTGGGGTAGCGATAGGTCCCTGTGGTCAGCAGAATAATGGCCCCTCAAAGATGTCCACATCTTAATTTGAAAACCTATGAATATCTTATCACACATTGTAAAAGGAATTTTGAAGTTCCCGTCCAGTTAAGGACCTCGAAATGGAGAGATTATCCTGGATTGTCTGGTTGGGCTCTATATAGTTAGTCACTTGGGTCTTTAAAAGTGAAGAACATTTCTCACCCGTATGCAAAGAGAGATGTGGCTACTAATGGATGGTCAGAGAGATGCACCATTGCTGACTTTGAAGATGGAGAAAGGGACCATGAGCCAAGTAATGTGGAGAGCTTCTAGAAACTAGAAAAGGCAAATAAACAGATTCTCAGTGAGCGCTTCCAGAAGGAACCAGCCCTGTTGACCCCTTGATTTCAGTCCAGTGAGACAAGTTGGACTTCTAACCTGCCGAACTTGAAGACAAGGAATTTGTGTTTTAAGTTTGTGGCAAGTCATCGTGTTTGCAATAGAACACTAACACAGTCATTCTTCAGAGTGCAAGAAGGGAGCAGGCCACCAGCCATTGGTGGCACAGGTGTGTATAACTCACAGTGGGAGTTCTGGAGCTGGTGATGGAGGCCCTCCCGTGGTCGGACTCTGGGTTCTGAGAGGAGGGGCTGCAGAAACGTTTATCACTAGGCTAAAGCCCCAAGGTCTCCCAGGGACACCAGTGGGGGCAGGCTTCACTAGTTTTCTTCACACCTACTAAGCCCACCTATGGATCCTAAAAAAAAGAAATGATAGGAGAGCCCCTTCCTTTCTCAGTGTCACTCCAGTGTCCACTACAGAGAAAGCTTAGCATCGTGCTCACTTGAAAAGAGACGTATTTAAAAGAATTCTGTTGTTTATCACAGAGCAGCTATTAAAAGGTGTATTTGGAGCAGATTGATTGTAATTGATCGATAACTGACATGTATTTCCAGAGCATGGCTGTCCTTTCATTAGGTCCCATGGCAGCTAGAGATCTGTGCTCAGCTCTCCACTCAAATTACCCTCGTCAAGGCAATCAGCTCTTAACTGTATTTAGTCCTTATTCGTTTAAGAGTTGACAATGTTGGTTAATATATTCTCTGCAAAACTGCCTGTTCTCTTGATTTCCTGACATCATTCCCCATTCCCCTCCCACATCTCTAAGTCTTGATTCATATTCTCCTTCCAGGGTTTTTTGTTGTTGTTGTTGTTTTCTGTGCTATTTTTTCTTTCTTCAGCTCACTATTTACTTTACAGTCTCTTCTTGAATGAATATATCCACCTCTACACCTGGAAATTAAGTCAGTGGTAGATGATGGTAATTCTCCAATCTATACCCCCAGCCTGGATTTCTCCTCAGCCCTAGTCCTCTATCTCCAGGTCCTTCCTGGACATATATCAATAGGAACCCCAAGTCACCCTGGCCAAACCAAACGCATTCTCTTCCCTAATTCCACTTCACAGAGTACATATCAGTGGATAATACTGGCTACGCAGATTTGAAACAGACCTGGGGAGTCCTCTTCACTGGTTCTCCCATGTGCTCTACAATCCATTCTTAACAAATATAATAAACTGGAATATGCTTTCTGAATGTCTCTCCAGTCCAGCCCCATCTACCCTCCTCCTTGCCTACGTGTAAGCAGGCTTTTCCTCCATCTGAAACATCGTGAGAAATTCCAGCTTATCCCCAGCTCTTTAAGAAGCCAGTCTTTCTGGCTTCCTACCTATCCATGCTCTAAAATGAATAACGTAATTTTTTTGATTAAATGAGCAACATCCCCTCTCTGCTCATCATCGCCCCCGGATTATAGGCTTCTGCACAAGTAAAGTGATTTTATTGAGGGGAGAGTTTGTGTTAGGCTTGCAGAATAGATCTAACTCAGATGCGAGGAGACATGGAAAGAAATATGGAGGATAGAGTTATAGTGAGTACTTTCAGGGGTATGAAGCTTTTTTCCAGCTAAATTTATATATATATATATGTAAAGATGCATTCTATAATATTTTAAAAATCCATACTGGAGTCTCTCGAGTGTCTGAAGACTTTGAAGTGATTTTATAATTAAAAGGTATTGATTAGGCAAGAAGATTGTCAATTTAAAAACCTTTCTTAAATCTACAAATTTAACTGCTTCTTCATACTCTTATCCACCCCCCCCCCGCTGTTATAATTGATGCCATATCCCTCCTATCAAAAGGCAAATCCTTTCATGTGTGCTCAGGAACTAAACTGACCCTGCCCTCTTGGATAATTCCCTCTGTTATCTCTTTTCTACACTAAATCTTAAGCCCCACTCTGTATCCTTTCTCTCATCATTTAAATAAGTTCTTAGATCTTTGTTACCCCACTTGCTCTGGCTTGGACTTCCACTTCCATGATACCCCTGTGCACATGCACATTCTTAATTTTCTCACAAAGGGTTTCACTTTTCAGACACGTCAGTCTGGTATCTGCCTCCAATGCTTCACCAAAACGATTCTTGCAGATTTAACCAGAGGGGTCTATACTATCAAATCCTATGGATAAATCTCAGTCTTTTGATGTTTCAGTCCATTTTCCACATTATTCCCTGGCTTTCTACCTACCTTTTTGGCTACTCCTTCACAGGTTTCGTTGCTAACTTCATCTTCTCTAGCAGAAATGTTGGCAATCTTTGGGGTTCATTTCTGGGTCAGCTTCTCTCCTCACACTATATGAATGGTTCATCTGTGTCGTTGTCTTCAAAAACCATGTGCTAATGACTGCCAGGTTTATCTCAGGATTGCAGGCATCCAGGTAGGAGCCCAAGCTAGAGGCAGTCAGGTCTAAAGCAAAAGGACAGATGGAGAAGCATTTTGAAAGATGAGTCAGCCTGATTTCATTTGTCATTACTTCAAACCCAAGCTGGATTTTGGAGAAACTAGCTACATTTTAGTCCAACGCTTTAAAAATCTTTAAGAAATGAATATTCATTTAAATAAATGAAGAGTTCTTCTCTCTCCCATTGCATCATAAACCCTTTGTAAAATACCTTAATTCATCTTCTAAATGTGCCTCCTAATTTTTTTTTTTTTCCTAAACCAGATCTTGAATATCTTAGAATATTTGTGGGTAAATCACAGCAACTTTAAATGTGCCTAATCTGCCCTTGTGAGCCATTTTTTCCTGGGCAAATTTCCCTTTCAGTCCTCCTGGCAAGACTGGCAGCTATCTTCCTAGGATAGTTGCATGTTGATATTACTATTAAAGCATGAATGATGGGACTGCCTTTGAAATTACTGTTTGTTGGTTTGTTTGTATGTTTATTTTACTTATGCCATAATTCATACAATTTTTCTGTCTGTTGTCACCAAATAATATGCCTGTTGATTAGGTCAGTATGACTGACATCCAAATAGATCTTCTAGAACAATGTTTGCATTTTAATAAGACTTAAATTTATTGAGCTTTTTAAGGCATCAGATTTAAGCAGATTTTGACCAAAAATGAAAGGTTTTCATTATCTTACTATAACACTGGGATTATATTTTTATATTCATTAAAATGATAGGAAGTAGTAGCAAGGGGTGCCTGGGTGGCTCAGTGGGTTAAGCCTCTGCCTTCAGCTGGGGTCATGATCTCAGGGTCCTGGGATAGAGCACTGCCTCGGGCTCTCTGCTCACATGGGAGCCTACTTCCTCCTCTCTCTCTGCCTGCCTCTTTGCCTACTTGTGATCTTTCTCTCTGTCAAATAAACAAATAAAATCTTAAAAAAAAAAAAAAAAGGAAGTAGTAGCAAAAGTTCAGTCAAAATAATGATCATTTCCTTAACACTGTGGTCTTTCAATTAGCATTCAAAGGTCAGTTCTACTTTTCTTCCTTTTACAAAATTGTTTCTTTGTATCTGAGCGAGATTACATCAGTGCGAGAGATGGGATGGCAGTCCTTCTAATGTCATAAATATTCTTTCTTTATAGTAACTTCTGCATTGTATTTTTTGATATGAGTATTTGTTAAGTACAAATCGTCAAGCGTATTTTTCTCTGAAACTTGACAAGCTCAGATTCTCACATAACTTCTTGATTCATAGATATTGATACAAATTCATTATCTTTTATTGTGCTATATATATATATATATATATATATATATACATATATTTTACCATTTCCACATTTTTTTGTAGAAATAGCATTTGATCTGAACATATCTACAGTGGTTGGAAACATTTTTCCAGTACCTAACATTCTGGTGCCTGCTATTGTATCAGCTCTTCACTCACAGATTTGGTCACACTTCTTAGTATTAGTATACACACACTAGTTTTGATTGGAAACATTGGAAGTATACACACACCAGTTTTGTTTACGCTTTGGAAGTCTTGATTAGAATTAATAATGAACTGGCTGTTTCAGTATTATACTTAAAGTTTCCTTATTTGGGCATCAAATCCTGCCAGTTACTTGTTCTGCTATTACTTTAAAGATTGATTGATTGATTGATTGATTGATTGATTTTGAGAGAGAGAGAGATAGAGAGGGAAAGAGAGCACACATGCACATGAGAAGTAAGGGGAGGAGCAGAGGGAAAGCATCTTCTGGACCCTGGAGCCCAGCAGGGGTTCATCTCATGGCCCATGAGATCATGACCTGGGTTGAAATCCAGAATCAGAGGCTTAACCCACTGAGGCACCCAGTTGCCCCTGTCCTACTATTACCTTAAAATTAAAGCTATAGAAGGGCCATCTGTACCCCAATGTTCATAGCAGCAATGGCCACAGTCACCAAACTGTGGAGAGACCCAAGATGCCCTTTAATAGATGAATGGATCAAAAAAATATGGTCCATATATATACAATGGAGTATTATGCCTCCATCAGTAAGGATGAATACCCAACTTTTGTATCATCATGAATGGGACTGGAGTGAAACAAGTCAAGCAGAGAGAGTCAATTATCATTTGGTTTCACTTACTTGTGGAGCATAAGGAATAACACAAAGGACATTGGGAGATGGAGAGGAGAGGTGAGTTGGGGGAAATCGGAGGAGAAGACAAACCATGAGAGACTGTGGACTCTGGAGAAACCAACTAAGGGTTTTGGAGAGGAGGGGGTTGGGGGGTTGGGTGAGCCTGTTGGTGGGTATTAAGGAGGGCACATGTTGTAAGGAGCACTGGGTGTGGTACATAAACAATGAATTTTGGAACACACACAAAAAATTAAATTAAAAAAAATTAAAGCTACAAAGTCATATTTCCCCAGTTAGCATACCAGCAGCTATAGGCAGTAACTTAATTCATTGTATGCCTTCTGCCTGTAGGCCCTTAAATTCATAATATCATTTATTCCTTATACTAAATGTACATTTTAAACACAATGAAATTGAGACTCCAAAAGGCTAAATCACTTCCCAAGAGTCACAAATGTAAGTGGCAAAGTGGGCTCCAAATCATGACTGAGTCTTAAAGCCATAATCTTTCCACTGATGCCATTCTAAACCTTCCCATGGCCACTTACAGCTGACATGGATCAGTTGTAGTAACTTAAGGGTAACAGATATAAAATATGCTTTGATTCACATAGAAGATGTAAGTATTTTTTTCCCACGAAAATCATTTTCCTATAATTTCTGTTTCTCCAAAACTAGATAGGAGCCCACTTGAAAGGGTTCTCACTTGAAAAGACTAAGAAATTTTGAGCCCCCAAATAAATAAGGGCAATCATAGATTATAGCTAGTTCCATAAAATAAGAATTGTAAGTCTATACTGACAATCGATAAATAAGAAAGTAAATAAACATGGAGAAAAGAAAGCTCTTTCTTGTAGATAAAAGGCCAACTAATAAATGTAAACAGAATAATGGAGTTTGAAAAGCACTATCATGGTCATCAATAGATGCTACATCCAATATAAAGTTTTGATAATTTTTACATAACCTTACAGTATAGTCCAACAAATTACTCATTAATTACATAAGAAAAAATATAAACTATAGAGTAAAGAATTCAGATTAATCAAAAGATCAAAATTAATAGCACCAATAAGAGGCAAACAGATGCCATGTACCTCCAGCTATGATGCATTGAAAAGAATTTAAAATCAATTACATAGTTTTCCAAATAATTTATCACCTGAATATAATCATACCCTAAGGAAACCAAAGAAACTCAAAGTAAGAGATATCCTAGAACAGCTATCTGCAAACGGGATAAAATGGTCCCATTGTTTTAGGTTTGAAGGTTTTATGGAATTTTTAAAGAGTTTTTTTTTTTAAATGCTTTTTATCATATATTTTTGTGTGTGTTTTGTTTTAAAACCCTCTAAAAACAAAGAAACCATTGTTAGTTCTAGGGCTGTACAAAAACAGGCCAAGGGTTGGATTTCACTTGTAGGATGTAGTTTGTCAGTCCCTGTTCTGGAGACAATCTCTGGTGTTCTTCAAAAGCAGTGGCTTGAAAGACTAAGAAAGGCTGAGGAGCTATTTCAGGTCGTGGAAAACTAAAAAGACAGGACAGTTAATGCAATACATAGGTTCTGGGCTAGATTTTCACTGCAAAAAGATACTATAAAGGACATAATTGAGACAAATGATGGAACTGCAGTATGAACTATAGTTTATAAAGAGTACAATATCAATGTTAAATTTCCTATTTTTAAAAAAGTGCACTGTAGATATATTAGAAAATATTATTGCTCTTGGTCAATATATACTCTTAGTTTTATGAGGTAAATGGGTAAGAACAATACAACATAGCTTCATATGGTATATATTTATACACACATACATGCACATATATGCATACATACACATACAGAGAATGAAAGCAAATTATGTATGTGGCAAAATTTTAAAATGGGGGAAACTCTGTAAAGGGTGTTGCCAGAGGTGGATTCTAAAATGACCCCCAAGATTCCCACCCCCAGCTGTGCATCCTGTGAGTGGAACTATGAGGTCGCTCCATGGTTAGATGAGGCTGTGTGGCAAGACGCAAAGATGATGTTGATGCAATTAAACCAGTTGCCTTAAGTTAATCAAAAGGGGATCACCCTGAGTGGGTCTGATCTCAACAGCTGCAGTTTTTTTGTTTTTGTTTTTTTAAAGATTTTATGTATTTATTTGACAGATAGAGATCACAAGTGGGCAGAGACGGGGGGTGGGGTGGGGGTTGAGGGACTCCATTCATGTGAATGAATGAATGAATGAATGAACCCCGGGATCATGACTGGAGGCTAAGGCAGAGGCTTAAACCCACTGAGCCACCCTGGCGCCCCAACAGCTGCAGGTTTGTTGTTGTTGTTTTAATGTTTTATTTATTTTACAAGTAGGCAGAGAGGCAGGCAAGGAGAGAGAGAGAGAGAGGGAAGCAGACTTCCTGCTGAGCAGAGAGCCCATGCAGGACTCGATCCCAGGACCCTGAGATCATGACCTGAGCCGAAGGCAGAGGCTTTAACCCACTGAGCCATCCAGGCGCCCCTCAACAGCTGCAGTTTTAAGCTAGGATTGCTGTAATTTGTTACACAGCATAGAAAACAGATACCGGTAAACAGATGCTCTTTGTTTGATCCTCGTGTCATTTGTATTCTTTTGAAACTATTTCAGTAGAAAAACATTTTTGAAAGAACTTGCCCACTTTGCCCCACTTTTTCTTTTTTCTGCTTAGGTCCTAGGCTAGCTAATCAGCATAATCCGTATCTCAAACTTTCCATTTCAATAGCTCAAGTAAAAATGGAGACTAACAATAGTAATGTGGCCATTTAATGCCTTTGAGATCTTTCATTGTGTTTTGCTATTAATGTAAATATTGCACTAGTGTGTAACAGATCTGTTTATTTTGATATGATAATTAAAGCTTGTATATTTGCTTCTGGCCATGATGAAGAAGTTTGGATTGGATTTTCCTCCTGCCACAAACAACTAGAGAACTGGGCAATAGAAGAAATACCTACTTTTAATCACTGTTTCCAGTGTTTAAATGAGTGAATAATTGTAATCTCTAACAGAACAGGAAAAAAAAAAAATGGAGTGAGCCACACAGTCATTCTATCTTCCTATCTTTTAGCATTTACTAAGTTACATTTCAGATTGGGAGATCTTAAGCAGAGTGCAGAGGTTTTGATGAATTGTGGAGGGTGAGATAGAAGATTAAAGTGGCTGAAATGACCGCAAAAATGAGCAGAATGTCAGGAGGAAACTATGCAGAAAGCTGCTCCCTGAAACTTCATCGATTACCCTGAATTTATTTACTGAATTTTAGGCTTGTACATTTAGAAGGGTTGGAGAACAACTGGGAAACCCCTAGCTGAAGAATTCTGGAAGGTCCCCAGATCCCGGGAGATGATAGGGTTCTGATAAAAGAAAGTTGACGGACCATGTCAAGTAACTAGTGCATTTAGTAGAAACCCCCAAATGATCAAGTCATAGTAGAAGGCAATATTGTGATTGTATTTTTACCTTTACAGTGACCTTGTTAGACTCACTTTTTAGTTCTAGAAGAACTCTTTGTAGAATCACTGGGATTTTCTACATAGGCAATGTTTTTTATGTGCAAATAAAGACAGTTTCAAATCTCTAAACCCTTAACTATAATAGTAGGACTAAACCTTAATCTATACAAAAGATAACTTCCGTAGGACTTGACAATAAATTTTTAAAATATGCAACAGAGTAGGAGAAACAAAATAAAACTACATTGAATGCTGGACTTGGTATTGGAAAATGCTTATTTTAAATCTGATTTTACCATATACTAAATATGTGAAAAAGCAAAAGGCATTTAACTGCTCGGGGCCTTCTTATTCCCACTGATAAATGAGGAAACTAATACTTAATCCACAGAACTGTTGTGAGAATTGAATGAGAAAATATATACATAAGAGCTTTGTAAGCCATAAGATTAGTATAAATACTTAGCATTGTTTCATTTTTTGTAAAGCCCAGCAAGAGGAAAAAGGTAGTTTTAAAACTAAAATTAAAATATTTTAAATAAAATTTTTCAAATAGGAGACACTCTTTAGAAAGACCAGTATTCCTGGGACTTATTTTTCCTTGTTTTTGTTGCTTTAATATAATTAACACGTAAGTATAATAGATTCATTTTTTAAAATGTTAGTAGTAAAGAATGGGAATTTTAAAATAAAACTGCATATTAAGAAATTCTGTTGTTTCTCTTGACAGTTTCTATACTACATACATACACACACAGAGGGACATATGTACATGTATTTAGATTTTACTGTAATATACACTGCTATTTCATAAATACTTCAAATCAAGATACTGTTCAAGTTTCCTGATTGTCTGTGTGCTACTTCAGTATTTTCATATTCAGTATTACCTCTTACCATTTTGCGACTTGACTCATTTTCTCATTACCCTTTTTGGACTCAAGAGAGTCCACTGTCACTGTCTTTCTATGATGTTTTACTATCTTTTTATGAAATCAAAGGTATGAAGTTATAAAGTGTGGATAATTTGTTTGGAAAATACTCCCAATGTAATAATAACTACAAGAGTGTATATTAAAACTGTTGTGAACACGATTTCAAGGTAAATGTGCTAAGTGTATGAAATGTTTTTCCAAGTTTCATTGAAATTCCAGTTAGCTAACATACAGTGTAATATTAGTTCCAGGTGGAGATTTTAGTGATTCATCACTTAAATAGAACAGCCAGTGCTCATCAAAAGAGCCCTCCTTAATACCCATCACCTACTTAACCCACCCCTGCCCACAGCTCACCTCCTCTCCAGTAACCATGGAGTTTGTTCCTTACAGTTAAGAGTCTGATTTTTGGTTTACCTCTCTTTTTTTCCCCCTATGTTTATTTGTTTTTTAAATTCCCCACATGAGTGAAATCATACGGTATTTGTCTTTTTCTGACTGACTTCTTTCACTTAGCATTGTACTCTCTCTAGGTCCATCCATATTGTGATATTCTTTTTTTATGGCTGAGTAATACTCTGTTGTGTACATATACCACATCTTTATCCATCCGTATATTAATGGACATCTGGGCTGTTTCCATATTTTGGCTACTGTAGTTAATGCTGCATAAATGTGCATATATCTTTTCAAATCAATGCTTTTGTATTCTTTGGGTTAATCCCTCATAGTGAATTACCAGATCATATGGAAATTCTGTCCTTAATTTTTTAAGGAAACTCCAAACTGTTTTCCACAGTGGCTGCACCAGTTTGCATTTCTACTAACAGTGCAAGAGGGTTCCTTTTTCTCCACATCATGCCGACACTTATTGTTTTATGTGTGTGTTTGATTTTAGCCATTCTGACAGGTGCGAGGTGATATCTCATTGTTGTTTTGATTTGCATTTCCCTGTTAATGAGTGATGTTGAGCATCTTTTCCTGTGTCTGTTGGCCATCTGGATGTCATCTTTGGAGAAATGTCCATTTATGTCTTCTGCCCATTTTTTAATTGGATTTTTAAATTTTTTGGTGTTAAGTTATAGAAGTCCTTCATTTATTTGGGGTACTAACTCTTTATCAAATATATCACTTACAGATATCTTCTTCCAATTCAGTAGGTTGTCTTTTTCTTGTTGTTGTTGTTGTTGATTGTACACTGAGAAGAAGCTTTTTATTTTGAAGTAGTTCCCGAAGTTAATTTTTGTTTTTATTTCCCTTGCCTCAGGAGACATACCTTGAAAAATGTATGTTGTTCCTGCCAAAGACAGAGAAATTACTGCCTGTAATCACAGGTCTTTAATCCATTTTGAGTGTTTTTATTTTTTATTATTTTTTAAAATTTTTGAGTAGTGCTTTTTTTTGAGTTTTTTTTTATTTTTGAGATTTTTTATTTTTGAGTTTGTATTTTTGAGTTTTATTTTTTGGTGTGAAAAAGTGATTCAGTTTCATTCTTTTGCATATGGCTGTCCAATTTCCCCCAACATCACTTGTTGAAGAGACTGTCTTTCCCACTGCATATTCTTGACTCCTTTTATGAAAGATTAATTAATCATATAGTCATGGGTTTATTTCTGGACTCTCTGTTCCATTCCACTGATCTGTGTATCTATTTCTGTGGCAGTTCCATACTGTTTTAATTGTTACAGCTTTGTATTATTTCTTGATATGTCCAGCTTTGTTCTTCTTTCTCAAGATTGCTTTGGCTATTTGAGGTCTTTTGTGGTTCCATACAAATTTTAGGATTGTTTGTACGAGTTCTGTGAAAAATGCTGTTCCTGTTTTGATAGGGAGTGTATTAAATTTATAGATTGCTTTGGGTAGTATAAACATTTTTTTTTTTTAAAGATTTTATTTATTTGTTTAACACACACAGAGAGAAATCACAAGTAGGCAGAGAGGCAGGCAGAGAGAGGGGGGGAAACAGACTCTCTGCTAAGAGAGCCTGATGTGGGACTCGATCACAGTACCCTGGGATCATGACCTGAGCCGAAGGCAGAGGCTTAACCCACTGAGCCACCCAGGCGCCCCAGTATAAACATTTAATAATACTTTTTTTCTTGGAAGCCAGGAGCACGAAATATCTTTCCTTTCACATGAATCATCTGTTTCTTCTTTCATTCGTGTTTTATACTTTTCAGAATACTGGTCTTTTACCTCCTTGGTTAAGTTTATTTCTAGACATTTTACTTCTTTTGGTGAAATTGTAAATGGGAACGTTTTCTTAATTTCACTTTCTGATAACTTATTATCAGTGTATAGAGATGCAATGAATTTCTGTATATTGATTTTGTATCCTGTGAACTTAGTGAATTCATTTATCAGTTTTAGAAAGTTTTTGGTAGAGTCTTTTGAGTTTTCTATATATAGTATCATGTTATCTACAAATAATGAAACTTTTACTTCTTCCTTATCAATTTAGGTGCCTTTATTTCTTTTTCTTCTGTGATTGCTGTGCCTACAATGTCCAGTACTATGTTGAATAAAGGCGGTGAGAGTAGAAATCCTTGTCTCTTACTTCTGATCTTAGAAGGAAAGCTCTCAATTTTTCACTATTGAGTATGATGTTAGCTGTGGGTTTTCATATATGGTCTTTATTATGTTGAAGTATATCTCTGTACCCCTACTTTGTTGAGGGTTCTTATCATGAATGGTGGTTGTACTTTGTTAAATGCTTTTTTTGCATCTATTGAAATTATCTTATGGCTTTTATCTTTTCTTTGTTGATGTGATGTATCACATTGATTGATTTGTGAATATTGAACCACCCTTGCAACCCAGAAATAAATCCCACTTGATACTATGAATGATTTTTTAAATGCATCATTGGATTCAGTTTGTTAATATTTTGTTGAAGATTTTGCATCTGTATTCATCAGCGATACTGGCCTGTAGTTGTCTTTTTTGGTTGTGTTTTTATCTGGCTTTGGTATCAAGGTAGTGGCTGGCTGGCCTCCTAGAATGAATTTGGAATTTTTCCTTCCTCTTCTTTTTTTTCGGAATGGTTTGAGAAGAATAAGCATTAACTTCTTTGAATGTTTGGTAGAATTCACTTGTGAAGCCTTCTGGTCCTGACCTTTTATTTGTGGGGAGTTCTTTTCATTACCAATTCAATTTCATTGCTGATAATTAGTCTATTCAAATTTTCTATTTTTTCCTGATTTAGTCTTGGGATGTTAATGTTTCTAGGAATTCATCCACTTCTTCTAGATCGTCCAATTTGTTGGTATATAATTTTCATAATATTCTCTTATAATCCTTTTTATTTCTCTGGTGTCGGTTGTTATTTCTCTTCTTTTATTTCTAATTTTTTTATTTGACTCTATTCTCTCTCTCTCTCTTGCCACCTTCAATGAAGCTGTCAAAGGTTTATTAATTTTGTTGATATTTTCAAAGAAGCAGCTCCTGGTTTTATTGATCTGTTCTATTGTTTGTTTGTTTGTCTTTGTTTGTCTTTTAGTTTCTATTTCTTTCTTTCTTTCTTTTTTTTTTTTTTTTTTTTTTTTTTTTGCTTTAATCTTTATTCCCTACCTTCTACTGGTTTGGGGTTTTGTTTATTCTTTTTCTAGCTCCTTGGGTGTAAGGTGAGGTTGTTTATTTGAGATTTTTTTTGTTTTTTGTTTTTTTTTTGAGATAGGCATGTATTTCTATAATCTTTCCTTTTAGAACCACTTTTGCTGCATCCCAAAGATTTTTTCATTTTTGTTTGTCTCCATGTGTTTTTTAATTCCCTCTTTGATTTCTTGGTTGACCCATTCATCGTTTAGTAGGTTATTTAACCTCCACATATTTGTGTTCTTTCCAGATTTTCTCTTGTGGTTGATTTCTAGTTTCATAGCATTTTTTATCCATTCCATCACTGTGTCTTTTTATGGAAGTATTTTTTCTATTTAGATTCAAAGTAATTATTGATAAGTGTGTACTTACTGCCATTTTGTTGCTTGTTTTATGGGTGTTTTCATAGTTCTTCTCTGTTCCTTTATTCTCTTGCTCTCTTCTGCCATGGCTTGCTGGCTTTCTTTTGTGATATGCTTGGATTCCTTTCTCTTTATTTTTGCATCTATTACCAGTTTTTGGTTTATGTAGAACGTGCACACAGCAGTCTATATTAAGTTGGTGGTCACTTAAGTTTGAACCGGTTCTTTACTCCTCCCTCCTCCCCACACATTTTAGGTGTACGGTGTGTACAGTGTCATACTTCATATCCCTTTATTTTGTGAGTCCCTTGGCTGATTTATATATATATACATATAAACCATAAATACTTATGGGTGTTTTGTGGATTTTCTTTTGTGGGTTTTTTGTGTTTGTGTGTGAGAGTGTATGTGTATGTGTGCGTGTGTGTGCACGTGTGTGTGTTTTGTTTGTTTTTTAGTGCTTTGACACTTCCTACTTTTCTTATACCTACTTATAGTCTTTCCTTATCACACAGAGAGTCCCCTTAACATTTGTTGTAGGGCTGGTTTGGTAGTGGTGAATTCCTTTAACTTTTGTTTGTCTGAGAAACACTATCTCACCTTCTATTCAGAATAATAACCTTGCTGCACAGAATATTCTTAGTTGTACGTTCTTTTTCTTTCAGGCCTTTGGATATATCATACGACTCTCTTCTGGCCTGTAAAGTTCCTGCTGAAAAAATCAGCTGGTAGCTAAATGGGGTTTCCCTTGTATGTAACTGTTTTCTTTTCTCTTGGGGTTTTCAAATTCTTTATCACTACTTTTTGCCATTTTAATTACTATGTATCTTGTTGACCTTCCTGTGTTGATTTTCTTGGGGGATTTCTGTGCCTCCTGGTTCTGGATTTCTGTTTCCTTCCCCAGATTTGGGACATTTTCAACTATCATTTCTGCAAATATTCTGACCCCTTTCTCTTATCCTTCTGGGATGCCTATAATGTGGATGTTATTATGCATGATGATGTCACTGAGTTCTCTAAGTCTGCCTTCAGTTTTTATTATTTTTTTCTCTCTTGCTTTCAGCTTAATTGTTTTCTGTTATTCTGTCCTCCGGGTCACTGATCCATTCTTCTGCTTTTATTCATCTACTATTTATTCCACCAGTGTATTTTTATGTTAGTTATTGAGTTCTTCATCTCTGATTGGTTCTTTTATATTTTATTAAGGGCCTCACTGACTTTCTGCACTCTTTTCTCAAGTTCATTAAGTATCTTTATGCCCATTACTTTAAATTTGCTGTCAGGCATATTACTTATCTTTGTTTTGTTTAGCTTTCTTGCTGTTGTTTTGTCCTTTTGTTTCATTTGGGATATGTTCCTCTGTATCCTTATTTTATCTAACTTTCTGTGTTTCTATGTATTAACAAAGTCAGCTGTGTCTCCTGCTTTTGAAAATAGTGTCTTTATGAAGAAGAGGTCCTACAGTGCCCTGCAGTACAATGTCCACTGTTCCCCAGAAGCTGGTGCTTCAGGGCTTTCTCCAATGTGTTGTGAGTGCCCTCTTCCTGTGGCTGAGCTGCTTTTACCTTCAGTCCTGTCATCTACATTGGCTCTCTTTGCTTTTGCGGTCAGGGTTTGGTCCCTGTGGTATCTGTGGGCCAGTCTGCGGCAGCTTTGGCTTGAGTTCAGTCAGGCTAGGCCTTTGCACAGAGATACAGTAGCACCAAACTACAGGGCTGTTTCTCTGCATTGTCCTCTGGGAAGCTTGCATTGGTTGGTGGGGCCTGCTGTTAAACCAGATGTCTGCCTCCAGCTCACTACTAGAACCATAGTTGGACTGCTGTGTGTAGTTATTTTCTCCTCTGCCTGGGACAGATGGCAGTATGGAGTGGTGTTTGTCCCTGTTGGGATTGCTTGCACACTGCTAGGCTTGTGTTAATGCTTTGGATGAGATCTAACTAAGGGTGTATTGGAGAAAGCAGGTACACAGGAGAACTCAGGGGCGGAGTGTGTGGTGTTAGCAAAGTTTGAGTTGGTCTGCTGTGGGAGGGGACCTGGAGCCTCTTTAAAAAACTCCTGCTGCAAGGTTGAAGAGGGTGGAAATGCTTACGAGAGTGGGGGTGGGGCACACCATTCCATAGAGACTTGCTGGTTCTCTGCTAATTCCCACAGGTGTCTGTGTGTCTAGGCCAGGGGGCAGAGGAGGGAAATGGTGCCCTAGCTCACTTGTTCCTGGAGAAGTTTCCTCAAGATCTCAGCGCCTCCAGCTCGTGGTCCGAGATTAGCAAACAAATGTTCCTCTTGTCTATCCTAGGAGGTGTTTTTCAAACTCTGGCCTTTTTGCTGTATCTTTGTGGGGCTATTTGGTGTGCTGTCTCTTTAAGGGTGGGGATTTAGTTCTGATCCCCCTCGCGGCTCTTCCAGAACTGATCCCACTGATGTTTCAAGTTCCAGGTAGTAAGCCCTGCTGAGTTCATTTATTGATTTTTGAACAAATTTTTTATAAGAAATAAAATTTTTATTATGCAAACATATTCCAAAGGGAAAGAGTAAAAATGTAACTGCTGATTTTAATGTATTTGTTTTTCAAAGTCAGATGCTATGGGGATTTCTCTTCCCTGTGTGGTTTTCCCATTTCTGGGATGCCTGGTGTGAAGGTCTGGTCCTCCCCGTTTTTCTTGCCCAGTTTCCCTCCCTCTCTCAGACAGTTCTTTGTTTCAGAAAATCTTTATTCCTCTTCCAGTTATAAAATATATTTTTGATGGACATAGAGGTAGGGCTATAATTTCTTTTCTCCCTTCCAGGTCTTTGAATATTTCTTTCTATTGTCTTCTTGTAGGAATCGTGGTCGGTGAAGTCTGTTGTAAATATTATCTTTGTTCCAATGCATATAACATGTCATTTTTTCACTATTTTGAAGATACTCTCCTTGTCTTTTTGTTACAATAGAATGAATAAAATATGACAAATTTGTACTTGTTTGTTTTTTGTCTATTTTGGTATTTATTCCGTTTGGTGTTCTTTGAGCTTCTTGCTTCTGTAGATTAGTATCTGTTATTTAATTTAGAAAACAGGTGTTATTTCTTCAAATATTTCTTCTGCCCCATTTGCTCTTCTTCTGGGATTCCAATTATGTTTATGTCAGCAAACCTGATATTGCCATATAGTGCTTGAGTACGTCATTCTATTTTTTCTGTTGTTTTATTTTTCTTTCTTTTTTCTTTTTACGATTTTGTGTATTTATTTACTTACTTATTTGAAGGAGAGAGAGAGAGTGAGCATGTAAGTT
This sequence comes from Mustela nigripes, assembly GCF_022355385.1. Lineage (NCBI taxonomy): Eukaryota > Metazoa > Chordata > Mammalia > Carnivora > Mustelidae > Mustela > Mustela nigripes. The sequence continues at coordinate 76,671,802 of NC_081564.1, read as the reverse complement.
TGAGCAGGAGCAGAGGGGGAGGGAGGGGAAGGAGAAGAATCCCAAGCAGACTCCGCACTGAGTATGGACCCAATACAAGCCTTGAGCTCATGACCCATGAGATTATGACCTGAGCCAAAATCAGGAGTCGGCCACTCAACTGACCGAGCCACCCAGGTGTCCCATTTTATTTCTTAAGCAGTGTTGTTGTTGTTGTTGTTGGTCTGTGTTTTAGTTTGAGTAATATCTATTGACATCTCCATATTCACTGATTTTTTTTTTCCTCAGCAGTGTCAAATCTTTTGATGAGCCTGTTTTTCTCCTGTGTTATTATGTTTTTCATTTTCAGCCGCTCCACTTGATGTTTTCCTTATCATGTCCATCTCTGCTAAAATCACCCACGTGATCTTGCTGTACTCCTTTTTTCATTAGCGCTTGCTAATGGGCACTCCTTTACTTCTACTAAGCCCTTAGTTGGGTATTTGAGTCGATATGTGAGGAGTTGAGCTGGGTTTGAAATTTGTCATTACTGTGATACTCTCGGTGCATGTAGAGTTTAGAATTTTCTGGAGCTATGTGTTAAGGAGAGGCGCTGGTTTGCTAGAGGGCAGGGTTGGGAATACGGTGTGGTAAGTGGAACGTTGGCCTCAGGTACAAAATTTAAAGTCATATTAGAAACTCAATCCTCAAGATAAACAATATTTAATTCAGTATTTAAAAAAATAATAATGAAGAAAATCCATGATGAACACGTAGAAAACTTTAAAATAAAGACGGGTTGTTGTTGTCTGTTTTACTACATTATGTTATCGTCCGTGGGAACAGCCTGTGGTTTCCAGGCGTGGCCTCCTTGCTGGGGGGGTTAATCAACATTGACATCGGTGTGCAAACTCACTGGGCAACTTGGGCTTTATCAATAGTCATGTGTATTGATTGTTGGGTTTTTATCCACTTTTTCCACTTGGTTCACGATGTGAAAGGATATTTTGATGAGTGTGAACAGGACACATTTTTTTCTTTTGCCTCTGGCTCCAATACAGTTTGTCACAGACTTCCCAGCAGATTTTTTTCAATAGCTCCTCCACGCTCAGCTTTAGATCTCCCCTTTGTGCTGTCCTAAGAGTATCCCTACTTTAACTCTCTCAGCAATATTTCCCTGTTACTTGTGACTTAATTCTCATTAGCTTGGTTGGAACAAGAGGAGTCCTGCTAAGCCTCAGACCTGAGCAGGCACTGTGTCCCTGGCTCGGGATGTGGTTGCTTACTGGTCCCCATTCTCCAACTCCGGGCTTAGCTCCTATTTTTGTCCCTCAGCCAATGAAAGTGAGTTTCTCTCTCTCTCTCTCTCTCTCTTTTTAAAAATCACATTGGTAAGTTCACAGCAGTGCTCTAAAAATGATGGTTTTTATTGCCCTTTCCCTGGAAGTTTAATGCTTTGGTCCTGAGGGGAAATAGAAGAAAGTGAGTGAAGCTTTGTGCCTCTCCACAGCAGCAGATGTTCTCATGCCCCAGGCCTGTACCAGGAAGAATGCCTTCTCAGAACTCACTCAGTTCAGCGAGTGAGGTCCAGCAAGAAGAGCTTTTAAGTGGGTAAGAGCATTCCCCGTATCTGCATTCCCCAGAGCTCCACACTCTCATTGGCCCATACTCAGCATCCACCAATTTATGAACAATTCTAGCTGAATTCTTTGTATCAGTATCTGGTCCTATCTGTCCCAGTTAACAGGTGCTTCTAATCTATCTCTCCCTGTACATACCTGCCTTTCCTTAGATTTTGAGCTAGTTTATTACCTTGCAACCTCAGCTTTATGATGAGTTCAAGAGAAATTGGGAACTTTGCAATTTGTCATTTGTTGTTGTGACAAGGGTAGAAATGATATTCTTTCCAGCTCTCTACAATGGAATAGAAACCATAATCCTATATACATTAAAAAAAAATTTTTTTTGTCTCTTCTCAACCTTTCCAAATTCATACTGAAGACATGCATCTTACTTTCTTATACCACTTACACAGTTAGTTTGACATTTAATCATGCATTTCTTATACTATTTTTGTTGCTACTTTAAATTCTTATACAATAAACACTTTTAACTTTTCACATAGCTGTAAATATACAGATACTAAAAACAGACTTATGCCTTTTAAATTTTTTTCAAGTGAAAACATAAATTTTTAACTGGAATGCTAGTAATTAATGTATAATGAAAAATCTAAGTACAGTTGGGCTGGAAATTTTGGTGAAATGGTCAATTTATTCTTTCCCAGTCTATAAAAGGAGCCAATTATAGTCAGAAGTGTCTGTGTTGAACCTGAAGCTGAAGGAAGAAGTTACTTGAAGGACCCGTGCCTCTGATAGCTGTGTTCACGCATCAAACACTGGAGTCCTCCATTTGGGACTCCTCTCCCACTCTATCAGAAGCAGACTAATCAATCATTGTTATGTGGCATCTACTTCTTCTTCTTCTTCTTCTTCTTTTTTTTTTAAAGACTTCAAGAAGTGTATATTCAATACAAAGAGAAACTGTGTTAAAAAAGTAAAGGGAATTTTCTTCATGATTTTTAGTTGTGATCGTAGTATGCTTTCGTTATAGTTTTTCTGTGACATGTCTTCAGAAAATCTCTTGTCTTATTCATAAAGATGACTAATCTCAAATATTTCACTTGTTCTCAGGTGACATCATGGACACTCATTTTGTGGATATTCTTGTCAGTCATGATTATTACCACTACCTTCCCCCCAACCAAACACATTTTGAAAATCGTGTGTAATGAGGAAGGCTATACATGTGTGGGGGTATAGGAGAATTATATTTCCTGTACCTTCCTTGTAATTTTGCTGTGAACCTAAAATTGCTCTAAATGGTTAAGTCTTTTATTATTTCATATAATATTTCTGAAGACACAGTACAAATAATTTTCACTTTTAAGACTTCTGATAATTATTTGATACATTTAAAATTCCAAAGAATGGTACATCTCCAAATGTATCTCCTTACTTGATTCTTTGTACCTGCATCTCATTAGATTTTATCTCATAATATTTATCCATTTGGATGACTCTTGTTCTGAGATTGTCCTACTTTCTTCTGGATAATAAAATATGAGGTTTCCTTCCTCTTCTCTCAGCATTAATCTCTTGTATCCCTTCATAGTTTGGGCTGTCTTTCATTATGCACATCAGGCTGTCAAATTTTTGACATTGCTGAAAATGAGAATCCTTTTATGAGTTGTTATGGTACGTAAAGAGTCTAGTTTATTTCTGTTTGTTTTTTTTTTTCTGTTTTTAAGAAATATGCTGAGCATATACTCTGAGGTAAATGCTCTTTATTTTGTTTCTCACCAAAAGACAATGTCTTATACCTAAAGTCTTTCCTTCAAGGGCAATATTTTTTCCCTTTTCAGGTTTTTCACCTTTTAAATACAGCAAAACATAAAAGTTTCACGGATTGATAGATATTCTCTTACAGTTCTGGTTAGAGTGTAGTTTGTTTCCTCAGGGATTAACCACTGTAGGATCCCCCCCCCCCCTGTATTTCTAATGGCAGCATATCCTAAAACAATTACATCTAAGTAACATCTACTTCTTTGCATGGATTCAGTATACATATGCTCAGGATTTGGTCACTCCAGTCTTTTGTGTTTTTTTTTTTTTCTTTCTGTACATGCTGACGGTCATGAAACATGACAAATGAGTTGAGCGAAATATGCAACATTCACATAGATTCTTTTGTGAGTCTGTTGCACTCAATTGTTAAAGCCCCCCAGTTCAGAGTACATATTCCCATCTATATCCTCACAGTCTCTCAAACCTCTTAAATGATGGCTCAAATATATACTAATTCCATAGCATACCAATAGTATATGAGTTTCATTTATGTAACTCTGTTTGAATATAGGGACTTGCTTATCATTAATTCTTTGGAAGTTTTCTTAAAATCTGGCAGATTAGACTAGATACCTGCATTTCTGAATCTGTAAAATTACTATGATCTATGAGAAACTTACTGTTTGCTTTTTATGAATAGTCTTTGAAAACTTCCAACAATTAAAATGTATCAAAAAATAAGTGTTACTCCTACATATGTGGCTATTGAGATGAGTCACAGTTTTTTTTTCCCTTAATACAGTGGAAAATCCTGGCCAGTTCTGATTTATAATAATGAGTATAAATGTTGTCATGTCTTAAATCCCTATTATGTACAAACTCCTATATAAATTTTATGTCTAACTTTCACAACAGCCTTGTAAGGTAGATAATATTATACCTGTTTTAACTGATGAGTCTTAGAGAGGGATTCTTGTAAGAATTCCTGCCTTTAAAATGTTGACAGTGTTTGATCAATTCCTACCGCCCTAAGATCTGTGGGTTTGCCAAAAGCAAATGTAATGGTTGCCATGCTCTATTGTTTAAACAAGAAGAAAGCTTTATTTTTTAAACTAAAACTATAATGTATGTTTTTAAAGCAGATATTTATCCTGGCTTGTGGTGGCTTGGTCGGGTGTGGCTGTCACCTGGCATTTTCCCATCGTGGCCATCCAGAGTCCAACATTGAGCCCTTGCAGTGCTCACATTAAAGGATAGAAAGAATCTGATGCCCTGGCAGTCAGCTAGAATATAAAGCTAACTCTAGTGACCCCTGTAGTTACGGTGGATGTTTCCAGAAGGGTCACTTTTATAGTTTCTGCTGAACTGGTGGAGCATAGTAGCTGCTCCTAAAAACTGTCCCGTGGACACCACATACATGGGTAAGTCCTAGCACGTCATACGACTACTATTCCAATTGTTGTAAAGTAAGAAGGAGGGAGTGGTGATGAAGTTAGCAGCCCTCTGAACTCAAACATAAGGAAATGTCTGGGATTGGTTTACTCCATCATACTAGCAGTTGGCATCTCGGGACAACATGGGAGCTGGTGAAATCATATTCAAAGATTAAGCCTCTATTATGCATCCTTTACTTAGATATTCCTTTAATTTTAGAATAAGGGCCATTTTCTTTATGACAAAATCCATTCTTATTAGTGCAAACAGCAGGGTCCATGTGCCATCTAAGAATTTTTAAAAAAGCAAATACCAAGTTAATGTGTGTGGGGACATCTGTGTGTGTGTGTGTTAAGCATTTAAAATAAGTCCAGGGACTAGCTCAATAATGCATAAGCTAGCATTGTGGTATATTGGTAAGCATAGCTGATCTTATTAACACAGTTGTCATACCATAGTGAATGGCTAAGCTTGGGTTAAATTCCAGGTATTTTTTTCCTATAAAGCTTGTATTTTAGGTGTGTTCCACAGGGCATATCGCCTCTATGTAGTTTGATGTTCTTCCTTTGTTTATTGTATTTTTTTTCTCTTAGCAAATTTGATGATCATAATACAATATTGTTGTTTGTATTCACTAGGCTGTGCATTAGAGCTCTAGGACTTATTTACTACTCAGGAAGTTAGTTTTTTCAAAGATTTGAAGGAGAATACTTGATATATGGTCTGGTTCTCAATTTTCCTTCTCTGTGAATTTTATTTTGCTAGCATACTCAGACTTAATTGGATCCAGGGAACAGAATAGGGCAACTAAACTCACAAAAGACTTACACAGAAATAAGAATGTCAATGTATTGATTTATAATGATTAATATAAGTGCAAAGAGTACACAAAATTTGTTCCAGCTGATCACTTTGCTTTCACCTGTGTAAGAAATTCTGTCTAGAAAGCAAAATATAACAAGGTATATAGAATGACCTGAGTCAGAGAAAGGGTAAGTAATTGGCTGGTTTTAATAGCTGTGATATCTAATGTATACATTTCTGTCATAGGAACCTATTTGCTATAAGGACTGAATTTTGAGTCTTAGGTCAGTATATCTATCCTACTGAAGAAAAAGGAGAACATCTTGGCTTGATTTAGATAATTTTATCATCTAAGAGCAAGAATTATATATTGACTAGGAAGAGGATTTTGGGGGGAGAAGGGGGAAAGTACCAAGTTTAACTAGTAGATGTAGAATGAGTTAAATTATTAAATTCTGGAAAAATTGTAGATCAGGTCTTGAGGAGAGAGAAGTAAAACATAAGAGAAAAGTGACAGAATCTGACTACAAGAGTCAGAGTAGCAAAGAAGACAGGAAGAGTTAAGGTTTCTCATGGAAAGTCCCCTAAGTATGCACCATTCATGGAGGTCCAAGAAATAGACCCTCTTCCCTGTGGCAACTACATGGTAGTAAGAAAAATTCTGCAAATGAGATAAATAGTAATTAAGGATAAGTCTATAGTTGGTCTAGTGAGGTTTCTTTTAGGTAAAGTAAATATATATATTCCCAAGATGCAAATGCTTAGACATGATTACCCTGGGAGAGCCAGTTAAGGGGTCAGGTGTTTGCACCTATGGTTAGAATCACCGTGAGTGTGACCGCTACGAATTGGCATTAGTATTAGATAAATACCCAAGGTCTGATGTGGGTACATTGTGTTGAAATTCACATTTCATGAGTGGCATTTCCATGGGTCTAATGGTTTTACAAAATGGCAATCAGCTGTTGCTAAGGGTCTAAAGGAGGTGTAGTCTTTTGTCTCTTGTTACACAGTGGTTGCATTCCTAGAATAGTGTATATAAGTTAACCGCCCCCGCACAAAAATCTTACTTTTATTCGTAAAACAAAACTATGCCATAAATTTGGGAAATTATGAACAGGTATTTTTATCTCTAAGAATGTCCTATGGGATAGCTGAAAGTCTTGCAGAATGTAAGGCAATTCTTCAATTGTACAGGACTGAAAGTATCCTTTTGGCCATCTAGTACCCCTGACCCTTGTACATTAAATTCTAGAAATGATCCCAACCACTGCCAGAATCACAGCACCCTTTCAGATTTCCAAAGCACTAGAGATCACAGAAGGGTCACCAGGAACAAGTCTTCTAATGTTAATAAATGCATTATTTGGGGGTATTTTCAAAATTTTCAGAACACTGGAGTTTTCTTATTGCCTTAGATGATTCATCAATCTGTGATTGTCTTTCAAATTAAATATCTACGTGTGGTCAAAGATACAATTAAGGGTGGGGATGAGGGGTTAATCAAAAGCAAGTATCAAAAACAGAGGAGTGTGAGTCAGTAAGGGCAACTGGTTATTTCTAAATTTTTTAAACAAAAGGAGGTGAACCTAGAGATAAATACCTAAGGTCTGGAGAATGAGTGCTGGGATAAAGGCACATGGGACTTGGGGAATAACAAAGAGGATGTCCTGAGCATGTTTTCTAGCAGCCTGAGGTCTCAAAGTAACTGCTGCTTTGAACCTCTGTAATTAGAAGAACGTGGGTTTGAAGAGGTTCCATTATCTCAACTTGACTTCAAATACTGATGCTCTTCTGAAGACACTTTGGCCACTATCTCAGGATAACCATGCTTACTCGTTGCACATGGGGATTAGCAACTATGAACCAGAGCAGGGACCTAAAAACATTTTGGCCTTTAGCCAGAGATGTGACATGTTAATGTGGAGGCCAAGAAAAACACGGCTGTACCCACCTTGAGCCTAGCCCTGACATAAGTACAGCCATCTTGGCAAAGCAAAAACTGGCACCTTGCACCTCCCCTCTCCATCCGTATGTGTGACATTCCTCAGCCACCTCTAACTGCCCTAAAAGGAAAACAAATAGTTAACTTGCAGAGATCACCATCCTGCAAAACAGGAGTCTCCCTTGGTTTACAAATATCCTAGAGATCTACAAACAAAGAAGCTATCTAACAATAACACAATTTCCAGAGGCAAATAACTCAATTCCTCGAGCCCTAAATAAAGTTAAATTTCTTCTAAACCCAAATCTCACTAACAAGGATGCTTGATAACAAGAATGTGACATTCCACCAGGAAACTCCCAATTGTCTTCATGCTAGTGCCTCATTAAAGGGAAAAACGGCCTTGGCTTGATAGTAGCCAGGCCTTCAATATCCTGACAGTCTTCTTTACCCTGATAGCCCTTCGGAACACCCCCTTTGTCCTCATCCACCACTGAGTCCACCCCTACTCTGCTTTTAAAAACTCTGACTGTCATTTATTTGGCTTGGGGTCCAAGTCCCTACTCCGCTGTGTCGGGTATACTTGGGCTCAGGCTTAAGCTTGTCAAATAAACCCTCGTGTGATTGCATCGGTGCTTGGCTCCTTGGTCTCTCGGACGCAAACACTCGGGCATCTGTTACCTGTTGCCTCGCTGCACCTTGTGTTTCCACTTACATTTGAATTTATTTCTCTCCCTTGATTCTTTTGGATTCTTTCTGTCTTTACCCCTCACCCCTGTCTTTTCTCACTTAAAATCGTGTTAACAAATTAGCAATGTTAAGCTTGATTTAGGTAAATAAAAAAGGCTAACCCTTTTGTCACGGGGGTAACTGCCTTCCCATCCCTTTCTTCCCATTTGCGGACATGGCTTTTCTTCTTCCTTTATCAGTTACCAGAATTTGCACTGGTTTTTAGGTTTTCCTTCCTCCCCTCCCACAGTGAGGCTTTTGCCAACCATCCACCATATACAATATTGCAGCTACAAGCTGTTCTCAGAAAATCCACTCAAAATAGCTGAGGAGCAGCTGCTTCTGTGATATTTTCAAAAAGAAGAAATTTGTATTTGGTTTTATAGGCAAAGGGTCTGTTGGTTTTGCACAGAGAGAAATAAATGAAGTCCTTCGCTCCAGCTGAAATCCTCTGCCTCTCGCTCTCTAGCTCCGACTTCAATGTATGGATAAGTGGGCAGGGAAATGGAAAGATGGTCCTGGAAAGAGTGTGCATCATTTGCTTAAAGACTGTTCATTTGCTTCTCATATTTTTGTAACCGATATTTACAAGTAGATTAACAAGAGCTAATTTATGGGTACAAATTAGAAAAAAAAAAAAAAGGCCAGTTGAATCCGATTAGCATTTTTTAGCATTTTTTGACTCATTTGTCACTCACCTAATATAACACTGGTGGGAGCACTTTAATAATGTAGAGGAAACGTATCATTAACGTGGGGCATGCTTCTTCTACTCTTGAAATTTAAAAGCTTTGGGAAATTTTGGGAGTGGGGCTAAGTATCCTTAAATTTTTTAGTCTGCTATTATAAGTCTCTTCTTCCCCTTCCCTCTCACACCTCCCCAGGAAGCGTTTGAAAGAACAGTGTGGCTGTCAGGATTGGAACAGAACAATTAGATGTCAAGGATGCAATTAGTCTAAGATTAGAGCATTAGGGACTCAAAATCATGGCATCTGAGACCAGGCAGCTATGAACTAGTAATTAAGAAACTACTTTCTACTTATTACTTCCCGGAAAAAAATGTATTTATGTATTTCCTGTGAGATCATGTTTAGTCACTGTACAATTATGGTTCAGTTGAGCACTTGATGCCATATCGTGATTCTGCAAGAGTTGAAATGCTCCTGTACAAGGACTACTCTTGGCAATGGGTGTGTATTAGCGACATATCCCATTGCCTGCAAAGTAGATTTCATGCTGCAGATCAAGCAGAGCTACAAATAATCACACTTCTTGTCACCCGCTGTGGGATCACATCAAGCATTATAAATTATTAGAGAATTCACATGGACATCATGTAATACCACAGGAGTTCCATTATGATTTACCATTAATTAACATCCACTGACTATATTTCAAAGTGCTATTGCTCTGTCACACCACAGGCTGTTATACAAACCATAAATGCTATCAATATTCCTGCATTTATCTAAGCTCCAACTGATTAAAATGTGATTTGTCCCATAATACCTTCTTAGTTTGATATGTGACTTAGATTGCTGACCTAACATTACTTCTATCTCGAGTTGTCACGCAGTCAATTATACTGAATAACGGCAGGGCTTAAGAGCACAGAGGAGAACCAGTATTGGAAGGAAAACATTACTCCCATCATTTAAAGAGAGAAAAGAAATACTAAGATGAAGAGTGGGGGAGGGAGCTTTTCTGTGCCCATGAAAACCAACCGTAAAGGTTGTTAGTTTCTAGGAAAAGATGGTTATTTAGTCTGTCCCACAATTTAAATGAGTGGAAATGTTCTCAGATTTGAGGAGAAACCTGCTGGCTGGCTGACTGTTTACCATCCCCCCCCCTTTCCTCCTTCCTCTATTTTGTCACATGTTTATTTAATGCAGATTCCATAGCTTTCCTTAGTGGGCCAGGGAGAAGTCAATTGTTTTAGGTGGAAGGGCACAGAATAAGCTCTCTCCCCACTCACCACTAGATCAAATAGTAGTATAAAAGAGTTAACAGGGGCGCCTGGGTGGCTCAGTGGGTTAAAGCCTCTGCCTTCGGCTCAGGTCATGATCCCAGGGTCCTGGGATCGAGCCCCGCGTCGGGCTCTCTGCTCCCCAGGGAACCTGCTTTCTCCCCTCTCTCTCTCTGCCTACTTGTGATTCCTCTCTCTCTCTGTCAAATAAATAAAATCTTAAAAAAAAAAAAAAAGAGTTAACAAAGAGTTTGTTTTCACTATAAAGGTAAATGCCAGATAGTTAGAGTTTCATAGGATGTTAGGATTAAGAATCTTCTTAGAGATTACCTAATCTGACACCCATCAGAAAAATGAAGCCAGGTTTATCAAATGAAAGGTCAAACACCAAATGGTGGGGCTCAAGAAAATCAGGGTGGAGAATCCCCATCTCTTAGAACTTAGCCATAAGCATATGTTCATACTTCTTGCACTTTCTTTTATACTTTGCTAGCCTAGAAAACAAATTATGAGATGGGCTTATTTAAGCACTTATTTTTCTCCAAGTTAAAACTAATAAAGAAACTATGGAGAGCTTAAGCCTTGTGTAATGGGAAAGACAGAGTTAACATAAGGGGGCACAGACTTAACTTTGCACAGTTTGAGGTGAAACACTTAGATCTGAGCTACAATGCAAGTTGAGTGTCGCTAAGCTTCAATTCTGGAACACCGCGTGCTCTTTGGGTATGAGCTCCCTCAGATAAAACCTGCCCCCACAGAGAGAAAACCTTCGCATAAAACTGTGTTTTCATGTTTAAAATGTTCAACGTCAAGAAGTTCTAGAGTAAAAAGCAACAATGCTTCGACATGTTCTGACTGTTGAATAACCAAGTTATAGCACCGATCAGACGGGAGAGGTTAATCGAGAGAGAAGAGAGGTTAATAATTCATTGCAAATGAGAGGGACGCTGGCTGTATGACCAGTCTGTGCAGCCCTGACTAAGAAATAGGAAACCCTAGGAAAAGGAAAGACGTTTGGGGGAGAGGTCTTACAGAGATCCCTTGCTAGTTCTTCACTTTTGCCAGGTGAAGGTCAATGTAGGGAGGTAGTTTGGTTGGCAGTGCATCTCACCAGCTCAGGGACTGATGGCAGCCCCATTATTGATAAAGCTCGTGTGGTTGTAGGATAAGCTGCCAACCAAGAAGAGCTCACTGGTGCCTGGGTGGGTGAACCGAGCCTGGACTTCATAGAAACTTGGAGTAGGCTGAACTGATAAACCTCCCTACACTCTGGATACCCTGGGAGCCGTCCTAAGAATAGAGCTAGGAACCAGTGTGCAGTGTAGGTCCAACCAGGGATGAGTGGAAAGAAGATTCAGACAGGAGGGGCTGAAGTGGAGCCCCCAGGAGCCTGCACAATCTTGGTTTATAACCCACTCTTGACAGCTCTGATACAAGCTTGACATGACTGCTCTTCCAACGTGGGTGTTAGTTTTTCTGATCGTTTCACTTCAGATCGTATATTCTCCAGAGAAGGTGTGAATGGAGATAGACTGAAATTTTAGATACCTTGATTTTGACATTTTGGCAATTAGAGGGTTTGTTTCAAGGAAAAAAAATCCCCGGTGGGTGACTGGATAATCCGTGTTCATGTCTCTTTCAGTTAAGCTTGTAAAGAAAAGAGAAGAAGGAAGGAAAGGAGGGAGGAGATGAAGGGAGAGGAGGAGACGGAGAGGTGTGGAAAGATGCTTTTTATGCCAGCCTCAGTGGTGCCTCCTGGTGGCAGCTACCTTGGGGTTAAGTTCCAAAATGAAACAAAATAGGTTCTGGGCCACATGCCCTACAAATCTAGCTTAATTGTGGATAACAAATGTCACATTCATTATCTTCTTTTTTCTCGTGCAAACAAACAGATATAGCGTCTAAATATCAGGCACATTTAGAGAAATTTATTTTTGTTTACTCTTTAAAGGCTGTATGAAGGGCTCAGCTGATTTCCCAAGAAATTAATATTCATTCATTCAAGAAACATCTAGTGAGTACTTTTTTCATGCCAGAACTGTGACTGTTCAGATGTAATATGTTTCTATATTTTCTATATTCATGTTGTGTTTTTAATTTCTTTTAAAAATTAATTTCATATTTTGGGAATTATTTTAGGGTGGGTTGAATAAAATAATGAAAGTACAATATTTAAAAAAATCTTTTTTGCATGAGGGACTCTCTGATAAACTCAAGGATGGACAAAAGTTGAAGAATAAAAGGAGGATGAAAGGAACAGTACAGGAGCATTGACTAGATCTTTGTGGAAATGCCATTGTTTTCAGAAGTGGGCATCAGCCTCCTGGGTAGCTCGAATAGTTCTGTGCTCTGAAGATTGATGGCTTCCCTGTGCTCCCTTCACTTAGAATAATAGTGAGTCATTGAGCACAGCTCCAGCTCAAAGCAGAACTTTGGAAAAAACATTTTTTGTACCTTTTTGTCTTTTCCTAATGAATCACATGAAGCTCCCTTATAGTTAAAGGGTCCCCAATTAAGAAGGACATTGAACCAATTGGGCAAAGGAGTTTGATGTATCAGTGACATTCTTCATAATCTAGGCTGCAGACTTGGAAAAAAAAATGTTCAATCTGTGCACAATCTAGGTAATATATTTCCTCAAATTGTCCCCAGTCTTTGGGCTCTGGAAATGGCATCTGAAGGACGGAGGGAATCGTGTTCCCAGTGCACTGGTTACCCTATCAGAGCCTCCTTCCCTGAGAAAGCTGTTTATATTTAGATTTTTAGGAGCACCCCTCTTCTAGTGGACTGAGTGAGCCATACTGATGATGAAGTTCCATTTCTTAAAAGAAAGATAATAGTTACTGTGCAAAAAGACAAAACCTATGCTGAGCAAACAAACATCTCTAATCCTGGGATTTCTTCTGGTGCCATACTATTACCTGCAGATGTACTGGCCTTTTCTTAGAGGAGAATTCGTCAATGGACTAGACCAGGCTCCTCTCTCTAGCATTTGCCTTGTGTTCAACTCTGTCATTAACCTTTTTCTTTAATGTGACCAACACTTCACTCTAGATGTGATATTCTTCTGATTGTTTTGGAATTCTGATCAACATCTTTCCCCAAATGACTGAGCTCTGTTTACCTAGAGATTGCCTAGTCAACATGCTTTCCTAAGGTTTCCTCACTTGCACAGGAAGGACTACAGCAAAGTACTGGCTGATCACAAGGCTTTGGACGCAGGAGAGCTTCAGGGCTTGAGGATTGTTTTAATAGTTCTTTTATTAACCAAAGCCAAAACTCAAAAAAAAAAAAAAAATGAGCATTTGTTGAATGAATGAATGAATTTAATGGTCATGGAGTCCTTGTAATAGGTAGGACTTCATAGCACATTCCTGGATGCAGAATAAAATCAGACAGTTGCTGACTTCAAGGGGCAGGGACTGAGACACACATATAAATACATAATTACAGTGATAAGTGCTAAAATAGTTGCCAACCGTAGTGCCACAGAAGAGAGAAGAGGCTGTTATTCTTAACAGCTTGGAGAAGTCAAAGGAAAATAGGAGTCTTGGCAGTAGCATTTAATCTTTTAATTAAGGCATCACTAATTTCTCACTATTATTTTCAAGTTATTTCTTTCATATGTCCCTTGCTTGCTTTTGCAGGCTCAACCCAATTGGCTAAGAATAGTGAAATCATGGCATTAGAATGCATTTTGATAGGACTGTGTTCTGTGTCCTAGTTTACCAACGGAACAAGCATTAGTTGGCTCATGGTTTATTTTCTGTTATTTTCTAAGCTTTAAAAAATTTGAAACTCACCCAGATGATATCAGGAAATCTCTAATATGCCTATGAACCTAGTATATTTAACAATAAAACATTGTTTTAATCTTCTCATTCTTTCCCTTTTTCTAATATATATTCCTAGACAATCATGTACTTTACACAGGTTTTAAAGTATATTTTCCATAAAGTTGAAACAACAGTTATCTTAATTTCCTCTCCTAATTTTGTAATTTTCTGCTTTCTCCTGGATTTTTTTTTTTAATTTTTATTTATTTATTTGACAGAGAGAGATCACAAGTAGGCAGAGAGGCAGGCAGAGAGAGAGGAGGAAGCAGGTTCCCTGCAGAGCAGAGAGCCTGATGCGGGGCTCAATCCCATGACCTGAGCTGAAGGCAGCGGCTTAACCCACTGAGCCACCCAGGCGCCCTCTCCTGGATTTTAAAGTTAAGTTTACCTATTGCTTGTTTTTTTTTCCCAAAGAACAATATTCTGAATTCATTCATTAAAGTTATTGTTTTTATTTATTAATTTCTGCTTCTATATTTATCACTTCTCTTGTGCCACTTTCTTTTGGGTTTTTTGCATCTTCTTTTTCAAACATTTTTGTGTGGAATACTTAATTTCTTTCTTTCTTTCTTTCTTTCTTTCTTTCTTTTTTAACATGTCTTCTTACTTAATTTAAAGCTCTGGATTTCTTTGTGTGCCAAATTATAGCCATTTCCCACAGTGTGTAAATTTTTATTTTGGTTTCCTTTTCTTATTCAAGAGTTTTTAGAGAAATTTTCCCCAAAATTTCAGGTCAGGGAGTTTTTCTTACAAATTTATAGTCTTGTTTCATAGTAATCCTAAGTTTTGGACTTCTTTATTTCCCCTTATGGAACTTATTGAAAGTTTTCCTTATGGAGTAATATATTTTCATACTTAGAAACAATTTCAGTGGCATTCATACAGAGGTATATATCTTCTTTATTAAACATACTATTTAGTTCTACACATTTTATTAGTAGAAATGAACTACTTAATTTTGTCAAAACTGTCACATGCTTCTGACCTGCCTGTGGCATATCTTTATCATATTGTATGTGAAAGTTCGTTGAAGGAATAAAAAACTACTTGCTCCAGGCTACCAGAAAGTATTGACTAGCACTGTGGAGATTTCAACAGATTTACAAAGAAAAGTGAGAGGTTTAATGTTCAAATAATTTTACCTAATTAATTTCAGTTAACAAAAATTTAAAAATGCCTTTTTCTAGGTTTCTCAAGACCTTCAGTATGTTAAATATGAGTTGAATTTCCCTAATGGGAAGTCATGTTGTAGAGCAAATGAAGTAAGACAATTGTATTCTAGTGGAATTTTTTTTTTTAAGATTTTATTTATTTATTTGACAGAGATCACAAGTAGGCAGAAAGTCAGGCAGAGAGAGAGAGAGGGAAGCAGGCTCCCTGCTGAGCAGAGATCCTGATGTGGGGCTCGATCCCAAGACCCTGGGATCATGACCTGAGCCAAAGGCAGAGGCTTTAACCCACTGAGCCACACAGGCGCCTCTCCAGTGGAATTTTTTAACGAGGAAATAGAAACTGTAGAAAGAGAAGGTCTGTTGTCAAAGGCAGTAGTTTTCTGTTGGCACAACCAGGTTTGGATTGGATGTTGGGTGCCATGGCCAGTACAATATCAAGTACGCCAAGAGAACTAATATCTCCTATCAAATTAGCTATCTGAGCTGCATTCAGCTAACAATCTATTGAATTCCAGTCTGTAATCCCTAACTTGGTGGCTCAGTTTTCAAATGCTCTGATCTCTGACTTATTTAAATACGTGAATATATATTCCATGCTATACCTGTAATTCATTTAGTGAATAAATAATAGTTGAACCCCCAGTCATGTGCTAAGCACAGTTCAGTGTTAAACAGGACATTACTAAGTTTGCTTCTTGAAGTTGATGTTTTTAGTTGAAATAGGTAATAAATAGGAAAATATTTGATAGTTAACAAAGTTATGAATAAAGTCAAACTAAGTCTGTGACAGAATTCCTGGTAGGCTGCTTTAGATGGATGGACATGGAAAACCCTGTCTGTATTCTTGAAGCACCCTATTTCCTAATGACTTAGCACAGAAAATCTGCTATGTAGGATGACAGGCAAGCACAAGAGCCTGAGGGGTTCAGAAGAAATGTTGGAACACCGATCTGTAATAAGCAGAATCAGCTTTTGGTTCATCTGGAACCAGGAAATAGTTCTATTTAGACAGTATTTTCTATTCTACTATGTTCAATCAGGACAAATGCTGACTTAATTTTTTAAATTGACGCATGAAATAAAATTCACATGTGAACCAGTTTATGACACATAAAATTAAAGGTTTGGTATTGGAAATGTTTAACTGATATTTAGTAGAGCTTTTTAAAAAAATAACAGTAACAACAAAAGTATTTCTCAACTCATCATGTGTGATCATGTCAATTCATGATCATGTGGCCCTGATTAAGTTAAAATTAGCACTTTCTTTTACCATATGTGATAATTACAAGAAAATATTAAAAAAACACATTTGAAAGCACTTTTGAAAGTATGTATTTCAAGATAGGTATTTACAAGATCTCATGAAATTATCAGAAAAAATACACAAAATTACATTCTAGCGTTAAATTCTGTTACATTGTTCTCTGTTTTATTTAATCTTTTTATAAGTAATTGTTCCTGATGCTGTTGTTTTTGAGAGGGGAAAATGCCTTAAATAAGGAAGGTGCAGTAATGTAATTTTTAGATTTTCAAAAAGCCATGTGCAAATATCCCTGCTAAATATATTAAACTTTTAGTCACAAGCAAATATTAATATCTGCAATTTGTGATAGGTTGGTGGAAGAATGAAATTTCATAAATTTTATCAATATGCAAGAAGCTGTCTGATTCTGCACCACTTTGAATGTTACTGGTATAAATGTTTTCAAATATTAATTTACAATTTGTAATTCTTCTACTGTGGTATTCATCCCAAAATAGTGAGAATGAACTCTCCTTGGATCCTTTTGAAAATCACCTAGATGCTACTGTAATTTTCTTTCAAATCTTAAACTGGGGACTGGATAAATCAGATTTAAAAGAATTTGGGAGGACTAGCACCATGAATCATCCCAAGGGTGGAAACTCAGATCTGCATGGTAGTTTCCTCATTGCTTCTAAGAAAGTTCTATCCAATGGTCAAGTTTCCATTTTGGTCTAGCCTGAAATTAAATTACATGGTGAATTTTCTAGCTTTCCAAGCCGTGTTGTCCTGCATGCTAGGAAATTCTCTGTAGCAGTGGAATAGGCTATCTCAAGGGCAGCCCTACCATTCCCAAGTTTGTTGTGACCACTGACTGCTATTGAGACAGAGTAATTTCCAATCCCTCCCCTGTATTCTTTCTTCATTTCAGCGCTTGGTCATTCAAACTAAGAGATATGTTTAAATCTTCTTTCCTTATAGCCAGTGTCAATGCACTGAAAAGAAAAAAGAGCTGAAATTTGTTTTTTACTACTTTCTCTGAATATGTGAGACTTCTTAAAACCCATGTAGTGTTTATTCTTATGTCTAATGGGTGGTACCTTACAAAGGTTCTAGCATTAATTAAAATAACTCTTTAAAAAAAATACGGTATGGGCTTTTGACTTGAGTTCTCTTGTATGAAGAGGGGGTGGGGAGATATGGCAACAGACAATATAATGATATTTAGGCATTTATATAAAAGTGCATTCCTTTTTTAATGCTACATAATAAATGACTACAATCTTAGTGCTTAGAGCATCACATATTTATTATTTCACAGTTTTCATGGCTCAAGAGTCTGGGCACAGCTTAACTGGGTCCTCTAACTGCTTATCGTCTCACAAAGTAGCAGTCAAGGTGTTAGCTGGGCTGCATTCTCATCTGGTGACGTCACTGGGAAAGATCACACTTTCAAAGTCATTCAGGTTGTTGGCAGAACTCATTTCCTTGCAGCTGCATGAGGACACCAGCTTCTGGCTGGCTGTTGCCTGTATGCCACACTAAGGTCCTAGAAGCTGCCCACAGTTCCTTTACAGATCATCTTCTCCAGTGTGGCTGCTTACTTTATTAAGCCTGCAAGATGAGTCTTTCATCCCAAGGAAAGCCAAATCCTCCCTTCAGAACTCTTAATTTAGTCAGGCCTTCCCAGAAATGTATTCCTTTTGATGAATTCAAACTCAACTGATTTGGAAACTTCTTGTTCTTCAACATCCCTTCGCCTTTGGCGTTTTCTCTTGGCCAGAAGGTATTCAGAGACCCCAGTCACACCCAAGAGAAAGGGATTATTCAAAATATCAATACCAGAAGTCCTAAGACACCCCTCTTAGAATACTGTCTACCACTACAAGTCACTATTTTCCCCCAGTATATATCTATATATATTTAATGTATATATTTAACTTCATATGTCTAAAACTAAAATATTATTTTAACTTAAATGATGGAATTTATTTAGGAGAAGTGATTTGTTTATTTGGGGGAAACCTTACTATTATACAAAATCATCAAGATCTTATTCAACTTTCTAAAAGAATGCAGGTTGTTAAAAGTACTTTCATCAACATCCATGAAATGTTTATGAACTAAGTATTCACTTTATTTCTTTAATATTCTAACAGTTTCATCATATCACTTATTATTTTTTTCAGCCTAAATTTCAAATGCTCTGCTTTCCCTCTTCACAAAATACACATTGCTTCCCAAATCATGAAAGTAAAGCACTGAGAGAATACCCCATCTCAAATATGCACGAATGCCTAAGAAATAGTCCTTCTGTTGTGTTTTGTTTATTTCTTTCCTTTCACAATGATTCCACAGATCAGTGTTTTTTTGTTTTTGTTTTTGTTTTTGTTTTTTTCAGGTATTCAGTATGGAAATTTTAGAAAAATCAAGGATTAGAGGGGCACCTGGGTGGTTCAGTGGGTTAAACCTCTGCCTTCAGCTCAGGTCATGGTCCTAGGGTCCTGGGATGGAGCCCGGCATTGGGCTCTCTGCTCAGCGGGGAGCTTGCTTCCTCCTCTCTCTCTGCCTACCTCTCTGTGTACTTGTGATCTCTCTCTCTGTCAAGTAAATAAATAAAAAAATTTTTAAAAATATACCCTTAAAAACTAAAAAATAAAGTAGCCTTCCCTTCTCCAGATTGTGCTTCCAGAATCATTCAACATTCAAGTTGAAGACAGCTGTGGCATTTTTGCACCCCGTGTCACTACTTTTTTTTTTCCAGACATCCAATAACTACATGAATACAAATGTTGTAATGGGTTCTATTTTATTTTACAAAACGGAAGCCATAAACAAAGACAGAGTAGATGTCATCACTAGCATGATTTCATGCTAACCAGGATTACCATGGTATCTACTAGATGCCAATAAAACTAACTTTTTAAGTCATAAACTCACATGAACCACTAGAAGGCTCTTTGTGAAAGTGGTAGAAATTGCCTCTGACTGCAAGTCAGCTGATACTGGTAAGAATTGGAGGCAAACTAGCTTCGGGCAATCCCCTCTGTGCTTCCTCTTATTCTGACTTGCTGGTAGGAAGGGTGCAGGAAATTATGGTGTTCATTAAGAAAAGTGCCTTTCAAACATCCCTGGACTCTAGCCCCAAGTGAGCTGACTGCAAGTCTGCCTGTTTTAATGCTACAAAAAAAACAAATTTTGCAAGAAAAAGCAAACAACTTTAACAGCAGGTGGCTGCAGCACTGCCTTCAGAAAGCTGTTAAGAACCATTTTTGTCTGTGAAATAAAACATGGTTGCAAGCAATGTTATTTGCACTTATTGATTCAGTGAAAGAAGTCACCTTATGTTTAATTCAAATTGCAGTCCTGACATGGACAGGCTTAAAACAATCATGTTTTACAAATCCATTTGTTTAAATGATTCTCTTGTTGGCTGTTCACACTGTGCCCTGTGTTGTTATAATATCACTCACTGCAAGTGCTGTTTAAAGAAGTGAGAAACCAGAAACACACAATTGCTTTAAGCAACGGAGGCTGGATTAGTAGAAAAAAAGGCAAAACATAAGGTCCACTAATTTCAAGGTAAAACACAGTGTCAGTTAAGTTCAAGGTGAATCTTTGTCATTTCCTTAGCCCACTTGAACTGTTAGTTCTCTGTTCCCACTGCTGAGTTTAGGGGTTGGCCATGAGCATAATTTGATGGCCATATCTTTTTTCTTTTTTCTCCTTTGGGGTTGAGGTACAGTATGAAATTGCGCAAAACCTTTCAATGAAGTTTCCTGTTAGTTCTATCTGTGTTAGACATCACAGTGCTTTCCAAAAACTTTCTATACTTTAGAGGCTAAAGGTCTGTACTGTATGGGAAAAAATGCTTGTCCAAAGTTGGTAAGATGTTGTAGACTAATTCTCGGCAGGCCGATTATTATGATTTACATTAGAAAACCTCCTTGAAATTGCTAAGAGATTATTGCAAATTAAGTTTTTCCCCATTTTGCAAAAGTAATTCTGACCTTGGTTGCCTTTATGGAAGCTTCTCTGATGGCATTTGTGAAGTCCTGCAAGTGAAAGTAGAGAGAAAGTTTGGATAACCACCCTCAGAGTCTAAATATTAATAAGGAGAAAGTGAATCTTGTTTTGGTGTGGTTTAAAACTCCAGTTAGAACAGACCACTGAGGCATGTGTGTGGAATTGGAAACCCCAGATACATGATGCTGTGTAAAAGCTGAAGAGTCTGGTAGGAAGACTCGGTGTCAGTTGCCCAGGGAAAGGCATGGGAAAGCACCTCACTGTACAGATGAACTGAACAATGTAGGAGTGTTCCCCTTTCTCCACATCCTCACCAACATCTGTCATTTCCTGACAAATTAATTTTAGCCATTCTGTCTGGTGTGAAGTGGTATCTCATTGTGGTTTTGATTTGTATTTCCCTGATGCTGCGTGATGTGGAACACTTTTTCATGTGTCTGTCGGCCATTTGGATGTCTTCTTTGGAGAAATGTCTTCTGCCCATTTCTTGATTCGATTATTTGTTATTTGGGTATTGAGTTTGATAAGTTCTTTAAAGATTTTGGATACTAGCCCTTTATCTGATATGTCATTTGCAAATATCTTCTCCCATTCTGTAGGTTGTCTTTTGGTTTTGCTGACTGTTTCTTTTGCTGTGCAAAAGCTTTTGATCTTGGTGAAGCCCAGTAGTTCATTTTTGCCCTTGCTTTCCTTGCCTTTGGTGGTGTTTGGTTTGATTTTCTTTCTTTCCTTTTTTCTTGTATTTTCCTTCTTGATAGGCGTTAATCTCCTGTAGCCCATTCTACCCCAAACAAATCACATACACATAACTCTTCAAAACAACAACAAACAACACAACAGTAATACAACAGTGGCCTTAGTGTAGATAAGCCCCAGTTTGCATCCCAAATCTTCTACTTACTTAACTACATAACCTTGGGCATTGAGCAGACTCTGGGAATCTCAGATTCTTAATCTAGGCAAACTGAGATAACAGGCCCCCCTTTTTAGATATGCCAAGAGGGAATAAATGAAACACATTACCAAATCACCTACAAGAATGCTTCATTCATTGGATTCTTTCATTCCTCAACTTGTAAAGCTGAAGGTCATAGGAATCACCCCTTCATGAAACCTTGCCTGAGCACCTGCTAACACTTTCCATGACATAATCTCCACTTGCATATAAATCATTCTTTTGTCTATATCTGTGGGAGCTAAATGCATCTTTTGAAAAGTAAATGAGCTTTCATACTGGGACATCAGCAACATGGCCAAATAAGATGTCTCTTGCTTATATCCTCCCTCAACAACAATTTGGCATCCATCCATGGAGGTGCCTTTCTAGTAGTGCTGGAATTCAGCACCATTACACCAAGGGAATACGAGGGCTCTTGCTCACCCTTGGGTTGGGTACTAGGCATACAGACCTCAGGCACAGTGGTGGACACTGTTATAGCTATAAACCAGCCCTAGTCCCTCTAGGCAGCAGACTGGAAGCCCTTGGAGAATGCCATCTCAGATAATCAGCCATGGGTGAGAGAGCCTTTGTGGAAGTCCAGGTTTCCAGAGGAAACGTTGTGGCACACCACTAGAGCGAAAATAGGCATGTTTGGACACACTGGAGAGGGTAAAAGGAACGGATTCACTTTATCCACATCACCCTTCCTCCAGGGCGGTGTAGCGTGGTGCCAAGAGATGCATTCTCAGCCTGCGATATTTCCCCCCAACTGTGTGGGAAGCTACCAGAAGCCCATTTCTCTCTGGCCCTTTCTAGAGTATTGAGTCTTGAGTTGCATAAGGGCGAGCAGGTAGAGGCTGGTAGGGCAATAGGTAGGACTCTTAGAGGACATTAAAGGGACATAGAGCCTACTAACTGCCTCACAAATGACATCAAAAAACGCGCCTAGGAGCCTCTGGGGATATCTCACTCGGATGGCACACAGGCAACCCTAGAGCTCTGTGCACCTCACCTATACCTATGCTCCCCTCACCCTACGGCCAGCTCCCTGTGCACACTTCTAATGGTGGTGAGAGCAAGCTTTGGCCCAGGGCTAGCAAGCATGCTCAAAAAGCCAGTTGAATATGTGGGCGAGGGAGAGCCCACACAAACCCGAGCTTTGGCTCTGCCCTTGGGAAAGCAAAGGGAAGGTTGTGGGCACATGGTCTGGTGTGCTGTGAGATGGAGAGAAGCTATCCAAACTTAAAATACTGAAAGTACTGCTACACAAGGGAGAAAGAAGCATGGAACAGGCTTATTCACAGAAGGTTTGAGAAAGCCTCAGAATCCCTAGCAGAGATGAAGAAAGGTTTATCTCTCCAGAAGTTGTCAGTAAACGACTGGGGTAGGTGACTGGTACTTCACATTTGAAGACAGCAACAGAGGACTTCAAGACTTCAAACTTAGAAATCTTCTGCACAGCAAAAGAAACAACAAAATGAAAAGCAGCCTTTCAGAATGGGAGAAAATCTTTGCAAATCATTTGTCTGATAAGGGGTTATGACCCAATATATATAAGGAACTGTTATAACTCAATAACAAATGCACAAATAATCTGATTAAAATGGGTGGAGGAACTGAATGGAAATATTTCCAAAGAAGACCTACAAGTGGCCAAGAAGTACAAAGGAGATGCTCAACATCAGGAATCGTGAAGAGGCAAATCAAAACCCTTCCATTACTAGCAACAAATAACCTGAAATTCAGTCACTTCCTTTCTTCCTTATTCATTGAGTAAATCATTTTTTAGTATCTCCAAAGCACCTTGTGATCAATTGCTGTAGGAGGTGCAGAAGTGAATCAGCTTGTGCTTGCTATCTAATAGATTTAACCAACATATATTAATGTGTATTAAAGATATGAGAAAATGTTAAGAGCCTTAGAAGAAGTAGTGGTATGTTCTTTTAATTAGGCAAAACAATTTGATAGGTATATACCATGGTTCCTGGGTGATTAGAACTCTGCATGTTGAACTCATATTGAAAAACTGCAAACTCATAAAGAAAGCACAGAGAGCATTACACAGTCTGTTGGGTTCCCAGGTCTCACCAGATGAGGAGGCAGAGTGGTTTAAACGGTTTCTTGTTTGAACCTCTCAGCATTTAGATCTTTGTATGTATCTTGCACATACATTTGAGAGAAGTCAAAACATGATTGAAGGAACAAATGGGAATAAGACAAAATTGAGAAGCCAAGAATGAAGACGGTGTAGGCTCAATTGGCATAATGAGAGATTTCTCATGTCTTTCCCCCAATAAAAATTTACTCAGTCATACCCTGTCCTTGGACAAAAGGAGATTAAATCCTGGCCTCGATTTGCAGCTGAGTTAAAAGATGCCATATTCTTAGAGTTGGCTAAATGATTCCTATGACCTTCAAGAATTTGCATGCGAATAAATATATAAATGAGATATGTAAATATGCACAAGTAGGTCTATCCTCTACTGTAGTGTTTTCAGTCTCATAACTTACAAAAATCATCTTTAATAATGAATGTTGACACCTTAACTTTGATAATAAGTTGTGGTCAAATTGTAGAACCTAATGTTTTTAAAGTGACTTAAAATTTTAAGCCTGCAATTGCTATCCTGAAGACAAATATAGTTGTGATTGGGCATTCATTGTCACTCAGCCAGAAGGTTGTCATTAAAATAAATTGACAATGGGAACGTTGGCTGAGCTCTCACATGGTTGCTTCATATGTTTGGAAAACCTCTCTGTGACCTATCAGCATCTATCCTGACAGATTCTAGAATGAGAGTGAAAGGCATCTTGGCTCATATGAAGAAAGGTGCCCCTTGGAAGTCAAATCATAAAGTAACCTTAATATGACTAATAAATCTGGCCCAGACCCTTTGTTCCTTAATTGCCTACCTAAATGTAACACAGAAATGTGTCCTGCACATTCTTACTGTGTTTCACTAGTATTTTATAAGAGAAAACTGAATGCTCAGGTTTTTAGGATATATGAATAAAATTAAATGAACAAATACATTGAACATGTTTAGCTCTCCATCTACACATGTAAGTACTCAATAAATGTGGCTGTTACCGTTGGTTAAGTACACTTAAAAATGGTCACTTAATGAAATTAACACTTTTTGTTTGGTTCTCTTATTTGGTTTGTTCATCTTTAGTCAAATGTTAGGTGAAAATATGAAATTCCCATCCATTGAAAATGTGATTATAATTTTATAATATAATTTTGATTTCTTCTTTTATGTACTATCTACCATAATTTTATAGTATAAGGTATATTATATTTATATTCTATAGATTATAATGTATTATAAAATTATGTTATTAAAATTATATTTCAATATTTCTTGAAGTTATTTCACACTTACAATAACCTTGTTAAGTGCCCAAGAAAAATTCTGTGATGGCCTCCTTTTTTTTTTTTTCACTGACTAAATAAATAATATTTAATAATTACAACTTGGAACACAGAATTTTTCAAAACATAGTATGCATTGGAGCGCCATAAAGAGGTTATTACTGATGTGGGAAACAGAAGCAGAAGAAAATTACTAAATTTCCTTACCCACTGACAATCCCTTAAAACAGGCAGAGTGACATTCCTTTAGGGACTCAACTGCTTCCTCCTTAACACTTTGCTAAGGGCAAAGGGCAATCTTAACCTGACCAATCCCTACCCCCAACCAGGATCCTGTAAGTCTACTTTAACAATTCCTTTGGAAACTTCCTTTATCTATAAACCCTCCAAGATACTGTTGACAATCATTCCCAAGCATATGGCCCACTGATATACATGTAAAGGGTCTCAGACAAAGGTTTTATTACTGATAATGAATGACCTTTTTCCCAGCAACAGCTAGTCCCTCAGGGTCCTGGAAACCTTGCTTCCAAAATTCCTTAGACACATACACCATCTCTGACCCCCTCCCAACTTGCAAGCATATAATGGACCACTCCTTACAACCCCAGGGGAGCAGCTCTTTCTGCCCACTGGTCCTGTTCCCATGCTTTTTTTTTTTTTTTTTTTTTTTAATTTCTTTTCAGGGTAACAATTCATTGTTTTTGCATCACATGCTCCATGCAATGCATGCCCTCCATAATACCCACCACCTGGCTCCCCCAACCTCCCACACCCCACCCCTTCAAAACCCTCAGGTTGTTTTTCAGAGTCCATAGTCTCTCATGGTTCAATCTCCCCCTCCAATTTCCCTCAACTCCCTTCTCCTCTCCATCTCCCCATGTCCTCCGTGTTATTTGTTATGCTCCGCAAATAAGTGAAACCATATGATAATTGACTCTCTCTACTTGACTTATTTCACTCAGCATAATCTCTTCCAGTACCATCCACGTTGATACAAAAGTTGGGTATTCATCCTTTCTGATGGAGGCATAATACTCCATAGTGTATATGGACCAGATCTTCCTTATCCATTCGTCCATTGAAGGGCATCTTGGTTCTTGCCACAGTTTGGCAACCGTGGCCATTGCTGCTATAAACACTGGGGTACAGATGGTCCTTCTTTTCACTACATCTGTATCTTTGGGGTAAAAACCCAGTAGTGCGATTGCAGGGTCACAGGGAAGCTCTATTTTTAATTTCTTAAGGAATCTCCACACTGTTCTCCAAAGTGGCTGCACCAACTTGCATTCCCACCAACAGTGTAAGAGGACTCCCCTTTCTCCACATCCTCTCCAACACACGTTGTTTCCTGTCTTGCTAATTTTGGCCATTCTAACTGGTGTAAGGTGGTATCTCAATGTGGTTTTAATTTGAATCTCCCTGATGGCTAGTGATGATGAACATTTTTTCATGTGTCTGATAGCCATTTGTATGTCTTCATTGGAGAAGTGTCTTTCATATCTTCTGCCCATTTTTTGATATGATTATCTGTTTTGTATGTGTTGAGTTTGAGAAGAAGTTCTTTATAGATCCTGGATATCAACCTTTTGTCTGTACTGTCATTTGATAGCCTCTTTTTGGGGGGCAAGGATTGGTATCTTGGAGAAGTTGTGAGTTTCCCGACACACACAATTATTTTAGTCCTTTAGGAGCCAGCTAAGAAAGGAGTACACATTGCCAATGGCAAGCCTAGGGATCTCCCTACCACCTATTTGATCTGGTAGTGATGCTGCAAAACTGGGCGTGTTGTTTGCCTTATTTTGCTTTGTTAATAAGTTAAAAAGAAACATGGTATACTGAAAAGAGCTTTTGAGGCAAAAAAAAAGACCTGGGAGTGAATGCTTTCTCTGCTGCTCTGATAAGAATTACTTTCACTTACTAAGTACCTCTTCCAGGACAGACAATTTGTGGAAATTTTAGTTAATTTTTAGAACAATTCTGTAATATAAATGTTGCTGTTCTCCTTTTATAGATGGGAGGACTGAATTGAGCCTCAAAAAAAAAAAAAAAAAATCACTTTGTAGAAGTCAGGTAGCCAGTGTGGTCTGAATTTCGAATTGGTCTTCTGCATTTTATCCTTCTGGCTCCTGTCAAACTGTGTACTAATGATTGTACAAAATGGTTTATTTCATTGAGCTTTAGTTTCTTCCTTTGTAAAATGGTGATAATATGATCCACTTTTCATGGTTTTTGTGAGGGTTAAATAAAAATATATCTATAGAATTTACCACAAATCTGTCAATAATAAGAATTCGAAAACTGGTTGCTTTTATTTTAGCCAGCTGTATCATTACCTTTGGTTTTAGAAATATCATTCAAACTATAAGCCACTTAATGTTTTAAAGAAACCTTGCATTAGGCTACATTTTGCAGTAACCAATCAAATATTCACTTCATAGTGGGTAGTAATAGGCAGAGACTTTTTGATGCTCATTTATGTTTAACATGCACTATAACCAAAAATTATGTGGAATACAAGTCTTATTTATTTCCATTAAGAAAGTATCTTTAGATGTAATCTTATATAAGAGCCAGGTATTTTCAGAAAATCTGAAAAATAAACGTTTTCCTCACCAAATTCTATAACTTAAATATTGCTTTACTTGGCAGATTGCTGTTAAGCTTGTAGCTCTTGTGTCTTTAGAGAATGAAATGCCAATTGAATATTACCCCCACCTTAAAAGACCACCAGAGGTGTGAGTCAAAGCCAATCAGCAAGGGTCGTTTATTGCAGGTTCGAACCTGGACCTCTGCGCGGCTCCTGGCCGATAACGCCGAGAGGCCCAGAGCTGGGTCGGTGCAGGATTTTTGTAGACAGGTACAAACAAGTTTCGGGTGGGGCTGAGCTGATTGATTGATAGTTTGAACACAATTGGGAGTCTCCTGGTGGAATGTTTCATTCCTGCTATCAAGCATCCCTGTTAATGAGATTTAGGTTTAGAAGTATTTACTTTTCCTTCTACCTCCACCTCCTTCGGTTTTTCATGGAGGGGAGGGTGACATTAGGGCTATTGATAAGGTAACTTCTTTGTTGTAAATCTCAAGGACATTTGCAAACCAAGGGAGACTCCTACCTTGCAGGACTGTGATCTCTGCAAGTTAACTATTTATCGTTTCATGGCAGCCAGGGGTGCCTGAGGAACGCTGCACACATGGAGGGGAGCGCGTGAAGAGGGGGTGCAAGACGCCAGCCTTTGCTTTGTCCTCAGCCGGCCTCCTGCTCCTTCAGAGAACATTGTGGAATCAGATCTCTGTTTCCAAGTCTACACACATATACTTGGTAAATTATAAATTTCAAAGAAAAACATGTGGAGTTTTAGTTTTACAGATCTGGAGAAATTTGAGAAGCATCATTTTGGTTTTTGTGAAACTAAATGAAATGTTCAGTTTCAAATAAGAAAAAGTTTAAATGTGATTAGGCATTTGCTTGTTTTCCAATTGCATTTCAAAAATTTTCATTAGGCCTCTTTATTCACGTTTCTATGTTCTGTTTATAAAAAAATCACAGACCTCCTTAAATCTTTCAAAATTTGCTATTTATGTATTTTTCTATATTTGTAAATTCAAAATTTGGCCTGTTTTAATATTGACACTTGGCAAATTAAGTATTCATTAAAAACTATTAGAAAATGTGTTAAATGGATTCAAGGTAACATTAAGTATTCAACCCGTTTCTGAAACAGACTTAGGAAGACACACAGTGAACTTCTTGCCCCCAGATGCTGCACTGTATTTATATGTAAGTTTGTTCAATATTCTCTTAAACATATGTTTAAAGCATATGAATGACATCTTCTGTTCTGATGCTCAGTGGAAATTTAGGGCTAATCAGGACTTCTCAGATCAGGAAATCCAATAGTTTTATTTAATAGGTGAAGAATCTGAGGGAAAAAAGAGGCTAAATTAGAACCACATAGCTAATTAAGCTATAAGCTACAACTAGAAACCAGGGTTTTTAGTTTTTCAGGTCTGTGTTGTTTCCAGTATACTAGACCACCTCAGGCTTGGTAGCAAAACAGCGAATTGCCTTCTTACCCCACGCTTCTTTTTGAATAATTTGGCAAATATTTTTATAATAATACAGACACACAATAAAGGTTTTCATATATAAAAACATGATTGAAGACTATTATGATATTTAATTCTGGTTGTATTTAAAAAATAAATAAAAGGAAAGGAAAGAACCCTATCACTGTAGAGCAACTTAAATGTTTCCATGAAAATATTTCATTCAAAATGATGCTTCTGGGATGTGAAAATGGCAGAATAGGTGACTCCAAGGGTACGTCTCTATAGAAACAAACAAACAAATTGAGGAAAAACTATCAGAGTCAACTTTGTCAGAATTGTGGAAAATAGTCAAAGGTTTACAGCAACAAAGCAAATGACAAATCAAGGAAAAGGCAATTTTAAAACAGTAGGAAAGATTTGTAGCAATTGTACTTGCCCTTCCCCCCAAAACAGGTGTTGAGTATGGCAGCTGCAGGCCCAGTGCGGGATCCTGGCTTCTGGTTCCAAAGGGGTAAGACATACCTTACTCTCAAAGAATAGTGTTTGTCTATTTTGACCTGTCTGGGGGCTATCTAAGGAGAAAGAGCTGAAGCAAGGGATTTGTTTTTGTTTTATTTGACTTGGAACCCTCTCAGGGCAGAAAAGCAGCTATACAAAAGAGAGTCTTTATAAACATTGTAAGGCAAATGAACAACCTGCTAGTGCCTGGAGCAAAAGATTACAGTTGAAAGGAGCTGCAGACGTGCCAAGAGCCTGGAAGAAGAAGTAGGAGAGAGTTTGTTTGGGAAACCAGGGCACTGAAAAGCACTTACATATACTTGAAATTTAGAAAGCCACATGCATGCCCAGGACAGGATGCAAGCACGGAAAAGACCAGAGAAGACCCTAAGCTTTCACCCCTGGCTGAGCTGTATGCTCCACACGAGCTGAAAGTGAAGGTTACAGCAGAGTTTAAATGACCTGGCTAAGCCTTGAAGCAGTGTCCCAGCACAGAGCCAATTTGCAAACCCTGAGACAGGTTTCCTCCCTCCTTTCCTTCCTTTTTACCTTCCTTCTTTCCTTCCTTCCTTCCATTTTGGCTACAGGAATTCAAGAAAATCTCTGTCAAAACACTAGCTAACTACAAGAAAAAGAAATACCCTAGAGACCACATATAACTAAGAGACAGACTTATAAGAATAATTTAAGAGTCACTAACCAAACAACCACCCACAATTCCTAACAAGCAACAAAAACAAACCCTGGAGAGGGTTGGGGCAGAATCTGATTTTAAGAGTTACCTTATTATAATCTTTAAATTTTCTAGTTTTCAACAAATAAAGATGAAGCACACAAAGAAACAAAAATGCACAACCAAATCACAGGAAATATATTTTTTTAAGATTTTGTTTATTTTTTTTTTTTTTTTTGTCAGAGAGAATGAGCACAGGCAGACAAGAGTGGCAGGCAGAGGCAGAGGGAGATCCACATCAGGACACATTATAAAGTATTCAAAGACAAAGAGAGAATCTTGAAAGCAACAAGAGTAGTCACTTGCCATATGTAGAAGGGATACTTAATAAGATTAGGAGCTGGTTTCTCATAGAAACCACAGAGGGGGGCCCAAACTAGTGATAATACATATTTAAAGTGCTAAAAAAACAAAGCACCTGTCAATAATGAATTCTATATCTTGCAAACCTGTCTTTAAAAAATGAGAAAAATGTTAAAACATTTCCAGATAAACAAAGGCTAAGGGAAATTTTTGCTATTATACCCGTCCTACAAGAAATGCTGAAGGAAGTCCTTCAGGCAGAAATGAAAAGATATTAGCTAGTAACATGAAACCAAATAAAGAATATTGACAAAGGCAGCTGGTCTTATAAAATGAACTAGGAAGTATTACCTCCTCTTCTGCCTTTTGGAAGAGTGTGAGAAGAATTGGTGTGAATTCTTAAGTAACTGGTAGAATCCTCCAGTGATCTTGTTTTGGCTTTTTCTTTAATGAGAGGGTTCCAATTATTGATCTCTTTCCTTATTATTAGTCTGTTTAGATATTCTATTTCTTGTTGGGTTAGTAATGGTAGTTTGTGTGTTTTTAGGATTTTTGTCCATTTTCATCTGGTTATCTAATTTCTTGGCATACCATCCTTAATAGTATTCTCTTATACACAAAGAGATGTAACACGAATCCCCTTAATTTCTGTAAGGTCAGTTATAATGTCCCCACTTTCATTCCCAATCTTAGTAATTACAGTCTTCCTTATTTTTAATCTGGCCACTTACTGCAGTTTGGGCAATTTTGTCAAACTTCAAAAAACCAATTTTTTAATTTCATTGAGTCTACTAGTTTTCTATTTTCTGTTTTTCAGCATTGCTCTGATACCAAAACCAGACAACGTCACCATACCACTAGGAAAGAAAACTACAGATGAGTATTTCTTGAAAATACTATCAAACTACATCTAACAGCATATTAAAAACATAAGAAAATCCCATTTTTATAAAGGTTTTATATGTGCCTGCAATATAGTTATAGCTGTTATTTTTCAACATGAGTGTAGATTTATTCACAATTATGCTATTACAATCTTCTGGAAACTTTTGTCAATTATGAGACAGTTTTAAACTGTTTCTATAATGATGGATTTATTACTTTTCCCATATAGTTCTGGCAAGTTTTGATTCTATTTATTCTAACTTGTTGGCCACATAGGTTTACATTTTTGTATCTTTTTGGGGAAGTGAAACATTTATCCTTTTGTAGCAATAGCTTTTACCTCTAATAATGCTTTTTGCTATTCTTTCTAATATTAGTATAGCTCCATCAGCTTTTCTTTGTTCAGTATTAGCCTGGCATATCTTTTTCTGTACTTTAACTTTCAAACATAGCTGTATCCTTTTATTTTAGATGCATCTCCTTTAAGAGATATATAACTGGACTTTGGGTTTATCCAATTTGATTTTATCAGTTAAAGTAGAGTATATTGCTGTAAAAAAAATGTGTACTAGATACCAAAAAAGTGTATTTATTCCTCATGTAATAATCCTGACTCTCTCTACATGGCCAATTCCATCGGACCTTTTTTGCCTTCATGTCAGACAGTGAAAGATAAGACTGTGAAAATACTCATGTGGGAGATTTCTGTGGGAAAGGCCTGAAAGTGGTATTTATGCTCACATTTCATTGGCTAGAACATAATCAACAACAGAGACCTGAACACATTTGGGGTGTGCAGTCTTTTTGTACTCAAGAAGAAAGGGAGAAAGATTTTGGTGAGCCTTCAATAGTCCTCACTATAATGATAATCTGGTTTTGATCATTTTGGTCCATTTATATTTATTATGATTACAAATAGTTTTCATTTCATTTCTCTCCTGTCATTCTGTGCTTTCTATTTATCCTTCTTCCTAAAACTTTTTCCTCTTTTCTTTTTGTGTTTCTTTTTTCCTATTTCTTTGGAAGTTGTGTTGTACTCTACTTTTTTGGGTTTTTTTTCTCTTATAAAATGGTATTAAATATTTTATTCTCCTCCCAAACAATATTATGACCATAGAATGTTTTAAATCTTATCTCTATCCAAGTGTTATCCTGATGTTATCCCCATCTTAACTGTGATTACTCTCCAAAGTCTTTATCTTTTATTTACACCCTTAAATTCACACAATTTTCACTATTTTCTCTGAAAAATACTTTCTTAAAATATTTACTCACATTTGCAACAATCTCTTTGCTCATCTTCTCGCCCCACCTTTTGTTTCTTAGGCCTTTGTTTGGAGAGTTGTTTTTTTTCTTTTTAAAGTTCACATTTTAATATTTCCTTCAGAGGGCAATTTTCCGAAGTTCATTTCAAAATTTATTTCATTAAACATCTGTAGTTACATTTCTGTTTTTTAACTGTTGCACAGTAACTTCATGTGTCCCTTCCTCATATAGATATAGGTGGAAGTTTTATGTGGGAAAAGGCAGAGGTAGGAGAAAAATGTAAAACACTATTATTCCAGCATTCATTCCCAAAGTACTTTCATCCATATTTACTTTTCATTTCCACATGTCTTTAGATAGTAGAGTAGTCTCATTAATGGGACACAAGCTTTGCCCTCAGACAGTCTTGTTTTGAATATTAGATCTGCCATTTACTATTTGTATTAATGGGAAAATTACTTGATTTCTCAACTTAATTTACCTCATCTTTAAAATACAGATTGTAGTAGCTGTGGGAGGTTAAATGAGATCATGTATTCAGAATGTTTCAGAATATTTGGCAGAAAAAAAATAGCTACCATTTATTGAGTGCTATGATGAGGACAAAGAGGATATAAAAAGTCTTTCTATATCATCAAAGATTTAATTCACTGGAACATTAGTGATCCTACTTTACCGTAATTATAGATAATTAAATTTCCTGAGGTTTGTGTGTCTGGATCTCATTGTTTTAAATGCTCCTGGTAGAAAAATTCAGGGAAAGGCAAGCCACCTTGAACTCCAGCCTCACAATGGAGAATTCACCCTTATGTTCATTTGAGGGCATGTAATCTACAAAGGAGCTATACTTGAATTGTATTTTTTTTACTGATAATGTCATAATTCTATCTAAAACAACAAGAAATGGCACTGATATTTTACTGGTGTATAGCTTTTTTTTTTTTTTTTTTTTTTACTACATTCTCTTTTTTTGTGTTTTGCTTTTTTATTGAGTTATAACTTAAAGAGAAAAAAATCTTAAGTGTGTAGCTCAATATTTTTACTTTGTATACATTATAGAATATAAATCAAAATACAGATCATTCTCAGAATAGCAGAAGATTTTTTTCATGCCTCCTCTCAGTTATTATTCTGTAAAGGTAATGATTCTTTTATTTTCTAGAAATAGATTAATTTCTCCTATTTTTGAATTTAACATGAATTAAGTCACAGAGTATGTACTCATTGTACATAAAATCTATGAGATTTTATTCATATTATGTTTATTGTTTTACATAGTTGTGTATTGTTCTATTGTATAACTATATGATTTTATTTTCTACTTGACGGGCATTTGAGTTATTTCCAGTTTTAGACCATTATATTTATTGTATTAATTAACTAGTTCCAGGGGCGCCTGGGTGGCTCAGTGGTTAAGCCGCTGCCTTCAGCTCAGGTCATGATCTCAGGGTCCTGGGATCGAGTCCCGCATCGGGCTCTCTGCTCAGCAGGGAGCCTGCTTCCTCCTCTCTCTCTGCCTGCCTCTCTGCCTACTTGTGATTTCTCTCTGTCAAATAAATAAATAAAATCTTTAAAAAAAAAAATTAACTAGTTCCAATATGGCTAGAATACTAAATGAATAATATTTTCTATTCATACCACGCTTATTTTTTTACTCACCAACCACTGTCCATTCCCCCATGCCTTTGCTTGTACTGGTTTATTTCCTAACAATATCCTCTCTTCTTTCCTCTGATTTTCTAAATCTTAGCTAAGTTTCTAAATCTTAGCAAAGTTCAATCCAGGTTCAAATCAAATATAAGAGAGTGATGATTATGAACATGGAAAGGGCCAAGACTATTTACTATGAAACTGTTTCTAGTGCCGGGTATGTATTCATACAGTCACATCATCCTTATAATCATCTTCAACATGACTAAGGAAATAGTGAGACTACTCTATGTCGATCACAGAATATCATGTTAGATAGTATTTTAAAAAAACATAAAAAATAAACAAACAAAAAGAGAGGACTTTCCTCCAGAAGATTACAACATACATGGAGAGATAGATCAGGTATACTGCTATTGATTGGGTACCTGCTGAAGACATATAACATACAGTCAAGTGATTTAGAAATTGAGAATAAGGAATAGGGAGGGGCTTGACAGAAATCATTAGAGAGGTTTGTGAGAGCTGGAGCCTTATGAAAAATAAGGAAAAATAATTGAAGAAAGTGGAAAGAGTACAATTGAGGTTAGTGCTGTATGTCATGCCTGGGAAATCTTAGATCAACTAAAGAGATTGTGCAGGGAAGTAGTGAGAGACGAGGTTGGAAAGAAAACTGGAAATTTTTTTTTTTTAAAGATTTTATTTATTTATTTGAGAGAGAGAGAGAATGAAAGAAAGTATGAGAGGGGAGGATGTCAGAGGGAGAAGCAGACTCCCCAAAGAGCTAGGAGCCTGATACAGGACTCAATCCCAGGTCATCTGGGATCATGACCTGAGCTGAAGGCAGTCGCTTAACCAACTGAACCACCCAGGAGGCCCTAGAATTTGGGTTTTTAAGAGACTTGTATGTCAGGTAGTTAGAATAAGCTTTATCATTGAGGAAGTGGAGAAATATTAATGGCATCAGTCAAGAGAGCATTGGGAATGATATCACATTTTTTTGCCGCAAGATAAATATATAGGATTCACGTGCAGGATGGGTTGGAATGGATAAAAGTGAGGTCTAAGGAAAAATGATAAAACGATCTATGTAAAATATATTGGAGGTCTATAAAAGAGTGTTTTTGGAAAAGAAAGTCATTTTACGCTAAAAGAAGTCATGTTTAGTAAATAACTAATGTGAGGAGAGAATAAAATGATGAACTCAAGCATCACCCCACCTATTACTGGTAGACTGGAAGTGTAATAGTATAAGACACTAGCATTGAATCTCTAGGAGGAAATACTAATCTTATGACACATAATGATATTGATGATATGTTGAATTTAAGGTAACACATGAAACCAAGATTGTCAAGCACAGCAGGTAATTAAGGAATGAGACTAAATAGTAAGGACGGTGGTTAGAGCTGGCATTATATGGATAATCCACAATGATGTGGGAGCCAAAGTTGTGCAAGGGCATAAAAGCAGCAATGGGGTGGGGTGGGTGGGTAAGAAGAACAAAACTGGCAGAAGGTCTAGTATTTAACCTTCAGGAAGTAAATCAGTGAAAGAAACAGAAGGAAAAATCTTTTACTTATAAAGAAATAATGCTGCCCTGAAAAGTACATTACTTACAACTGCACCCAGTTTGTGTACTGGAAAAATATGACTCACATTTTTTCCCTACGTTTTCATCACATTTCTAAAAGGGAGGTATTTTTCATGTTTTTAACAGCACCAGAATCTCTGACATTAAGAAATTTCTGACATGTTAAATTTTAAAGGTAAGGTCTTCAATTCGTCAATACTTTAATTTTTTTTTTTTTTATTTCTAGTCTTGTTTCATATCCATGTTGCATTCAATTTCCTTATTTTTCATGGAAAGGAGAAACATGAGCTGGAGCTGAAAAATGCATTTTATATAATCCAATTGATTTTAAACTCTGCCGTTTGATAGGTAGTGAGAATGCCCTAACAGCTCTGCTATGGAGTTCTCTAATTTGTTTTTTGCAGCTTCATGCTGCAAGCAATTTGTCACCTAAAACTCTAATAGAACTTTCATATATTGAAATGAGAGATGGAAGCAGCCTTGTAGATCATCATGGTTATGGTAGGACAGACTTTTAGACAGGAACATATAAAATTTTAAATTGATCCTACATTTGACCTTAGACAAAAAGTCAAAAATGAACAACTAGGTACTGCAGTCACATAAAAGGAAATATCTCATCAGCAAACAATAAATCTGTTCTTTAAATGCCAGTTTTAACAGACCCATGTAATGCTTGAAGGCAGATATCAGTCAAGTTTAAGGTCTTTGTCAAATAGCAAAAAGGAATTCAATATTCAACTTTCCTAAAATATGTTGTTCTAGAACATGAAATTCATTGATATTTTTATTTGTAGCAATAAAGTAATTATATACCTCTATTAATTCAACTATAGGAAAATTGGGAGTTTTACACATCAACAACTGAGAGATACAAACATACCATTGTTTTGAATCTGCAGTTAAATCTTCACAAACTATCACAGGGCAATCAACACTTGAATGGCCATAATCTCTACCAAATAAATTCTATCAAATAGCCAGATAAGTAAGAATACATGTTTTCCAGGGCCCCCCATGTTACAGAATGAACACAGGCATTTAGATAATCATTACCCTTAATTTCTGCAGATAGAATAATCTAATAGATTAAAAAAAATAGTCTAGTAGGTCTTCATTCAGATGGCTCCAGGTGGAATTATAACCTGCAGAAGTTATGATCCTCACTTTCCAAGGCTGTAATTTAATAAAGCCTATCTGCCAGTTTGTTGTGAAAATAAAAAGATGATACATGAGAGTTAACAGGATCTAGTAAGAGCAGGAGTTGCTCTTACTGCTGTGCTTTAGAATTTAGACAGCAATGGATGCATGTGAATACACAGAAGTATTCAACAACAGAATATGATGATCCAACTCATAAACAGGCTTGAATTGTAGGCATCTATTCATCCCTAACATGGCAAAATTGATCTCTTCTAGAAGTAGTGAACAAAGGTAATCAGGGGCACTATAGATTTAGATAAAAGTGAGTTACATAATAGGTCTGGCTATTTCATCATTCTGGGGAAGCTTACAAAGGGTATGAGGATGATGAAAATCAGATCATACAATAGGCAGCTAGAGCTGCAGTATAAAATAATACAGACTGGGTGGCTTAAACAACAAAATTTAATGTCTCGTAGTTCTGGAGGGTAGAAAGACTGAGATTAAGGTGCTGGCTGATTTGATTCCTGATGAGGGCTCTCTTACTGGCTTGTAGACAGCCGTCTTCTTCTTCTTCTTCTTTTTTTTTTTTTTTTTTTAAGATTTTGTTTATTTATTTATTTGACAGACAGAGATTACAAGTAGGCAGAGAGTCAGGCAGAGAGAGAGGAGGAAGCAGGATCCCTGCTGAGCAGAGAGCCCCAATGCGGGGCTCAATCCCAGGACCCTGGGATCATGACCTGAGCCGAAGGCAGAGCCTTTAACCCACTGAGCCACCCAGGTGCCCCAGACAGCCACCTTCTTGATAGATCCTCACACTGCCTTTTCTTGGTGGGCTCATGTAGGGGCTGTGGATGGGGAAAGTGTACATAAGGAGAGTTCTGATTGCTTTGTCCTCTTATAAGAACACCAATTATAGTGGATCAGGACCCCCCCTTATTACCTCATTTAATCTTAATTATCTCATTATAGACCCTATCTCCAAATATAGTCACTTTGGGTATTAGAGCTTCAACATATGAATTTGGAGGGGACAAAATTCAGTCAATATAAATGCCAAGTGTTGAACAAGGAGGGTGTTTCAGGACTCCCCATGATGTTTGAGGAAAATGTTTGAGAAGAGGTATCAGTAGTTTTAGGTGATGAGACCTGAAATTGCTGGTTACCCAAATTGCTAAAAATTACTTGAAAAGTGCCTGAATTTATATGATGTAATAGTGAAAAATTACATATGTAATAGAGGACTAGCCAATATGATAGAAAAGAGGACAGATTGAGCCTGTTGTACTTAATGCCCAGTAAAATAGGAAATAAGATTGTGATGCGGGTAGCATGATCAGAAAGGCAACCAGATGAGGTTTGCATAGCAGTATTAGTGAAGGAAATGAGGGTGGGGGTGAATGGGAATGCTGAAAAGGAAGACAGAATGCTTAGATTAGAAATACATCTAAATATTTTTTGACATCTACAATAATAGTTCGTGAATTGTTTCCAGCTCTCACTCTTCCTCTGTAATAGTGAGCCACTCCCTACGATTGATGGAGTCTACTTCGCCACTCTCTTGATTTGGAGCTTAGTCATGTGACTTATCTCAGTGGAATAAGAGAAGACATGTCACAGAGATACCTGTACTTGCTGGTTTTAGGTTGGCTCCCTGAGCTCCTTCTCTGCAAAGAGAAAAGCACGTCCTGTGTAGCCACTGGTTGAAGAATGAGATACTGGAGCACATTTTAACCACGACCTAGCCCAAAGTAGAACTCTCCTAGCTCAACCCCAGACCCATGAGAAAGGAAAGGAAATTTTAGTTTCTGGGGATTTTGTCTACTCAGAATTATCACAGCAGAAATGGCAGACTAGTACATTATAGTTGTAGATATACATTAATATAAATAAATAAATGTATTGAGATACCCAATTAGATTATAGTGGCAATGAAAAGAAGTAGTAGAGAGCGGGCCCTCAAAAAATATTTGCCAAATTAGTATATAAGTGACAAAAGTCAACTTAGACTCCAGCAATATACTAAATATACTGACTATGACAAGCCCCAAACTATTCTTGGTTTCATGATTGTGTGAATGCTTAATAAATCTTTGTTAAATAGAAAGGCATGTGGTGAGTTTACAAAATTAAGAAACTGTCCAATAATGTGAACAGTCTCTCTTAACTCCTACCTCACTACTGTTTGCATCCCATAAGAAAAATTAGAATTAATCACATTAAACCTTAAAAAGAAAAAACCCTTCTCCCTGACAAGATTATAAAGTAGCCAATTTCCTATTTTCCTTTAGCTCTACCCTTTATATAAACTAAAAGTATGTGCTACGTGCCTATTTTGGACACTTGACTGGTGAAATGATACGTTACTATTGATTGGAGAAATACTTGAAGCATAGTTACCTGTGAATTTTGTAATTCTACAAGATTTCTTTTATTCTTCACCCTGGTATACTTACAAATGACAATGTACAAGTAAATCATCTTAAATGTTTAGCAGGTTGAAAGATCTACTTTACATTTCAGAAAGAGAAAGATTTGAGTACCATTATAGAGAAGCTAGACATAAGCACACATAGCACAATGATGTATAACTCTTCTGAATAGTTACACGGGACAAATCACACCTATTTCATGCCATCAAGAAAAGTGTTTTACTGTACAGAGTAGTGGAGAAGAGCATGGTAGAACTGAATGATATGGCTGAATTGATACTGAGTTCTTCGTAATAAATGCTATTACTCAGTTTCCTTATGATTAGTAAAAATAATAACCCATGAATTTGCAAAATGAGAGGCACATTCTAATACTGGAAGGATGTGAAATGGTTCTCCAAGTGTGACTAAGGACCACATGCACTTTGATTATGAGGCTATTTCCTGATTACCACTCTAGAATTAATGTTTTAGAATATTTGGAGATGGGACAAAAATGTGCATTTTAGCAAATTTCCCAGATGACTTAATGCATTTTATCATTTGAGAAGAAATAATTCAGGGTGAATAACTGTAGGAATGGTAGAAAAAGTGAAAGACAGCTCTAGGAAGGAGGGTACCTTTTTGAGGAAAGTGGCCTAAAGGAATGTGAGAATCATGAAAACATGAAATACTCTTTCTGAAATCAGTAACTGAGAAGTTTTTAATGGAAAATCCTAACTATAAATAAAGTAGTAAATAAAGAATATTTTAAAGAATGGGTCTTTATAAGGCAAATATTTCTTTTTGGCTCTAGTCCAACCAGAAATAATAACTGTTGAGTTTATTTCCCCATTTATATTAGTCAGGGTTCTCCAGAGTAACAGAACCAACAGCATATATAAAATGGAGATTTATTATGAGGAATTGGCTCATGTGGTTATGGAGGCTGAGTACTTCCATGATCTGCCATCTACAAGCTGGAGATCTAAGAAAGCCAGGGTGTAATTCAGCCCCAGTCCAAAGGCCTGAGAAGCAAAGTAGCCAATGATGTAAATCCCAGTCTAATGGCAGGAGAAGATGAGATGAGATTTCCCAGCTCAATCACTAAGACATGAAAAAAAAAGGAGGGGGGGGATTCGTCCTTCCTCTACCTTTTGTTCTGTTTAGGCTCTCAAGAGATGAGATGATGCACACCCACACTGAGGAAGTCCACTGAGTCCACTGATACAAATGCTGGTCTCATCTGCAAACACTCTTAAAGGCACATGCAGAAATAATGTTTAATCTGGGCACAGATTATAGCAAGTCAAGGTGACACAAAAAATTAACCATCACAGATTCAGCGACATAAGGGCAACAAACAATGTCATTACATCTTCTAAAAAAGTTCAGAAGTATTGTATATAGTTCCACCTAGTTCCTTGCTTCTCATGAAGGGTTGACTAGGACTTTCTGGTGCATACCTCTACAATAGTTAATGTCATAGACTGTCAACGCTCTCTTTACTACTAGAAATAAAGTCATTAGGATCTTTAAATCTAACCAGATTAATGATTTAACTACAGAAACCCCAGAATCAATTCAGAAAAATTTTGTTCCTCTAGACCCTACTTCTGCTACCAATCTCTGTCTTTCTGTTTTGGCTACAGTAACAAAAATACGATGGCCTGGGGGGCTTAAACAGCAGACCTTTCTTCCTTGCAATTCTGGAGGCTGGGATGTCTTAGATCAAGGTGCTGATAGGTTCAGTGCCATCTTCTTGCTGTAGTCTCACATGGCCGAAGGGTGAGGGAACTTTCTGGAGTCTATTAGAAGGGCACTGACCCCGTTCATGAGGGCTCTACTCTTGTGACCTCATTGCCTCTCAAAGCCTTCACCTCCTTGTTTCATCACATTGGCAGTTATGGTTTCAATGTATGAATTTTGGAGGGACAAAAATATTCAGTCCATAACACCATCATTATTCTGAGTATTAAATT
The DNA here is from genome assembly GCF_022355385.1 of Mustela nigripes. NCBI lineage: Eukaryota > Metazoa > Chordata > Mammalia > Carnivora > Mustelidae > Mustela > Mustela nigripes. The sequence continues at coordinate 76,630,505 of NC_081564.1, read as the reverse complement.
AATCATCAAATCTTCTTGATTGTAACTCTGAATTTCTACATTATGGGCTCTCTCCTCTTCATTCCCATGGTTATTGCTTTCATTGAGGCTCTCAGTGACTCATCTGGACTATCACAGTAGCCTCCTGACTAACTGACTATGGTTTTCCTCTTCATCAACTACCTAGTGTGCTATAGGAGTGCTTGTTGTGGGATCAACTATGCAACCCCTGCCAAAAATATATATATATTAAGATGAGGTCATCAGGGTGATCAGTATCACAAGTGTCCTTATTAGAAGAGTGACATTTGAACACGGATGCAGAGACACACAGGGAATTCTATGTGATGGGAGAGAGAGAGGTTTGAGTCAAACACAAGTTGAAGTATGTCAAGGATTGCTGGTCAACCACCAGAAGCTGGGAGAGAGAGAGGCATGGAACAGATTGTCTGTGAACCCCCAAGAAGGACCCAATCCTGCTGACACCTCAACTTTAGACTTCTGGTCTCCTGGACCATGAGTGAATAAATTTCTGTTTTTTTAAACTATTAAGTTTGTGGCATTTTGTTACAGCGACCTTAAGAAACTAATGCAGTTGTCTTTCTAAGACTAAATTATGTATTTTCTCAAAATTGTCCAATAGCTTCCTATAGTATATAATATAAATGCAAAGGCACAAGTCTGTTGGTTTTCATGTCATACCTATTAAATCAGTCCTCTCTCCTCTTTCATTTATATCAAACAATTTGTCCTTCTCTGATTCTGACCCTTGTTCTCCTTCTGCCATTCCTTTGCACATGCTGATCCTCGTAGCAGACATGTGAGCCTCGCTGCTGAAACAAATCCATCTGGAAGCATCCTTATAGAAGTATTAATCCAAGTAACACTTCCTGTCAGCGTGGTTCTTGACCTCTCCCTTTCCCAACATAGTCCCAGGTGATCCCTTCTCTCTTTTTAATTGCATCTTATAAATATCTTCACTTTAGCATTTAACGGATTTTATCATAAAGGTCTGAAAACGTGGCTGTTTTCCCCATCAGATGACAAAGTCCTTGAAGCAAGGAACTTTATCTTTATGTTCGAGTGCTCAATGATTCAAGTCATGTCTGAAGCATAGTAGGCTCTCAATGGCCATTTTTTAAAAATGAATGAAGAGTGGGGCACCTGGGTGGCTCAGTGGGTTAAAGCCTCTGCCTTCAGCTCAAGTCATGATCCCAGGGTCCTGGGATCAAGCCCCGCATCGGGCTCTCTGCTCAGCGGGAAGCCTGTTTCCCTTCCTCTCTCTCTGCCTGCCTCTCTGCCTGCTTGTGATCTCTGTCTGATAAATAAATAAAATCTTAAAAAATAAATAAATAAAATGAATGAACAAGTGAATGAATGAATGATTAAAGGTATTATGGATTAAAAGAGATTTTATCATTATCGTCAGAGGCGAGAAACTGAATTCTACCAATGGGTGTCACTGTCTTTATTTAATATAGACGGTAAAAATAACATTGAATTTGTCCTTTTAATGTGTCTTTCCCATTGCCTTTTTTTTTTTTTTTAAGCTGGTTAAAATTACCATCACCTACACAGGGCTTACAGGTAATAAATATGGACTGCTGCCATGAGAGCTCAGCCAACTGTACTCTGCTCTATCTCCAGCCCTACTTAAAAGATCATCGTTCTGATTTACAAAAGAAAAAAAAAAAAAGTGTTTCTGGTAGCTTTCCTTAGCATTCCAGAAAGTGTAAGTATTGATGGAAGAACACATAGTTCTATGCCTTGCTGTACCTTAGTTTGCCCTCAGTTGCTTTATTGAAATGAGCTTTGTGACATCACCCTGATTCATGTGCACTCAAAATTAGCTTAGTTTTAAAGTTATTAAATGTGGTAATTTTGCAACTTGAGCTGGAGCCAAATAAAATTATTTTAGTACAGTACAAAATGAACCTCTTAAAAAGCACCAGTGGTAAAAAGGGAAGTTTTAAAAAAATTACCTAATCTTGAAAGATTCCTTAATTTTCTAATTTTCTGTAAGGTCTTATGAAAAATAGATAGATTCAGATGATAGGTAGAGAGATGAGTGGAGAGATGGATGAATAAATAGACACACAGATGATAGATAGATGGGTAGGTAATACACAGACATATACATATACTTAATTACTTACACAAATACTGAATGAGTGTTGTGGATAAGAGAGAAGGGCAAGATTCCAATTCAAGGAACATATGCCTTGTTAACTTTCCCCTCTCTTAATTTTCTTTTCATTGCTGGTTCTCCTACAGTGGCTCTTGGAGAGAGTAAAACAACTTGTGATCTGGAAAAGCACTAATGGAAAGACTAACAGATGGATAAGTGTGCTCTAGGATGAGACTTGCACTGATTCAAAACTGCCATCACCCCCTGCCCTGGTTCTGTCCCCAGCGGCTCCCAACAGTGGGCACCTGTAGGTTGCTGGCAAAGCTCGTTTGACTACAGCATGAGAGACGCCCTTGCTGACTGGCTAACCTTCTCCCTCTGTGCAAGGTTTCCCTCTGCGTGCATTTTGGTTATTTCCCGCCTCCCTTATTTGAATTTGGCTGTGCTTGTTGTTATAATTATTTTACAAGTGTGTGTACCAACAGCACGCTACCTCTTTACATTTCCTAAATACCTTGCGTACTCCAGCTTTGGGAGGCAACTGCTCCAGCTACCCGTGGTGATAAAACCCTAAGGAGCTACTTGGAGACTATCAGGTATGGATTGGTGATGGCTTTTTTTCTGTTTGCCTATTGTTCTATAATGATAGGATGTTGTAACAGAAGCAGACTCAGAAGCATGTCCAACTTTGGCCGTTTACTAATGTGGAAACTGGAGTTTGGAAAAGATAGGCAATGTCTTCAAGTTCACAGAGTCAATTTTATCTTTTGCTTAAGCAACCTCTTTGAAAGTGATGGTGCTTCTTAGCGTTGAATAATCTCAAGGAAGGCTTCCCTGACCACCTTCTCTCATTTCTAATGCTTTACCCCCCAAAACTGGATTGGTTTCCTTATTGAGTTTGAAAACACCCTTTTGCCTATGGCTATCATTGTGTTTGCATATTGAGTTACAACTGCATGTTTATAAACATATTTCTCTTAACTATACGGTCCTTCAGGGCAAGAACTCCATCTTTCTTCTGGAATCTTAAGTCTCTGTGATAGTAGGTACCCAATAAATATTTGTTAAATAAATTATTAAACAGTGACTGTCTAGAGAAAGAATGAATAAATGGATGATTCAATAGATGAATGAATGAGTAAGTGAATGAATGAATGAATGGAGAAAGAGCAATAACCTGTCATTCTTACCTTCTTCATAGAGGATTGGCCTTATGAGAATTAACCTCATGTTCTTGGGACCTCATCCAGCTTTACCTTTCTTTAGCTGAAAGACATTTGCAAGCTGGGTTTTAAAAAATCTGATTAAAAATCCTTTACCTCAGGATAGATATCATAAAGAACTTATTTCTCTTCCTAGCTCACCAATTCTATCACATTTTCATCTGTCATGAATAAATATGAAAAAATATGGTACTTACCCAAGGATAATTTCAAGGTAGCTTTAAGTACATGATAATCGGATTGTTTTTGGTCACTTCATTAAGTATACTTTGTGTTGCTGGCCCTATAAAAAAATTCATTTTGTTAACACTAGAATGTTCTTTTCTGAGTTACAGTAATAAAATAGGTGTTTTCAAATGTCTAGACTCATGGTAAAATATATGTTACCTCTTGGTCAGTTGTAAGGATATGGTCATGTGTCTCTTCAACATGATTAACACCAATATTTGTTGGGAGTCTGCTCTGTGCAGGAACTATGCTGGGTCCTAAAAACAAGATTCAGAAAACCCAACTTTAACCTTATTCTCAAAGTGCATACAACTCACTCTTACTGTATTTGGTTAAGCTAGAAAAGCCCAAATTCTTGTATCTACCTAATGTAAGTTATCTAATAAATTATGTATTATATTATATCATATGCATTTAAGCACACACTCATGGGAATATACCTAAGTAGTCGTGATTTATCATTTTGATAAAATGCTAAAATTTATCATTTTGATAAATCATAAAAACTTCATTGATCAATGAAAAAATTTTTAAATATTTCTAATGCAAATGACTGATACAACTCATGCTGGAAATTATATTTACCAACTAAAAGATTAGGTGCAAAGAACTCTCAGACAAAACAATTTCAGTATTTAAGAAAAACTTATGTCAATTGCACTATAATTCAAACAATTTGAAAATTGGTGGAAAACTCAAACTCATAAAAACTGCTGTGGAAGTTAATAAAGGGGCATGTTTCTTTGTGATGCACTCTACATGAGGTAACACACGCAGTGTTCACGTGGAAATAGTTTAGTAGAGATCAGTGATAGGGAACAGTCGGAGTCGAATAATACTTTTTTTTTTAGAAGCACAAGATTTACTATGGGCAGTACTTGGGGGCAATTTACAGCCTAAAAGTGGTTTGTTGGTGGTGAGAAAACCTCTAACAACTATTGAGTGAAGTGTGGTGGACACACACTGCACTCCATCCACTTTCCATATTAGCACAATATAAGGGGCTTCTGTGCCTTTGAATCCCACGGGTTTTCAAAATTTGCACCTTTGTCACAGTTTACACCAATAGCAAATGAAAATACCTCTAATTTTCTAACAAGAGATAAGAATGCACTAAAAGATGTAAAGTTTGGGACAAGCATATTCATCAGTGACATAGCCCATCACTAACCTGACATCAGAACTCACACTGCAGCTTGCATATTGATGTGAAATTAGGCAGAAGTCTGCAAAACTCCAATCTCCTTTTCATCATCAGGAGCGGATGTTTGGAGTCCGTGTAAATCAGTGCAGTTTGGATGTGTAGAAGCAAGACATCAGGGATGGAATGGGCCACCTCTCCTGTGCTTCAGTCCCCATGCAGAGCTCAGGGGCTGAACTTTGGCCAAATCATCTCTTTCTTCTCTTCCAATCCATAAGACTATCTGACACTCTCATTCTTGATGCTTTTCATCCTGTACTCTAATGGTGAATAATGCATTTCCTACACATATTGGCAAGTCTAAAGGCACGTATTTTCTAATTTCTTAGTTGTGATGGCAGTAGGTACTTGAGAAAAATTCAGAAAGAGTGACAACTCCCTATAACATGGGAGTACTCTGCAGAGTATAAAAATAAACATAAACATTAAATTCCAGCATTTTATTGGTGTAGGTATATCCATGCCTTGGATTAAGATGGGCATGTTTATATAAATTTTCCATTTCCCTCCTTCCTGTTGAGTGATTTTATGTGTGACTTACATGTAACTGTGCAAGTATTCATGTATAGTATTGAGAGTAAAATTTTTATGTAATTATTTGATATTCCTATACCTCAGACCTTGAGATCTCAAGATTTTTTATTAAATGGAAAAGGAGGGCACAGATTAGCAAGACTAAGTTTCGTGGTCTCTGGTTTTTCAGTCTTGTACAGAGCCTGAAATTATTTATAAACATTATTTCTTTATATCTTCTAAAAATGAAGATGGCTAAAAGATTAGCCAAGAAACTAATTATATTAATAATACAAAATGGTGTTAGATGATATATGAAAATTAACAAGTCGATTGTCCCATATTTCCAATACCTCCAGGAGACAGACTCCATCAAAGGAGAGTCTTAGTTTCACTATCAACAGTTCTGATCATTTGTAGCCCCGTGGCTGACCCATTATATGGCCTAGTCTTTCTATCTTTCAGTCAGTTAATTAATCTAAATATCTCTGTAACCATCCATCTGTGTCTTTCTACCCATTCATATGTCCATCTATTCAATATTTTTGTTGAACTCTTGAATTTGTTGGCAAGTTTATATTCATGTTTAGTGAAGCCACTGGTGCAAGTGACTTTCAATTCTATTTTTCCTTTTTTATGAATTAGTACTGAACATTTACTTGGTAAAGACCTAGTTTTGAATTTTCTTATGACTTTAATTTTTGGAAGTGTAAAAGAAGTAGTGAGAAAAGGGACATGCATTATGAAGTGATTTGGTTATGGACATGTAAGTAAAAAAGAGAAATTACTAACCCTTTCCTACATAGAGTCCTGTGTTTGTCCTTGGGTCATAGTGGTCAGGTTAGCAATATAAGAGGTACAGTTTTTTTGACTGGTTTGTTATCTGCTCCATTGAATCACACTAATTCCTTGGTTTCAGGTGTCTTTAATTGGATTCTGATTTAAAGGGGGCATGATGTAATGTAAAAAGTGTAACATTTGAATTAAGAGAATCTTACTTCACGTTTGGCTTCACCATATACTCAACTTAGATATAATATAGAACATACTTTTTTGAGCTCTGTTTTCTTATATATGAAACAGTGATACAAAACTAAAAATGTATATGTTATATATATGTAGATGTATGTAGATCTATCTATAATATATATAGATATATTATATATCTCTATCTTTCTATCTATATGTTAATTTGTAGAATTGAGCACCAGAAATAATTTTAAATTATCTTCTTGACTATGATCACCAGCTACAATGTTGAAAGTGCTTCCCCCAAAAGAAATATAAAATTGGTAAATTTTTCAAAAATAACAATTTTAGAGCACTGGAAATTGATTAATAGCTATGTCTTTGAGTAAGAGCACTGTGAATCTGTGGACTTCGGCTTCTTTTTTGGAGCTGTCCCATCCCCTAATCCATAGCTTATTGGTGAGAACAATGGTTTTGCTGACATATTTCTGGATGCAAAAGCTATCTGTTTTGTTTCTAGAGAGGGTAGATTTGATTTATAATGGAAGGCAAAAACCTGTAACATTGTGAGCTACTGCGACAAACAGAAAAGAATGGAGGAAACCTACAACTTTGTTAGCCTGAGGTTGTTGTCTCAGTTGGGGTGCTTAGCAGGATAACCAAGAATTTAATAGAGATCCTAGAGATAAGAGAGCCACAGATGAACTAAATCACTTCTCCACATATCCCTGCCTGTCTAGGAAACTACACAAGCAGGGAGACCCAAGAGAGCCTGACTGAAAATAAAAGCCAAAGGAGACTTGCAAGATAGCTCAATTCTGAATGCGTTTCCCAACCTTGGCTCACACAGACCAGCAGTGGTGGAAACCTTAGCAATTCAAGGTGTTTGAGTATAACTTTTGTCCAAATCACTGGTTGACCACTAAGCTTTGCACACACAGGGCAAAACACTAAAAAGGCATTTTAAAATTAAAAATAAAAATAAAATAACTGAGTAAAAACATCAAGGCATAAGCACCACACAGGAGATAGTTTCCAGAGTTTAAATCTAGGCAAGTTACAAAACAAAACGAAACAAAACAAAACATACATATTTTTTAATTGTTAAAAACATATTGGAATCCAGAGACCTATGGGAAACACCACACATATCAGCTAATATGTAATGGTAGTCTCAAAGGGAGCACGAGAAGAGGAGTAGAAAAATTAAATAAATGGCCCTAAACTGATGAAAAATATGCATCTGGAGAGCCAGGGAATTCAACACACCTTAAGTATGATAAACACAAAGAGGTCCACACTTCCATACATTATAACCAAGCCCCCCTACAGCAATCAAACCTTGAGAGCAACGGAGGAAACCTGACCCATCAGATACAGGAACAGAAATGGTTAAGTTTAGCTAACTTCTCTTCAGAAAAACTGGACAGTGGAATGACATTGATATGGGAGAGCTAGGTTAACCAGGGAACTTAGATCTGTTTAACATCTCTATTGAAAGCACCATTGAGTGAGGACTAGCAGCGGTAATGCTTTCAATGGCTTACTTCCTTTTTAGAGTCTCGTAATTCTGGGTTGGTCACAAGTAGCTGTTATAACAAGACCTCATCTCTGACACCTAGGACAGGAGGGTCTGATTTGTTCCCTTATCTCTGGTTTCCTTTCATGTCCACATTTTGAATTTTGTGATTCTGATGCCATTGCCCCCTACCTATCTCTCCCCTGCCTAGCTCCACTTGTTCTTTAGTCAACATTTTCAAACTGTCAAAAGTGAACACACTTAACCCCAAATTTTAAACCCAGCATAACTATTTGCTGAGAATAAAGACATTGCCAAACAGCTAAAAACTGAGAGAATGCCCGCTCATTGATAGCAGGCATGCTGGACAAGAAGACACTAAAGGAGGTCCTCCTAGGTGAAAGGAAGTGACCCCTTCCCTTTCAGGAAGTTGATTTTATTAGCAGAAATGAAGCATATCAGAAAACATGTGGGCAAAAATAAAAGACCGTGTGTGCATTTATATTCTCTTCTCTCCCTTTCTTTTCACAAGATTGTTGAAAACAATGTTAAAACATTGTATTGTTGGATTTAGAGCATATATAAGCATGACAAATATTACAATATCAGAAAAAGGATGGGCTTGATGGGGTTTTGGAATAAAGATGAGGTTCTTTGGGGTAAGGTCCAGAGCTGAAGACCAAGAAAGAATTCTTGAGACATCTTTGATGCAAAATGGTGGTTTTATTAAAACACGGGACAGGACCCGTGGGCAGAGCTGCTGTCCCTGGGTTGTTCAAGGTGGCTGATTATATAATATGGAGTTGGGGGAGGTAAGGAAAAGAAAGATTTTCAAAAGGGTTTTCCTGTGTTAAAGAAGACTCATAGGATACCAGATGCAGGGCCATTGTCAAGTTAAGGTTGTTTTTCTCTCTAGCAAGGCATTAACATGGAGATAGCTGGGAGCTTCCTGGAGGAACCTTACATTCTGTCAATGTGCTGCAGGTTGTAAGGACATTTAATTGTATCTACATTTCCTTCTGGAAGCTAGGTATTGATAGAAAGACTTTGTTCTTGTAGATTGCTGAGACATTTGTAAACTGATGGAGACTCATGTCTTGCAGGTTGTGATCTCTGTAAGTTAACGATTTGCTTCTCCTTAGCTTTAGGGCAGCCAGGAGTGCATGGGGGAATGTCCCATCCATCCCATGGTCGGCTTCTGCTTTGTCCTCAGCTTGCCTTCTGTTCCCTCATCAGGTGGAAAGACATTCTATTGAAGCAGATTTGTTCTATTAAGTCAAAATTAAGTCAGGATTAACCTGAAATAGATTGTGGTAAATTCAGAGAACACACACACAGAGGAGGAGGCAGTATGACCACAGTCATAGGGATTGGAGTGGTACAGCCTTCAGGCTACAAATCAAGGAATTCCTACCGCCTCCTGCATTTAAAGAGAGAACGAACTTGATAGAGTCTCCCTTAGAGGCTGCAAAGGTAGTGCAGCCCAGCAGACATCTGATTTTGGACTTCTGAACTCCAGAGCTGGAAGAGAGTAAATGTCTGCTGTTTTAAGCCACAGAGTTTGTGAGACTTTTCTACGGCAGTCATCGGAAGCCAATGTAGCCGACGTAGAGGACATTTTTTAAAATTCTTGAAGCACATATATGACCTGAATAGGCACGGAGATGTATCTATTTATTAATGCAACTCCTCAATGTCTTTGTTATGTCAGTTCTTCCAAATGATTCTGTGGATGCAGTGCAGCTATAATAAATATTCTAAGTAAGGAAAATAGAAATAACCAAAGATAATTCAAAAAGGATTAGGGCCACATGTGATGGGGGGGGAAGGGGGCTTGCCCTTCCAAATACTGTGGAACACTATTATCAGTTTTCATCGTCTAGCAGTGGTCAAATATTTGCATTTCCACGCTGTTTGAGGAGAATCACTACTATGATGAGCATTTCCTCCTCCCCAAGTGCTGGTGTTCTCTTTGAAGACACGTTGCTCCTTATCAAACAGTTGTGGGGAGGAATCCTATTACTCTCCAAAGTGACTCTTAACAAGCTGAGATTGATACTACAGACCATGCAAAAAGCCAGTCTTTTTCCGTGGTTATCAGCCCTCTTCTAGAGATGAAATGCAGCAGATTTGCTGTTTGCCTTCTAATACCCCTTTTTCTTAATTATTTTTATTTTAATAAATTCATTAAATAAGGGTATAATGAATAAATTACATGTTGTTGCCCAAAGAGTCCATAAACCTGATGAAACTACTTAGGCAGAAAGTGGGCTCTGTTTATTCAGATGAAGCTTTTGAGAGAAAGATCAAAGTTTCAGATGCTTTGAGGCACAAAGGAGATAAAGAACCCATGAAAGGTCACTGAAGGCCAGGAAGAAAGAGACTAAAGACAGTTTGCTCTAAAAGAAGTTCATTTAAACACAGTAATTTGAAAACAGACACAACAGGAGATAATCTATATTATCTTTTATTTGCACAATCTTTTTGGTTTTACTACTGCCAATTCCACCCCTGCCGTTCAGACCTGGCAGCAAAATCTGTATTACTTTCCAGCAGCTTCTCACAAGCTGATAAGGAGGAAACTTGAACTGGGAAAAAAAGGAATGGATGGTGATCTCTCTGGCTTTCTCTTTTTCTCTGTGTGCGTCTTATTTCTTCCAGCTTCCTCCAGGACCTGGGAAAGCTTGACAATGGAAACTTGGGCCTGACCTAGAACTGTCTCTGTTTAGGACTACCTCATCTTAATGGCTTTATGCAACCCTATAAAGTCTTCAGCAGTTGTGTATATATTGGAACTATAATGGCTGTGAGTCATTTCATCCTCATGTCCTCCAAAGGTGAAATCCTTTGATATGTTGAGCTGCAGAACTGGGGAACTGTACCAGGAGAAACAGCTTTCCCACTATTATCTGACCCAGCACCATCATTTATTTGAGTAAAGCCATCTGTCGTATTTTGGGTGGAAAATTACATACTCACGATGGAGTTTTTGAAAACATACTGTTGCCATGCTCTGGCTGACAGGGGCTTATTTTTCAGATCGAGCCAGTAATTCTTACTAATCTTCAGTGTTATTTTTGTAAAACAAATCCCAAGGAACCGCTGCATTTTAAGTATCTCATTGTGATTCACACTAGTGACATTCAGGACACCTTCCAGAACATCAGTTCTGGAATAGATCGATCAATACATCTGTTTGAATCGAATTCTTTATTAGTTATTTCAAAATTAAAGAATTGTATTTTCCAAAGTTATTTAGTTCTGCAAGTGAGTTGAAGTAATGGCTCTCTGTGATCATTTTTAATCTTAGTTTGTTGAAAATGTTTTTGAATGAGACTCCCTAAATGTTTTCCAGAAGGAGTTGTCTAAAGTTTTCCTCATATCCCTAATATTTTTTTCTTTACAATTTCCAGGGGCTTTTTATGTATTTTATGATATGTCCCTGGTAAGTTCTGCACTTCAGTCTCTCCCTAAGCTAATCGTTTATCTTCTGATTAGCCAGCTGCTGCTTCTTTATGATAGCCTGTGTCATGGATGATAAACCCTAAAAGGAAACATTAGACTTTGAGGGGAACTTGTCTTCCCTGTAGAGAGTTTCTGAGACTAAAAAAGAAATCTGGAACATTGATTAGATATTTCTTTCTAAACATACTGAATGGCATAGAATTTTCCCAGTACTCTGTAGCCAGTGATGGTGTCTTGCTGGCCGAGTCTTAATCATCAGGGAGACTGCAGCTGATCACCCCTGATTTGGGGCTTGCTACAACTCAGGTTTCCTTGAAGCTCTCCAGTGTACTTCTGGAGCTACAGAAAGAGGGGAGTGCATAGGAGACAGAAATGGAGGTGGACATGGACACAGAAAGAGACCAAGAAGAAAGAAACTAGGTTTTATACACATGCTTAACCCACTTTCTTGAATCGTGCTTCAATCCCTTGTGATTGTGGACTAAGTTGTAGGGTATGAATTCTGAGGAAGTTGTTAGAACCTGAAGTATTTATCATCAAAATGATGGTGTAAATAGCCTAGAGATAATTATGAGGAGAGTAGAATAAAAAACTTGTATTTTCTGAAGAGGTAATTCATTTCTTCAAAACTTATCTCACCTGTTCAAAATCAGTTGGAAATCTTGCTGTCATTTTAATGCAACAGCATCCCATCTTGGTGAAGATCTGTTCTGGGGATTCAGTACTCTAAATGCCCCAAGAACAACCATGATCCTAGATTGTATGCTGTATCACAGGACACTTTTGTTCTCCCAGAAAGCTCTAGGATTAGTTATAGGTCAGCTTCTCTCATTAACTACCATGAACACATTGTTATTTTCTACTTGCATGGACTTTTGGATTAATACTCTCCTACTGAGCAAAACTTTGCCTCCAAGACCATATAAATTGACAATCAACAAGGTATCAAAAAAGAATGAGTGTGGTTCTTTTATAATTTTATCCCATTTCTTTTCCTTAATATGCTTAGTATATTTCATGTTGTTTGTTCACTTCATTTCTTGCTCAAGATCTAAAAAAGTCTGATCTTCTGGGGTGCCTGGGGGGCTCAGTGGGCTAAATCCTCTGCCTTTGGCTCAGGTCATGATCTTGGGATCAAGCCCCACATCAGCCTCTCTGCTCAGTGGGGAGCCTGCTTTCTCCTCTCTCTCTGCCTGCCTTTCTGCCTACTTATGATCTCTGTCTGTCAAATAAATAAATAAAATCTTTAAGGAAAAAAAAAAAAGTCTGATCTTCAGCCATGCACAAGAATCCAGGGGAGGGTATGTGATATGGGGAGTGCTGAGTAGCGTGTAAGCCTGATGATTCACAGACCTATACCTCTGGGGCTAATAATACATTATATGTTAGTTAAAAAAAAAAAAAAAAAAGGTAAAAAAAATTAAATGAACAAAATAAAAGTTGATAGAAACAAAACTACCTAAGAAGGTACTTCAACATATCTTTCTTACTGTTTTATAGAGAATGTAGAAAAAATAGATAAAAATATTTAATTGATTTTTGCTTTTATCTTCATTATTTTTTCCCTTCCCTTAATATATTTTATTGTTATTCTGGCTTCTTAAATTGATCTGTTAACCCATTCATTTTTAAATATCTGTTAATTTCTAACAAATGCCTTTAAGGCTTTGTAATTTCCACAGACAAGCCTTTCTACCACCACACACAAAAACATATTCTATCTCCCTTATGGTGTTAATCCAGATCAGCATAAAGTGGTAGAAATGGTGCAGCCTGCCTACTCACCGACCAAATGAAGATGCAGCTCTACTGTGTTATCCATAACGACTTGGATACTACTCTTACCCATAAATAATATGTAATCAATTTATGGTACCTACAGTGGTTGGGCTATTATATTAATTACACCAGCCAAATTGAGGATCACTTTTTTTTTTAAGACTGCCTGGAAATCTTCAAGTCCCTTAGTAGGACTGAGACTTTCAGGAGTGTGTTTCATCAATTATTTTTTGTAATATCAGCAAGGACTTTATTCCTTTTGACTCTTTGTAAGGTGATATTCTTGGTATTGGAAAGTCTTAAATTTTGGAAAAATCTCATGAATAGTTCCACAGAATAATTAGTCTTCATTCTGTTTTGCCATTGAAGATCATGATCCCACATAGAGGGAAAAAAATGAAAACACTCAGTCACTTTTAAGTGGTATTGTTTTGATACATAGTCCTTTTTGCATGATGCACTTTTTGTAGTGTAAGGACTTTCTCCATTACTTATGTCAGATTGTCCAGGAGAGTAATGTATCATTATTGGTAGGGTTGGTGTGCCATGGCTTTATATCATTATTTTAATTGGTTGCACTACACCTGGCCAGGAGAACTGAAACATAGAGTTAGGGTGTCGATCCCTTCTAGTAGAGCTTAGACTTAGACAAGCCAGTGTTATTAGCGAGCTGAGATTCTCCTTTTTGGTAGGGTCTTTGCCTGGTTTGGAGATCAGGGTAATGCTGGCTTCATAGAAAAAACTTCATAGTCAGGAAGTTTTCCTTCTGCTTCAATTTTTTGAAACAGCTTCAGGAGAATAGGTGTTATTTCTTCTTTGAAAGTTTGGTAGAATTCCCCAGGGAATCCATCAGGTCCTGGGCTCTTGTTTTTTGGGAGGTTTTTGATCACTGCTTCAATCTCGTTACTAGATATCAGTCTATTCAGGTTGTCGATTTCTTCCTGGTTCAATTTTGGTAGTTTATAGTTTTCCAGGAATGCATCCATTTCATCTAGGTTGCTAAGCTTATTGGCATATAACTGTTGATAAAAACTTCTGATGATTGTTTCTACTTCCTTGGTGTTAGTTGTGATCTCTCCCTTTTCATTCATAATTTTATGAATTTGGGCTTTCTCTCTTTTCTTTTGGATTAGTGTGGCCAATGGTTTATCGATCTTATTGATTCTTTCAAAAAACCAGCTTCTAGTTTCATTGATACGTTCTACTGTATCTCTGGTTTCTACCTCATTGATCTCAGCTCTAATCTTGATGATTTCCCTTCTTATGTGTGGAGTTGGTTTGATTTGTTGTTGATTCTCCAGTTCTTTAAGGTGTAGAGACAGCTGGTGTATTCTGGATTTTTCAATTTTTTTGAGGGAGGCTGAATATCATGGGCTAATCAGAAGTGTAAATGCTTAAATAAGTAAAGAAGAAAGAATGCTAGAAAGGACAATAAAGGAAATGAGAGTTTCGTTGCAATGTAATGAGAGTATGCCCCATAGCATACTTTTATTCCAGTGGTTTTAGGAGACTCTGTCTACTTTCTGATACCATTGCCTTGCTCTGAGGACCTTGTGTTCCTGGCAACTTTAGTGAATTATCTTGCTTCTTAACACTCTGGATCCCTGGGGCACCTTGGTGGCTCAGTCAGTTAAGGGTCTGTCTTTGGTTCAGGTCATGATTCCAGGGTCCTGGGATCAAGTTCTGAATCCAAAGTCAGACTCTCTGCTCAGCAGGAAACCCGCTTCTCCTTTTCCCTCTGCCTGCCTCTCTGCCTGCTTGTGCTCTCTGTCAAATAAATAAATATAATCTTTGGAAAAAAAAAAAAAACAACAACCACAAGAAAAACACTGGATCACTTCAGTTTGAGATCTTTCCAAAAATACAACTTACTGGTTCTGCTAAGATTCTTTCCTTTTGCCCACAAATTCAGTGGTAATGAGGTGAGTTAGGCTCCCAAATAAAAGGCAAAGCCTTGCCTAATTCAGGAATATTCCTGTTAAATGTGTTCCTGTATCATTGGCTAGAAAAGTTGCAATGTCCCATGGAGTAGACACAAACTGTAAATTTTTTTTTTAGCACTATAAATGCTGTGACTTTTTGAACAGGAAAATTCTTCAAACAATTCCCCTAATATGCAGATTATTAGTAGTTCATATTTACAATCTGTGGAAAGAGCCAATTGCACAAAGTTTATTTGGAGATGCTCACTGTTCTTTAGGCAGGGTTCCTATCCGTGTCTCACTTTTACTGTTTTCCCATAATTGTATTAGTTACAGCGAGGCATGAACTGCCCATCTTCTGCTGTTCTAGGAAAGTTTTCCCACTGGTGTTTATTTAATATCACAGCCAATTTGTCTCTACTGTGATGGTTTGCTTCATGGAGGATTCTGGCAAGCATTCATTTGAGAGTCTGTTTTGTTATTATTGTTGCTTTCTGGTGCTAGCTAGTAGCCATTCTGGGTTTGTTTTGTTCTGTTTTTTTTTTTTTTTTGTTTTGTTTTTTTTGTTTTGTTTGGGGGGGTGGGGGGGTGGTTTCCAATAGTTCAGTGATTCCAGTGCTTCTTTCTCAGAATTTGAGGAGCCACACATTTTACACCCCTAATAGAATGGCTTAATTTCTCCATGGAACTGTTAATTTTTTTCTTTTGGGGGGTTCTTATGCTATGTAGGGAGTCAAAATGGCTTCTTTAGTGTGATGATGATCTGCTAAAATATTTCTATAGTCATTCTAAAGTACTTTTATTGTATTGTAAAAATATTTTCAGGGTGTCCATAAAAAGTCTTCGATTAATGCCAGGAATTATTTTGGTAGCATCAAAGCATTACATAGTTCATTTTTGTTGTCTATTTCTATAGAGTACCTGAGGACACTTGTTTCTTTAATGTCTCAAAGTACATTTTTCCAAAAACATGCCCACTATCATTATTTATATTTACTCTTTTAATAATTGACATGCCTTAGCAAGGGTATCAGTTTTTGCCATTTGAATTTATCTGGCTTCCAGTTAAAAAAAAGGGGTGGGGGAGGTACCTAGAAGAGACCAGATACTGCTTACCAGGGTGGTATCTTTTTTGCATTTTTAAGATAAGCCCAGTGAACAAAAAACATTAACTCAGAATTTGGTAGACCTGCTTCCAAAATGGCTGTTCTTGTCAGTGCCTGGAATAGGCGAGAAGTAAAAAAACAAAACAAAACAAAAACCCCAAAAAACAACAACAAAAAAACCAACCAAACAACAAAAAAACCAAACCCACATAATTCTGCTATATTGAGTAAATATTAAAGAGTCACTGCTTTAAGAATATTACACAAGCGGACAGTGTTATGAGAAGTATAAATACAGCAATAAATCATAATAAGTAATCAACTAGTAGAAAAATGCTGATGATTTCCTTTTTGGTTGTTATTTACATGAAATTTGCTTTTTTAAAAATTTTATTATTATGCTATGTTAGCACTAGGTATTCACTCTGTGTAGTAACATGAGATTTAACAATCCTTGTACAAGATCTGAAGATGTTTTGACTAATTTATTTGAGATCTGTAATTGCCCTGAGGCAAGGAGTCTCAGCCTTGGCCTGTCACTGAGCAAGGTCTAAATTTTCATATGCGTATGAAAAGAAGGATCTGTGATTGTACTAGTTTCCTAGGGCTGCCATAAGAAAGTATGACAAACGCAGTGTCTTCAACAAATAAATTCATTCTGTCACAGTTTTGGGGGCCGGAAGTCCAAAATCAAGGGGTCAGCTGGCTTGATTCCTCCTAGAGGCTTTGGAAGAGAACCAGTCCCATGCCTCTTACCTCACTGTTGGTAGTGACCAGCAATTCTTGGCATTCTAGCTGGTAGATGCCTCCCTCCAGGCTCTGCCTATGCCTCTACTTTGTGTTCTAGCTGTGTCTCTGTCCTCCTTTTCTTCTAAGGAGTCAGTCATTGGTTTTAGGACCCACCTGATTCCACTAGGAATTAATTTTAAAGAACTACCACATCTGCAAAAGACCCGATTTTCAAAGAAGATCATATCCTAAAGTTCTGGATTGACATGAGTTCTGGGGAGAGGGCACCATTCACCCTAGTACAGTCATTATCCAGGATGAATGATTCTGCTCCAGTTAGACGGCCTGTGCTCTCTGCTTTTACCCACAGAGATGCTGTGACCTTAGCTAATACTTCGGTAATTTGTGGATCCATAAGAGTGCCAAGTATTCAGAAGTCTAGATCCATGGTACTCTGAATATATATGGGAAAATCTGTAAAAACTCCTAAAATAATTTCTCTGAAATGTGTTTTTTCTGGAAGTTCCATTTGTGATATAGTTCCTGTCTATCAAATCTGTAGAAATGATGTCACCTTGGAGAAAGGAGCATTCTACTAGTAAGAATCCGAACATAAAAGTTACAGGTTGAGATTTGGGAAAGAATTTAGGGGTTGTTAGAAATTTCAATTACTCAAGTGGATCTAGTAAATGAAGTAAATAAAGGCCATTTATCCTCCAGCTTTTTACAACTCATTGGTCTCATCTTTTCCAGCCTTTTTCATGTATTGACACGGCCAGTCTTTTCACTTTAGGACACACTTTCTGTCACCCTTACTCTCACCTCCTCTTTCTTTTTTTACACTTTAATTACAAGTCCAGTTGCCTCCCTTCTTGTTTTTTCAGTTGTCTTCAAAATTTTTCTCTGATGCCTCTGATGTTCTATAGTTGAAGTGGCCTTAGTGGTAGATACCATGACAGCCTGTATAATGAATAAAGCCATAATTATAAACATTATAACATTATAATGTTTTATAATTTGTAATTTTATAATTGAGAGTAAAGAGAGGACAGGAAATACTAATCAAAGTACTAATATTTAAGTACTAATATCTCCTTCCTAGTGGCATCGCTGGCAGATTTGGAGAAGTTGTTCTTGATGTTTCTCATCCTGTGTTAGACTTTGGTTCTTCCGGTGCCCTTCTGTTTGTAGTGTTTGCAGCTATCCTGACAGAATTTCATGGTCATTTTATCGAAATAGTTTGAAGTTGTATTGATTTACATTTTGTTAACTTCTTAATGTTTTCTGGAAACATTCTCTCACATACAGTATATTTTCTAATTGGCAAGTATTCATTTCATTATTCCTAAATTCAGTTTTGAGTACATTTATAATGAGAAAGGATAGGTTTCCCTTTACTTTAGCTATTAAGACTATTCTAGGATACTGTCTGAAAATTTCCTGAAGTCTATTTTAATCTTTATTTAGTATATAATTTTGAATCTTTGTCCAGTTTCCTTTAAAAAAAAAAAAAAAAAACTCCTGGAATTTTCTTTGTTGTAAATTTGCTCTCTCAAGGCCATTGCTTTTACACATCTGGGTCATTTTAATCTTCCCTTTCTTACCTTGCTCCTTTTAAAGAGTTTTTCCCATCTGAGGGGAACACAAATAAACTGGTTTAGGTATAGATCTATATTCCAGGACTAAAAGACTCTAACAGAAGGCTCAATTCTGCCACAAATTCCTGCCTGTCTTCCTGAGGTTTAGAAACACGCATAATTTGCAGTATTTACTTGGTTCTTTGCCAGGGTTTTATTTATTTATTTTTTTAACCAGGGTGTTAATGAAAATGTTATAGATTTATTTTTTGCCCTGGAAAAGTGATTGTTCTTTACCTGAGAAAACTCTGAAAAAAGGGGATGCCTTAAAAAAAAAAAAAAAAAGACTTCATTTATTTATTTGATGGACAGAGATCACAAGTAGGCAGAGAAGCAGGAACAGGCTCCCCGCCAAGCAGAGAGCCCGATGTGGGACTCGATCCCAGGACCCTGAGATGATGACCTGAGCCGAAGGCAGAGGCTTAACCCACTGAGCCACCCGGGTGCCCCAGGGATGACTTTTTGGGAGATCAGATAAAGCTAAGGAGAAAGAGAGAGACTGAGAGAAAGAAATATAAGTAGGATAGACTTCAGAAGGTTACAGAGTCTTTGAAGAAGAAATTTTCTTGGAGTTGTCACTGCAACTCGTCTCACAATGAGAGAAAAAATGACAAAATTGAAACTCAATTAAAAGTGGGCAAAAGGCATAAACAGTTCACATTACCACCAGAAACAAAATGTTTATTTCAAGTGACTTTTGACTAGTCTGCCTGAAATACCTTAGTGAGAATGATCTAAGAACAGTAATAATTAATAAGAGCAATCTTTAACTTCACTTAGAATGTTTATTGTTGTAAGTGGTACTAATAAAGTAAATCTCAAAATATTTTGTGGGCATGGTAAGAAAAAGCAAATGCCTACATTGTTTTGAGGAGAGACATAAACTTATGGAATGGGAGTTTAGAGTGTTGGATTTGAGTTGGAGACGTGTGAATGAAATCTCATACATTTAGCTATGAGACTTAAAGAGCCCAGAAACATCCATGTGACATCTGTATAACAATGAGTCCACCTTGCTCCCAGAATGTAGTTTCTAAATATCACATCTCACTAAATGAATTCAGGACTCCTTGAAGAAGTGTTTGTTTCCATGTCTGGACACAGAATGCCACAGTTATCATTAACTATCGCATCATTGTGGAAGAAAGTGATGAGTACATGCCAAAAGGACAAAATCCAGAATCCCACATGAAGGGCTCTCAACAGCCAAATTCTGGGAAGTTTGAACATCAAAACAAGGATGACTGTAATGGATTTTAGCCCAATCAATCTTAGAAAGTCAGTAGTCCATAGTTATAATAAAAAAGGAAAAAGGTGAAAGGAAATCTCTTTACAGAAACATTCCAGATAGTAAATGTAGAAAAAAGAAAATTATAAAATTGTGATCTCATAAACATCCAGCATAATAATTAATTCATCAAGGATTTTCAACAATTGTGAAACCATTGACAAAAATGTGACTGGAGACCAGGATTTTCATATGGTCTCAAAGTATCACTTCAAAGACCACTTAGTTAAAAAAGAAAGGGTACTTGTGCAATGGAGAAATATTGTGGACACCACCTTAAGCAAATGATCAAATATTAATTTACCAATGAGTGGACGAAATACCTTTTTATGTGATGTAATGGAAAGTACATAACCTATATAAAATCCTTGTCAAAAACATATAATCTGACCCTGATCACAAGAAAACAAACAAATTCAGGTTGTAGGACATTCTTCAAGACCACTGACTTTCACTCTTCAAAAATGTCGTGTATTGGGACGCCTGGGTGGCTCAGTTGGTTGAGCAGCATCCTGGGATCGAGTCCCACATCGGGCTCCTTGCTCGGCAGGGAGCCTGCTTCTCCCTCTGCCTCTAGCCTGCCACTCTGTCTGCCTGTGCTTGCGCTCTGTATCTCTCTCTAACAAATAAATAAAAATCTTTAAAAAAAAAAAAGTTGTGTCTCAGACACTAATGGCAGTAGACTACTTTGGGTTAAATGTGATTAAAAATATCAGATGATGAATATGCGATTCTTTATGTATCTGGATTTTTAAAATAGGACTAATATTGGAATAATGGGTATGTGAACAACTTTAGATTAGAAAGTATTATGAAGGGTATATTTATATTGCTATTGGGGGTATGTAAGAGAATTTTCATTTTTTTAGGAGAAGCATACTGAGATATTTCAAAAAGTGAATTTTCATAATGACTGAATCTTACTTTCCAGTGGTTCCCCAAAAATCTAAAGGGAGAGATCAGTATATAGTGAGAGAGAGAGAGAGAGAGAAAGAAAGAGGAGAGAAAATGTGACAATATATTAAAAATGGTCGATTCATGTGAAAAATATAGGTAGTACTTTAACCACCTTTTTGCAGGTTCAAAAAGTTTTAAATCAGTTTATAATACGGTTTACCTGAAAATAAATCTAATGAAAAATAACAGACTTTGTTGAAAGATGTTAAAAAAGATCCAGACAAAAAGAGAAATGCCCTCAGTTTATAGGTAAGGAGTCTCAAGAGCATAAAGATATCAATTAACCCCCAAATTAAAAAGTAATAGTAATCTGACAATACCAAGAGCTAGCAGGAATATGGAGCACCAGAAACTTTAATATATTGCCAACGAGGGTTTAAATCAATTTGGAAAACATCTAGTATTAACTAGTAAGTTGAAGCTACCATAGTTTGAGTTCCACTCACATACCCAAAGGAAGCTCTCAAATGTATAAGAATAAACACCTTATATATGTATAAGAATAAACAACAATGTTTGTAGTAACACTGTTTATAACAGAAAAATACATCTATGTCTACCAATTGGAAATCGAGTGTAAAATGTAGCGTGTAATTCATATAATGTATTTATATAATTTAATGCTATGGAACAGTGGAAATGAATAAACTTCACATTAACACAGACAGATCTGCCAAATCTTCTGTTTGGCAGAGTCTTTTATGTCATCAAACTTAAATATTTTGGTTTTTCTAAGTAGGAATTGAGACTTTTCAAATTATTTCATTAAATATTCTCAATTTTTCTTAATACTAATAGCTTCATTTTAAACACAGTACCGATGTGTGTCTGTGTGTGTATACATGCATACATGAGTGTGTGTGTGCGGTTTCTTGACTCTTACTGAACTTATTATATAAAGATTTTCATCTGCTTCACATCTTAATTTTATTTCCTTAGCTTTTCTTCTCTTGCCTAATACTGTCTTTTCCTCAATTTTATAATTTCAATAGAATTTCAGGGAAGGACATTAAAAAATGTATGTGTAATCAGTAGGCTGAATAAGATGTTATCTTGTCTCTCTTTTTTTTTTTTCTTTCTGACAACTCTATACATTATGCTGTGCTCACCGCAAGTATAGCTACCATCTGTCACCATACAACAAACTCTATTACAATAGCATTGGCTATATTCCCTATGCTGTTCCTTTCAATCTCATGACTTACTGATTCTGTAACTGAACCTATATCTCCCACTCCCCATCAACCATCTGGCCCATCCCCGACCTCCCTCTCCTTTGGCAGCCATCAGCTTGTTCTCTGTATGTATGGGTTTGTTTCTACTTTGCTTGTCTGTTTGTTTTGTTTTTTAGGTTCCACATAAAATTGAAATCATATGGTACTTGTCTTTCTCTGTCTACCATATTTCACTTAGAATAATAGCCTCTAGGTGCATCCATGTTGTTGCAAATGGCAAGATCTCATTTTTATGGCTGAATAATATTCCATTTCTCACACACACACACACACACACACACACACACACATCTTCCTTATTTATTCATTTGCCAAGGGACACTTAGGTTGCTTGCATATCTTGGCTATTATAAATAATGCTGCACTAAACATAAGGGTGCATGTATCTTTTCAAATTAGTATTTTCATTTTCTTTGGGTAAATATACTAGTGGAATTATTGGACCATGCGGTATTTCCATTTTTAGGTGTTTTTGAGTATCTCCATACTGTTTTCCATAGCACCTACACCAGTTACATTTCCACCAGCATTGCACAGGGGTCCCTTTTTTTCTACAACCTTGCCAACAGTTGTTATTTCTTGTCTTTATGACGCTAACGATTCTGACAGTTGTAAGGTGGTTTCTCATTGTGGTTTTGATTTGCATTTCTGTCATGATTAGTGATGTTGAGCATCTTTTCATGTGTCTGTTGGCCATCTGTATGTCTTTTTTAGAAAAATGTTTATTCAAGTCTTCTGCCCATTTTTTACTTGCACTGTTTTTTTTTTTTTGGTGTCAAGTTGTATAAATCCTTTATATATTTTGGAGATTAGCCCTTGTTGGATATGTCCTTTGCAAATATCTTCTCCCATTCGGTAAATTGCCTTTTGGTATACCAGAAAATGGTATAGGCTGAAGGAGATGCTTTCCTCTTACCTTAAAAAATAATCATAAGTCCTATTTCATCTAGAGATAAGATTTATTCACATTTATAGATTTATTGACCTCATTTAAGCTGAACTTATTATCTGACACGTTTTAAGAAATGATGTAATAACTTGACTCCTCCCACTCTCCAATAGCAATCTGGTTGTCAGTTACCCCTTTGTGATGCCTTATCAAAGATTAATTGTTGTAGCAAAGTGGGGGCATTTTATGGCATCAGTAATCCACTAACTAAAAATAATTGAGGGGCAATTATGTGCCAGCTACTATGCAACTTGCTATCTCCTTTTCCTATTGACTGGTGTATCTTGTTGTTGGGTAAATACTTTGTCTAGAATAGCTATAGCACACTTTTACTTACTTCAATTTTGTCATTGCACATTCCTCTAATTGTTCTTAAATAGCCACATGACTACCTAACCTTCATTCCATTCAGATAATGTATGTCTCTTTCCTTAACAGATAATTGTTGATATTTTTATATATTGTCCTTATACATTATCTTGGTCTAAGTGATTTATTTGAAGCTTTTTACATCATAGCTAAGATTTCTTCTTTAAGGCTTTCAAGTTCTGACTTGTAGATTTTTAATTATGACTATAGATGTAGGGAAACAAGATTTCTTTTGCTTGCTTGCTTCTTGCTTTTTTTTTTTTTTTTTTTGGCTTTTGGGGTTGATATAACTTCATTGATTTTAATTATGTGTGTTATTTTCTTCCTACTCCATCTGGCAGAACTGAACTGTAAAATTGAAACCAGAAGGTTGCAAATCTCAGTTAGTTCATGAAACTTAATTGTCAGTGTTAGTTTTGTGACCAACCATTGTTATATGTGTTTTGTTATGGAGCCTTAAGAAGGCTTCAGAAACTTTGGCACAGCCCTTAGTCACAGTCAATCAATTATTGTACTTTGCAGGTGCTTGATTTTCCAGCACACAGCAATTGTACACTAGGTCTGGAAGGTGGGCAAACATGCCCGTGAATATTTGGAAGTTTATTTTTCTTATACTGTCACAGGCACATCTGTTAGACGGGAGTTTTGTAATATGCCTATCAAACACTGCTGAGATACTTTGTAGTATCTTTTAAAAATATTTTGTCACACCGGCTTATGGAGAAATCATTAGCAAGTATAAACATTCCCTTTGTTTTACACAGTGGACTTATTATAATAATAGCCCATCGAATTAATTACCTGAGACTCTAAAAATTATATTTTAAATGTACAATAAAATGGATTTGCTATATTTTGGAGAGCTTTTTCAATTCAAAAGTAATATTTATAGTAGCATTCAGCGATAAATAAATTTTGAAAGAGAGGAGGTCATCAAACTGTATGGCTCATGTAAGGATGTTTAGCTTCATCACTGTGAACATTAGCTAGACAGATTATGTCAAACTGTGTGATATGTCTGCAGACATTTTCATGCTAATGTTGGGAAATTGACTCATAATCGTGAGAAGATTGATGGGTAATACTCCTTTCACCTCTTTATAGTAATAGAGTAGAAATCAGTGGGATCTCTAATAGTTTTGCAGGGAAAACTGTGGCTTGTCTCACAGATGATTCAGAGAAAATGGTTTTCTGTGAGATCAATCTGTTGATGAATGAATGACAAAATGAGTGCGTCCCTTCAACACTTGCCTACTGCCCTTTTGGCGATACGCAGGCTGTCACTCCCTTCCATTGATCACACATGGAACAGGTGGTTCTGTCTAGATTCCAGCTAGCTGCTTTGCCTTGGGGGATTGTTACCAATGGGGATCTGGATTTAGGAAAACACAGTTCTGTCCTTGGGATTCTTCTGTGCCAAATCTTAGAAATGCTGCTCTTCGTGACAGCGCCCAGAGCTCTAAAATCAAACCTGTTTACAGGTAGAAGGAATTTGGAGAGGCAGACACGCATAGCTGTTCAAAGCAGACTCTGAAGCTAGGCTGCCAGTTTTAGAGACCCAGCTCTGCCACTTCCTGGCTGTCTGCTCTTGAGAATGTCACTTGACATTCCAGCACTTTCCTTTCATCATATGGAACAAAGATACCAAGTATTGTTGCCCTGCAGCATTGCTGAGAAAATGAAATGACTGATATATGTAAAACTCTAGAGTAGTGCCTAAAGACTTGATGTTTTTGACATATTTATTGGGGGTTTTAGACCGATCCAGAATATTAATTTTAAATTTGCCTGTTGTGCCCAACCTTTGCTTAAATCCACTCTTTTGCAACTTTCTGAGAGCCATTCTTCTATGGTTCTGGGTGATAAGTTGGCCAGAGGGAGTCGGTGTTGGATTCTGCTGAGCTAATGAAATTGTGTCTCCCCAAGTCTGGATGGGATATGCAGACACTTGAGTCAGCTGCTGTTGGATATTTAAGGAAAGGAAGCCAAGGGAAGCTGGGATTGGAGCAGCTCTATCTGAGGAATGAGTAGGTCAAAGTGCCACAGGACTCTAGAAGGAGAGAAGGAGAGGAGGCAGAGGATTTGAATAACCTGCTTCCTCAAAGCCTTGGGGCCTTTGGTGGTCCACCTGAATTCCTGCTCTCACCCACCCGTTCCTCAACGCCCCCTGCCCTGCCCCGAACAGCACAGTCATTGGACCAGTCTTCCTGCACTTTCTGCCAGCTTGAGTCATGCCTGTTCCTTATAACCGCTTGCTCCCTGTGACACCATTCTAGACAAAGTATTTACCCAACAACAAATAACAACTCAAGGCTTAGACACTCCTCATTTCTTATTTCACTTCCATTTTGGGTCAAGGAAGTTCAAACTAGTGATGGTACAGTGAATTTTTTCGTATATACCAACTTCCACAATTTTTATGTTACACAGTGGCTATTTTTATAGTGCAAAAAAAGTATTTGCCTTTATTAAATAAATGAGATTAAATCATTCCAGAAATATGCTGGCTAAGATGCAGCTCCTTACTTACCCATGTGTGCAGCATTGAAAAGACTTCTGATGAAAGGAATTAATATTTATTGAATTTCACTATAGCAGGGGCAGTATCCTATGTGCCTTATTTATGTTGTCTTATTTCACTTCCTAGCAGGCCTGTCAGGTACGTATTATTAACAGAGGATGAATTGGAAGCCCAGAGAGGTTAAATAACTTCCCTAAAGTCATACAGCTAACATATGTGAGGCCAGATCTATTTGACACTATGTTCTTTTCAGTATATTTTGGAGTTAATCAATCAACAATATTTGCTGGACACTTGCTATATGCCAAGAATAGTGTTACTTTGTGGTATTGGACCAATAGGGTCCAACACATTGTAAATCATGTTTAGTATTTTTATTTCAATGTTGTCAGCCTCTAATGTACGGGAGAGAGAATGTATTTACGGAGTTTTTCTCTCTTTTTCCCAAAATTATTAAGATCCAAATGACATAGGGATGTATAATGGTAATTCTAAACATAAGCAAAGGTGGATGCATGAGAGTCATACCCAGATGTCAGTTTTAAGATCATGAAGCAATCTTAAAAATTGCAGCTTAGTAAATTTAGCTCAGTGACTCCCAGATTTTGTAGCTTTACGGCATGAGAAGTTCTCTTTGACTGGGGAGTGAAGCCTAAGCTGCCTGGGGAACTGGCTTAATTAATAATGATGAAAGGTGCTGGAGCCTTGTAATCAATAACAAGTTGACTTATTTGTGTACCAAACAGATTTAAAAAAAGGTGAACATGAAATGGTTCACATAACTTTTAGAATATATGTATAACATGAAGAATATAAAACTACCACTTTTTAAAGTGCATCTTTCTGAATTAACTCTTAATTTTCAGTAGAATTTATTTATAACATGAAAAACATAAAACTACCACTTTCTTCTTAAAGTGCATCTTTCTGAATTAACTCTGATTACTCACTACTTACTCTGATAGTTCCTTGGTTACATATATTCAGTGATATGGAAATATTCCTCCTTTCCCATAATGCCCCTTAGTTGACCTAATTATGGCCATCATTGCACCTAATTGAAATGGCCCCATATGGGTATTATCTTGGGTATTATCTCCAAAGTAAACAGCATAAGAGTATATGGTGGCACACACATGCCTGTGTACACATATGCTCACATATACACCTGCTGTGACCTTGGCCTCTGATTCCTCCTAGTTCTCTGTCTCTCTACAACCCAAACAAATCTGAGACTCTGTCCTGAGGACTTCTTTACAGAGTCACATAAATATGTTTTATTAATTCACCTACATAGAACTCACTGTTGCTTTAAATACATATTTTAGGGGTACCTGAGTGGCTCAGTTGGTTAAGCCTCAGACTCTTGATTTTGGCTCAGGTCATGATCTCAAGGCCATAAGTTCAAGAACTGCATTGGCTGCAGAGATTAAAGAAAAAATTTAATAAAAAGAATAAGGGGGGCACTTAGATGGCTCAGTTGGTTGAGCCTCCAATACTTGATTTTGGCTCAGGTCATGATCTCAGTCTCCTGGGATGGAACCCATCGCTGTGCTGGGCTCTGCCCTCAGCAGGGAGTCTCCGTGAGATTTTCTCTCTCCCTCTCCCTCTGCCCTTCCCCCCACCCTGCTCACACACTCTCTCTAAATAAATAAAAATAAAATCTTAAAAAAAAATACAAACTACATATTTTACACAGAAAATTACGATTATTAATTCTTGAGTTTTGTGATACTGTGACAAAACCATTATTTTTACTTCAGCTGACATTAGTAGAAGCTGAAAAAACCAGAAGATTACAACCTGTGATTCAGTATGAAAATTAATATCAAGAGTAGACCAAAGAATGCAACCAAGCAGAAAGTCGAGTGTACTGTGTTCACATAGGCAGGGTTATAAAATCTATTTTAAATTCAACCCGGGGAATAGTTACCTCTCTTTCATCTGAGGGTCAAAGAGGCCCTTGATGATTAAAATAGAAACTCAACAGTGATCCCTTTTAACCATGTCATATACAAGTAATTAATACTACACTTCAATTTAACACTAATGCCTGACATTCAGGTCTTGGGAACAGCTCTAAATGCTGGAGGATCAAAGTTTGATTTTAAGTTTAATTATGTTGGAGCCTGGTACCCCAAACATCAGTAATTGATATGTGAGCCAAGCTTGTGACAAACTCAGCAACCAGAGAACTCAAAGTATACAGTCTTGGAAACACAGGTTTCCTTGGCTCTGTTTAGCACTGCAATTTCTATCATTCCATCAAAGAGACAAAAGAACTGCAGCCTTTCCCTGACACAGACTGCCTATACATTCGGGGGAAGTCCATGTGGTTCTTTTGGGCCCAAACTTGTACTCATATCATGCATGCTGGAAGAGGAGATGCTACTTTATCTTCAGCTTCTGGGAACCTTCTGTGTTGCTTGTCCTTTTTTTTTTTTTTTTTTATTTTAAAGATTTTATTTATTCATTTGACAGAGAGAGAGAGAGAGATCACAAGTAGTCAGGGAGGCAGGCAGAAAGAGGGGAGGAAGCAGGCCCTCCGCAGAGCAGAGAGCCTGATGTGGGGCTCGATCCCAGGACCCTGGGATCATGACTTGAGCCAAAGGCAGAGGCTTTAATCCACTGAGCCACACAGGCGCCCCTGTTTGTCCTTTTAACTAGTGGACTGGGCTAGCAGCCCAATCTCCTCTGGCTTCTTTAGCCTCAAAAACTCCACTTCTTCTTCTGAGATCAGGCTCTGCCACCTAATAACCATGTTACCAGATGTTATGAATATAAGGTGATCATAGATTTTTCACTAAATCCAATATGAAATATTTATCCAAACGATATACCTGTACTTTACATTGCTAATGTGTTTCAGTCATCAAAACTAACAGTCTTCAAAACTAAGAATGCCATCCGTGTACTCATCTTTTCTCTAATGAGCAAAACAATCTTGCATACACTATTGTACTGATACTTACCAGTTCTTTATGAGAAAGTGGAACTTCATTTGTAATCAAGGAATAAATTTACATTCCCATCCTCGGTTTGCAATCCAATCATTTATAATTCGAAACTCTCTCCTAGTAACACTTACTCCTGTGTTACAGTCTATCAGTTAAACAGCAGTTTCTTCTAACTTTCATCCATCTTGAATATGATTATTCTATGTAGAATAATTAAAGGACTCAAATTTGGGAAATAAATGACAATCTGCCTTTGAAATTCTGTAATTCTATGGCATATTCAGGAATTGAAAAGGAAATGAAGAGTGCATTAACTAGAATTTGGAAAGCTGTTATTTTTTAAAAGTAGATGAGAAAACGTGCATTGATCAGTTTTGTGTACTGCCACGCAAAAAGGCAAGAAATTAAGATAGCGGTAATGGTCTCTTATTGAACCACTCCACATTTCCATGTGTTACGAATTTCTTAAGTAAATCAGCATGTTTTTGCCGCTCTGTGACAGTTGTAAATCTTGGATAATCATCCTGTGAATGGGTCAGTGCATTAGCTCTGTAACTTCAATTAGCTCCACTACCATCAAGCTCTGAGAAATCTGCTATAACACAGCTTAAACCATTAGATGAAAAATAGCCATAAATACTAAGTGTTGTTGTAAATGGAGCCAACTTTAGGATATATCATCTGAACTTCAAAGCTTCATTTAAGTTTAAATATTTAATATTGAAATGACCAGAAAGATGCCAGAACCACGAGTCCAGCATTTATTCTTTGTGTATGTCTGTGTTTTTCTCTGTAAAATAAGAATGGAAGAAGCCCATTTGTTCCAGAATATAAAGAAAAGGACAGTACCTCAGACTAGATAGCCTGGCATTTCTTTTGAAAAAAATAAAATAATAATAAGTCTTAAAATGCTGGATAAGAGATCACCATCTGACTTCTTAATACATTGATGAGTTTAAAACAATATAAGGTTAATATCTGGGAATCAAAAAGAGAAGGAGGGTCTGAAAAACTCAGGGTTATAAGCACAAGTGTACTCTGGCTGCCCTAGTTAGATAGATAATTGAGGAGTGTGGGCTTTATGCCCATGCGAATAGCAGAGATAAAGTCTCTGTTCTACATGAGGTGGTAAGTTGTAATTGGTATTGACAGACATAAAATCAGCATGGGCCAGTAAAATATTTACCTACCCAAGAAACAGATGACATCAAAGTTTCTTTGTTCCTATTCTGAGTGGAAAAAAAAAATAGTCTCTTCTAAGATCTCATAACCCCAGGCCTGCCAGCCATCATGCAGATTTAGTATTCAAACTTACATGGCCGTGTGTGACATGGGCTCATAAATTCACGTGCAATCTTATATTAGCCTATTAATACTCCTGGGGCACCTGACATCAGTAAATATAAAATCATTCTGGAGAGATTTACCTTCGACCCATCCCAGCAAATAATTCCCACAGATGAACTGCCCTGGAGTTGAACTCACAACTGAAATTACAGAAGAAAGAAGGAAGGAATTCACCATGTTCAAGAGTTGAGACTCAAGAGGCCCTAAAGATAAGAGAACAATCAGTTTCGGCTGAATCTGTTTTTCTTTACAGCATTACTCTTTCAGTTTGAGGCAGGAAAGTTTCTCCTTATGCAGGACTCACCCACTTGCCAAAGGTTGTTTAGTGTTCTCTGGGTGGTGAAAGCTGGTAACAGTCCCACTCCTACCCTCACCTCGGATACTATGACAACCAAAACTGTCCATGCACATTTCCAAATACCTTCTGAGGAGTGGTGCCACCTCTGTTTATGGTCCATTGATCTAGAATATAAAGTGTGACATATCAATAATGTTCTGAAAGAAAATGTTGAAGACTATGAGAAAAACAGAAGCACAAAAAGGTCAATTTTAAAGAACTGAATAGAACCTCCAAAAATCAAAAAATATAAAAGCTGAAATTAAAAAAAAAAATCAGTGAACTGATTGAACAGCATAATATATACATTGGAGGGCGAATTGGTGAACCAAAAGACTGATCTGAGGTCATTGCTCAGAATTCAGAAAAAAAGGAATGAAAAGTTGGAGACTATGTTAAAAAGCATGAGGAAAAAAGTGAGAAGGTTCAACATATGCCCAATAGAAATTTCAGAGAAAAGAAGACCAAATTCAGGAAAGGCAAAATTAAAAAATGTAATGGCCAAAATAAAAAAAATATGTTTTTTAAAATATTGGTTTAATGCAAGATGTGATTCCCAGTTTTAGCCAGTAAACCATGTCCCTAGCAGAAACAAATGAATCCACACCTAGCCACATACTCTTGAAATTATACGACACCAAAGACAAAGTGAAGATTTTAAAAGAAAAAAGTGAAGTGCCAGATTACCTGTAATAGAAAGACAGAGTGAGAACAGTCTTTGCAAAGGCAATTGTGGAAGCCAAAAATAACTTTTTTTTTCTTTTGTCAGAAAATGTGGGGTTAAATGAGTGAATATATGTGAAGCACTTAGGGCTATTCTTGGTATAGTGTAGTCTGCACATGATTTGTTTGCCTTAACAGTCATTATCCGGGTCTGGGCAGCATGAGTAGATTATTAAGATGGCATTAAATGTATAAACTAAGAATAGTTTACCAGTTTTTGAATGGCTGCTAGGAGTCACAAATTGTTTTCTTTAACACAGAAACTCATATAATATATGTATTTATTGTTTGAACATTGTCCTTGGAATTTAAACTGAGAGAATCACCCTAGTATTTGTTAAGTTTGGGGAAGTCACTTAACTTTTTTTTTTTTTTTTTTTTTTTTTGGTCTATAAAGTGGGGTTAATTGATTATTTAAGTATTTTATTTAAGTATATACTAATCACTGTTTCCTCAGGCTCTGGGACAAAAAAACTATACGTCAGAAAGAAAGAAAATTTCTCTAGAAATGTCACAATTTAGGTGGGAAATAAGACATAGTTGAATATAATGCGTTAAGTGCTATAACACAGTCTGTAAAATAGTGTGGAAATGCTGAGGAAGGACAATTACTCCTTTCTAAGGAGGTCAAAGTAAGTTGAATGATATGCTTTTATTACTGTGATAGTACTGTGTGCTATATATACTATTATTACTGCGAAAGTACTATATACTATATATACTATTATTACTGCGATAGTACTATATGCTATATATACTATTACTACTGCAGTAGTGCTATATGATATATATT